>NW_023604972.1:87047449-87647449 GCF_014898055.3 Talpa occidentalis | reverse complement strand
CCGCCCAGCCCCGGGGCCGCCTGAGCCGCCGCGCACACGCTGCCGCGCTCCCGCCAGCCGCTGCGGTTGCCACGCTCGGTGGGCGGGGCTGAGGCGTCGGGGGCGGGGCGGGCGGGGCGGGGCGGGGCTCCCGCGCGGGCCCCGCCTTCCCCATCGACTTGGGTGAACCGCCGCTGAGAGTGCGCCGGGGCGGTCGCCTCTCCGAGTCGCTTTCTCCGCTCTCTGTCCCGTCGTCAGCATGGCCCGTGAGTGTGCGGAGGGGCGGGGGGCGCAGCCGGCGAGCACCCCTAGCACAGAGCCTAGCTCCGAGGCGCGGCTGGTGGCAGGCGGAGGTTGGGTCAAGAGGCCCCTGGGTATGGCGCGGCGGGGCCAAGTCTTCTAATCCGCGGGGAGAGGGAAGGTTGACTCCGGTCGGGTCTGGAAGGTCTGTCAGGTACCGGCCCCGCTGGTGCGAGTTTACACACTAAAGAGCGTCTTCCCAGGAGGTGTACAAAGACCCGCCCTCGAAGAGGTCCTGGCCTGGGTGCTTCATAACTGGTCCCTAAAGTCGCAAGGCCTAATGATGTGAGGGAGCTCCGGCCGCCTTCTCCCCAGTTCTTTTGTTTGGCCCTTGCAGGTAATCCCTCTTAAGCATCTGCACTTGCTCCCTTACAGTGGAATTGTGCGAGGTGTGAGCTCGGTGAATTTTTCTCCACCCACACCCCTCAAAAGCCAGTACTTATTTTGGAATACTGGCTCACATTGACGACCGGAATGTCTGTTTTAAGAGATGTGGTATCTATGAACACCTTGACTGGTATGCTGATACTCTTAAGACCTTGAGTGGCTAAGCTGCCTCCCTGTCAGATGAGGAATGCCATCCACTGCTGCACTCTGCTGTTGACTTAACTTTAAAAAAGCAAACTTCACATGCATTTAAATAAGAGTCTTGGGGTGGAATTACTGATGTTTTTGGAGATGGGGAAAGAGCGTAACTGTTTGCCTTTGTAGGTGGAAATCAACGAGAACTTGCTCGTCAGAAAAACATGAAGAAATCCCAGGAAATAAGCAAGGGAAAAAGAAAAGAGGATAATCTAACCGCCTCTCAGAGAAAACAAAGGTGAGTGACACTAAAGGAATTCTCAGGTCACTGAAGTTTTCATTTTGGAGAAATGAAAAATAAAGCATTTTTTAGATCCTTTGTAGAACTGGCTCTAAGGATAGCAGTTGAGTAACTGTTGTGTGCAGGCATACTAAATCTGCAGTAACAACATAGGAAAGAGCCTTGATTTTGAAATTAGGCAGGCCTTGATTTTTATGTGGTTGGGGGGAAATTATTTAATTCTAAGCCTTTAATTTTTTTTTAATCTGAAACATGGGAATAATAACAGTTGGTGTGGAGCTCACAGCTTAATCCACAGCCAACGAAACACCTACGTATTGAAAATGATTGGCATTGAATAAATAGCCATTTAATATTTATTTTTAAAATATGGGTTTCATGGGCCATATAGCCCAGGTACTGTAGTTGCAGTTCACAGTTTATATGGCACTTGGAGGTTTATTTGGTATAATCTTCAATCACCTGCTATTTCTTGACTTAGAAGAACCTGATTTGCTTCGTAACAATTATGTCCTAGTCCTAGGTACTAGTTAGGAGATCTATAGTCTTCTTATAGTCCTCCTCTTTCAGGGAAAAAAATTTAAAGAAAATTAATTTTGTTGACAGTCAAAAATAATTGCCATTATTTCTATATGTAGCCAATGTCAGGTACCTTCCTCCCCCCCCACACATTCACATACATATTCCTAAGATCAGCCCTGAGATATATTGCTCTAATTTTTAAAAGGAGGTTTTTAGGTTATTTGCCCAAAGGTCATGGTAACAATAGAGATGGTATACAAATTAGACGGCCATAAGAGTCTTTCCATTTTTTGCCTTCCTGTGCTGTCTCAATCCATGGAAATGGGAAAACAAGAATGTTTATATCTTCTTTAAGTTATTTTCTAATACACTGAGTGGGTTATTTATAGATACAAATGAGAACTTAAAATCAGTTTTTCTTTAACAACTCACAGCCTTTTCCCCCATTATAGGGATTCTGAGATCATGCAACAAAAGCAGAAGGCAGCTAATGAGAAGAAGTGTATGCAAACAAGAGAAAAATGATGACTGGCTATTTGGAAAGCCTGGGTGCTACTGCCAACTTGGTGTATAATAACCTCTATGATCAAGATTTTGTAGAGTGAACAGTCATCCATAAGTAATACCTTACCCTTATAAAACTATTTTAAACCTCACCTCTTAGCTTGAGTTAGTATGATGTTTCAGAACCATCTTCAAAGAATAAAACACTAACCATGCATATGACGCATTGGTGAACATTATTTATCAATAGTGAACATTTTTATAAATTATTAGAGAATGTAATCAGATAATAGAATCTACTATATAAATCTGGAACCTCTGTCACAAACTTTCTTGTCTAATAGAATATAAGATCCATTTATCTAATCTTGATCTGTAATCAACTGATTTGCTTAAAGAATATATGATAGTACAAATACATGGAATAACAACTAAATGAACATAAAATGAATTCTCAGAGTTCTACTATCAACTTAAAATTTTCAGAATAAGTGCCTTTTAATGTACTTATTTTTTTTTAAAGATTTATTTTATTTATACAAGAACCGGGGTACAGGCCAGTAGCACGGGAGGGTAAGAGGACTCACCAGAGACAGAGCAGGGAACACAACAGGCAGACTGATGAAATACACTGCTGAGGGGAGCAGCGGGCGAGACAGGAGAGATCTGCTTGCCTTAATGTACTTATTTTTTAAAGCAGTATTAAATTCACAGCAAAATTGAGATCTCCCATACACTGCTGCTCCCTACATACATCTCCTTCCCCTACCAATCATACATTTGTTACCATTGGTGAACATTATTATCACAGAAAGATGAATTTGTGTAGCCTGAGTTTTTATTTTTATGCTTTATTTGCTTTTTGAAAAATGAATTTCCATGTTTACAATATAGTGGGTTGTGGAAAATCTTTGGACTTAAACAATCCTATAAATTTAGGGAAAACTAGTTTCCAAAAGAACATGGATATGGGCCTCCCTGGTGGCCTAGGGGTTAAGTCTCAGCATTATCACTGCTGCAGCTTGCCGGGGAGCAAACCCACAAGGTGCAGCAGACCTCTCCTGTCTCACTTGCTGCTCCTCTCAGCAGTGTATTTCAGTAGATCCATCTGCTCTGCTCCCCATTCTGTCTCTGGTGAATCACCCCCCTGCACCTCTGGCCTACACCCCAGCTCTTCTATACAAAAATAAATAAATAAGGGCCTCCCCTGTGGAGCAGGAAATTATCCACCAAACATAGCCTATTTTTGAAAAATAAGACTAGAAGGGAATTTTCATTACCAACATAATTTTCCTAACTTGTTAAAAATGTATTTTGTTTCCCATCCCTGTTTTTTTTTTTTTTAAAAAAAAGATTTATTTATGCATACAAGAACTGAAGTACAGGCCAGAGGTGTGAAGAGTGAGAGGATTCACCAGAGACAGAGTGAGGAACAGAACAGGCAAATTGACTGAAATATACTGCTGAGGGGAGAATCAGACAAATCAGGAAAGGTCTGCTGCGCCATGTGGGTAACTCCCTGGCCAGGGATCGAACTTGTGCTGCAGTGGCTGCGGATAGCTTCATAGATTGTGTCTTAACACTTTGTGCCACCAGGGAGGCCCCTGCCCCTGTTTTTATAGAAGAAAAGAGTTTACCCACTTCTAAAAATTTATTCTTTTACATGATAGTTTCTATTTCTATTTAGGTTTTTTTTTTTTTTTTTTTCAATTTTTTTTCAATTTTATTTATTTTTGCGTAGAAGAACTGGGATTTAGGCCAGAGATGCAGAGGGTGAGAGGATTTACCAGCGACAGAGTGGGGAACAGAACAGGCAGACTGACTAAAATACACTTCTGAGGGGAGCAGTGGGCAAGACAGGAGAGGTCTTCTGTGCCATGTGGGTAGCTCCCTGGAATGGAGCTCAGTCCATAGAGGTGATAACGCTAAGACTTAACCCCTAGGCTGCCAGGCTCCCTCTATTTCATCTTGTAAGGAGATCTTTTCCACTTAAAGCTGTTGTCCTCCTACTACCTTTATTTTTAAGTCTATGATCTATTTCAAAACTATTGAAAGTTAAAAAGTCTATACCCCACAAAGAAGATGTGTGTCAAATCATATTATACACCTTAAATATACACAACTTTATCAAGTATAGTGCAATAAAAATGGGTAGAGAAAAACATATCCCTAAAATTGAAAACCTAGTATAAAACTGAAAGATTATGAGATTTGTATATTTTACTGTCTATATCAGGATTTTAGGAGTAATGTAAACTAAGGAGTATGTCAGCTCCATAAGGTAAGTCCCTTATTGTTTGGTGATAGGGGCCTACAAAATAATCCCAGAATTCGGGCCTCCCTTGCAGCCTCAGGGTTAAGTCTCAGTGCTATTACCACTATGGTCTGAGCTCCCAGCCACATATGGCGAAGCAGACCTCTCCTGTCTTGCCTGCTGCTCACCTTAGCAGTGTATTTCAGTCAGTCCTCCTGGTCTGCTCTCCACTCTGTCTCTGGTGAGTCCTCTCCTTGCACCTCTAGCCTACACCCCAATTCTTCTATCCAAAAAAACAAACAAACCAACCCAGAAGTCAATAGAAAAATATTTGGTCTATTATTTTAATAAAATCAACCAGTATAAATATCTATCAAAAATGAGTAAAAACAGGGCTTCCCCTGGTGGCGCAGCAGTTGAGCGCTGGGCTGTGAAGCTGCCTGCAGCCTCTGCAGCGCCAGTTCGATCCCAGGCCACTGGGCGAGGGTCCCACATGGCGCGCAGAGCTCTCCTACTGTGCCCGCTGCTCCCCTCAGCAGTGTTTTTTGTCGGTCTGCCTGTTCTGTTCCCCGTTCTGGCTCTGGTGAATTCTCTCACCCTCCCGCGCTTCTGACTGTACCCAGTCCTTATTTAAATAAATAAATAAATAAATCTTTTTAAAAAAATGAGTAAAAACATTTATTAAACTGCCTCCTACAACTCTGTCTGCTAAAATGCTTCTATATAATAATCATGTATTAGAATATATTACCTTTAGAGATGGCCAAGTCATAAAAACATCAGTGAGAAGGAAAGAACAACTATAAGTTGCTCAAATACACTTCTCAATAAATTTTAGAAAGATTGAAATCTCTCAAGTTTTTCCTTATAACTTTGTTTTTTAAAGATGAATTTAGGGGCCTCCCCGGTGGCGCAGCGGTTGAGCGCTGGGTTGCGAAGCTGCCCGCGGCCTCTGTGGCGCCGGTTCAATCCCCGGCTGCTCCCTGGCCACCGGAGGAGGATCCCACATGGTGCGCAGACCTCTCCTGCCACCCGCTGCTCCCCTCAGCAGTGTACTTCAGTCCTTCTGCCTGCTCTGCTTCCCACTCTGGCTCTGGTGAATTCTCTCACCCTCCCGCGCTTCTGACTGTACCCAGTGCATGTATAAACAAAACAAACAAACAAATATAATTAATAAATAAACATGCCTCTATTTAAAAAAAAAAAAAAGTTTTAAAAAAAAAAATAAAGATGAATTTAGGGGCCTCCATGGTGGTGCAAGGGGTTAAGACGCAGCACTGTGAGGCTATCCGCAGCCACTGCAGCTGTCTGCAGCCACTGCAGCACAAGTTCGATCCCCGACCGGGGAGGTGACCCACATGGCCAGCCGACCTTTCCTGTCTTGCCCGCTGCTCCCCTCAGCAATGTATTTCAGTCATTCCGCCTGTTCTGCTCCCCACTCTGTCTCTGGTGAATCCTCTCACCCCCCCCACACCTGGCCTGTACCCCAATTCTTGTATACATAAATCAGAGCAAGTGTGGGATCCAGATGTTCCATGGACAATGAGAACACACGCCTCAGCATCATCCTCAGATGCACCTCAGAACAGGTGAACCTGTCAGGGAAGGCTGATGGAGCCCAAACAAAGCATTCAAGAGGTGACAGAAGCCAACACACATTGTCCTAGGACAAAAAAGGAAAGTACAGGCCCTTGGGCACTTACGTCTCCGTGGTCACTTCCATGGCTTGAATCTACCTGTATGTGGTCTGCTGGAATGAAAGAGCTGCTGAAGTTGCCATTCTGGCGATGCAGTTCAACATTCTCAGCTGAACTGAGTCCATCAGGCCTGGCCAATTATCTATTGGCCTCTGGGAGGCACCTCTTCAGTGAAGCAAGAGGAGGATGCTTCATCCCGTGGGAGATGGGTCCATACCGCGAGGCATGACCAGGAATGCCTGGGGAACAGCTGATGAATCTGTCACCTCCCAGAGAATGCTCAGAGGACACCTCGTGAACACACAAGGGGCAAAGGTCAGAAGCTTGACTCTACCTTCAAACCTTGAGCCTTGAAACTGGGCTCTAAATCTAATTCGGATTCACAGACTCCCTCCTCCCAAAGTCTAGATCACCTGATCATCCGTTCTTTCTGCCTAACCCTCCTCTTTATGTTCTCCAGCCCAGAGTCACTGGCTCTGAAAGAGCTCATTGAACACAAAGGCCGGGTTCAGCTTTCGTGGCAGCGTTCTGCTGAAGTTCACTCGCGTTTCTGTGACAGTGCGGCGCTGCCTGACACCACAGCCGGCCAGAGCTCTGGGGCGGCCTAAGGTATGTCAGAGTCTGCCCTTCCCTTGTTACCAGAGAACTGGTGTGACTTCCAAAGCCAAGCACAGGGTCAGAGTCCCCAAAGCAAGAAAAGTTTCTTCTGCCTGCTTGTGCCCATGCAGGCGCGTCTCTCAGCCAACCTGGCGCCTCCGCCAAGGTGGGAGAAGCGGCTCCTCACTCACGAACCGCGACCGACCGCCATCCGTGAGTGACGGGGCGGTAGTCTCTTTTGGAGCCTGCCCCCGCCAGGGCAGCTCTGTCAGCGTGCTGGTGCCTGGGCCGGCGCCCTGCCCTCTCCTCTCCATCTCTAGAATAAACCTGCCTGCCCTCTTGGATGGAGAAAGAGTTGGCGATAGAGATAGAGGTGAAACACCCATCCACCTGTCTATCATGTGGTTCTAATGAAAGCCTCCTCCGCAGGCCGCGGGGCATGCTGCAAAAGCCACGGCCAACACCCGTGGGCTCAGGGGCCTCTGCAAGGGGTCTGCTGAGACACGGTCGAGGCCACGGCTGACGGCGCCCGCTCTGTCGCGAGCGGGACTGGACGTTCTGGGCTGAGCGAAAGAGGGAAGATCCCAGACGTCCGCGTGGGGCAGGAGAGCCCACGACGTGCGTTCGCAGAGCCCAGGCGAGCGCGTCCTCCACGCAGCACGCGCTGAAGAGTCGCCCCCGACGGGGAGGCCGGCGGGACGGAGCAGAGAGGGGGCCACGCGCAGCGCTGCTCATTGTGTCTCCAGGGCCCGCGATCCCCAGACAGGCCTTTCGGGAACGGGGCCGCGGCTTCCTGCCCTCTCCGTGGACGCTCCTTTTGGAGGCGACATGGGCTCTGGGGCTCCCGGTGATGACCGGCGCGGCGGGCGCGGGCTCCGCGGGGCTGGGTGTTGGCGTGTGACCTGGGCGTGGCCCCGGGAGCTTGTGGGGTGGCCCCGCCCCGCCTCCACTGCGCCTGCGCGCTCCGCCCGCGCGCAGGTCCGCGGGAGGCAGCTCCTGCCGGTCGGGTCCCTCCGGAACCGCCCAGGGGGCCCCGGCCGCGCTCCGACACCTGCGCTCGCGGTGCTGGCGGGACGGGTGAGCCCAGTGAGGGGCGGCCGGGGCGGGGCAGGGCGGGGCGGGGCGGGCTGGGGGGGTGGGAACCGGGAGGCTCTGCTCCACTCCTGTCGGGGCTGGAGCGCGCGGACCCGGGTGGGTCACTGTCGTGAGCAGGAAGCAAGCTGCAGTCAGAGGCTGGCGCTCAAAGAATTTTATTTATGCTAAGGGAAACCGACCCAAAGTACCTTCGACCGAAGCCGCAGCACGACGTTCTGCCAGAGCAGCTCACCTGCCGGGGAAGTCTCCAGGCCAGAGGGCCTGTCAGACGGGTGGTCACTCAGGAGGCTTCGAAGTCGCAGGGGTGGCTGGGCCGAAGAGCAGGCGAGCTCCGAAGGGAGCAGCGAGCTAGACACCGTCCATGGTGACGCTGGAGCCAGTCGCTCAACAGCTCTTGTTAGGGGGGAAGGATGTCCTGAGCTAATTCCGTACAGACTTTGTGGACTCCACCCCCACTCCAGACCAAAGCCATCAAGACACTGGAAATGACAAATCCCATCATCACCAAAGGGAGGGTTGCTGGGACCTGAGGGAAGAGTTAAGCTGCCAGGTTTGGTATAAAATCAGACATCAGATATGATGTATACATACAATAGAGTACTATTCAGCTATAAAAAAGTAGATGAGATTTTGCCATTTGCAGCAAGTGGAAAGAACTCAAAGGGATTAATAAGGAGACAAAACAGTTTTTTTTTTAAGATTTTTATTTATTCATGCACACAAGAACTGGGGTATAGGCCAGAGGTGTGGGGGTTGAGAGGATTCACCAGAGACAGAGCGGGGAAGAGAACAGGCAGATTGACTGAAATACACTGCTGAGGGGAGCAGTGGACGAGACAGGAGAGGTCTGCTGCACCATGTGGGTTGCTCCCCGGCCCACTGGGGATCAAACCTGTGCTGCAGTGGCCCTGGACAGCCCCACAGGTTGCGTCCCAACCCCCCACACCACCAGGGAGGCCCCAGGAGAAAAAGCAGATTAATGAACAAAACAAAACAAAAAAAGCCAATGGACAGGAAAAAGACTAATTATAATAAAATCAAAATCAACAAGCAACTATAAGCCAGAGACACACTATGGGGGGCGGAGGGAGGAGAGGAGGGATTAGGGTCAAAATAAGGAGGGGTGGCAATTGTATGGGGAATATAACCAAGATGAAAATGCATACATTGTGCAAAAATGAAAAATGATGTAAAAAATATATAAAATAAATCTTAAAAAAATAAGCCAATGGATGTCAACAGAACTGAGGTCATCTGGCTGGGAGTAAGCATGGAGGTATCTGGTCAATGACTGATGTTTCACATTGTTAAATAATTCAAAAATTAAAAAATAAAGGAGAAAGTGTTCCAAATTATATAATCAATCAATTCAGTAAAAAGTAGATAAAATCATAGTAGTAAAATAATGAAGACTTTTTAATTATTTCTCTAGTGTGTGAGAAAACTGGTCAATAAAATAACACTATGTTGCAAGTAACAAAATGCATTAAGCATTAAGTAAAGAGAGGTTCTTAGCCCTCATTGACATCAAAGACAATCGATACCAACTTACACATGGTTGTTAAGAATATGTATTTGCAAAAACCAAAAGCAACTACAAGCAAACAACAAAAAGGGTTGTTTTAATAGAAAATATGGCTCTGCTTATGAAAATGACAACAGAAAAAATGAACATTGAAAGAATTGTAGCAAAAACAAGGTCACATTCAACTGTTTTCTAATAATAGTTACTTTTTTTTTTAAATGAGTCCAAAAAGTATACAGAATAAAGCTGCTCATTTAAGAGAAAAAAATAATTAAATGAAAATGGCCAAAGCAGTTGGCAAAGCAGTTCAGCTTTGTGGCAAAGCAGTTCAGCAAAGCTAAAAAATGTGTTTCATTAAGTTGGTAACAGTGAGAGTGTCATAACTAAGACCTGCCTAAAGCATGAGATCACAGCCTAGGTAGGAAGAGATGAGAGGATGAAACAGAGGATATTCATCTTTTTTAAAAGTGTGTTACCCATAGACATTTTAAAAAATAGTATAATACTTTCTCAAATATTAAACTATTATCATATGATACTACAATTCACAAAGGAAAACAGAATTAAACAGGTATTTGTGGTACATGTTCATAGAAACATAATTTACAAGAGTCAAAAGGTGGAAGCTACGTGTGTCCCTTGACAGATAAATGGATAAACAAAATGGTATATTCATACAATGGAATATTACTCAGCCTTAAAAAGGAGATTCTGACACATGCTACAATATGGATGAAACTTGACATTATTCTAAGTAAAATAAGCTAACCACAAAACACCAAAAAATGTGTTATTACATTTAGACGAAATGTTTAGACTAGTCAAATTAATTGAAGCAGGAAACCTCTCCGTGCACAGGGTCCTGCTGGGCAGCCTTGGGGGGTGGTGCAAGAAGTGCGGGGAGAAGAGGCAAGGCGTGGGGTGGGGTCTGGTCCTTGGGTGTCTCTGAGCTGTGTCTCTTGCTGATTGGCTGGGCTCTTGGGGGTTCCTGCAGTTCTGAGTTGGTGGGGTTCTCCTAGGCTATCTAGGTCCGCTGAGTCTGTGGGGTTCTCCTGGGCTACCCAGGCCTACTGAGGGTGCCCACATTACCTGGCTGACCTTCCTGAAAGCAGCCTTTCATTTCTATAGCATTGTTGAGTTCAGACACCAACGCAGTAACACAATCAGATTAAATGACCTGTGGGGGGTGTCAGTAGGGTTGGGGGGCCAGTAAGGGTACCCTCTTGGTTCCAGCCCAGTGTTTCTCAATAGGCTGAGAAATGGACTTGGGGGATGGGACACCCAGTTCCTAACTGACTGCCTGGAACAATTTCCTTGCTACCCTTGCTATCCGGAAATAGCATTAGTCAGTACAGTGTGATTTTTAAAGGAAAAGGTACCTTCTCAATAGCTCCAAACGTCTGAAAATGACCCAAAATAACTTAGTTGAGTATATTAAAAGGTCGCCAATGCTACCAAAATCTAAAAACAGTAATATAAAACCAACTCTTCCCTAGTCCCTTTATAAATGAACTTGTAAAACTTCAAAAAAAAAAAAGTTTCCAAATCAAGTTTCAGGAGGGGGATCCCCAGGGAAAGGGTGGGGTGGCCTGAGCAGGGAGGAGAAAAAACCTGGAGAGGAGTCTAAGGAGAGGGAAGCAGGATGGAGGGGGGAGAGAGGGAGAGAGGGGAGAGAGAGAGAGAGAGAGAGAGAGAGAGAGAGGTGAAGGAGGCACGTGGAGAGGGAGAGACATTGAAGAAGTTGCACTTGTTTCATTTAAAAAACAATTTAAGAGATTTGTTTTATTTATGTATGCATGCAAGAGCTGTTGAGAAGACTCACCAGAGACAGAGTGGGGAGCTGAACAGACAGATGTACAGACATACACTGCTGAGGGGAGCAGTGGGGAGACAAGAGAAATCTGCTGTGCCAGGTGGGCTGCTCCTGGCCAACGGGGGCGAACTCGAGCTGCAGCGGCTGGCCAGAGCTTGAGAGCAGTCTCTAACCCCTGCACCCCCAGGGAGGACCAAGCAAGGTGACTTCAAATGGTCAACCAATGCTCATTATGAAGCTGAGCACAACCTGAGCTGTATGAGAGATGTTCTTTCCATCATGATTTCAATGACGGGTACAAAATCAAGGCAGCAGTCCTTCTGCCCAGCCAGGACTGTGCGGGTGCTCCTTTCATTAGCTCCCTCCCTCCAAAGGGCAGCGACTTCCTGCCTGTCTGAGACCCGAACCAGGCTCGAAACCCACACCAGGCCCAGGCTTCTCTGCCCTGACCTCCCTCGGCAGAGGCTCCCTTGGCAGAGGCAGCACTGCTCAAAGCTGCCAGCTGGCGACCATAAACCACCAGGGGGTTCACCAAGCAGAGCAGGGGCACATGAACCCTGGCACCCAGAACTTGCTGAGCCCTCCTAGTACCCCCTTGATGACGCTTCCCCCCCCCCTTTTTTTCCTCCCCTGTGTACAAGCCCCTGCGCTCGGCCCAAGAGCAGGACGGGGTCTGCCAGACACAAGGGGCTGCCATCCTCAGTGTGTCCACAGCTAAACTACTTTCCTTCTCCAACTCTGGCTCCTTTCCTTGGCGGTGGGAAACTGAGGCCCTGGAGGCCGGATCCCTGCACAGGGAATAGAAGCGCTGCCCGCAGCTGCGAAGGAAACAAAAGGAAAGCTAAACAACAGAGTTCAATGCAAACTTGAAAACGGTTTCCACCTCAAAAGAAGCCATCACAAAAACAAACAAACAAAAAACCATCACAAAACAAAAGGCAACCCCCAGAACCGAAAAAAATACCTGCACACCTTGCATCTGACACAGGCGTCATCTCCAATATCCACACACACTCGCACATCCAAGAGCAATGTGTGCCCCGAAGAAGCAGTGGGAAAGGAGCCCAGGGTGATTCCGCTAGGAAGACACCCCACCTCTCTGGGCAGAGGCGTGGACATCCCCAATACAAGGAAATGCAAATCACCCGACCCAGACACCCCCATCCCGCGAGGCCTACAGGCAACAAGCGTCCCTGATAGGGAAACAGCAGCTCCTGGTGGGGAAAAGCTGAGAAGCAGCCAGGTGCAGCCACTGAGCTGATGCCCAGAAGCCCCACGCTTGCCCCACTGGGCAAACATGGGCGGAAACAAAACATGACCACACCAGAGGGGTTGGTAGGGGAGCCACATCCCCCGCGAGAGAACCCTGGCCCCTGGGGCCCGCCCAGGGCTGGGCTCACTACCTTCCCCGTCCCCCTGGGCTCGCTACAGTCCCTTGACCGTATTTCCAGCTCCTGTCCACCGCTGGTCCTCTTCTGCTCCCCTTTCTCTGTCGCAGCCCTTACGTCCTCAGCCTCCAAGCCTCAGGTGTGCCGTGCTCCACACGCCCACCCCATACTCCAGGTGCCCACCCTCAGCAGCCGACCCGGAGCCCACACTGCCAAGGGCCTCTTGTTTTCATGGTCTTAGGTTAGCCACCAAGGCGCTGGGCGCAGACCCGGAACGCGAAGCAATCTTCCCTTACCCCTGCGTGCACCGCTCCCCCCATTTGCTGTCTCTGGACAGTCCCCCTAGGTTTCTCTTGGCCACCGAACTGTGCTACCGTGACCACGCGCGTGAGCGGCGCACATGAACACAACACGACAGACACAGCAGGTCGCCGCCCTCTCAGACGGGGCGCCCGCCCAGGGCTGAAGGCGGAGATCATTTGCACGCGCCGCATGATCGCTCGCCCCTGACGCCCGCAGGCCCCGCTCCCTTGAGGGGGAACCACTGCCCACTCTCGGCGGGCTCCGCCGCCCGATCCAGGGGCCTCAGGCTCGCGCGCCTTCCCGGCTGTGGTCTCAGCGCAGCCACCCCCCGCACCCACCCGCAGTTGTGCGCGCTCCCAGGTCTGCAACAAGGAGCCGCGCGGTCCCAGGGGCACCGTCCCCGGCGCACTGGGCGCTCCTCGCCACCGCTGCCAGGCGGCCCCTGCGCCCAGGCCAGCCCTTTGCCCGCGAGCACGGGTCGGGCTGCCGAGACCGAGCTCCCCACGGGGCCGCTCCGGTCCCCTCTCCACAGTGGGCTCCCCCAGAGGCCGCGTCCCCACCCGCCCCCTGAGGTTCCTCCGCCCTCACCCTGAAGCCAAAGGCCTCAGCCACAGCTGCCGGGAGGCGGCTCAGGGGCTCCCCTAGCATCCTCGGGCTGCGTCACCCCCGCTCCGGGCTCCCGAGCTCGGCACCCGCTTTTGGCTCGCCTGAGCGGCTTTTTGACACTCCCCGGCCTGCTGCGGGGACCCTCCCACCAGGCTGCTAAAGGCCGCACCCCCGACCCCCGACTCATCGCCGGCGTGCACAGATGACCCCCCCTTCCTCCCCCCTCCCCAGGGCACCACAGACACGGCAGCCACCCGCCCAGTCCCCAGCCTCTGGCGGGATCCTGGGTCCGCGTCCGGCCGTCCGTGGCGGGTGCCCCGCGTCAGGAACCGGCAAGCTGGTGGGGCGTCGGCCCCTTACTCCCCCGCCGCGTCTGCCGCTCGGGGTCCTGGGCGGGTCCTCCCGGGCGGCTCCTCCTCCCCTCGAGTTCTCTTCCCGCAGCTCCCGGCGGTGTCCGCCTCCCGGGGCGCCGGGGCGCCTCCAGCGTGGTCCTGGACCCACCCGCAGAGCTTCGAGGGACGCTCACCCCAGTCCTGCCCCGAGCGGACCCCACCTCCGTCCACCTCCCGCGCCGTGCGCACAGTCCCGCCGGGGTCGGGAGGCCGCAGAGTTGCTGCGCCCCGGTGGGTGCTGGGCGCTGCGCCGGGACGGTCGTAGCGGCGGCTGCAAGGGGCCGGAGTCCGATGGCTCCGGACCCACGGGCAGAGGGTTGGAGCTCCCGGGGGCTTCTGTGGGCCTTGCGCGTTTTCTCCAGCTTCGCAGCTGGGCGCCCGGGTGCAGGGCAGGCAGGAGGGGGGACCCGGGAGGAGGCCTCCAGCCGCCCGGCCCCCAGCGAATCCTACTCTGGGCTCTCCGGGCGGGCGCAGCGCGGGCCGGCAGGGGGCTGAGGGGCTCGGGATCCGGGGCTGAGGTGGGGGGGCTGAAGGGCGGGCAGGCACCCCAGCCCCGGGGGATCTTGACTCTCTCTGGCTCCCCTCTCGGCTCGCTGGGGGGCCCGCTGCGACGGCGGAGACGCGCCGCCTTACGTGTTCCGCCCCCAGGCGCAGCTGCGCCGGCCCGCGCCGCACACAAGCACCCCAGGGGTCCACCCTCACCGGCCCCCAGCGCCTCCCGCGGTCAAGGCCGCAGGTGACCGCCACAGAGGCCCAAGGCGCCCGAGCCGGAGCGCCTGCCTTTACCCCACAGACTCCTGCTCAGACACTGAGCCCCACGACGGTGCGTGGCCTGGATCTGCTCAGGGTGCTCCACGAAGGGTCTCAGTGTCTTGCCTGTGTTTCTGGAGAGACGTTGAAAAAGTAACTGACGTTACAGTGACTGCAAGTGCATGGGAGGCTTTCAGAGCAGCTCAAGTGCTCTCTATTTTACTCTCAGATTCCTGCTTCACCGTAGAGCTAACTTCACATGAAACACTCCAGGCGTTTTCATCACAATAATCAATTTTGCATTGAACCAAAATATTCCAGGGATCTAGCACATTGCCCCCAAAATAAACCATGTTCGTTCCTATGTCAGAATCCAATCCACCGGCCCACTTCAACTGTCAACACCTGCTCCAATAGCGGCTATCATCTTGTCCATCTGATCGATTTTTCTCTTTCGTAACTGTTCCTGTCCCGGCTCCTCATTTGCACAAGCATGATGGGTTTAGTGTGTGCCCCTGCCTGCAGGTGCTGCCGTGGCTGGCGAGAGCTTCACAGCGCTGTCTTTAGCCCATGTGCCACCAGGGAGGTCCGCTTTTTAAGTTTGTATGGATCTCACTTGTTTAGTTTCCCTTTTGACAAAGAGAGAAGGGAGGGGTGAAGCTAGAAAATGTGCTCCATCAACAGCAGCGTGGGGGGTCGGGAGTCTTCCAACCCCATCCCCCAACACCATTTCACAATCCTTGCAGACCTAAACAATTTCTGTCACCGCAATGGAAAACGGTCAAAGATCCCTTATGTCCAGGCTTTCTTTCCCTTGTGCTCTTGTCCCTCCCATTCTTCCCTCCCTCCTAAAAACCTGCCACACTTTCCAAGTCCTCGCTGGAGACTCCTCACTCTTGGCCCTCTCCTGACCCTTTTTCAGCCGTCCTTTGATCCTCTAGATTCTCTGTCTTCACCTCCCCAAGGACCCCCACCTTACCCAGGACCTGCCTCCAACCGCCCTCCCTCCAAGACCTCTACCCAATCCAGCCCCCCTCTTTCACCTCCTAGCCACCACACCCACTCTCACGATCGTCCTCTTCTCTGTCCTCTCAGGAAAGTGGCAGGGACTAAGGAGTAGTTAGGGTCCACATTCCTTTCTCTCCATCTGATCGCTCCCAAATTGAAGTGTCTCATTTCTTTCACTAACAATCCCACTATCTACACCAAAGAGTTTCATTATCTTACCCAAGCCTATCAGCTTACTTGGCATGATTTACATATTATCCTCTCTTCCACCCTAACCTCTGATAAGGGAACGTGTTTATTGGTCTGCTCAAGACCATGCAAATCAGGTCCACTTAATGATGTAGCCATGCATGCCACCAGGCGCAGAGGCTGTCCCCCGCCAGGTACCTAGCTGGGACCACCAGACTGACATTGACGTGGGCCGCTGGGGTAGGGCTCACCTAGACCGTTTTATTACCTGCCTCCTGGCTGGTCTCCAAGCACAAGGCTGTAAACTTTGATAAGCCTAGGGAGATTACCTAGTCCACCTGGGAAAACTCAGTAGCCTTCCTTAGCCGCATCACTGAGGCCCTTCAATGGTACACTAGGTTAGATCCTGATTCACCTGGAGGCGCCAGAGTCCTGGCTACTCATTTTATCTCCCAATCAGCCCCCAATATCAGAAAAAGCTAAAACAAACAAACAAAAAAAAAAGACTGAGGACAGCCCTCAAACCCCTATCCCGGATCTGTTGAAGTGGCCTTTAAGGTATTCAATAACCAGGGCGAACAGGACAGGATGGACAGCGAGACCCATAGTTGCCAGAAGGCTGAGCTTCAAGTTCAGGCCCTAGAGGCTGCCTTGAGGCCGTCATGCCCTGCTCCTCCAACAACCACAACACTTGACCCCCAACCCAGGACGACAATGGGCCACAGTCGACTGCCACTGGGAGCTTGCTTCAAATGTGGCCAGGAAGGTCATGGTCCAAACATTGCCCCAACCCTCACCCACCACCAGGACCATGTCCCATATGTGGCAACCAGGGCCACTGTAGAAGTGACTGTCCTACTCTGCCCAGCTGTGGTGGACCGGTCCCTCCAACCTCTGTGTCCTTGCCACTGGCGGTCTTGGGTTTGGTGACTGAGGACTAAAGAGGCCCGGACTCGTTGACCCCGATAAACTTAGTGGAGCCCAGGGTAACGGTCAAGGTAGCAGGTAAGTACATCTCCTTTTTGGTCAACATGGGGGCCACCTTCTCTGTCCTCCCCTCTTATCCAGGTCAGACGCACCCTTCTCAGATTTCAGTTATGGGAGTTGACAGCCAACCCTCTCCGCCTCGGGCTACTGGCCCCATTCTTGCTAAACAGACAACAAGCCCTTAGTACACCCTTTCTTAGTCATACCTTCCTGCCCCACTCCACTCCTGGGTCGCGACCTCCTGACCAAACTTGGGGCTACTCTCTCATGGTTCCAAGGCCCTAGTGCTGCTCTCATCCTCCCGCTGCTCCAAACATCTCCTAACCCTCCTCAGGACTCCCTGCTGTCTCCTTACACTGTCGGCCCTGTGGTCTGGGATACCTCTACCCCGGTTGTGGCCACTCACCACCAACCTATCCAGATCTCTCTCAAAGACCCCACCTCTTTCTCGGCCCGTCCTCAGTTTCCTATCTCCCTAACGCAATGGTAGGGTCTCAAACCCATCATCCAGCGACTCCTGGACAAAGGACTTCTGGTTCCTACTCATTCACCCTGCAACACGCCTATCCTACCTACAAAAAAGCCTGACGGCTCACACCAGCTGGCTCAGGATCTGCGTCTTATCAATGATGCAGTAGTCCCCATACACCCTGTTGTTCCTAATCCATACACGCTTCTCTCACATTCCTCCCTCCATGACTCATTTCTCAGTCCTAGACCTAGAGGACGCCTTCTTCACTCTTCTCCTTGACCCAAAATGTTACCATCTTTTTGCCTTCACATGGGAGGACCCCGACACAAACACATCTCAACAACTTACCTGGATGATCCTACCTCAAGGGTTTAGAGACGGCCCTCACCTCTTTGGACAAGCCCTCGCCATGGATCTTGCAGCCTGTAATCTCAGACCTAGCACTCTCCTACAGTACATAGATGGCCTCCTCCTACGTAGCCTTTTGCTGAAACAGTCAATTTCCCACACTGCACAGCTCTTAAACTTCTCGGGTACCAAGGGATACCTTGGGTACCAAGGCCTCACCTTCAAAAACACAGCTTTCCACCTCTCCTGTTACCTACCTGGGCCTTAGGGTCACTCCTTCTACCAAACAACTCACAGTTGACTGCAAGGAGGCCATACACTCCCTCCTGGTCCCTGAAAATGCTGAACAAATTCTGTCCTTTCTGGGTCTGGTGGGATTCTTTCGTCACTGGGTTCCTAATTTCGCCTTCTTGGCCAAACCACTGTAGAAGGCCGCAGAGGCTACCTCCGGGGGCTCCCTCCAGATGGCAGCTGAGGTGCATAGGGCCTTCTTCCTCCTACAGGCAGCTCTTCTCCAGGCTCTGGCCTTAGCTCTCCCAGACTCTGAAAAGCCATTCCTGTAATTCACAGATGAGTGACAGGGAGTTGCCCTATGGGTTCTGGTCCAAACCACTGGGTGAGTCCAGCGACCAGTTGCTTATCTCTCTAAACAAATGGATCCCACTGTAAGAGGATGACAGCCCTGCCTGCGTGCACTAGCAGCGGCTGCCCTCTTTGCTAGGCAAGCCCTAAAACTCATGCTGGGCCAACTTGTAAATGTTAGTTCTCCACATCAGCTCCAGGACCTACTCACTCACCGGGCTCTCTCCCTTTTGACACTCTCGTGTGTTAGACTTTCACACCCTTTATCGAAAACCCTTTGGTCACTCTGTCCCAATTCCCTATTCTAGATTCAGCCACTCTGTTGCCAAAACCTAACTCTCCCCTGTCTTCCCACACGTGCGCCAAGGTACTGGAAGAACTGTGGTCACCTAGCCCGGGACTCACTGACACTCCCCTTCCAAATGCAGATAATGTCCTGTTTGTAGACAGCAGCTCCTGTATGGATCCGCAGGAAAAGCACAGGGCTGCCTACGCAGTGGTGACCAAACACCAGGTCATCGAAGCGGGCCCACTCCCTGAAGGGACCACGTCATATAAAACCGAGCTTGGGCCTCCCTGGTGGCACAAGGGGTTAAGCATCGCACTATGAAGCAATCCGCAGCCTCTGCCTTTTCTGTTCGCCACTCTGTCTCTGGTGGATCGTCTCACCCTCCACATCTCTGGTCTGTACCCCAGCTCTTGTATGCATAAATAAATAAATCTTTAAAAAAAAAAAAGCCAAGCTTATCGCTCTTACCCGAACACTTAAAGTCTCACAAGGAAAAAGGGTCACCATATACACTGATTCTAAACTTGCTTTTCTCATAGCTCATAGCCATGCAGCAATCTGGCAGGAACGCGGCTTCCTTTCCACCAAAGGACCCTCCTATCACTAACGTTAAACTTGTTCTCAAATTACTAGAGGCCCTTCAGCTGCCAGCCGAGATGGCTATAGTTCACTGCAAGGCACACGAATCGGACTCTTCGAATGTGACACAAGGAAACAACAGCAGATAAAATGGAAAGGGCTCTGACAAACCCTGGTCAGCCTTCTGTTACACCTGTATTATTTCTCTCTTTACCTTCGATTTCATCCCTTTACATGCCTAATGAACAGAAAAATCTTCCTTCCAATGGTGGCACTGAAGGAGAACAAGGTTGGATCACACTTAACAACACATTGGTTCTCCTTGAGCAGAAAGCCTCTGACATTATCCAAAAGGTACACGAGACACTGCACATTGGGCAGCACTCACTGGTCCACTTTCTTTTTTTTTTTTTTTAAAGATTTATTTATTTATGCATACAAGAGCTGGGGTACAGGCCAGAGATGTGGGGGCTGGTGGCGGTAAGAGGACTCACCAGAGACAGAGTGGGGAGCAGAATAGGCTGACTGAAATACACTGCTGAGGGAAGCAGCAGGCGAGTTAGGAGAGGTCTGCCTCACCGTGTGGGTTTCTCCCTGGCCGGCCGGGGATTGAACTCATGCTGCAGCAGCTGGATTGCTTCATAGTGCAGTGCTTAACCCCTTGCGCCACCAGGGAGGCACAACTTTTTCTTATTAACCATGAACTGCCAGTCCAATTTAGACCACTGGCAGGGTATCTTCCATACTTTTTTCTTTACTCAGACAGCTACTCTGGGAAATTGCTGTACCCTGGAGACCAGGTTCTTCTAAAAGCCATCTCTCCAAAACCACTTCAACCAAGGAGGACGGGTCCACACACGATCATCCTGACTACACCAATGGCTGTCAAGGTCTTGGGTGACACATCCTGGCATCACCTGTCCAGGGTCTGAACGGTCCCTGTTGACATGCAAGATGATACACACTACCTTTAACCAACTTCTCCTACACCCCTACTCGGGCCTGCCCACCAGCTGACCACATTCCTTGACCTCCCTCCCACGCTGTTCCCTTTGTCAGCAGGAAGTAGCCAGAAAGAATACTTTGCCCTTTGTCCTATACCAAAGAGGTCGGAATGCAAGGTCGGTGCAGGGGGCGTGGTGAGGGCCCCAGGCCGCAGGCACAAGGAGGGGCCTTGAAACTGCAGAGAGAAATTTCATCTTTGCCGCAGCTCCTGGAAACAGAGGCCTCTACCCAACACAAACAGGACCAGATAGCAATCAAACAGAAACCGCCAACAAATAAAAAGCAACTTTGGTTCCGCATACCCATTTACCCGCCTACCTTTCCTCACCCTATAAAAGGACAGCTCTCCCCCACAACCAGGGGAAATTCTCCCACCCCAGTGGGAGTCAGTGAACCTTGCCTGGGGGCGCAAAAAAGTTCCTGCCTATCAGAAACTTGGCGTGGCTCTCCTTCTGTACTGCACCAATCCTTTCACTATGTAGTTTTTGATTACTGAATTGATTATTTTAAATAAGAAAATTAGATTTTTAAAGAAATTTCTCTATTTTTAAAATAGATTTATTTATTTATGCATACAAGAGCTGGGGTACAGGCCAGAAGTGTGGGGAGTGAGAGGATTCACCAGAGACAGAGTGGGGAACGGGACAGGCAGACTGACTGAAATACACTGCTGAGGGGAGCAGCGGGGAGAAAGGCGAGGTCTGCTGCGCCACGTGGGTTTCTCCTTGGCCGGCCGTGAATCGAGCCCGCGCTACAGAGGCTGCAGACAGCTTCATGGTGCTGTGCTTAACCCCTTGGGCCACCCAGAAGGCCCTTGTATACATACATTTTTAGAAAATCTTTTAAAAATAAATAAAATGGGAGTGAGAACACTTACTTCACGAGGTTGTGAAGATTAAATACAGAAATAAAAAAAGCAAAATTCTCAAATGCACTCAATGTTAGCTATATTATTGGTGATCTCTGGACTGACTTTTACTGTACTGCCCACCCATATTTTCTAAATGACCTGCGATGCACTTTATTTTCAAAGATTTATTGTGTAACATAAAACATACTCTTTAAATCACTCTACAAACACACGGAAGGGTGAATTCAAAGGCTAGAGTAGAGGAATCAATGAACGCTCCCAATCAAGAAAGGCGACGCCACTGGTAGCCCCGCTCAGCCCTCCGGCCACCGTGCTCTTCCGCTCCCAGAGGCCCCTGCGGCGGAAGTCGTCACTCAGAAGGGACGGAGCCCACGCCGCGCGTCCTGCAGCCAGCACGCCATGGCGATGGGCGGAGGAGGGGGTGGCGGCGGCATCCCGGAGCCGGAGGACTCGGTTCTGTTCCGGCGTGGCACCGGCCAGGTGAGACCGCGGCCGGCTGTGCCTTCCCTCCGGCTGCCCGAATTCCTCTGGGCCCCCGCGTTCTTGGCCTTGCGCCTCACTGCGATGCCGAGATCCTCTTCTAAATCTTTCCCACTTGGGAGTCTCCCCTCCTCGCGCCTCCTCGCGCAGCGTGGACGCCCTTCTGGCCTTGAGCCGAGACTCTGCCGCAGCTTGGCTTGTCGCCTCCCCGACTGGGGCGTGTTACAGGGTCAGGTCAGCTTGAAGCACGTAAACCACGTAGGACTCGACTGAAATAACCCAGGCTTAACTAGATCGAGGTGTTAGAAATCGACGTATCTAAGATGTATTTTTAAATAAGAGGCAACGGATTTTGCTTATGGATTCGATAATGGAGGTTTGAAAGAGGAAAGTTCAGAATAACTCCAGATTGTCCTGAATGGGTTGGAAGGATGAAGCTGTCTTTTACGGAGATGTGCGGAGGTGGGGAAGACTGCAACTAAAGCAGGTTTATAAAGGTTTATAAAGCTTGGAAGCTGAATCAGAGCAAGAAGTTGAAGGGAGTATTCAAAGATGTGATCAGAGATTGGAGAGGACAGTGGAAATGTCAGGAGAGGTGATAGAAGTGCAGAAAGTGAGGAATAATTTGAGAACCCTGGACTGCTGGTTGTGACTGAGAAACAGATAAAAAGTCAGTAATGGTAGTCTTGGCTGTTACTACCTTCAAACAACAAACCACCAAAAAGTAATAGCTTGAAACAACAATAATTATTTTATTATTTTATTGCTTTTTTTATGGTTAATCAAGTTCTTTCAATAGCTGAATTCAATGTGGATTTCACTGACAATATCTAAAATTTTATTTTCAAATATCTATTATTTGATTTCACCACAGTTTGGTCTTTTTTTTTTTTTTTAAGATTTATTTATTTATTTATACAAGCACTGGGTACAGTCAGAAGTGAGGGAGGGTGAGAGAATTCGCCAGAGCCAGAGCGGGGAGCAGAGCAGGCAGAAGGACCGAAGTACACTGCTGAGGGGAGCAGTGGACGGCAGGAGAGGTCTGCGCGCCATGCGGGACCCTCCTCCGGTGGCCGGGGAGCAGCTGGGGATCGAACCGACGCTGCAGAGGCTGCGGGCAGCTTCGCAACCCAGTGCTCAACCGCTGCGCCACCGGGGAGGCCCTATTTTATTGTTTTTATGAAGGCTTTGCTGGGCAGTTCTCTTTCAGATGTTTTGCGCGGTTGAGTCCATACAGCTGGAGCGCCAGTAACTGGGGGCCGAACGTCTAGGGAATGGCACACCGTCTTTTTTCTTCACGTACTCTCAGAGTTTCTCCACGTAGTATCAATGTGTGGGCCGAATTGGATTTGCTTATACCCTTTTCTTAATCCTTGCACTTCATATTTCCTCATTTTGTTCCCCAGACGACTGCTGATCCACTTTCTATCATATCTTAACTTGTATTTTCTAGACCAGAAATACACTACTGAGGGAAACAGCGGGCAGCAGGAGAGGTCTGCGCGCCATGTGGGACCCTCACCTGGTGGCCGGGGATGGAACTGGCGCTGCAGAGGCTGCGGGCAGCTTCGCAGCCCAGCGTTCAACCGCTGCGCCACTGGGGAGGCCCTGTTTCAATCTTTTCTAAGGGAAGATAAAGTGTATAGAGTTTGGCACAGTGGGAAAGTATGTGACCATCAACTTGACTTTATCCAGACTATGGTAATGTTATTCTGACCAGAAACCCTGAAGTGCAAAGTATACTCTTTCTTTTGACATAACAATGTGTCTACATTATTCAAAGATGAATTCTCAAAATGTTTATGGAATCAAATTGTTAACAGTGACTAATCAATTGATTACATTTTAAATGGGAACAATATATTAAGTAATCTGGAAAACACCATAATCATTAACTTATTTTTATTTTAACTTCACGGATTGTTTTATTCTTTATTCAGAGTGATGATTCTGACATTTGGGATGACACTGCATTGATAAAAGCTTATGATAAAGCTGTGGCTTCATTCAAGGTATGAAATGTTTATTCACTCTTTTCCTTCTTCATGCTGTTCATTTGGGGGAAAATATAATTGATGACATAACTACAGTAAATGATATGATACATATCCACTTCTAATTTTGAAGGTTAAAAAGTAATGTGTATTAATTAAATTAGATTCTATTTTCCTTTAGAAATAGGTAACCTGTCTTATATGTTAGCCCTTTAACAGGGATAATTTCAGTAGAATTTTATGCTTTTATGCTTTTATTGCTTTTAATATTTTTACATTGTATTAAAATATAGACATCCTCTAATTCAGGTTGTGGAAAGACAATCTGAATTATAAATTTTAACATTTAACAAATCTTTATTGAAATAAGATAAATGGCAATGGTTCAGTAACTAATACTTATAGAATATTTGCAGTGTTCTAGGCATTGTTCTAAAATATAATATCATCCTCCCAAGTTCTATGAATTGTATATCAAGTCAGGTGTTCCTGATGATAGGAATATATAGTTCTTTAGGGGGTGTAGTCTTTTCTAGTGACTTAAATGAGACGTTTACACTTTTGTCCCACATCATTGCTTTATCCACTGTCTGCTGTATTTTGTCTTATTGTGCACCATATATGATCCATCAGTACTCCAGGCACAGAGCATATACTGACACAGAGCACTGAGCATAGTGTCCATTTCCTTCCATAGTTATTTCTGTAGCATGAAGATCAGATTTGTGTGTCATCATTGAAGTTGATTTTTAAATTTGTCAATAACATGCTTTCCAGTATACACTTAGACTGAAAGTACACTAATGCAGGATTACCAAGATAGTTCTGTAAAGGCAGATAAAAATGAGGTTCTATATAGGATGGTGGTGGTGTTATTTCAGGAGTCTGAGTAGAAGACAAGAAACTGATTGGGATTGGAAAAATTGTTCAGTTTTAGTTATATTGAGGTTGAGGCACATGTGAAGATAAATGTTGGACTGAACTAAAAAGGTAAGTCAAAGCTTTGGAAATCTCTCTGCATAGAGGTTATAATTGAGGCAATAGGAATGGATGATCATAAGCAGATAAAGAAGGATGACCAATTCTTGTTGGGAATGCTCAAGTTTAAGACTTGATCAGAAAAATAATAAATGCATTGCCATGTCACAACTATCAAGAAGAGAGATGATTAAGAATCTGATGTGATAGGTTAAAAGGATCTTTGGAGCTGATAATCAGGTATTATATGCTTTCAGGAGCAGTTTCTGTAATCTGGGGGTGGTAAAATAAGGCTATCTGAGGTGGTAACTTGAGGCCACCTTCTAGTGGTAACAGTTATATTTTAAGTTATATTTTAATCACTCTGTAACATATATTTCCATTGTATTTTCATAGCATGCTCTAAAGAATGGTGATATTTCTGAAGCTTCAGATAAACCAAAAGGCACACCTAAAAGAAAACCTGCTAAGAAGAATAAAAGCCACAAAAAGAATTCCACAACTCCCTTGAAGCAGGTTATTTTAAAACATTGAGAGTTTATTTTGAAGGATTTGTTGTTACTGTCCCTGTTAAATAGTGTAAAATATCTGTAACCTAAATAATTGATGCCGGGTTTTCTGTTGACATGTAATCATACAATTTCTAACACATCTGCTAAACCTTCTGTTACTTAGGAACATGCATGTTAGTGAAAGTGTAAGAAAGTAGGCAAGGAATGATAACTACTAAATTCTACACTGTGATTACTTTGTGCGTTCTTTGGGAGGGTCCCGGAGGACTTCAAACTGAATTAATGGTGTTTTACTTCTCAAATTGAGAGATGAATGTCTGTTGCTTTTTTTCCCCCTTCAAAAATCCCTAAATTTGTTAATATCAGGGAACCAGAATTTCTTGGGTATTTTTCTGCTATTTGAAAAAGTAAACTTGGAAGAAAAATATTTTGGTGTCTCATTAGTCACTTCCGTTTCATCAATTAAAGGAAAAAGAGAACTAATATTTGATGAACACTTGCTATGTACCAGGCCAGAATGTTTCCTTTGCTTTTATTCTTCAGGATTTAGTGGATAATATTATATCCACTTAACAGACGAGGAAATGTCTCAAGAGAAACTAAGAAACTTATCCATGATTATTTAAATAGCTGACTATATGGCAAATATATGATTATATAAATGGCAGAATTGGATTAATAATTAGATTTCAGATATATGTGTTTTTGGCCCACAGCCTTTTCACTGCATCATTCTGCCGGATCAGTTGACTGAAGACTATTCCTTCTGTGCTCCACCCCCCCCCCCAAACAAGGCTGTAGGTTACCCTCTTTGAAAGAAATGTGTTCATGTATGTATCTTTGGTTTCTTTTATAGTGGAAAGTTGGTGACAAATGTGCTGCCATTTGGTCAGAAGATGGCTGCATTTACCCAGCTACCATTGCTTCACTTGATTTTAAGAGAGAAACCTGTATTGTGGTTTATACTGGATATGGAAATAGAGAGGAGCAAAAGCTGTCTGATCTACTTTCTTCAACCTCTGAAATAGCTAATAATGCAGAACAAAATACTCAGGAGGTAAGAACAGAAAGATTTAAGAATTCTTAGAAGCAGAGACTAGATGGGAAGCAAGAACATAATTAGTTGTCAGTTGAGCTACTGGGATAATACATTTTTCTTAATCATATCTTTCTCACAAAAATACATTAATTTTTTTCTTTTTAAAGAATGAAAATGAAAGCCAAATTTCAACAGATGAAAGTGAGAACTCCTCCAGATCTCCCGGTAATAAACCAAATAATATCAAGTCAAAAGCTGCTCCATGGAATTCTTTTCTTCCTCCACCACCCCCCATGCCAGGATCAGGAATGGGACCAGGAAAGGTAAACTTCTATCCATGAAATTGTTAATAATGTTGGAACTTTCAAAACACTACCATCCCCCCATAAGGGAATTGTTGCTTTTCCCATGAAGCTTATATGGCTTGCTGTAGACATTATACACACTTGAGGATTCTTTGAAAAGAAAATAAGATGATGATTCAGAATAGTTTGTAATGGCTTTCCTAACTACTTTTGTGAACTATTAGGATTTAGTCTAATAATTTAGCAAACTTCAGTATATAAAAATAGAAAGTGAACATAATACTTGTATTTAATAAGAATAAGATCCTAAGATACTCCCAGATTGTTTTGTACAGTAAAATGTAAATGTTGTTTTCACTTAGTTTTCTGGTTTTAAGTAAACAAATCAACTTTAAAAATTTTTTTATTATAGTTTATACCATGGAGCCTAAATAGGTTGGTGCCTGTTCTGTTCTTTTGTATAAATCAGTGAATTCTTAACTGGATGGTGTGGTAATTCAGGCAGTAATTTTCGTAAAGCATGATTTAATCAACTGTCCCTTAAGATCTTCTGTGACAGGTTTCTCCTTCCTTCCTTCCCTCCCTCCAACCCTCCTTCTTTCCTACCCTCCCTCCCTCCTTCCTTCCTTCTTTTTTATTGTGGTAACAAGTTTACAACACTGTATGTGTGTTGTAAATGTTCTTACATTTTCTTACATGCCACACCACCAAATGTCCAGTCACCATCTACCACCAATTACTTAGTTCCTCTGTCCTCTCCTTCCCTCATCTCCTCTGGTAGACACCATTCTGTTGTCAGTGTCAGTTTTGTTTTTTAATTTTACCAGTTAAATCGTATGGCATTTGCCTGTCTTCTTCTGGCTTAATTCACTTACAACATTGCCGTCTAGTTCCATTGTTAAGTTTCTTATTGAGGCTTGTATTGTGTTAGCGTTTCTAGGATGATCAAACCTTTTATTTTATATAAATCATGCCTCAGTATTCTCAGGGGGCCAGTTTTTCATGAGTGAGAGATTTACTGGTTTTTACGTTATATGCTATTTGTAACTAAAAATACATCCATAAAAAGATTAGTTTAGCTAATAAAATTATGGGAAACACAGTCTGCTGTGATTGAAATATCTTGCTAAATGGACTGTTTGTGCTTAGGTAATTAAAAATCTTTTTTGTTTAATTCCCCAAATGTCCACACAGAAAGGAAAGGAGAAAAACCTAGAGTTATGATTCTATTTGACTTGAGCATTTGGTACATGAAATTCTGTTACCTTTTTCATGTGTTTAAATGTCTATTATTCTGGGCAATTAATTTGATTCCTTTGGTACTGAATCTTTTTTCTTCCTTTCATGTTGAAATTGGTAAATTAATACGTCTTTGGAATGTTCTTTGCAGCCTGGTCTAAAATTCAGCAGCCCACCACCACCACCACCACCACCACCACCACCACCCCCACCACCACCCCACTTCCTATCTTGCTGGATGCCTCCATTTCCTTCTGGACCACCAGTAAGTACAAAAGAATTCAGATTAAGCTTTGTTTTCACACACAGTTTGGTTTTAGTGGTTAGGAAATGTCATTTTAGATCATCTTCAAAGCCAGATTCTAATAGTAAAAAAAAAATTGAACTGTTTTTAATTCCTTTCTCAAGCTCATTCTTATAGCTCCAATTCTAAGTCCAATATTGCCTTCTTCCTTCCTGGTGTAGATTCCTTATGGAGGTAGCTATTTGAAAGGATGTAATTACACCATGAATACGATTAATGTGTTTTGTCCTTCCAGGTATACTTGGATATTAGCTTTTGATCACATAAACTATCTGGATAGCTAAATGTTAGACTTTTAGGTACCAACAGTAGGCTAGATAGAAAGACACTTTGGGCAAACTGCATGTGTTGGGGGTGAGAGAAGCACAGATGTTCTGCCTAAGACCATTACTTGAAATACTGCGTATTTTTTGAGAAAAACCTTAAAAGTATTTACGCTTGGTCTTTTACCCATTGCTTAATAATGGAATGGAAATATTATAATCAGAGCAAAAATATTGAAACATTTTGTGTGACCTCTTGTTTATTTTAAACATTATTCTAAATAAGAGAGCATATGGAATGTAGAGAAAGAGAGAACTAAGATCTAGCATTTTCTATGTGGAATGCATCTCCAGATTGCATGTCTTTTGTTTTGTGACTTTAAAGTGTATCTTTCTTAATTTCCAGATGATTCCCCCACCACCTCCTATATGTCCAGATTCTCTTGATGATGCTGATGCTTTGGGAAGTATGTTAATATCTTGGTACATGAGTGGCTATCATACTGGTTACTATATGGTAAGTGATCATCTTTTCCTCACAATCACTCTGTGGTTGTGTGACTTTGTTCTGCTTATGACAAAAGTGTTTTGTTTTATATATTTTAAAGATTTTTATTTATTTATGCATACGAGAACTGGGGTGTAGGCCAGAGGTGCAGGGGTGGGGATTGGTGAGAGGATTCACCGGAGATTGAGTGGGGTCTAGAATAGGCAGATCTATTGAAATACACTGCTGAGGGGAACAGCAGGCAAGACAGGAGAGATCTGCTGCACCATGTGGGTTAGCTCCCTGGCTGCGGATCGAACTCCTGCTGCAGTGGCTTGTGATAGCTGAGACTTAACCCCTTGTGCCACCAGGGAGGCTTGGATGAATTATATTTATAAACATTTCTATTTCATTTACTCGACTATACTGTTTCTAAAACCTAGAGATTTTTTTTTTTAAGGATTTATTTATACAAGAACTGGGGTACAGGCCAGATGTATGAGGGTGAGAGGACTCACCAGAGACAGTGGGGAACAGAACAGGCGGACTGACTGAAATACACTGCTGAGGGGAGCAGCAGGTGAGACAGGAGAGGTCTGCTCACCATGTGGGTTGCTCCACGGCTGGCAGGGATAGAGCTGGCACTGCAGAGGCTGCGGACAGCTTCACAGAGCCGTGCTCAACCGCCTGCGCCACCAGGGAGGCCCTAAAATCTAGAGATTTTCAGTGAACTTATAACTTCATTGTTTGCCAACGAAATGTAGATGTTTTGTTCCATTCATGAGTTCAAGCAACCAATCTTGATAGCCTTGTCCAAATATTTGCCACAAATTCAAGCTAATCTGTGACTAACTTATTCCGGAGGTTTGATTTTTACTTTCAGGAGTATTATTTGTATATCTACTTAAATTAAAATATAACATATGCTTATAATTAGAAATGTAAAACAATCCCAATTTCCAAGATTTTGCATTTTTGTCTCTTTGAAGTTTTTACCATTATAAAGAAATCACAGGGCCTTCCTGGTGGCGCAGTGGGTTTAGCACAGCACTATGAAGCTTTCTGCCGCCTCTGCAGCATGAGTTCCACCCCAGCTGGCCATGAAGCTACCCTCATGGCACAGAAGACCTCTTCTATCTCGCCTGCTGCTCCCCTCAGTAGTGTATTTCAGTCAGTCTGCCTGTTCTGCTCCCCACTCTGTCTCTGGTGAATCCTCTCATCCCCGCACCTCTGGCCTGTACCCCAGTTCTTGTGTGCATAAATAAATAAATCTTTAAAATAAAAAAGAAAGAAACCACATTGTTAAGTTTTCTAACTGCTTCAAGTGTTTTTGTCATTTTCCCCGGGTAGCAAATCTTTTTTTTTTTTTTTTTTTTTTATATATAAAGATTTTTTTGTTTGTTTGTTTGTTTTTAAGATTTATTTATTTATTTATACAAGCACTGGGGTACAGTCAGAAGCACAGGAGGGTGAGAGAATTCACCAGAGCCAGAGCAGGGAACAGAACAGGCAGAAGAACCGAAGTACACTGCTGAGGGGAGCAGCGGGCGGCAGGAGAGGTCTGTGCACCATGTGGGACCCTCCTCTGGTGGCCGGGGAGTAGCCGGGGATCGAACTGGCGCTGCAGAGGCTGTGGGCAGCTTCGCAACCCAGTGCTCAACCGCTGCGCCACCAGGGAGGCCCGTGGGTAGCAAATCTTAACCATTGCACCACAGCAGCACACGATTGACAATTTTTCTGTTTAGCAGATATGATTTGAATCCAGCTCTCAGCCTACCTTTTGCTTTCTCTAGAAATCCAAGCAAGAATGAAAGTGACTTAGTAATGGTTATTGGAATTACATAACTGGCACTTATTAGTAGGAAGTCACTTTTAAAACCTCTTACGGTTTCTAAGGTATAGACTAGTATTAAAGTGGAAAGCTGGAATATATTGATATTTCGGGAAAGAGAAGGAAGGCATTAAGCCAGGACAGAAAGAGAGAGGACATTTGGACTAGATCTGACCAGGAAAAATAGTAAATACTCAAGGTTTTGTTTTTACTCATTGCATTTGCTTAGTGAGTACTGTTCTTTAATGGTTTTATTTTTTGATAAATGAAGATGATACATTGTATATTTAATTTGATAGAAATAAGGTGTAAGTAGATTCAGAAACTTTATTTGGCTAAGTGAAAGAAGAAAATATCTTAACTGCAACCTAATGTTAACTTTGGGTTTACTTTTAGGGTATATTCAAAGGCTAATAACTTATTTTCTGATATGTGGTAAATAGACTTAGTAAAATGTCTTACATGAAATAAAATATTTGCATTTTTATAAAATGTGTATGCTAGTTTTAAAATTCCTTTATTTTCTTTATAGGGTTTCAGACAAAATCAAAAACAAGGAAGGTGCTCACATTTCAATTAAGGAGTAAGTCTGCTATCATTATAAAAGTGAATCTTGCTTTTGTATAAATTATATGTGTGATGCAGTATGAAATGCATTGTATTCTGCTGTGGCCATACAAGTTTAACTGGAATTGTGTAAAGTCCTTAAGGGCCACTTTCCCATTTACCAGGTAAACTGGGGATAGAGCATTGAATTAATGCCTCAAAAGAAATGATGAGACAGTTGAGAATGTGGAATGTTATGGAAGATAACTTGTCTCGTTTCTTCAAAAAGTAGTCATGAAAAAAAAAAGGCTGTGGTGGGTAGCTATTCTAGATTAAAAGTGACTTACAGGATATGATGGCCAAATGCAATATGGCATCCTTGTGCCAACTATAAAAGACTTAAGGATTCAGGAGATTTAAATCTGGACTGGATTTTAAGTGATATTAGATAATTACTAATTTTATGAGCTGTGATAAGGGTATTTTTTAGAATAATGTCTTTCAGTTTGCATACTCTAGTATTGAGAAGTGTCTCTAATATTTAATTTTAAAGTGATTAAACAAAAAGTATGTGTGAAGTATATATGGCAAAGTGTTGATTACTGACTAAACGGTGTGCTTTGGATGCTAATTGTACTAAATATTTTATTTTCTATGAAAAGGCAATAAAAATGTTCAGTATTTTTAAGCTAAATTAGTACAAGCCATGTGTCTGTCATTATATTCCTTTTTCACACCCTATTTTACATTTTGGGTCCATATTCATTTATATTTTACATGTATGTGTCCCCACTTAACATCACATTTTTAATCTTTTTGTATATTCTTTCTGGCAGATCGTTTGCCAGTATATTATGCTGGAGTTCAGGCGTAATATAGAGTTCAGGCATTCTGCTTATTAACATTACAGTAAACATCTTATATGCAGTAATTTGATTCTGTTATGTCATGACCTTAGGATAAATTTCTGTGTTCTGGCTATTTGATGAAAGATTGTAGACATTATTATGATTCTTGTAGATTTCATTTTATCTCAACAAGCAGATTTTTGAAAAACCTATTTTCCATTTCAGAATGGGAGGTGTATGCCTGGAAGGGTTGTTTTTGAAATTATATAAGTCATCATGTTGAAAAATACTTGTACAACCTCACAAATCTCTCTCCAGTTCTTGGCCCCCAGCAACTGCTTTTCAAGTCATGTAGAGTGTTACCAGTACATGCATAATACAGGATCTGGGCAAGGCATAAGTGGAAATTTCAGTTTCTTCAAATCTCTGCTTTCTAAATCTTACCTCCAGGCCTCCCTGGTGGCGCAGGGGTTAAAGACAGCTCTATCAAACTATCGCCAGCCACTGCAGCATGAGTTTCTTTTTTTTTTTTTAAAGATTTATTTTTATTTATTTATACAAGCACTGAGTACAGTCAGAAGCGCGGGAGGGTGAGAGAATTCACCAGAGCCAGAGCCGGGAGCAGAGCAGGCAGAAGGACCGAAGTACACTGCTGAGGGGAGCAGCGGGCGGCAGGAGAGGTCTGCGTGCCATGTGGGACCCTCCTTCGGTGGCCAGGGAACAGCGGGAATTGAACTGGCGCTGCAGAGGCTGCTGGCAGCTTCACAACCCAGCGCTCAACCGCTGCGCCACCGGGGAGGCCCTGCAGTATGAGTTTCAACCCACATGGCACAGCCGACCTCTCTTGTCTCGCCTGCTGCTCCCCTCAGCAGTGTATTTCAGTAGCTCTGCCTGTTCTGCTCCCCATGCTCTCTGGTGAATCCTCTCACCTCCCCACCTCTGGCCTGCACCCCAGTTCTTGTATGCATTAAGTAAATATTTTTTAAATCCTACCTCCTCTTCAAATTCCACCTACCTTATTCCAGGACCCAATTTCTAATTGCAAAAGCTTTTTTTTTTTCCTTTAAGAAGTAAAATTTCAGGCCTCCCCTGGTGGTGCAGCGGTTGAGCATTGGGCTGCGAAGCTGCCCGCAGCCTCTGCAGCACCGGTTCGATCCCCAGCCACCAACAAGGGTCCCACATGGCGTGCAGACCTCTCCTGCCGCCCGCTGCTCCCCTCAGCAGTGTATTTTGTCAGTCTGCCTGCTCTGTTCCCCGCTCTGGCTCTGGTGAATTCTCTCACGCTTCTGACTGTACCCAGTGCTTGTATAAATAAATAAATAAATCTTTAAAAAAAAAAAAAAAAAAAAAGAAGTAAAATTTCTTTTCATTCTTCAGCACATCCCTAAAAAGAAGGCAACATGCATGAATCCTTAATAACAGAACTGCTTAATATAACTAAAATTGGTTCCACTGAACCTAAATGATATATCAGAGGTTATTTTGGTATTACTGCTTCCTTTATAAATTTTTAAAACTTTCCTTCTCAGTGTTTTAAAAATTAGATATTCCAGGGCCTCCCTGGTGGTACAGGGATTAAAGTCTCACCGCTGTCAAGTTGAGCCACTATTGCCAGCCACTGCAGCATGAGTTCAATTCCCAGCCAGGGAGCTAACCCACATGGTGCAGCAGACTGCCCCAGTCTGCCTGCTGCTCCCTTCTGCAGTGTGTCTCAGGAGATCCGCCTGTTCTGCTCCCCACTCTGTTTCTGGTGAATCCTCTCACCCCTCGCACCTCTACACTCCAGTTCTTGTATGCATAAATAAATATTTTTTTAAAAGTAGATATTTCACAATTGAATTTCTCTCTCAAAAATTTCCTTGTATTCTGTAGAATTCTTATTGTCTAGACAATTTTGAGTTTGTTTTCAACTCTGGAAACATTTAATAAGTGGTTTAAATTCTAGGAAGTTAGGTTTATTTTCTGGTTTTATTTTATTTTATTTTATTTTTAAGATTTATTTATTTATTTATACAAGCACTGGGTACAGTCAGAAGCACAGGAGGGTGAGAGAATTCACCAGAGCCGGGGCAGAGAGCAGAACAGGCAGACCGACAAAATACACTGCTGAGGGGAACAGCTGGCGGCAGGAGAGGTCTGCGCACCATGTGGGACCCTCGCCCAGTAGCCGGGGATCGAACCGGTGCTGCAGAGGCTGCGGGCAGCTTCGCAGCCCAGTGCTCAACCACTGCGCCACTGGGGAGGTCCTGGTCTTATTGTATTGTAATGGAAAATGTTATTTGTATTTGTAATCACTTGTTTTTTCAACACATGAATTTGAAAATTATGTTTAAAATTCCAATAGAAAAGATCAAGTACCTTGTATTATTTTTATTTATTTTTTTAATGATTTATTTATATATGTATTCAAGAGCTGGGGTACAGACCAGAGGTGTGGGGGATGAATGGATTCACCAGAGACAGAGTGGGGAGCAGAACAGGTTGACCGGTTTAAATGTACTGCTGAGGGGAGCAGCGGGCACGCCAGGCAAGGTCTGCTGTGTCATGTGGGTTGCTCCCTGGCTGGTCAGGGATGGAACTCATGCTGCAGTGGCTACGGACAGCTTCATAAGTTGTGTCTTAATCCTTTGTGCCACCAGGGAGGCCCTACCTTGTATTATTTTTAAAACTTCTTCCCTATTACTCCTCTTGATAAACTTCACAGTGTCTATTTAACTATCCCCTAAGTTTCAAAGTAGTGTTGTCCTTCTATTAGCTTATTTTTAGGCCAGCTTTATCGTGATGATTGTATAGCTTTTCATTCTCTTCTTTACGATTTTTATGATTTATTTATGCATACAAGAATCGGGGTCAGAGGTAGGGTGGAGGTAGGTGAGAGGATTTACCAGAGACAGAGTGGGGAACAGAACAGGCAGACTGACTGAAATACACTGCTAAGGGGAGCTTTGGGTAAGACAGGAGAGGTCTGCTGCACCACATGGGTAGCTCCCTGGCTGGCCGAGGATTGAACTGGTGCTGCAGAGGCTGCGGATTGCTTCATAGTGCTGTGCTTAACCCCTTGCGCCACCAGGGAGGCCCCTCTTCTTTATGATTTTATAAGAAAATAGATTTTTTAATTTCCTAACTGTATCTAGACCTTTTTTCTTTTAAATTCAGGTGCAGCTCACTCCCAAGGAGAATATTTTGATGTGCCCTGGTTGATGTGAACAAAACATTCATCATTTTCTTCATGAACCAAACCGTTGGTTGGGTGGCAAAAACCATCTGCATTTACCCTTGTTGTGTGTGAATTGTGCTTAAATAAGCAACCAGGTATTTCTAGGAAATATGAGTTTGAATAACTGAACAATGGAAATGTGAGTGATTACAAGAAACTCAAGGTCATATATAGTGCAGAAAAGTTCGTCTGTTAAAACTGCGATTGAACACGTTTGTACATTGTAGCATTCTTAGTATGTAAAGCTTTTTTAAATGCCTTTATAAATAAATGATAATTTTTTTTTTTAAATGTAGCTATCTGAATACTTTTCTTTGGACTATATATGGCGAGTTGGATCTCTAAATTGTAGAAAAAACTACCCAAGCTGATTTGGGCAGTGGGTCAAATTGTTTACTACACATTCTGTGGTAAAACAAAATTAGACAAGATAATCTAGTCAGGAACCAAAGCTATGTTCTGTTTCTTTCCTTTTTTTTTTTTAAGATTTATTTTATTTATGCATATAAGAGCTGGGGTGTAGGCCAGAGGTGTGGTGGGGGGTGGTGGTGAGAGGTTTCACCAGAAACAGAGTGGGGAGCAAAACAGGCAGACTGACTGAAATACACTGCTGAGGGGAGCAGCGGGTGAGACAGGAGAGGTCTGCTGTGCCATGTGGGGTGCTCCCTGGCTGGGGATCAAACTTGTGCTGCAGTGGCTGCAGATAGCTTCATAGTGCCAAGACTTAACCCCTTGCGCCACCAGAGAGGCCCCTATGTTCTGTTTCTTGGTAGTCATAGTAACATTATTCTCTCTGCACCTTCCTGTTCTCTCTTCTGCTTTCCTCTACATTCTTATTAGGTACCTGCCACCCATGGCTGCCCAAGACATTCTCTTCTTTTTTTTTTTTTTTTAAAGATTTATTTACTTATTTATACAAGCACTGGGTACAGTCAGAAGCACGGGAGGGTGAGAGAATTCACCAGAGCCAGAGCGGGGAGCAGAGCAGGCAGAAGGACCGAAGTACACTGCTGAGGGGAGCAGCGGGCGGCAGGAGAGGTCTGCGCGCCATGTGGGACCCTCCTCCGGTGGCTGGGGAGCAGCCGGGGATCGAGTCGGCGCCGCAGAGGCCGCGGGCAGCTTCGCAACCCAGCGCTCAACCGCTGCGCCACCGGGGAGGCCCCCAAGACATTCTCTTCTCATCACAACCTTGTATTTCTATCCATTATCCATTTTTCTTTTTCTGTGTTCAGATTCTCAGGAGACTAGATCATATTTTAGTGTAAGGGTTGGTGGCCATGTGTCTAGTTCACTTATTTGCAGCAGAGAATGATGTAAGCATCATTCCTTTCAGAATTTTTTTTTTTTTAAAGATTTATTTATGTATACAAGAGCTGGGATACAGGCCAGAGATGCGGGGGGTGAGAGGATTCACCAGAGACAGAGTAGGGAACAGAACAGGTGGATTTAATGAAATACACTGCTGAGGGGAGCAGCAGGAGAGACAGGAGAGGTCTGCTGCGCCATGTGGTCAGCTCCCTGGCTGGCTTGGGGATCGAACTTGTGCTCCAGAGGTTACAGACTGTTTCATAGTGTGGTGCTTAACCCCTTGCACCACCAGGGAGGCCCCCTTTTAGAGGTTTTGACAGGTCTAAACCTAGCATATTGGTAGCTGCCCAGAATATACTTTGTTGGATAAATACTCAATGCCCGATAAGTAAGCTTCATAGAATGGGATAATCTATGGTGTAAGCTTTCTTGTACAGGATGAGTGAAGTTTTTTCGCCAGCCAATATTTTATACATGCAGCATGTTTTAACAGCCTGAGTATATGCCAAGTTAAATGTATTTATTTATTTTTAAAGATTTATTTATACAGGAACTGGGGTAGAGTCAGAGGCGTGGGAGGGTGAGAGAATTCACCAGAGACAGAGCGGGGAGCAGAACAGGCAGGTGGACCGAAGACACTGCTGAGGGGAGCAGTGCGTGAGAGAAGAGAGGTTTGCCGCGTCATGTGGGTTTCTCCTGGCCAGCTGGGAATTGAACCAGCGCTGCAGAGGCTGCGGCTAGCTTCACAGTGCAGTGCTTAACCCACTGCGCCACTGGGAGGCCCATGCCAGGATAAATTTAGTCATGAAGGTATTTTCTAACATGTTTTTGATGTTACCTCCGCTAGTACCTAATACCATTGGAAAGAGGTGGTAGATTGAGGAAATCATTCACCCAGCAAATAGTTACTCATTTTTTGGTGTCTGTGTTAAGCATTCTTCTAGATGTTTGGGAAATAGGAATGAACAGAACTGATTAAAAATTCCTGCTAATAGTAGTGAGAACCAGCCAGTAAACAAGTGAAATGTATAAGCTGGTAGATAGTGGTGCAGCCAACAGAGAAAAAGGAATTAGGGAAAGGGGTTTAGGAAATGACAAAGGCAAAAGGAAATGACAAGTCCATTCTTAGCATTTTCAGGGAAAAGCAAATAAACCAGCTGAAGTGAAGAGATGAGGTTCGGGAAGTTGCCAAGTATCGGAGCATAGGTAGGCCATGGTAAAGTCTTTAGCATTTGCTTTGACTGGGGGTCCAGTGGAAGCTTTTGAACCAAAGGGATAACATAATCTGATTTACAAAAAGAGTCTCATGATTGCTGATGGTTGAAGAGAGACCACAAGTTTCAAGAGAGGCAGCAGGCTGACTAGTTTAGGACAAGTGGGTAGTAATGTTTGGATCTGAGTTTATTTTGCAAGTAGAATTCAGAACTTCCAAATAGGTTACTTGAGGATAGGACAGAGCGAGGTGAGAATGATTCCCAAGGTTTTTGGCCTAAGCAAGCTGAAGGAAAGCGTTGGAATTTAAAGAAATGGAGAAATCTGCATAAAGAATATTTATGAAAAGAAGTTTAGATTTGGACATGTGAAATTTTAGATGCCCATTGGACTGGATATGAGTTCTGAGGAGAGATCTAGGCTAGACATACAAATTTAGTAGTATGTAGACATGGAATTCAATTCAGTTCATTCAGCAGGATAAGATAAAAACAAAATGTCACAAGGCCAGGGTGCTCCCAATGTTCAGAGTTCAGATAGGAGGAGCAGTAGAAGAGACTGAGGCAGCTCTCAGAGTTTAAAGGAAACCTGGGAGGGATACTATGGAAGCCAAAATAAGAATATTTTGAGGAATGATAGACCATATCAAAGCTACACTTAGGTCAAATTGCTGCTAACAAGTCAGGCAGGATGACATTGGGAAGTATTAGTGAGTTTAGCAATGTGAAGATTGTGGGTCACCCTTAAAAGACCTGTTTTGGTGGAATGAAAGAATAAAAAAACCTGGTGGGAGAGCATCAAAGAGAACATGTAAAGATAGCAGATTAAATAAATCTGTAAGGAATCTTGTATTTCTAAGTTTTTATTACACATATTTGGATCTTAGTAAAGTCATAATCCATTACAGCTTTGTTTTATAAAGTTATTTTGTGAAGTTTGATTCATTCGTACGTATGTATCTAAGTGCAAGTAAACATTTTCACACAGAGTATATATTTTAAACAAATGGGATAATACTATACATAATGTCCCGATGACTTAGACTTAAGGAAAGTTGGAGGACTAATTTTGACCTTAGTAAGAATAAAAGTTAGGGTAAGAGAATGTTTTCTAATTTATACTAACATTGTGAATTGGAAATGGCCTTCCAGCCTTTGAAAAAAATCTACTCTTAAATGACAGAAATGGACGCAGATGTAAATGTAGACTTTGATATCAGAAGTGATACTTTGAGCAATATGAAATCACTGAAGACAAATCTTTTTCCCTGAGCAGAGTATATTCATAAGAAAATTCTAATGCCATTAAGTGCATATGATGAACTCTCAGACGTGGTTATCTAAAATTCCCAGTATTCGAGAGAATAAAAATTTAGCTAAATTCTGTTCTTCAAGTTTTGCTTATGTAATGCATTGAAACAAAGCCTCTGAAATAACAGCATTTTCCTTTAATTTCTAAACATTGGCAGTAGATATTAAATAAATAATACATATGTGCTACAAGAATTAAGAACTATTTCTTGGCCTACAACAGATCCATTGGAACTCTGTTCCTATAAAGTCATGTGACCTGTATGTGAGACAGATGCAATCCTTAAATTAACCATTTCATATATAACTTGAATATTTTTTTTCCATATGTTGATTTTAACATTGGTCAGTGCACCTCTTCCTAATTCCTCCCTTTGGCACTTCTATTTTATGTCACCATAGTTAACCTCAACCTGATGCCTTACTCTAGAAATAGACATTTATTTGTATAAAACTGATTTAGGGGCTTAACTTTAGATGGGGAAGAACATTCAGAGATTTCGGACGTGCTGTAATAATCTGTTTCTTAAACCTCATCACTTGATAACCAGGGTGTTGGGAAATTTATTTTACTACACATTTTAAAAAAGCTCTTTTATATGCAGTATTAATACTGTGTTGAATAATTGGGTTTTCAGAATTGTTGACAAAAATTTTCTTGAATCAGCAGTTTTTTGCTACTTAAATCTTCTACTTCTGAATGATTGGATTGAATGGCATTAGCAATTTATAGTGTATATTTAAGCGTTTAGATTGAGGATGTTTGTTTTTCATGGCATTAAGCAGTGCAATGTCTTCTGCATCCAGGAGCCAACCTTCCATATGAAGATGGGTGAGGCTTGGCAGTCGTGATACACATTGACTCAAAAACTTGAGCGTTGTGGCTTGAGTTTTGATACAATTTGTGAAATGCCTGGTTATACACAGCTGCTGCAATTTTGGCAGGTTGTCCAGTGTTTGAAAGAAATTTTTATATCCTTCTTCTGTGATTTTGTGATTTACTGAAAGATTTAAGATCTCAAGGTTCTGGAAACCTCCAATGATTGCTACCTTGGCTATAAAAACAAAAGATTTATGGAAACAAAATCATAAGGACTATCTCAGTAATGGCAGACTAGGTTCTCTGAACCAATCTCCTTCCCTGCAATCACCAAAAATAGAAATTGCTCCAGTATTTTCTAAATACCTCCCGGATTTCCAGAGTGACATCACCAAGATGACAAATAAGTCATTCCTACTTAACTGTCCCTCACAAAAATAAAATATTCAGATCCGTAAAGAATGCAGAACAAGACACCACTGTCCAAACCCTACAACACTGGGGCGACCTGGAAGCAATCTGCACGAATGCAACAAAGACAGACTATGTTAGAAGGATACTGGAGAGAGCCACACATCTGCGTGATAGCAGGCAGGTGAAGAGGGAGACACACAGAGGTGGCAGTCTGGGGTAAGTCTGCCAGAACAACTGATGCATGGGGTGTGGGGAGCAAGGGGGATAGTAGAGACAGTGTGGAGTGGAGGACCTGTGGTGCATGTGGACTGGGACCACAGCCTGAGGGCGACAGAGAAGGGACACTAGACAACAGCACCCCCTGCCCTACTTTTTAGGATCTGTGCAGCTGTCCCCTTCTCCCCCCCATGGATTGCAGCAGCTCACCCACCATCCCCTGTTTGCCTATAGTACCTACACCTAGAGCAGCCAGCCATAACCAAACACTAATTATTTTTAGAGGGGCGAATGTTTTTCTTGACATTATGCTGTGAAGAGCTTGACTAATACCACTGAAACCATTTATCTGAGGGTAGCTTACCAATTTCCAACACACTGTCATCGTCCAAATTCTGGCAACATGAGAGAACCCGGAGACACTGAAGATGCTGGCACTGCTGGATAATCAACTTGCCAACGTGATGAATCCCATCTCCCCCAGGAAGGATCAGTTCTTCCAGGTTACTAAGAGAGCCTAAAGCATAGGCTATCAGAAGAAACAACAATGTAATCTTGCCTCAAAGTCATGTACAGTCCAGGAGACCCTATGTAGCATAGAGGCTGTTCCTCCTCAACAGCAAGAGAAGGCTCAGTCTACACCTCGATTGCTACTTTTAGACACTATTCCCCAACAATCTCTCCTGTGCTGAAGCCCAGAATGTATGTTATATCTCCATTTCCTTTTTTATTTTTTTTTTTATAGAGGCATGTTTTATTTATTTGTTTGTTTGTTTGTTTGTTTGTTTTTTGTTTATACATGCACTGGGTACAGTCAGAAGCGCGGGAGGGTGAGAGAATTCACCAGAGCCAGAGCGGGGAGCAGAGCAGGCAGAAGGACCGAAGTACACTGCTGAGGGGAGCAGCGGGCGGCAGGAGAGGTCTGCGCGCCATGTGGGACCCTCCTCTGGTGGCCGGGGAGCAGCCAGGGATTGAACCAGCGCCGCAGAGGCCGCGGGCAGCTACGCAACCCAGCGCTCAACCGCTGCGCCACCAGCGAGGCCCATCCATTTCCTTTTTTAAAATGAAATGTCTACTGACTTCAAGGATACAAACTTGGTCTTCAGTGCCTTCACCCTTGTTGCTTGTCATCAAACCTCCTGCCTCTCTTCAGTGATCTACCCCCGCCTCCAGTACTAAATCCTCACAATCACCGCTCTCCTAGCTTTCTTCACACTTTGATCCCTTCTTAGGATGGTACATTATGGATCAATCTTTAGATCCCCAGAAAGTTCTCTACTTCTGAGGCCTCAAACCTGAAAATGTTCAGAATACTCTCTGGGATAAAACAATGACCCGGGCTTATCTTTTGTTTTCCCCATCCCAGGTTTTTTGTTTTTTTTTTTAAAGATTTATTTATTTTTATACAAGAGCTGGGGTAAGGCCAGAGGCGCAGGAGGGTGAGAGGATTCACCAGAGACAAAGCAGGGAGCAGAACAGGCAGCTGACCAAAACACTGCTGAGGGGAACAGCACACGTGATAGGAGAGGTCTGCCACGCCAGGTGGGATTCTCCCCCCCGCTGGCCAGAATTGAACCCATACTGCAGAGGCTGCGGACAGCTTCACAGCACTGCGCTCAACCAGCTGCACCACCGGGGAGGCCCCCCACCCCAACCCAGTTCTTCTATCAGTCATTTCTCCATGGAATTGGGTTCCTTTCAGGGAGGCATGTATTTAGAAGCTCTGGGCAGCCAGTGTGCCCGTTAGTACTAGGGTGCTTTGTAGTCTCTTGCTTGACTGAGTTGAGAACTATGTATATGTGTGGGTACATAGAAACATATTGGAACATGCATATCCACATATGTATGTAGATTTAATTATACAAGTTAAAAGCCATGGTTCCACATCAATATTTCCAATTCCAATTTAACACTTCAAAGATCTTTCTGGCTTCCCCATTCAATATAAATTCCTCTCCAACAATGAGGAAACTATACCTAATACCTGCCAATTTGTTTTAATAAACCTGGGTGCATATACCAACCACTTCAACCTTCTTGCTTTGCCCCACTCACATGGTTAACCTTCAGAGAAAAGAGACAGGAAGACAAAACCCAAGTGACTTAAGCATGCTAAAATGGAGAAACTTCATTACTCATCCAACTCTCTTTATCCTCCCCTGTGCTAAAGACAAGACAACATGCCCAAGATGGAATCTTTTATGCTAAACTCCATGTCACCAAACTGAAACATTAGAGTTTCAGTTCTCCCAGAATTGGTACTTAACTAGTCAATCAGGAATCACCTGACCAGTAGTTAGGTAATCTGCCTGACAGACCCCCAACATTGCATAAAGGAAAGTAATCTTAATATAACCAAACTGCTTTTTGTCTAAAGTTCCTTGTTCCTGTTCCCTCTGCCTGTAAGCCTTTAATTTTTTACAGCTCCTCAAGGCTTCTTTCTGTTTGCTAGATTGAAGTTGCACAATTTGAATCCAGTCGTGCCTAAAACTCAAAAACTTTAGTATGCCTTAGTTTTTTTTAAACCTTTTAGGATTTCTTCCATGAGCAAAGATTACCTTTGTGATCATTTTAAAAACCTGAAAATGAGGGCCTCACCTGGTGGCGCAGCAGTTGAGCGCTGGATTACGAAGCTGCCCGCAGCCTCTGCAGCGCCAGTTCCATCCCCTGCCGCCAGGCGAGGGTCCCACATGGCACGCAGACCTCTCCTGCCACCCGCTGCTCCCCTCAGCAGTGTACTACGTCAGTCTGCCTGCTCTGCTCTCCCCTCTGGCTCTGGTGAATTCTCTCACCCTCCCGCGCTTCTGACTATACCCAGTGCTTGTATAAATAAATCTTAAAAAAAAAAAAAAAAAAACTGAAAATGTACTTAAGCTCTTTCTATAGTTCTCATTTTGTTAAATCTGGGTTTTCATGTACTGAGTTTTCTTAATCTTAAAAGATAGGTTTATCTATGTTCCATAAACCTTTCAAACAACAGTTATATAACATGTTTGGAATAGTTACCTGACAATGGAATTACGTAGTGCTATACTGATAAAATATATATTCTAATAAGTCAGTCACACTGAGAACACTGCTTTGAATGAAATCAAGTAAGACCAAGTCATTTGATCTTCCTCCTAATTAAAAAGGGCTGCTAAAACATGTGATTTGTTGTAGTGTGAGATAATCACCTCAAAAGGATGAGGTAGTATTTTTCTCAATAGGATTAGAGTAGGACTCTTGTCACCTTGGCATGGGAACTAGAGGTCAATCAAGGCCCACCAAAGCCTTTCGTGTGAGGGCCTCCAGACAAAGAGAAGTGTCTGTTCTTTTCCAAGTCCTTTACCTTAAGAAGAAATCGGTATGCTCTGAACTTCTACCCTTTTCCTAATCAAAAAAGCAATCACCAATCTCCCTTCTATGACTTAGAAGTTGCACTCTCATCCAGTTGTAGGTTTACCTAGCAGATGTTTTCTCAATCTAAGAATTCATCTTTATTCTCAGAGTAAGGATGAGTTCACTCCCTTCTTTTCTGTCATGTGAATCTTTCTCTACTGTGTCCTTTATGCTCTAGATCACAAAATGCATGATAAATATTGCTGGTCTGCTCGATTCTGTAGAGTTTACAACCATTTAAATTCACTCTGAACATATTAAGTTGATTGTTTTTCTCGCTAACCCATGTGATGCTGTTTCAATTACCTCTCCAGTCAGAAGAACTTGGAGTGCGGGTTATAGAATGATTTCTTTTGTGACACACACACACACACACACACACACACACACACACGCTAATACAAGATAAGGATTGGAGGATTAAGGGGAAAGAATAGAGAGTAAGTAAAAGGCACTATTTTGTAAACATACCAAATTTTTCTGATGCTTCCTTATCAGTTATTATTTGGCTTCCAAGGTTTAGTATCTTCAGAGAAGTGAAATTTGGCAAAGAAATGACTATAAAAGAAAAAAATTAAAATTTGTTTTAATTTGTCAGCCACATCTGATACCAAAAAGTAATGTGTTCAAAGAGTATTTATTTCTAAAGTAATAGAAATTAATAACTCAGATTGAAGTAACTAGTTTGACTAAATAAACATTTTTAAAAGATTTGTTTATTTATGCATACAAGAACTGGGGTACAGGCCAGAGGTGTGAGTGTGGGGGGATGAGAAGATTCACCAGAGACAGAGTGGGAAACAGATCAGGCAGACTGACTGAAATACACTGCTGAGGGGAGCAGCAGGCAAGACAGGAGAGGTCTGCTCTGCCATGTGGGTTAGCTCCCTGGCCAGGGATTGAACTCGTGCTGCAGTGGCTGTGGAAAGCTTCAGAGTACTGTGACTTAACCCCTTGCACCACCAGGGAGGCCCCGACTAAATAAACTTTTTTTAAAAGATTTATTTATGCATACAAGAGCTGGGGTACAGGCCAGAGATGCAGGGGGTGAGAAGATCCACCAGAGACAGAGTGGGGAACAGACCAGGCAGACTGACCGAAATACAATGCTGAGGGGAGCAGTGGGTGAGACAGGAGAGGTCTGCCTCACCATGTGGGTTTCTCCCTGGCCAGCCGGGGATCGAACTCGTGCTGCAGAGGCTGTGAATTGCTTCCTAGTACGGTGCTTAACCCCTTGCACCACCAGGGAGGCCCATAAATAAACTTTTTTTCAGGAAATCTGACTATGAAATTTTAATTTTGGAAACAAATATACCTCCTTTATGGTCAGATACTGATTACCACAGTTTTGTTCTTTAACATCAATTGCATTTTAAAAATTTGTTTTTTAAAAGTGATTAAAATGAATGCATGTCCACAGAAACACATTAAACCAAAACACTACAAGTACGGCTCTTACCAAAAGGAGCAGGTTTAAAATATGGCCCAAAAAGCTTAATTTCTTGGAGTTTCTTGCAGGAGGCAAGTGCAGTCATGAGAGACTCAAAATCCGAAAAGATTTTACATTGCAGGTGTAACACGTGAAGATTTGGAGAATTCTGAATTAATTTGACTGTAAAATACCAAATATGTCAGAAATTTGAGACTAAATTTCTATCAGAATTAGCCATATAATTTATCATTCTGCCTCAACAATACTGTATTAAAACAAAGCACCAAAATAATGATCCAAGAATCAGGATTTCAGTTCAGGTTCTGCAACTAACTAGTGAGCTCTTGTGAACTTGGACATGAACAGAACCCTGCCTGGGGATCAGTTTTCTATAAAAATAAGGGCATTGATGTAGTAGATCACTTCAACTTTAACATCCTATGTTTGCACATGACATTTACACGAATGAATACTATACAAAGAAACGTAAAGTCAGTAACAACTCCGAAGCAAAAACTAAAATTGATGCCCAAATTGCAGACAAATGTAAAAAAGGTATCATATCCAACTTCAATAAATTTTTTTGCACAGAACTCTGCCTTATCAAATCCATAGAGATTTACATTTCCTCGGCCTCCAGTGTTCAGTAGCTACTAAACTAGGGGACTGATGACACTTAAGTCATTTAAATGATATACTGAGAAAGATGGTTGCTACAAGTTGTCTTGTCAACCGTGAGGGCAGGTTAGTGAGAAATCAACAAATACTTCTGATGGATAACAACCCACAAATTTCTTTCCCCTGATCTGGTACATTTCTAAGTTGCAATGTATGCTGTTTAAAAAAAATACAAGATAAAAGAACTCTACAAAATATTTATTTATTTATTTGTTTATATTTATTTATTTATTTATTTATTTATTTAATTTTCTAGAGGCATGTCTTATTTATTTATTTATTTATTATTTGTTTGTTTGTTTGGTTTATACATGCACTGGGTACAGTCAGAAGCATGGGAGGGTGAGAGAATTCACCAGAGCCAGAGCGGGGAGCAGAACAGGCAGAAGGACCGAAGTACACTGCTGAGGGGAGCAGCGGGCGGCAGGAGAGGTCTGCGCGCCATGTGGGACCCTCCTCCGGTGGCCGGGGAGCAGCCGGGGATCGAACCGGCTGCAGAGGCTGCAGTCAGCTTCGCAACCCAGCGCTCAACCGCTGCGCCACTGGGGAGGCCCCTATTTGTTTATATTTATACAAGCACTGGGTTCAGTCAGAAGCGCAGGAGGGTGAGAGAATTCACCAGAGCCAGAGCGGGAAGCACAGCAGGCAGAAGGACTGAAGTACACTGTTGAGGGGAGCAGCAGGCGGCGCACCATGTGGGATCCTCCTCCAGTGGCTGGGGAGCAGCTGGGGACCGAACCAGCGCTGCAGAGGCTGCGGACAGCTTCGCAACCCAGCACTCAATCGCTGCGCCACCGGGGAGGCCCTCTACAAACTATTTTGAACAGGCAGTATACCTGTGGTTCAAAGCTTACTTCTCTGAATTCCAGATCTACCACTTCCTTAGCTGGGTAACTATGTGCAAATTATTTATTACCTCTCTATATAATCCTCAATTTTTCCCCTCTAAAAGGAGAATAATAGTACCTTGCCTCATAGTGTGAAGGTTAAATGAGAAATGCTTAGAACAATTCCTAAGCATATAGTATGGGCTCAAAAAATTACACATTATTCTTTGGGCCTCCCTGGTAGCACAAGGGGTTACGTCAGTACTATCAAGCTATAGCGAGCCACTGCAGCATGAGTTCGATCCCCCACAGGGAACTAACCCACATAGTGCAGCAGACCTCTCTTGTTTTACCCATTGCTCCCCTCAGCAGTGTATTTCTGCTGTTCTGCTCCCCATTCTGTCTCTGGTAAATCCTCTCACTCCCCGCACCTCTGGCCTATACCCCAGCTCTTTTTTTTTTTTAAAAGATTTATTTATGCATACAAGAGCTGGGGTACAGGCCAAAAGTGTGTGTGTGGGGAGGGTGAAAGGATTCACCAGAGACAGAGTGGGGAGCAGAACGGGCAGACTGACCAAAGTATACTGCTGAGGGGAGCAGCGGGCGAGTCAGGAGAGGTCTATTGTGCCATGTGGATTGCTCCCTGGCCAGGGATCGAAGTTGTGCTGCAGTAGCTGCGAATTGCCTCACAGTGCTAACATTTAACCCCTTGCGCCATCAGGGAGGCCCCAATAAATAAATCTTAAAAAAAAAAAAAATTATATATATATATATATTTTTTTTTTTTTTTCTTGCTTAATGAGAAAGAGTGCCATTCCCACAGTTTACCATGGATGCAGGCTACACCTTACTCAGATCCACAAAGCTTTTCCAAATGATACAAAGTCAAAATGTCATCCTTACCTAGCTTGGAAAGCCCATACTCAGCTGAACTGTGGATCAATAATTTCTTCATATGTTGGAAATTCAGTTCTTCAGGAATAGCTCTAAAAACATTATCTTTTTTATCCAGGTTCACAAACAATTCTTTCAGGCACGGAAACTTGTCCAGATTAGAAAAGAGTTGATCTAGAAAGCAATACACAGTATCCATTAAACTAAAGAGTTCCAAATGAAAAACCTGATACTGCTTTTTGCCGTATTAACTGGTTACTATACAGGAAGACCTCTTGTTACTCTCTGGATTAACAAAAATATCTCCTCGATGAGTAGTGCTGAGACAACTGGATTTCAACATGCAAAAGAATAAAGGTGGACCCCCTACTTCCCTAACTAAAAATGAATCAACAACCTAAATATAACAGCTAAAAACCATACAACTCTTGACAGAAACATAGGGATAAAACTTCATGAGTGGATTTGAAAGTGAATTCTTAGATATGCTACCAATGCAACTGCAAAAAAAGAAAAAATACAGATAAATCAGACTTAGGTGAAAATATAAAACTCAGGTGCATTAAAGGGTATATTCAGAAAATTAAAAGACAATCTATGATATAGAAGAAAATATTTTTATTTTTATTATTATTTTTTTAAAGATTTATTTATTTATTTATACAAGCACTGTGTACAGTCAGAGGCGCGGAAGGGTGAGAGAATTCACCAGAGCCAGAGTGGGGAGCAGAGCAGGCAGAAGGACCGAAGCACACTGCTGAGGGGAGCAGCGGGTGGCAGGAGAGGTCTGCGCGCCATGTGGGACCCGCCTCTGGTGGCCGGGGAGCAGCCGGGGATTGAACTGGCGCTGCAGAGGCTGCGGGCAGCTTCGCAACCCAGCGCTCAACCGCTGCGCCACCGGGGAGGCCCTAGAAGAAAATATTTTTAAACCATGTGTCCAGTAAGGATTTAGTATCCAGAATATACAAAGAACGCTTTAGCACTTGCTATTTAACAACAAAAACCAATTAAAAATTGCAAAAAGGACTTAATAGACATGTTTCCAAAAAGACAAAAGCCAATAAACATGAAAAAGATACTCAACATCATTAGTCATCAGGGAAATGCAAATCAAAATGACTTCAAACTACTAGGATGACTATGGGATTAAATGATTAAAAAACAACTGTTGATGAGGATATATGGAATTGGAGTCCTTGTGTATTGCTGGTAAGAATGTAAAATGGTACAATGTGGAAACAGTTTGGCGGTTCCTCAAAAATTAGAATTGTGGGTCTCCCTGTGGCAAAAGGGGTAAAGTCTCAGTGCTATCAAGATATCACCAGCCACTGTGACATGAGTTCGATCTCATGTCAGACAGGCAGAACTCTCCTGTCTGGCTCACTGCTCCCCTCATTAGTGTTTCTCAGTAGACTGCCTCTTCTTCTCACCACTCTTTCTCTGGTGAATCTTCTCGCCACCCCCTCCCCACCTCTGACCTACACCTCAGTTCTTATATGCATAAATACATATAAATAAATCTTTTTAAAAAGACTGGATTGCTCTTGATACAAACCTGCAATTCCACTTTTGGTTATTTATTCTTTCCCCCAACAAGAAAACAGGGTCCCAAAGAGATGTTTGTGCCCGCATGTTCATAGCAACCTGACAGTGACCAGAAGGCTGAAACAACGCAAGTGTCCAACAGCAGGTGAATGGATAAAATGCTACATGCATACAATGGAATATTATTCAGCTATAAAAGGCATGAAGTCCTGACACATGTTCCAATATAGATGAACCTAATGAAACACGCCAAATGAAATGAAAGCCAGACACAAAATGACTAACATATTGGATAACTAGGTAAATTCATGGCAACAGATATTAGAACAAATGTTAGCAGCTAGAGAGGGGAGTACTGTCTAACAGGAACAGAGTTGGGGATGCTGAAAAGATTCTGTAAATGAATGAATGAATGGTGATGGATGTACAATATTGTGAATATACTTAATGCCACTGAATTATACACTTTAAATGGTTAAAATGGTAAGTTGTATGAATGTTTTACCATAATAAAAACATTTGATAAAATGAGCTAATTTCCTCTAAATTTGATAAACATCAACCCACAAATTAAAAAAATGTTAAGTGATCCTCAAGCAAGACACATACAAGCAAAACTAGACTTACAATAAACTACTGGAAATCACATTAACAACAAACAGAAAATAAAACAAAGCTAAGTAACAGACAAAATAAATGCTAGAAATTGGACTGCAGAACTGAGGTTATCAGAGGGAAAGGAGCACCAGTGGACTGTGTGAAGGATTAGCCATGTTGGATGCAGAAGGATTATTGGTGCACTGTGATGGGTATTGTGTGGTCAAATATCTAAGGTGTGTTATATGCTCCTAAAACACAGTGGAGCATACCAAGTCACCTCAATAAAAAAACACAACAATAAATGAAAAACCATGTATCATTTATGAAAGTATCCAGAGACACTAAGCATCCAAGAATAAATCTAATGAAAAAGCACTGCTTATACAAGTGTAAGAAGACATAAATGGCAGTTCTATTTCTTCCATTAAGCAGGTAGGGTGAGAGTGGTGCTCAAGTGTCACCTTTTACTAAATCTGTAATTTGTGTCTTTATTAAAAGTGTTTACAGTTAAAATTTTATCTCAGTGTCTGAAAACCACCTAGAGGTCTTTCACTAATTCATACTACTGACAAATGACTTTATATTATATTAGTCTACTAACAAACATTTATGATCTCATCTCTTAAGATGTTTTCATCCACCTAGAACTCAGGGGAAATTAAATTATACAAGAGTAGTCCTCTAAAATATATCCAGATATACCTTGTATCAGGGTTGTCTCTGAAATTTCCAGAGATTCCAGAGAATGCAGGGTGAGAAGCAATTCCTGATCTACTGTACTCAGCTCATATTTGTATAAGGAGCACTTGGTGAAAGAGTCCTTAAACTGTCCAAGAGCTGGGCGAATGCTTTCAATAATGCCCTTGCTTTCCTTTAAATAGAGTTCAATGTGCTGTGAGGCTGAGAAAACTTCCATTAAACTCTCCAGCATCTCCTGGTCCACAGCATTAGTGCCAGTCACATGAACTTCTAGAAGGGGAATCTTGTACTGCTTTGGAGAAAGTTTCCAATAGCCATTGTAGATGTCTAGTGGTGCACTGCAATGCATATCCAGAAGTTCAACCATGTCTTTCTCTTCAGCTATATTCTGCATCAATTTATTCAAAGCTTCAAAGGAAGAAGCATAGTCTTCATCTGTAGTTGGTGCCTGTGATTTGTCCATACATGTTTCCAGGATTGAAAGATCTGGTATGTATGCCCTTCTATTTCCTGTTATGGAGACCTTGATACTCTTCAACAATAATAGGCTTTCTGGGTGGTCATAAAAATACTGTAACTTAAGTTGATTCAAAGTGAGGGTTTTCCCTTGAAGGAATTGCAAAATAAATGGAGAACATGCAGCAACAGTGTTGCTTTGATAAGCAATTTTTATGGCAACAGCCAGTATATGTTCTGAAGCAAGTGAAAAGTAACTTTGTGGGCATAATTGAAACAATAGCCTAGTAACAGACATCATGTCTGAAATTTCCTGATGCTGCCTCAGGTATTCATCATTTTCAGATATATTCTCCAATGACTCTGTATTATCCAACATAAGAAGCAAATGAGATACAATTTTTGGTGCTGCCTTTGTTGAAGAGAAGCAGGAGACATAATCCAAAAATTTGTTATCATAACTTTTAATCATTATGGATGAGTTGATTTGTTTCAAATAATAAAGTCCCAAATCTTGATCTTCTTGCCTATCAGAATCAAGGAGTTCAACCAGCCGCATTCCAGCAAGAAATTCTTGAAATGCACGATTTAAAAACTGATAGACAGGTCTCAGCCTTTGGGCTGTGAATTTGCTCATCAGGTACATGGCTCGATCTTCATCAATTCCTGCTTCATTAAGGTCATCCTCATTAAATGCAAAACAAGCTGCCATAAACCCTTTCAAGGCCAGCTCACCACAGGAGGACACGTTTTCTTTGAAGTCAATTGTCCTTTTGTGCTTGAAGGAAAGGCATTCCATGTAGGACTTGAACACCAGCTCATTAAAGGTCTCGTGAGAAGAATACTCAAACACAGTACAGAGTACTGCCACCAAGAGTGGGGTTCTGAAATAGTCCATCACACTTACTTTCATCCTAAAGTGAATCATAAACTTTCGCAGATGGGTTACATTATGAGGAAAGAGCTTCCGTAATATAGAGACTGTATTATAAAAGGGAAACACTTTGATCTCTAGAATGGTATCTAGGTATCGGCAGATGTCCCTTCCCCTGTTTGTATGGATGGCAATTAATAAGCAGGTTTTTGAAAAGTGGTTTTTTTGAATCAGTTTTTCTATGACTTGTGGGATTGAGCACATTTCTTTGTACTCATCCAGAAGGAATAACACCTGATTCTTTAACTGCTGAATTATGTTCCTCAGGCATATTTCAGCAACAGATCCATCCATCCCTAGGAGCTGGTCACAAATGATGTCAGCCAGCCCCTGCTCCCGTCTGGTAGAGCTAAGGGAGAGATAGAAGACCAGCTGGAACCTATTTAACAAGGGACAGCATCCTGTTGCCCATAGAAGAGCTATTTTCTTCAGAAGGACCGTCTTTCCACTGCCTGCTTCACCCTCCACACACATGACAGTGTTCAAGCTGGCAAAGACCTCAGGTAGCACCACAGGTCCTTGCACAGGACTGGCGATGTGTCTTGAAGCAAGGGACAGATCACAACCCAGCAACTCATTAGTGGAGAGAGAAGAAAAGCCATTAAGCAAAGAAGTGTGGTAGAAACTGGCCCTGGTGTACGCTTTTCTCAGGCGCTCACTCAGATGCTTTGCCTCCTCAAACCACTGGGTTTCAACCTGGACCGTCTCTGGAGAGAAGAAAGGAGGCATAGTCACCAATACTATTTTGTAAAATGCCCTACATATAGGTACATGTGCACACCTATATAATCCCTTGTGTGTCATCAAGATCCTTACCTGGTACTATAGAACTATCAGCTGCTGAATCTTCAAGACAGCTTTCACTTGTGATATCCTTTAAAAATAAAATCCTTTATTAAATCAAAATTTGTATAAGAAGCTGTGGCATCATGGCGCAAATATCATTAGGTACAGCTTCTGAGCCATGTTATTAATGACACTTTTAATTTTATATACTGGGATATGAAAAGGTCATGTTGCTTCCTTAAAAAATAAGTTATTTCAGGGCCTCCCTGTTGACACAAGGGGTTAAGACGCAGCCTATGAAGCTGTCCGCAGCTTCTGCAGCATGAGTTCAATCCCCGGCCAGCCAGGGAGCAAACCACATGGTGCAGCAGACAATTTCCTGTCTTGCCCGCTGCTCCCCGCAGCAGTGTACTTCAGTTAATCTGCCTGTTCTGCTCCCCACTCTGTCTCTGGTGAATCCTCTCACCTCCCACACCTCTGGCCTGCACCTCAGCTCTTGTATAGATAAATAAATAAATCTTTAAAAAAAAAGTTATTTCTATATCTCTAAACTTTTGTTCTTCAATTTCATGTTTCGGTTCACAATATAAAAAATGAATCAAGTGAATGGCAGGGTACTTTGTTTTCTCTTTATGGGATGGCAAACAATATACTTAATATACAGCCTACGGTAGCGTGGGTAAGTGTTAAACTGAGAGTGGCATGTATCCCATAGAAGTACATAGGATTTCTCAGTTTTAAGAGGCTGATTTGGATGTTTTCTCTGTAAAAGAAATACACCTTCATAGGCCTGAGAAAGGCTCCAAATGTCCTACAAATGTGGATCACAGAGGAATCCAGGTAACCTGGATGCTAATCAACTCTAAGTCTCGAAGAGCCTGGGCCTCACAGTAACAGGGATTTACTCTATGCTTCGGGAAACTAGGTATTCTCTCTTGCTTATTATAGCATTCCTATCTGAACCTAACACATGACAGGTACTTAATAGGTATGTGTAGACCTACTTGTCTGATTACTCATTTATGATGTGTAAATCCTGTTCAAAAACAGCTTTTAATCACATGATCATATAATGCTAAATTTAAGTGTTGCTTTTTTTTTTTTTTAAATATATTGGCCATCTTTTCTTTTCTTTTTTTTTTTTATGATTTATTTATTCATGCATACAAGAACCGGGTACAGGCCAGTTGCGCAGGAGGATGACAGTATTCACCAGAGACAGAGCAGGGAAAAGAACAGGCAGACTGATGAAATACACTGCTGAGGGGAGCAGTGGGCGAGACAGGAGAGGCCTGCCACTGCGCTGCAGAGACAGTGTCACAGTGCTGCGCTCAACCGCCTGCGCCACAAGGGGAGGACCCAAAGTGTTGTTTTTCATTACCGTTACTTCAGAAAGTTCCCCATCACTCTGAAGGTCTGGAATCACTTCTGGAGAGGACTTCATATTTTGGAGAAACAGACAACTAAACACAAAAGATACAAGAATAATTGTATTCAATTAAGCATTTGTATTTGTTTTTTTTTTTTTTTTAAAGATTTATTTTTATTTATTTATACAAGCACTGGGTACAGTCAGAATCGCGGGAGGGTGAGAGAATTCACCAGAGCCAGAGCGGGGAGCAGAGCAGGCAGAAGGACTGAAGCACACTGCTGAGGGGAGCAGCGGGGCAGGAGAGGTCTGCGCACCATGTGGGACCCTCCTCCGATGGCCGGGGAGCAGCCGGGGATCGAACCGGCGCTGCAGAGGCCGCGGGCAGCTTCTCAACCCAGCGCTCAACCGCTGCGCCACCGGGGAAGCCCTGTATTTGGTTTTTAAAAAGAGTTTTAATGGCAAACATTTAGTACAGAGGTACTACTTCTAGTGATATTCACTGTCTTGTGACTATCAAACAAGACATTTATATGGTAACTCTCAACAATGGAAATGTAAATGGTTTATAGTGTGGCTAACCAGTAAATTTGGTGGAATTAATGCATATTTAATATTCATGAAACCAACTAAAATGAACCTAAAGAATCAAAAAGTACTGAAGAAAACTCCCCCTATGAATTCTTTTATATATATATATTTTTTTTAAAAGATTTTATTTATTTTTTGTTTTATTTTAAAGAACTTTTATTTATCTTATTCACATAGCTTTATTTTCCCTTACTATTTTATTTATATTTTCAAAATTATGATAAAGTATTATGCAGTTTTATATCCTACTTATTTCACATAGCAATATACTGAGTATTTTCCATTTTACTATATATTCTTTACAAATTTAAAGAATTCTATAATTCTTCAAATTGATATAAAAGTAAGTTTTATTTGATCATTCTTGTATAATTGGAAGCTAAGCTATATCCAGTTTTTCATACTGTGAAATATTTTGAGTATTGCTTTTCTTCTTAATTTAAATTTTATTTTTTATATTCCCCATACAATTACAACCCCCTTAATTTGGCCCTATGCCCTCCTTTCCCCTCCCCCCTCCCACCATAGAGTGTCTCTGGTTCATAGTTCTTTGTCAATTTGATTATTTCTTTCTTATAGTTATTCTTTTTCCTGGTCCCTTATTTAAGTTTTCTAGATTCCTGCTATGAGTGAGACCATCCGGTATTTTTCTTTTTTCTTTCTGGCTTATTTCGCTGAGCATGATCCCTTCCAGCGCCATCCATGTTGCTGCAAATTGCATGTGGTTATCTTTTTTTGAATGCTGAGTAATATTCCATGGCGTATATGTACCACATCTTCTTGATCCAGTCATCTATTTTTGGGCATTTGGGCTGTTTCCAAAGCTTAGCTATTGTAAACAGTGCTGCTATAAACATAGGGGTGCAGGTGCTCTTTGGAATTGATGTTTCTGTGTCCTTTGGGTAAATACCTACGAGTGGAATTGCTGGATCATATGGAAGCTCTACCTTTAGTTGGTCCAGAAATCTCCACACAGCTCTCCATAGTGGTTGGATCAGTTTGCACTCCCACCAACAGTGCAGAAGAGTTCCTTTTTCTCCACAACCTCACCAACATTTGTTGTTGCTAGTTTTTTTAATATGTGCCATTCTCACTGGTGTAAGATGGTACCTCATTGTAGTTTTGATTTGCATTTCCCTGATGACAAGTGATGTTGAACATTTTTTCATATGCCTGTTGGCCATTTGCATTTCCTCTTCAGAGAAGTTTATTTTTAGCTCTTCTGCCCATTTTTGGACTGGATTATTTTCTTTGTTTTTGTTGCGTCTCATTAGCTCTTTGTAGATTATTTTATTATTTTTTTTATTTATACAAGCACTGGGTACAGTCAGAAGCGCAAGAGGGTGAGAGAATTCACCAGAGCCAGAGCAGGGAGCGGAGCAGGCAGAAGGATGGAAGTACACTGCTGAGGGGAGCAGCGGGCGGCAGGAGAGGTCTGCGCGCCATGTGGGACCCTCCTCCGGTGGCCTGCCGGGGAGCAGCCAGGGATCGAACTGGCACTGCAGAGATTGCTGGCAGCTTCACAACCCAGTGCTCAACCGCTGCGCCACCGGGGAGGCCCCCCTATGAATTCTTGAACCAACAAAAGAGTATTTTACAAACACTGGTCAAATCCAAATAAAGTTGGAAGTGACAGTAATGTACCAAGTCTTAATTAATGCCTTAATTTTGACAAATGTAACATGGTAATGTGAGATGTTAGTATTAAGGGAAGCCTGCTGTGAGGGTATAGGAATCCTCTATATTATCTTTGCATCATTTCTCTAATATTATTCCCAAATAAAAGGTTAGTGTTTTTAAATTTCATCAATATTAAGACTAAAGAGCTACCTCATGTATATTCTCTAAAAACTCTTTGCCAGATGTCCTTAAACTCAGACATAAATACACTATAAACTAATGAGTGTCATCTACCTGAAGAACTGAGGGAGGAAATCTAAAGAGCTACCTACAATGATTAACATGGGTAAAAAAGAACTATAAATATGAGTAGATCAATGGGAAAATGAGGACCAATCAACCATTTTGGGCTCATTTTTTGTGCTACAGAATCATGGAAATAAAGCAGAACATTTCATTTCATTTGTTTTCCTACATGATTTGGAGATGAGTCCAGGAAGAGAAGATTAGTCACAGAAAGACAGCAAGTAGAAATTTTAATGATATTGTCTAAGGTCACTGTGCCGATAGACCCATGAAGGAAAAGGACTCTAAAGTAAGAAAAAGTACAAATTGTTTCACACAAAATGTATGCAGTTAATTGCCAGCAGACTTGCACCACAAGAAATGTTAAAAGAATTCTGCAGTTAGGGCCTCCCCTGGTGGCGCGGCGGCTGAGCGCTGGCTTGGGAAGCTGTCTGCAGCCTCTGCAGCGCCGGTTCGATTCCCGGCTGCTCCCCGGCCACCGGAGGAGGGTCCCACATGGCGCCCAGACCTCTCCTGTTGTGCCCACTGCTCCCCTCAGCAGTGTGCTTCGGTCCTTCTGCCTGCTCTGCTCTGCTCCCCACTCTGGCTCTGGTGAATTCTCTCACCCTCCTGCGCTTCTGACTGTACCCAGTGCTTGTATAAATAAATAAATAAATCTTTAAAAAAAAAAAAAAAAAAATTCTGCAGTTAAAAGGAAAATGATAACAGAAGGAAACTTGGTCCTATTCATAGAAATATGGGTTTCAGGGAAGAGACTGAGTGGGCAAGTTGAGACATTATTTTCTCTTTTTAAAATGCATTTAAAGATTATTATTAAAGCGGGCCTCCCTGGTGGCCTACGGGTTAAGTCTCAGTGCTATCAGCACTACAGCCTGAGATCTATCCCCAGCCATGGAACTAACCCATATATGGCGCAGCATACCTCTCCTGTCTTGACTGTGGCTCCCCTCAGCATTTCAGTAAATCTGCCTGTGCTGCTCCCCACTCTGTCTCTGGTGAATCCTCTCAACCCCTGTACCTCTAGCCTACATTCCAGTTCATCTGTGCAAAAATTAAATAAAGGATGATTGAAAAAATAATAAAATAAAGATAATTGTTAAAGCTATTATATTGTAAAAAAAATAATATATATGGAAGTAAAATACATTAAAACAATAGCATGTAGGGGAGAAATAAAAGTATACCATTATTTTGCTCATATATTATTATGTGAAGGTGACTAATACATTAAAAACACACTGTAATTTCTAGAGCAGGCACTGAAAAGACAAAAACGTAAAGCTAATTAGCCAACAGAAATAAAATGGAGTAAAAAATACACAAATTCAAACAAGTCAGTGAAACAGAGAAATAGGAGATGGGATAATAAACCAATGGTAAATCAATAAAAATATTTAATGAATTGAAGCAGTTGACAGAGAATTTATATCTTTTTTTTAAAGATTTATCTATTTATGCATATAAGAGCTGGGGTACAGGCCAGAGGTGAGAGTGGTAAGAGAATTCACCGGAGACAGAGTGGGGAACAGAACAGGCAAACTGACTGAAATACACTGCTGAGGGGAACAGTAGGCAAGACAGGAGAGATCTGCTGCCCATGTGGGTTGCTCTCTGGCCGGCCAGGGATCGAACTTGTGCTGCAGAGGCTGCGGATTGCTTCATAGTGTGGTGCTTAACCCCTTGCGCCACCAGGGAGGCCCCGAGAATTTATATCTTGATTTAAATTTTATTCACTGGTTACTTATCTATTTTTTTTCTGTCTATTGTTATCTACTAATCTGCTTTTGGGTTGAGAGTCCCACGGTCTTCTTGGATCTATTCAAAGAGGCATTGTGTAAATATACAAATGCAGACCCAGAGTTCTATGAGGGCCAGACTTTACTAAAGGATAAATTTATGCAACAGGTAGCCCCTCACATGGCTCATAAAATTGCAACTGTTTGAATCATCAGTTTCTATACCTTACACTGAATAAATATTACTTATTTTACAATTTCCCTCTAAATCTATCTGTAAATATTTTCAGTTTATTTGAATGAGTGAAAGAAATTCAAGAGATTAGATTTAAGTCCAACCATATTAATAATCACATTAAATGTACACATTTTAATCACCCCCATTAGAAAACAGTTGTTGGGAACAACACGGTGGTATAGCGAGGCTGGGATCAAACTCTCTCTCAAAAAAAGAAAAGAAACACTAATGAAAGGACTGATAATGAGCTTTTAGCTAAACCTAGAGGCTTTATTTTTTTTTTTTTAATTTTTTCTAGAGGCATGTTTATTTATTTATTTATTTGTTTAGACATGCACTGGGTACAGTCAGAAGCGCGGGAGGGTGAGAGAATTCACCAGAGCGAGAGCGGGGAGCAGAGCAGGCAGAAGGACCGAAGCACACTGCTGAGGGGAGCAGTGGGCACAACAGGAGAGGTCTGCGCACCATGTGGGACCCTCCTCCGGTGGCCGGGGAGCAGCCGGGAATAGAACCGGCACCGCAGAGGCCGCGGGCAGCCTCGCAACCCAGCGCTCAACAGCTGCGCCACCGGGGAGGCCCAAACCTAGAGGCTTTAAACCAGCTACACAACATCAGCAATTCTCCAGACTGCCCAAGAACCAAAAAGGGGACAAAAAAAGGAGGTGTCCTTTCTGCTCAGGCACCTAGCCGAAAGGGGAACCAGCCCATCAAGCCAGCCGACATCCTACAGCCTGGATTGGATCCTAGCCTGCAACCCCACCCTACTACATCTGGAACCCCCAGATACCCACAAGTGGGCAACTCAGGCCTCAGCACTAGCAGCCAGCTCCCCAGGAACTGACCCCTTGTTTTTCTCTTCCCCCAGACGCAACTCGGGAGTCAGCCTCTGCTGGGAGGCACATCTCACTCAGCCCTATGGCGCCACCTAGTGAACAGGGCCAGAACACCAGCCACCAGCTCCTGTTGAGCACTGAACTCAGCCATACCACTCCACCAGCCCATGCCTCCAAGCCCACCAGGCAGATCCTCCCAGTTGCCATGCCCTGTAATGGAGACCCTCAGCTGTCCCCAGCTATACCAGGAAGTGCATTCCACTCAGCCTGCTGTACCTGCCAGTAGACATAGCCACAGCCAGAGCCTCATGGTGCCGGGCCCTACATCAGGAGCCAGACCAAGTGGTCTGGTCGAAGGAAACCCCTGCCCAGCTGCCACAGCGTTCCCAACAGTGCAGATCCACCCATGCCAAGGTGAGAGTACTGGGACATCCTGCCCACCAGCATCAGTAGTCTGGTCAACAGGTGCCATGGGAACCCCTGCTCTTAGCCAGTACCAACAGTAGCCCAGGCAGCATGGACATCCACCCACACCAGGGTAAGAGCTATGGGACATTCTGCCTGCCAGCTGCAGTGGTCTAGTTGATGGGTGCCATGGGAACTCCCCCAAACCTGCCCAGTTGCAACAGCATGGAAATCCATCCACTGGCCATTAAATGGGGTCCCGTAGGTGGGAGCTGAGGGGAGAGCAACAGAAGCACCTGCCCCCGCCTCCACCCAGGGACACAAGGATGGTTCAACATCCAAAAATCAATCAACATAATCTACCACATCAACTGAAAGAAAAATAAAAGCCATGTGATCATATCAATAGATATTGAGAAAGCATTTGATAAAGTCCAACATCCATTTATGATGAAGGTCCTTGAAACACTCAGGATAGAAGGGAAATATCTTAACATAATAAAAGCCATATATGACAAATGCACAGCTAACAGCGAACTTAATGGTGAAAAACAGAAATCCTTCCCATTAAAATCTGGAATAAGAAAAGGTTGTGCACTCACACCACGGCTTTTCAATAGAGTACTATAAGTCCTAGCTAGGGCAATTAGGCAAGAGAAAGACATAAAAGGAATCCAAGGCCTCCGCAGTGGCGCAGGGGTTAAGGACACAGTGCTATCAAGCTATGGCCAGTCACTGCAAGATGAGTTCGATCCCTGGCCAGGGATATAACCCATATGGCATGGCAGATGTCTCCTGGTTCCCCTGCTGCTCCCCTCAGCAGTGTATTTCAGTAGATCCAACTGTTCTGCTCCCTACTCTGTCTCAAGTGAATTCTCTCAGCCCCCACGCCTTTGGCCTACACTCCAGTTCTTGTATACATAAATAAATAAACCTTTTAAAAAAAAAAAGGATTTCTAAATTCCTGCTATGAGTGAGACCATCTGGTATTTTTCCTTTTTCTTTCTGACTTATTTCGCTGAGCATGATCCCTTCTAGCTCCATCCATGTTGCTGCAAACTGCATGTTTATCTTTTTTGATTGCTGAGTAATATTCCATGGTGTATATCTTCTTGATCCAGTCATCTATTTTTGGGCATTTGGGTTGTTTCCATAGCTTAGCTACTGTAATAAATAGTACTGCTATAAACACAGACCAGAGACACACTACTGGGGTGGGGTGGGGGCGGGGAGAGGAGGGATTGGGGTCAAGATAAGAGGGGGTGCAGTTGTGTGGGAAATGTAGCCAAGATGAAAATGCATGCATTGTGCAAGGATGAAAAATGATGTAAGAATTATATAAAATATTTTTTAAAAAAAGACTGATGTGGGCCTCCCCGGTGGCGCAGCAGTATGAGCGCTGGGTTGCGAGGCTGCCTGCAGCCCCTGCAGCGCCGGTTCGATCCCCGGCTGCTCCCCGGCCACCGGAGGAGGGTCCCACATGGCGCGCAGACTCTCCTGCCGCCCGCTGCTCCCCTCGGCGGTGTGCTTCGGTCCTTCTGCCTGCTCTGCTCCCTGCTCTGGCTCTGGTGAGTTCTCTCACCTTCCCGCGCTTCTGACTGTACCCAGTGCTTGTATAAATAAATAAATAAATAAATCTTTAAATAAATAAATAAATAAGGAAGAGAAAATACACTTTAAAAAAAAAAAAAGACTGATGTATTTTTACTTTTAAAAAATAAAGGCATAAAATCCTGACCAAAAAAAAAAAACCAAAATAGGGAAAGAAGTGAAACTATCATTATATGCAGATGATATGATAATATAGAGAATCCTAAAAACACCACAGAAAAACTAATTAAAACAATAAACCAAATTAGTAAAGTAGCAGGTTACAAAATCAATCAACAAAAATCAGTAGCCTTTCTATATGAAAACAATCAATCTCAAGAGGAAGAAATTAAGAAAGCCATCCCATTTACAATTGTACCCCAAAAATTAAATACCTGGGAATACACCTAACAAAAGAGGTAAAAGACCTATACAAGGAAAACTACGAAACACTGTTAAAAGAAATAGAAGAAGACACAAAGAAATGGAAAGATATTCCCTTGCTCATGGATCAGAAGAATCAACATCATAAAAATGTCCATCCTACTAAAAACAATTTATAGATTAATGCAATTCCAATAAAAATCTCAATGACATTCTTCAGAGAAATAGAACAAATGCTGATGAAATGCATATGGAACCACCAAGATCCCCGAATAGCAAAAGCTCTCCTGACTAAAACGGGGAAGAACAGAGGCATTACACTCCCAGACTTCAAATAATACTACAAAGTCATTATTATAAAAACCTCATGGTATTGGAACAAAAACACACAGCGAAACCAATGGAATAGAATTGAAAGCCCAGAAATAAAACTACATATATATGGTCAACTAATATACAACAAAGGAGCAAAGAATATACACTGGAACAAGGAGAACCTCTTCAATAAATGGTTTTAGGAAAACAATTGCAACATGCAAAAAAATGAAACGCGACTACTATCTCACACCACATACAAAAATCAACTCAAAATGGATAGAAGACTTGAATGTAAGACCTGAAACCATAAAATATAGAAGAAAACACAGGCAGAACATTCCATGACACAAACCTCAGAAACAGCTTTGAGGAATCTTCTCCAGAAGCAAGGAAAACAAAGGAGATAAACAGCCGGGACTACATCAAACTTAAACGATTCTCTACAGCACAAGAGCTAATAATCAAAACAAAGAGATTTCCTAGTGAGTGGGGAAAATACTTTCACACTGTTTGACAGATAAGGGACTGATAACAAAGACCTACAAAAATTTACATAACACAAACAAGCCAGTCCGAAAATGGGGCAAAATAACTAAAAAAGACACTTCTCCAAAGAAGAAAGGGAAATGGCCAACAGGCATATGAAAAATTGCTCAACACACTAGTTATCAGGGAAATGAAAATCAAAACCACAATGAGATACCACCTCCCTCCAGTAAGAATGGCCCACATTAAAAGAAAGTGGAAACAACAAATACTGAAGAGGATGTGGAAATAAAGAAACATATGAAAAATTGCTCAACACACTAGTTATCAGGGAAATGAAAATCAAAACCACAATGAGATACCACCTCCCTCCAGTAAGAATGGCCCACATTAAAAGAAAGTGGAAACAACAAATACTGAAGAGGATGTGGAAATAAAGAAACATTCTTACACTGCTGATGAGAATGTAAACTGGTCTAGCCACTATAGAAAGCTGTGTGGAGGTGCCTCAGACACTAAAAATGAATCTACCATATGGTCTAGCGAGTCCACTGTTAGGAATCAACCCGAAGGACACAAAAACACTAATTTGAAAGGAAATCTGCAACCTATGTTTATTGCAGCACTATTTACAATAGCCAAGATAAGGAAATGCCCCAGAATAGACAAATGGATCAAAAAGTTACGGTACATCTATACAATGGACTACTTCTCAGTGATCAAAAAAAGACAAACTCATGCCATTTGTGGCAAAATGGATGGAGCTAGAACAGGTTACAGAAGCCAAAATTAGTCAGAAGGAAAAAGATAAGCACTGAATGGTCCCAATTATATGTGGAATATAGAGGAACCAAACGAGAGGTCAAGAAAAAGTCAAAACCAGCAAGCTAACTATAGAAATGAGGCATACAGCAAAGGAGAGGGTAAGAGGGTGGGAAAAACAGCTGAGGGATGAACACAAATGATATGGTGATGGTTCATAGGTGATATGGTGGTAGGAGAACTATGGGGACTACAACAATGTAAGAAAAAAAAGAAATAAAATAAGTAAATAAAATAAGTAAATAAAATAAATAACAACAACAACAAAACAGTTGTTGGACTATTAAAAAATAAGACCCAACTCTTGTGCCTAAAAGAAACTCACTTTAAAGTCATAGCTTAATAGCAAAATTACTTCCAAAAGAATACCATGTTTGAGCGTCTCTGGTGGTGCAGGGGTAAAGATACAGCGCTATCAAGCTATTGGCAGCCACTGCAACATGATTCGATCCCTGACCACAGAGGTGACCCATATGGCACAGCAGACCTCTGTCTCTTTTGCTGCTCCCCTCAGCAGTGTATTTCAGTAGATCTGCCTACTCTGCTCCCCACTCTGTCTCTGGCGAATCCTAGCACCCTGCACCTCTGGCCTACACCCCAGTTCTTGTATGCATAAATAAATAAATTAAAAAAAAAAGAATACTGGGCCTCCCTGGTGGCGCAGGGGGTTGAACATCGCACTATGAAGCAATTCGCAGCCTCTGCAGCATGAGTTCAATCCCTGGCTGGCCAGGAAGCAACCCACATGGCACAGCAGTCCTCTCCTGTCTTGCCCGCTGCTCCCCTCAGCAGTGTATTTCAGTCAGTCTACCTGTTCTGTTCCCCACTCTGTCTCTGGTGAATCCTCTCACCCCCCCCCAACCCCATATCTCTGGCCTGTACCCCAGCTCTTCTGTGCATAAATAAATAAATCTTAAAAAAAAAAAAGAGAATACCATGTTTAAAAAAATACTTATAAAAATTATACAATAAAAATACTTTTATCAAAGGTATTCAATGAAATTAAAAATAAATTCTCCCAGTAGATAACCACTATATATTTTTAAAGATTTATTTATGTATGTATACAAGAACTGGGGTGGTCAGAGGTGGGGGGGTGAGAGGATTCACCAGAGACAGAGAGGGGAGCAGAACAGGTAGATCTACTGAAATGCACTGCTGAGGGGAGCAGCAGGGCAGACAGGAGAGGTCTGCCACACCTTGAGGGTTAGCTTCCTGGCTGGAGATCAAACTCATGTTGCAGTGGCGATAGCTTGATAGCACTGTGTCTTAACCCCTGCACCACCAGCAAGGCCCTAGATAACCAAACATTCTAGCTAACATCATTCAAGGTACTCACCTATGCACTTTTGTACTTTTACATAAATGAAATTAGGTTGTTTGTAACCTCTTTTTCATACCTAATGTGTCATAAACATTATTTTTTTTTAAGATTTATTTATTTATTTATTCAAGCACTGGGTACAGTCAGAAGCGCAGGAGGGTGAGAGAATTCACCAGAGCCAAAGCAGGGAACAGAACAGGCAGATCGATGAAATACACTGCTGAGGGCGTGGCAGGAGAGGTCTGTCGTGCCATGTGGGACCCCCGCCCCCGGCAGCCGGGGATCAAACCGGTGCTGCAGAGGCTCCGGGCAGCTTTGCAGTCCAGCACTCAACCGCTGAGCCACCAGGGGAGGCACTAATGTGTCATAAACATTATGAAAGTACATCAATTAAAAAAAAAAAGCTGGTGGGCCTCCCCGGTGGCGCAGCGGTTGAGCGCTGGGTTGCGAAGCTGCCCGCGGCCTCTGCGGCGCCGGTTCGATCCCCAGCTGCTCCCCGGCCACCGGAGGAGGGTCCCACATGGCGCGCAGACTTCTCCTGCCGCCCGCTGCTCCCCTCAGCAGTGTACTTCGGTCCTTCTGCCTGCTCTGCTCCCCGCTCTGGCTCTGGTGAATTCTCTCACCCTCCCGTGCTTCTGACTGTACCCCCAGTGCATGTATAAACAAAACAAATAAATAAAACATGCCTCTATTTAAAAAAATTAAAAAAAAAAAATTAAAAAAAAAATTAAAAAAAAAAGCTGGAGTGGCTATATAAATATTAACTAAAAACTATATCACACTATAAGTGATAAAATAAGGAATACTTTTAAGGATACCATAAAAAATAATAAAGAATATTTCAAATATTTTCTTAATATGGAAGAAAAAAGAGCAGGAATAGGCCAGATACTTTCCTGAAGGATAAGAACAAGGAAATTGTATGGAAAATATGTTCAAAATTATTAGTAATTAGACTAAAAAAATTAAAATTTGGACACTACAAAGTTAGTGAGAAAGTGGACCAATGGAAATTCAAACATTCTAGTGGGCATGCAAATCACTACCACATGTTGAAAAATGTTTTGCACACTCTGTAAAGTTGACTACTTGCAGATCTGATGACTGGAAATCCATGGTTTGTTGCATAGCTTAAAGAAATACACATGAAACTGGAAAATATGTAGAAGAATGTTCATCATAGTGGCAGTATTTGAATATGCAACACTTTGAAATCAACTCATGTTGAATCAACATTAACGGAAAAATTATTCTATATTCATAAAGTATTCTGTATAGCAATGAAAACAACTGAACTACAACAATACACATAGCTATGGATGAATCTTAAAAACAATGTGGAACAAGATGAGCCCATCATGAAGTGGCACACAGGGCTCTTTCATTTATTTGGATTCAAGAACAGACAAAATTAAATGTGCTTACAGATACATGTATAATTGGCAAAACCATTAACCACTCACTTTGGAAAATATTTGGCATGGTCTTCTAATGGGCCATCACCTTCCTTCCACTTCAAATATCCTCCACAGGAAAAGCATTGAAGTTTGTCCTTTATCCCTAGAGGTAAGGAAATCTGATCAGTATGATTGGCATGTGTATACCTTAGTGACACGGGTATTATCCACCATGGCTTTATTAGCAAAACCCTACTTTCATTTCTAACTAGATTTTGTGACAAAGTTACAAGTTGGGCCACCAGCAATATTCCTCTTAGACTCTTCTCCCACGAATGGGGTGACGAGCAAACAGTTACTGAAGGCTCCTATGTACCAGCAGTTGATGAGCACCTTTCTCCCTCTAGTCCTATTTTCCTGCCATGGAGAGAGAGCTTTGCAAATCAGAATGTGGAAATGAAGCTCAATAGAGGAAGAGAATTTTGTCTGTTTTGCTCACTAGTGAATTTCATGGACTTTGAAGAGTGCCTAGCATTTACTAGACCCTCAATAAATATTTATTTAATGAATAAATCAGAAATGTATTTGAAGCTCAAAGAAAAAAAAGTGAAAAAAATGTAGTGGCCCTCATGTGAGCTCATAAAGAATCAAATGCCTCTTACCACATTATTCTCAGAACTAGAGTCAAGGCTCCTCTGAGACTATTTCTTTGGAATGAAATAGGCATTTGGATGTGCCAAAGGATGGAACAAGAAATTACCCTCCATCATTTCACCATTTCATGCTTGAAGCCCTGTAATCACTGCAAACCTAGAACAAAGGAAAACCTCCCTTTGTGTCTGGCCAAGATTAGCAGGTCCTAGAGTGTGCAAGACTGGAAAAAGGTAAAAGGACTAGGATTTGTGTGAAGAGGTGGAGCTTCAAAGAGGAAGAGGCTGAAGACAATAAAGAGAGGGTCCATGAAGAAGGTGGGCAAAAGGAAGACAGAACAGAGAGCAGGGAGAACATTGCCTTTCTAAATGCTTATTAAGATTGTGTGGCATTTTTATACCAATGGAATACATGTGTTATTGTGACCACTACTTTGCCCTACTATGTATTGTTCTGTGATACCAGCTTGACCTCTCAGGAAAAGATCTGCATGAACCTGTACTGTAGTTCAGTGTGTATTCAGTCTAAAGGTCAACAAAGTACCTAGAAAGGCACAATATCTTTTCTCTGATCACCTTGGGTAGAAATTTAGCCAAGGGAAACCAGCACAGTATAGATTAGAATGGAACTTCCTGAGGATCTGCAGCTAAAAGGAGAATACTGTGAACTGCTAAAAAGTTCTACATGTTTAGGAATCAAAGAATTTCCTGGTGTGTCACAGACTTGGTCCCAGGTCTTGCATATTTGTTCTTTTCCCTGCCCAACCAAGGCTTCTCCTGTAACTATGCCCTGTCAGATACTCAGTCAGACCAAGCATCCTAGCTTGAGCCCCCTCTGCATTCATTGCAGCCAAAGACCCTGGAGCAGCACTGTATGTCATGCATGTGGCTTTGTTCAATTCAGATGTCATTTGGGGCAGAAAAAATAACCCAGGACCCTGGAACAAACTGGGTCTTAGTAATTACTTCAAGTTCTAAGTGAATGTAGATTACAGAAAGAGGATCAAAAAAGGTACGATTTCTGAATGAAATATCTCACTATAAAGCTGCTTAAAATTAAGGACTTCCAGAAAGCACCATACAATTTTCCACTTACCAGGAAATGTATCTCCTCTAGATGCACAAAATCATGTCAGTGTATTGTGTTTGGTTTACACTGATAAGTAAATATCTGAAACTTTAAATTGCTGAACATGGATGGAGCTGGAAGGGATTATGCTCAGTGAAATAAACCAGAAGGAAAAAGAAAAAAATATCGGTGGTTTCACTTATAGGAGGAATGTAGGGGAACAAAATATGGGACCGGGAAAAAAAAATAATTATAATAAATTAAAAAACAAAATTAACTGGCAACTACTAATCAGAGACACTCTTCAGGGGAGGAGGAGGGAGAGGGAAAATAGGGGAAGGAATGTGTTCTAACACAAGGGACTACGGTAATGATAGTAAATTGGTGGTGGGAATTTTGCGGGGACTACTCCTGAGAGGAAAAAGCACGCATCAAACAAAAATGAAGAATGATGAAAATATATATAAAATTAAATTAAATTAAAAAATAATTTGCTGGCTTTCTCTTTCAAGGAGAATGTGAAAAAGTCTTCTGCTCTCCACACTCCCAGTATCTCTCACTCTTCCATAATGACAGAAGTCCCAATTTTTAGCTGGGGATGTTACCCTACAGAAAAAAAGCTTAAAGATCTCAGCTCCTTTCCATCTGACTACTAAATCTGTATTAAAGATAGGGAAGCAGAGGATAATGTGACAGTTTCTAGGAGCAAGAGTAAGGAAGAAAGTAATGTGTAGAAAGTAAAAGAAATGACAATTATTCCAAACAGAAAACTTATATTATTGTTAGTCCATATTTTAAGGTTTCACATTTGGAGCTTCACTACTTAAGAGACATATGGAAAACTAGTTGAGGATTTATGATACAGCCAGGAAAAGGGATATATAAGGACTGATTCAAAGAATGGAAAACATGAGTCTAGATAAATACAAGGCCAGGATTATGTATATGTGGGGTTGAAATGGCTAGCAAGGCAAGAGCTTGGTACAAACTGCTGACTCACCTGTATAGAAAAGACCTGCTTTGGCCAGAGCTGCCACTCCCACAGGGGATGCCTGGGGCCAGTTCTTAAAAGAGTCCAGTCGTAGTTCTTCATTAGCAAAGATGCTGTCATTGCAATAACCTTGAATAAAAGGTATATGGTGAGATCAGCAAGCTCTGATATTAAAAGTATTGGTGTTCAAGTTATCCCTCCCTATTTACAAATGAAATAATGTAATGCATGGATATTATTTCAATATATTACTGGACAAGGAGTTAAAAGAAAAGAAAGAGGTATAGATACAACAAGACTGAGCCTCTGTCAGAAATGCTGAAGCACAGTGGTAGTTATATGGTGGGTATCTAGTAAATTGACTTATTTCTACAATAGTCATTTTCTTTCTTTCTTAAAAAATATTTATTTATTTATTTATTTAAGAACCGGAGTACAGGCCAGATGCATGGGAGGGTGAGAGAATTCACCAGAGACAGAGCGGGGAACAGAACAGGCAGACTGATGAAGTACACTGCTGAGGGGAGCAGCAGGTGAGACAGGAGAGGTCTGCTGCGCCACATGGGACCCTCGCCAGCCAGCTGGGATCGAACCAGTGCTGCAGAGGCTGCGGGCAGCTTCACAGTGCGGCACTCAACCACCTGCACCACCAGGGGAGGCCGGGTCATTTTTTATTTTAAAGATTTATTTTACTCATTTATGCATACAAGAGCTAGCGTGCAGGGGCGGGAGTGAGAGCATTCACCAGAAACAGAGTGGGGAGCAGAACAGGCAGATCTACTCAAATTCCCTGCTGAGGGGAGCAGAGGGCGAGGCAGTAGAAGTCTGCCACGAGATGTGGCTTAGCTCCCTGGCTGGGGATTGAACTCGTGCTTCAGTGGCTGCTGATAGTTTCATAGTGCTGAAACTTAACCCCTTGCGCCACCAGGGAGGCCCTGTTCATTTTTTCTCTAAGAAAGCATTTTAAAATTATCTCTTCTTCATTTAGTATCAAAATAAAACAAGGAAAGGTACTGAAGTTTCCTCTCTTCCCTAGGTCAGTGTCAAGATTTGAGAAAGGCAATATCCAGATAGCTCTCTTAACAACAGACAGATTTATTTCCTGCATTTTGAGGTGTCCACTCAATGGGGTAGTCCTTTGGGCTTCCTAAGTTGGACTGGCTGGAGACTTGGTTCCTGTTTTCTACATGGGTGAGAATTTGAAACTAAATGTATGCTAACTTGTTTCTGCAAATTATGAACCTTAAATGAAAGTTTGACTCAGTGTCCCACTTACCCTGGGGTTCCTGCTGCCACCACATTACAAATCTGAATATGTCTGAGTCATTACCTGGTGGTATAGGTAAATCTCTCTTGACCCAGGAATTCACAAAATGGTCTCCCTGAGGAAAATTCAGATTAAAGTTAAAATTCAAGTTATCAACAGTTTGGCTTATAAAGTTTATACCTATCAATGAATTAAAAAAACTCACTTCCCCCAAATGAACAGTTTTATTGAACTGAGTGGCATGCCTGTTGGAGACTCATTCCCTTAATTTTTTTTAAAGATTTATTTTTATTTATTCATACAAGAACTGGGGTGTAGGCCAGAGGTGCAGGGGAGTGAGAGGATTCACCAGAGACAGAATGGGGAGCAGAACAGGCAGATTGACTGAAATACACTGCTGAGGGGAGCGGTGGGCAATATAGGAGAGGTCTGGTGCGCCATGTGGGTTAGCTCCCTGGCCAGGGACTACTCATGCTGCAGTGATAGCACTGAGACTTTTAACCCCTGCACCTCCAGGGAGGCCCTCCCTTAATTTTTTTATTAATGTTGGCATTTTTAATGCAGTACAAAAGAAAAACAAGCCTGGGAATGTTTACTTATACCCGACAAGAAACTTCGGGTCATGTTTTTTTAGAACTCCAGCTTAAAAGTGAAGTCACTTTTTTGATTTCTTCTTCTTCAGATTTATTGTTTGTGTATAGGAAGGCTACTGACTTTTGCATGTTGATTTTGTATCCTGCCACTTTACTGAACTGATTGATGAGTTGAATTAGCTTTTCTGTGGAGTTTTTGGGGTTCTCTATGTATAATATCATATCATCTGCAAATAGTGATAGTTTGACTTCTTCTTTTCCTATTTGGATTCCTTGGATGTCTTTCTCTTGTCTTATTGCCCTGGCTAGGACTTCCAGTATTATATTGAAAAGCAGTGGTGAGAGTGGACATCCTTGTCTTGTTCCAGATCTTAATGGAAACAGCTGGGACTACATCAAATTAAAGAGCTTCTGCACAGCAAAAGAGACAATAACAAAAACAAAGAGAAACCCCACCAACTGGGAGAACATTTTTGCACCCAACACTAATGATAAAGGACTGATCACAAAAATCTGCAAAGAGCTGATGAGACTCAACAACAACAAAGAAAATAATCCAGTCAAAAAATGGGCAGAAGAGCTAAAAAGAAACTTCTCTGAAGAGGAAATGCAAATGGCCAACAGGCATATGAAAAAATGTTCAACATCACTTGCCACCAGGGAAATGCAAATCAAAACTACCATGAGATACCATCTTACACCAGTGAGAATGGCACATATTAAAAAAACTAGCAACAACAAATGTTGGCGAGGGTGTGGAGAAAAAGGAACTCTTCTGCACTGTTGGTGGGAGTGCAAACTGGTACAACCACTGTGGAGAGCTGTGTGGAGATTTCTGGACCTACTAAACATAGAGCTTCCATATGATCCAGCAATTCCACTCCTAGGTATTTACCCAAAGGACACAGAAACATCAATTCCAAAGAACACCTGCACCCCTATGTTTATAGCAGCACTGTTTACAATAGCTAAGCTTTGGAAACAACCCAAATGCCCAAAAATAGATGACTGGATCAAGAAGATGTGGTACATATATACCATGGAATATTACTCAGCATTCAAAAAAGATAAACACATGCAATTTGCAGCAACATGGATGGCGCTGGAAGGGATCATGCTCAGCGAAATAAGCCAAAAAGAAAAAGAAAAATACCGGATGGTCTCACTCATAGCAGGAATCTAGAAAACTTAAATAAGGGACCAGGAAAATGAATAACTATAAGAAAGTGAAAATCAAAATCAACAAAAAACTATGAACCAGAGACACTTTTAGGGGGGCGGGGGCGGGAGGGGAGGGATTGGGTCAGAATGGGGGGGCTGCAATTGTATGGGGAATATAACAATAAAATTTATAAAAAAAAAAAAAAAAGTGACGTCACTTAAGGTTTTTAACAATTTACTGTAATTAATGAGGAAATATGAAATAACAGGAAGGAAACTGGACTCAGAAGTGGGTTTGGTATTGAGCAATGGATCTTCCCTGATCATTGCACCCCAACTTCTGAGAAAACACACCTCTCCCACCTTCAGGCCACGTCCTGTGCAGCATTCTCATCTGAGACACACATTAGCCAATAAACTCACTTAAGTCAATCTGGGTTGGGTTTTCTGTCCTTACCACTAGGGAATTATCTTTTACAAGCATCAAGTCCCTACTGATAGGACATAAAATAACCCAGGGGGGCCTCCCCTGGTGGCGCAGTGGTTTGGCGCTGGGCTGCGAAGCTGCCCGCAGCCTCTGCAGCACCAGTTTGATTCCTGGCCACGGGTGAGCGTCCCACATGGCGCGCAGACCTCTTCTGCCACGCCCGCTGCTCCCCTTAGCAGTGTGTTTCATCAGTCTGTCTGTTCTGTTCCCTGCTCTGGCTCTGGTGAATTCTCTCATCCTCCCATGCTTCTGACTATACCCAGTGCTTGTATAAATAAATAAATATAAATAAATAAATAAATAAATAAATAAATCTTTAAAAAAAAAAAAATAACCTGGGAGATGGCAGCAGCTCTGAGACCTACTGTGGGCAGTTATATGGAGGGCCGAATATCTCATTCACATGGGCACTGAGAAGCGGGCAGCCTCAAAAGGCAACTAACTCTAAGGGCTTGAATTTAGTAGGAGAACATGCATTTCTTCACTGCCAGATGAGTTGTAGAATAATGAAAGAAGGAAAAACCAGACCCTGAAAAAAGAATCCGCCCCTTCTAATTCCGATATTATTAGATAGTCAAAAGCCAATTTGGGAAAACCAATTGTTGTTATAAATTACCGTGACGCCAACAAATCCTTTGTAGCTCTCAATATACTGGGCAATTTCTTTTGAAGATTTCTTACTTTGAAGAAACTCACATCTATAATTAATAAACAAAATTTACCTTGATATTGTGATAAAAATCCTTTATCTATTAATGTGGTGATGGTTGCACAGAACATTCATTAAATTTATTGCTGTATACTTAAAATTGTTTATTTATTATACTTTGATAAAAGTGTCCAAAAAATACCCCAAAAGTTATTTATGAGAATTATCATTGTTCCCATCAAATTATTTCCATTAGTAAGATCATCTATAATAAATTTATATTATAAGCAATAATTTTATTTTATTTTTTTTTTTAAAGATTTATTTATTTATTGATACAAGCACTGGGTACAGTCAGAAGCGCGGGAGGGTGAGAGAATTCACCAGAGCCAGAGCAGGGAGCAGAACAGGCAGAAGGACCGAAGTACACTGCTGAGGGGAGCAGCGGGCGGCAGGAGAGGTCTGCGTGCCATGTGGAACCCTCCTCCAGTGGCCAGGGAGCAGCCGGGGATCGAACTGGCGCTGCAGAGGCTGCGGGCAGCTTCTCAACCCAGCGCTCAACTGCTGCTCCACCAGGGAGGCCCATAAGTAATAATTTTAAATTAAAGCTGCAGATTATCTTTTTTCTTGAAACAAAATATGTAACACAGGGCCTCCCCAGTAGCGCAGTGGTTGAGCGCTGGGTTGCGGGGCTGCCCGCGGCCTCTGCGGCGCCGGTTCGATCCCCGGCTGCTCCCCGGCCACCGGAGGAGGGTCCCACATGGCGCGCAGACCTCTCCTGCCGCCCGCTGCTCCCCTCAGCAGTATACTTCAGTCCTTCTGCCTGCTCTGCTCCCTGCTCTGGCTCTGGTGAATTCTCTCACCCTCCCGCGCTTCTGGCTGTACCCAGTGCATGTATAAACAAAACCAAACAAACGAACAAATAAATAAATAAATAAAACATGCCTCTGTAAAAAAAACAAAAAAACAAAATATGTAACACAATCAAAGAAAGTGACTTACAAAAAACATGTAAGTTGCAGTATTTTGCTTAACTATAATGAATAAATCTAGTTACTGTGGTTGTATAAAACTTACTGGTAGTAAGAGAAACTATATAAAAATTATTTTATCTCCTGACCAAAATACATAATCATACCTCAAACAGAAATTACTAATTTATTTTATTTTATTTTTTTTTAATAGAGGCATGTTTATTTATTTGTTTGTTTGTTTGTTTTGTTTATACATGCACTGGGTACAGTCAGAAGCGCGGGAGGGTGAGAGAATTCACCAGAGCCAGAGCGGGGAGCAGAGCAGGCAGAAGGGCCGAAGTACATTGCTGAGGGGAGCAGCGGGCAGCAGGAGAGGTCTGCGCACCATGTGGGACCCTCCTCCGGTGGCCAGGGAGCAGCCGGGGATCGAACCGGTGCCGCGGAGGCCGCGGGCAGCTTCGCAACCCAGCACTCAACCACTGTGCCACCGGGGAGGCCCAGAAATTACTAATTTTTTGCAAAGCATATTGAATCCCATTTCAAATAAGACATTCCTTTCTATTGAAGAGAACCAGTTCTTAAATAAACTTTAAAAATCCCTCTAATTCAAATTCAGTTTTATTGTCTAGTGGTGGTATAGTAACAAATGTGCTAGAGGTCAAGAGTTTAGAATGTTAGTCCCAGTTTTGCCATAAACAGGGATGTGACACGTTTTCTTTTATTTTTTAAGATTTATTTTTATTTATTTATGCATACAAGAACTGGGGTGTAGGCCAAAGGTACAGTGGGGCTTAGAGGATTCACCAGAGGCAGAGTTGGGAGCAGAACAGGTGCATCTACTGAAATACACTACTGAGGGGAGCAGTGGGCAACACAGGAGAGGTCTGCTGCACCATGTGCCTTAGCTCCCTGGCGGGGGATTGAACTCATGCAAAAGTGGTTAGCTATAGCTTGATAGTGCTGAGACTTTAACCTCTGTGCCAACAGGGAGGCCCTAATAATTTGGTTATTATTATTTCCAAGGGAAAAGGTGGGTGAGAGACGGATGGAATTAATTGGGCCAATGTTCATAAGTGTTGATTATATTATAGTTCCTTCTTTTCTGTCAAATTTTCCATAATAAAAGTACTAAAAACTTGTAAAGAATGATTCTGTATTTGTTATATATAATACCAAATAAAAATATTAAATACAGCATTAAATTAAAAATATATTCCATTTTCTAATCAAAACTGAATTTTTAAGGTAAAATAATTTGCTATACATTCAGCAGTATACCAACTCAGTAATGTTTAAACATTGTTTTTTATTTCCAACTTCCTTTACATAGCCTTACATCATAGCTATTATAATCATTCTTATTAAGGCAGGTCCTGAAACCTCTCCTTGGCAAAACATTTTAGCACTTGGAACAATTAAACAACATTCCTCAAACTATTTTAAAATTATATTATTCAGATTTTTCAAGATGCAATCAGGTCTTTCTTGCTTGGATAAATTCAAGAGTGTTGCAATTTTGGATAGATCAAAACTGAAGGGGGTATTCCAGGAAGGTGTTTTTGTCTTGTTGTTTTAAGAAAACTGATAATTACATTAAGCAGAAAATATTTATGTACTTACCTGGGGAACCACTTGGCATGTTCCTTCCAAGGATCATCTCCTTCTTCCCAGTTTCCTAAACATCCACCACAAGAAAAGCACTGCACAGTGTCCCGTTTACCTACATGTGAAGGAAAAACTTTCAATTACCCTGTAGTGCTCTGGTAAGGTAGTCCAGAAGCCCACTCGGAGCTGACTGCCCTTGGCACCTGCGACAATCACTCCAGCATGTCTGACTCACACCCATCTCGTTGAGTTTCCACTTACAGACCCGCTGCCCAATATGACCACTTTCTAAACTGGGACCCCACCCCTTGGCCCTGGCCATACTTCACATACAGAACTGGATGTTTCCCTCAGTATATCTATCCCAGTCGCTTTCTGGTCCGGGTTTTTGCTATTTAGCTCTCAGGAAAAAAAGCAGTGGGGAAGCAGAGAAACCCCAGCACTCATGAAGCAGAGAAACCCCAGCACAGTGAGAATACCCAGCTTGTAGCTTTTCTTTTTTTTTAAGATTTATTTATTTATTTATTTGTTTGTTTGTTTGTTTGTTTGTTTATACATACCAGCACTGGGTACAGTCAGAAGCGCGGGAGGGTGAGAGAACTCACCAGAGCCAGAGCAGGGAGCAGAGCAGGCAGAAGGACTGAAGTACACTGCTGAGGGGAGCAGCGGGCAGCAGGAGAGGTCTGCGCGCCATGCGGGACCCTCCTCTAGTGGCCGGGGAGCAGCCAGGGATCGAACCGGCACTGCAGAGGCTGCAGGCAGCTTCGCAACCCAGCGCTCAACCGCCACCGGGGAGGTCCCCAGCTTGTAGCTTTGTCCTGAAATTTCCGTGAAGAATTATGCACCTTTCTTAAATGCCTGGAGTCTCCATATAATCAACTGTGAAATGGGGGCAACAAAAGTTAGTGCTTCATTTGGGGATTAGAGTTAGTGCTTCATTTGTGCCTAGCATCAAGCAGGTACTTGGTAAATAATAGCTGTTATTGTTATTACAGTCCTTGTTCACATCTATCATAACCTTTATGGCATAACAAGGACAATTCAAAGTACAATTTTCTGAAATGCAATTGGCCCATACATTAGAGTTAGACTGAAGATCAAAATAAACAAAAGAAATTAAAAGAATCAAAGACATCATATAAAAGCAGCAAAAGGATAGGTGAGGAGACTGGGTCAGGATAACCTCATGATTTTATATACAGGTCCTTGATGCAGTCAGAATTATCTAAGTTCCAATTTTATTTATTTATTCTATTTATTTATGCATATAAGAGCTGGGGTATAGGCCAGAGATGCAGGGGGTGGTGAGAGGATTCACCAGAGACAGAGTGGGGAGCAGAACAGGTGGAGTGACTGAAATATACTGCTGAGGGGAACAATGGGTGACACAGGAGAGGTCTGCTGTGCCATGTGGGTCATCTCCCTGACTGGGGATCCAACTTATGCCACAGCAGCTGGTGATAGCTTCAGAGTGCTAATACTTAACCCCTAAGGTCCAAATTTAAGGAAAAGTAACTGTCTTGTTTTACATATAATTAGCAAATTTACACATGAAACAAAAATGTGACAAAATAAAGATGACATAAAATTACTGAAGTTGAATTATATAGAATAGGCCTTATATCTAATGCCACACGTCACAAGGAACAATTCATAAAATACTGCCATGGAAATCCACAGGTAGAACTTTGAAAATGATTTCAAATTACCTGTAAAGACAAACCCAGCAGTTGAGAGCTCTCTTGGGGATATTGCTTGGGCATAAAATGGCCAGTTTTCGAAGGATTCCAGCCTGGCCCTCTCTTCCTGGTACCTTGCTTTGTCTCCTCTCAGCTTGTCTTCTGGATTCCTTACTCTGATATCATACTTGGCAATGTTACCAACATCTTTGCCCAAAAGGAACTCACAATTGGGACGAAACTTCTTGTGCTCTTCCAAGGGTAATTTCTGGACACTGGTGTTAAAGAGGACTAAGCTACAGCAGAAGCACTGAACCGCGGATTTTACGCCAGTGAGGTAAAACCCAGCTGCTGCCATCTCCCTTGGTGTCCATGAACTGTAGGACTCATAGGTGACAAAGGTCTTTAACCTTTTTGCTTCGCTTCGCATTTGTGAGTTAAAGCCTTTCTTCATTTTCATGCACTCTCTATGTTGCTCCTCCTCCATCTCCTTTATATAGATCATCGCTTTTGGGCCTAGTAGAGCAGACATCTCCGCAATTGTAGCATCATCAAACTGGGAAATCCTCTCATCAGAGGACTCCTGGGTTGCCATTTTCTGAAAAGGGAAAAAAAGGCAGGTTAGTGAACATTTCTGGTTGATTTACTGGTCCTGAGATTCCATCCTCCATTCCCACAGTGGGTCACACACGGAGTCCAAGTAGCTGGAGGCCCTTTTGTCACAGCACATTTAAAAGATGTCACTTTGACCCAGCTGTTTTGTAACTTGCCCTACTACCCACATTTCCACAAAAGTTGCAGCTAATTGAATTCTTGATTAGGCCAAGCATGCCCTTCTTTGGGCTGTACCTAAACAGCTCCTTTGTGGTTACTGTGTTAACTCTAATTCAGCAGTGACTCCTCAGGAAAATTCTTTCAGTTCACAAAGGTTACAGTCTTTTGATTGAAGAGTTTATTTTTCTTGATGCCTTCTCCTGGGAGAGTCTCTTTAGTCTACCAGATGGGTCACATTCTCACCAAACAAACTATCTTCCCATGGCTCCTTTGGTGTCCTGTCCTTCCCTTTATACTGGAACCAGTCATGCTTGGTAGACTGGACAGCCTAGGACTCTTTCCTAGTTCACTGCATTTTTACCAAAGCAACCAAAGGTACAGTATACTCAGTGGGACTTCCCATGTCTGAATATGGTTTAATCCATTTAATTATTTCTCTGTTCCCATATATACCTGCCACTTTTACCTTCTATTGCTACGCTTAACTTCCCATCAAAAGTTACAGTACTAGGGCAAATTTAAACCAAGGATGACTCAGTGGCTAGGCTGCCATCTGTAGTTCTAAATCATGGTCCCATTTTTCATCTTTCTCTCTCTCCAAACAAAACCTTAGCCATTGCTTAAACTAGAAAGTCAAACACAGTTTCAATTACTTCATTTACAGTGTCATCTTCAACAGTTATATAGGCTTAGACAACTGAAAAAAGTCAAGACTCTACATAGTATACTAATACAAGATTTTAATAATGATGAAAAGATACAAAAAAGGAAAACAAAACTCCAGGCAAACATCACAGAGGTCTCAAACTTCCAGACCCAGTTTCTAGGGGCCTATCTCATTTGCACAGAATGTGCTTCAGCTTCACCTGGATCTGTGCAAGATACCTTGGTCTCAGGTCTTGGAATAGAAACCACCCTCTCATCTTCTGGTCAAAGACAGAAATAAGCTGGCAAGGTGGCCCCCTGGCTCGTCTCACCCCAGCACAGGACTATACTAGATAGACACTGTTTAGTCATTTCAATCCGGTTTGGCAACAGCCAGTCCATGGCTTAATGCTGTCCTGGAGATAAATAGGCACATGGTAGCAACAGGCCACCAGGGATCAATTTTATACTTACAATGTTCACTAGTCAGTTCTCCTGATCCTGAGGCTTTTCTGGGGAGGAAATCTGCTGTCCAAGGCCTTCTCCAGGTTCCTGTTGTTTGACTCCAAGTAGTAAGGGTAAACAGTGGGGCAATTATATTATGCAGTTAGGATTTAAACACCAATCTGTGTGACCCTAGTGCCTTTTCTCTTGCCTCCTAAGAGAAACAAGAACAAGAAATAAGAGGGCCACATGCTTAGGTGTGGAAGAAAAGCCGCTTTGCCAAAGATGGTAATTTACTTACCTTGAGGTTTATCCAGAGACACAGCCAAATGGAAGGAGAATGTGTGGCCTAACTACAAATGCTCTGTGTTTGTCCTTTAGTAGGGAGCAATGAGAAATTATTTGAGGAACTAAAATTCAAAACAAATTGCACAGTTAGAGAAATTACCAGTAAATGCTATAAGGTATTGCTTCAAAGGCTTACTCAAGACCCAAAAGGAATAACAAAACTTACTGAGCCCCACAACAGGGAATATTTTATTCTAAATAGTTTAAGATTGATACGTAAGGTACTCAGCTTCTTCAATATTAATACTCAGGTCTCCTATAAGTTCAGGGAAATTATCTTCTATGATTTTTTTTTAATTTTTAAAGATTTATTTATTTATTTGTACAAGCACTGGGTACAGTCAGAAGCGCAGTAGGGTGAGAGAATTCACCAGAGCCAGAGGGGATAGCAAGCAGACTAAGTACACTGCTGAGGGGAGCAGCGGGCGGCAGGAGAGGTCTGCGCGCCATGTGGGACCCTTCTCCTGTAGCCGGGGAGCAGCCAGGGATCAAACTGGCGCTGCAGAGGCTGCGGGTAGCTTCGCAACCCAGCGCTCAACCGCTGCGCCACCGGGGAGGCCCTCTTCTATGATTTTTATTAAATTTCCATCATCTACTATTCTCTTTTCACTTTTACTGGCATTGCTGTTGAGGTAAGAACTTAGGTAATCAATTAGATTCCTATCATTTTTCCCCCACATGATGTATTCTTTCTCAATGTATTTGCCCATTTTCTGGGAGATTCCTTTCCCTTATCTTTCCACTCTTCAAAAGCAATCCTCAACCAGCAATTATCCTTTTCACTTCCCACAGCTCTTTCTTGCTCTATTCCTTATTTTCTTGGTATCTAATTTTTAAAACAATCTATCTTTTTTGAATCCTAGGATACTGTTAAATGACAAAACTAAAACAAATCAGTAACAAGTTTTTTTTTCCCAGTAATGAGTTTGATGTCCCTTATTCGAGGGACAATACATGGATTAAGGAAGGGCAGGACCTCATGCATGAACAATGAAACACTTCTCCAGAGATATGCAAAGGCAGGTTTTATAGACCTTTAGAGAAGGCAACGCAGAAACATGATGTGGTGGCTAAGAGATCGGGAATTTCTTTATAAGGCTGACCCACCATGTTTTCGCGGGTTAGGGGAACTAGTAAACTGAGTTGACAGTTTGTGATTGCTGATTGTTAGGTTTCCTTGAAAAGGCGTTTTCCATAAATGAAGGCTGACTTAGGTTTAGATTTGTGATGTTAGCCAGCAGCCTGTGCTATGTCCTTTTTGTGGGTCCTGATAAAAAATTAGCCTTAGCAACACTAATATTTAAGTTAAGTTCATCTGTTCCCTGAATTATTTGTTTCCTCCAGGGCTATTACTATTAATCTCGGTATTTATTTTCCAAGTTGCCATTTTCCGCATTGTATGCTGACCCTCATTTATCATTTTTTTTTTTTTAATTTATACATGCACTGGGTACAGTCAGAAGCACAGGAGGGTGAGAGAACCCAATAGAGCCAGAGCGGGGAGCAGAGCAGGCAGAAGGACCGAAGCACACTGCTGAGGGGAGCAGCGGGCGGCAGGAGAGGTCTGCACGCCATGTGGGACCCTCCTCCGGTGGCTGGGGAGCAGCCGGGGATCGAACTGGCGCTGCAGAGGCTGCGGGTAGCTTCGCAACCCAGCGCTCAGCCACTGCGCCACCGGGGAGGCCCCTCTTTTTTCTTTTTTTTTAAGATTTATTTACTTGTTCATACAAGAGCAGGGGTACAGGCCAGAGATGCGGGGGGTGACAGGATTCACCAGAGACAGAGTAGGGAATGGAACAGGCAAATTGACCGAATTTCACTGCTGAGAGGAGCAGCCGGTAAGACAGGAGAGGTCTGCTGTGCTATGTGGGTTGCTCCCTGACCGGCCGGGGATTGAACTCGTGCTGCAGAGGCTGCGGACCGCTTCATAGTGCAGTGCTTAACTTAACCCCTTGCGCCACCAGGGAGGACCCTCACCTTTATTTTTCAATACATGTTTAAGAATTAGGCAATTTAAAAGCTATTTGGTCAAAATTATGGTTAAAAAGAATCTAATTTAAAGCCATATGAGTGTGAATTGAACCTAAGCCTTTTAATGTATGCAGAACATACTGGGGAGCCAAGATTTACCCTAGAGGAGCCCTAAGTCTCAGAGAAATACCTCAAAAAAATATTTCAAGTAACCTGTCAAGACACAGGTGGAGCTAAAAGCTGACTGGGGATGTTCCTTGGGCATGAAATGGCCAGTCTTAAGGATTTCTTGTTTGGGGGTGTCCGTACTCATACTAGTCCCTCAAAGTTAGCTGAAAATATTGATTCCATTTTTTAAAAAAGATTTATTTATTTATTCATACAAGAGCTGGGGTATAGGCCAGAGATGTGGGGGGGTGAGAGGATTCATCAGAGACAGAGTGGGGACTAGAATAGGCAGATCTACTGAGGGGAGCAGCGGGCAAATCAGGAGAGGTCTGCTGCGCCATGTGGGTCACCTCCCCCGCCACGGATAGAACTCATGCTGCAGTGGCTGCAGATTGCTCCATAGGTTGCGTCTTAAACCCCTTGTGCCACCAGGGAGGCCCCTGATTCCATTTTTATTTTTTTAAAGATTTATTTATTTATTTATACAAGCACTGGGTACAGTCAGAAGTGCGGGAGGGTGAGAGAATTCACCAGAGACAGAGCGGGGAGCAGAACAGGCAGAAAGACCGAAGTACATTGCTGAGGGGAGCAGCGGGCACTGCAGGAGAGGTCTGTCGCACCATGTGGGACCCTCGCCGGTGGCAGGGATCGAACTGGGCGCTCAATCGCTGTGCCACAAGGGGAGGCCCTGATTCCATTTTTAAAGAGAAGAATCCTCTAATTTTTTGCCTCAGGGTTAGCACCTGTTTATCAAATATTTTGATCATGGGGTGGAGAGAGCCAGCTATCTCACCCTCAGAGTTTAAATGATTCCTGGAGTTTTAGCCCTTCCTGTCATTCTCCTCCTTCATAATTGGCATTCTGAGTCCCCAGCTGCCCCCAAGTTCTATACAGTTGAACGTCCCCAAATTTTGAGTTTCCACCTTCCCAAAATTTGTTAGAAGATTTTTGTGCAGATGGGCCCCACTTGCTTTCTTAATCTTTCTGGGTTTATACTTTTTGAAACTAATTCAATGATTTTGTGTAATTAGTACCAATAATGAGAACTGAAATTTATTCAGAACCTACCACTAGCCAGCCCAGTTCTAAGCTCTTTTAACAGTCCAAATAAAGTAGGTATTGATATTATCTCCATTTTGCAGAGGAGGACACACAGGCATTTAGGGGTTCAGAGTAACCAGTCTGGCTACAGGGTCTGCATTTTAAATTAGTATGTTAATTTGCCATAAAGGCCAGATTGTAAGAAAAGGCAAACCCAAGTATCCCAAAAAACTCTTATCCTCCCTACTTTTGATTTAGCAAATAGCCGGGTTAGCAAGGCTCCTAGCTGGAACCTTGAATTTTCTTTTTTACTTTTTTTTTTTAATTGGATTTTTTATTTTTCTATTTTTTTAACATTTATCATTTTTACATTTTTAAGACAATATTTGCTTCCCCCCCACCCCAGAGCCTTGAATTTTCTAAAAAGACATCTGTGTTATCTCAATAGTCTGACAGCTTTGTGTTTTACAAACATCTTATCTTGTTACATTATTGTCTTTATTTTTTTTAAAGATTTATTCTATTTATTTTTTGGGGGGGCCTCTCTGGTGGCGCAGTGGTTGAGCACTGGCTTGCGAAGCTGCCCGCAGCCTCTACAGCACCGGTTCGATCCCCGGCTGCTCCCTGGCCACTCCCCGGCCACCGGAGGAGGGTCCCACATGAAGCGCAGACCTCTCCTGCCGCCCGCTGCTCCCCTCAGCAGTGTACTTCGGTCCTTCTGCCTGCTCTGCTCCCTGCTCTGGCTCTGGTGAATTCTCTCACACTCCAGTGCTTCTGACTGTATCCAGTGCTTACATAAATAAATAAATCTTTAAAAAAAAAAAAAAGATTTATTCTATTTATTTTTGTATTAAAGAGCTGAGGTGTGGGCCAGAGGTGCAGTGGGATGAGAGGATTCACCAGAGACAGAGTGGGGAGCACAGCAGGCAAATCTACTAAAATGCACTGCTGAGGGGAGCAGTGGGAGAGACAGAAGTCTGCTGCACCATGTGGGTTAACCCCCGGCCAGAGAGCAAACTCATGCTGTAGTGGCTGTCAAGAGCTTCATAGTGCTGAGACTTCACCCCTTGCACCACGGGGGAGGTCCCACATTATTGTCTTTAATATGACGCTGCTTATTAATAGTAATAATAGCCTAACTTATTGTAGGCTTTGGTAGAAATTCTTCTAACATTTGATCATTATATATGATATCTGTAGTACATTTTTAGTGGATACCCTTTAACAGTTGAAAGACCTTCCCTTTTACTTTTTTTACCCTGAGAACTGCATAGCTTTCATTGGAAAAAGATCCAAATATCATCTCTATACAGTGGAAAAGGGGTAAAAAAAATTTCATAGTCCCAGTCCATCTTGTACTATGTGTCCCAAGAACAGAATTAGAGAACATGGCAAGAAATAACAAATCTTTTATCCTTATAGGGCTGGACCCAAAAAGGTTATCAGTAGACTCTTGAGACTGCTTTCCAGAAATGTGATAGTCTCCTATACCCTTTTCTTCCTTACTATAGGTCCCAGAGACTCAAACATCTTTCCCTTTCTCTTAAACCCTGCTAGCCCACTAAAAACCTTGGGATTACCCTACCTCTCTTCCTGAGGGTTGGAAGTCACCACTCACAAAATTGTTTCAGGTTATTTGCCAATCATTAGCAAGATACTGACAGCTGAACACGGAATATGACCACAAACATGAGAACCTACAAGTATTGAGAAATCTTACAAAATATTTACAGTTCTTTCTTGCTGCTATTCTGAGAAGCAGAAAGCCTGTTTCCTCTCACTGTTTTGACATATGTTTTTATTATGACATGTATTCAGATATGGAGGGAAAATGGGGGGGAGGGTTACACTTGGTCCTTAAATACAGGACTTACATGTTTTTGACCTAATCATTTCTCAGACTTTAAACTCAATTACATGGTAGGCACATTAAATATTAATGGACTAAATGCTTTAGTTAAAAGGCAAAGATTGGGCCTCCCTGGTGGCACAGGGGGTTGAGACACAACCTATGAGGCTGGCGGCAGCCACTGCGGCGAATTTGATCCCCAGCCAGGGAGCAGTCCACATGACACAGCAGACCTCTCCTGACTCGCCCACTGCTCCCCTCAGCAGTGTATTTCTGTGGGTCTGCCTGCTCTGTTCCCCACTCTGTCTCTAGTGAATCCTCTCACCACCCGCACCTCTGGCCTATACCCCATTCTTGTGTGCAGTGCATAAATAAATAAATCTTAAAAAAAAAAAAAGGCAAAGATTGTCATGCCAAATGAAAAGAATATGAAGCACCTCCCTGGTGGTGCAAAGGTTGAAGTCTCAGTGCTATCAAGTTATCGCCAGCCACTGCAACATGAGTTCAATCCCAGCCAGAAAGCTAACCCACATGGCACAGCAGAACTCTTCTGTCTTACACACTGCTCCCATCAGCAGTGTATTTCAGTAGATCTGCCTGTTCTGCTCCCACTCCGTGGGGAATCCTCTCACCTGCCCCTCACACCTCTGACCTACACCCCAGTTCTTGTGTCCATAAATAAAAATGCATTTTTAAAAAATAAAATATAAAGAATATGAAATAAAACGTATGCATTTAAAGGTACTTAAATCTAATTTTCAAAATGAATTTTAAGTACTGCGTTTTCTATTTAATCAAACAGCAGAACTCAGAAAGACATACTATTCAGAAAGATTTCCAATATTAGTTTCCTTCTACTGTATTATTGTACTATACAGTGGAGTTCTAAGGGGGAAATTAAAGGCCAAAACAGTCTTAGACCATCATTTCTATTTCCAAAATCTTAAACAAAGCTGGATTTTCTCTATAATTTTGAGAAAAACATTCCTTCTTAAGCCTAAGTAAAATATTTTTTAGACTTATCAAATATGCAAATGAAATCAAAACTGTAGAAAGAGCTCAAGTAGCCCAAAAAAGGCACGGGGTATCCCTTTTATATATGATAGTAAGAATATTGTTTGTTTGTTTTTTTTAAAAAAGATTTATTTATTTATGCACACAAGAGCTAGGGTACAGGCCAGAGATGTGGGGGGTGACAGGATTCACCAAAGACAGAGTAGGGAACAGGCAGATCAACAGAAATACACTGCTGAGGGGAGCAGTGGGCGAGTCAGGAGAGGTCTGCTGCACCATGTGGGTTGCTCCCTGGCAGGCTGGGGATCGAACTCGTGCTGCAGAGGCTGTGGATTGCTTCATTATGCAGTGCTTAATACCTTGTGCCACCTGGGAGGCCCAAGAATGCTTTCCTAATATATTGCCAATAACTTTTCAACTATGTTTCTATGCTTGTGGTAAAAATGACCCCTGGATAGAACACTGTATCTGGACTGGATGCACTATATACAGTGCACTATATATATATATATAGTGCACTATATATATATATCTGGACCTCCTGCTTTGGGCTTTTCTAGGCATAGTGACTCCTGAACTGACATGTTGCTTGTGGAGACCCTAGAAGAGCAGTGCTTATGAAACTGTTATAAAGAGATATAACTTACCTCTCATTGAAGCCTGTGGAGGATCTCATTGGCTTTGCACCAAATCTCATTGGCTAAATAGTTCTGAAGTGCTGCCTGCTGCCCTGTTTAACATCCCTTTGAATAAGCTGGTGCTAAGTGTGGCCATGGTAATCTTGTGCATTTGAATATTTAAATCTAAAAAGACTTTTGTGTTGGTCACAGTCACAAATAAATTCAGATGCATAAACTTTATATTTTGATGGTTTAGTTAAGTCAAAAAGGACCCCTTGAGTGGTATAGCATCATATATAATTTTATATGTATTAATTTCATAACTATTAATTATCATTTTATATTGAATTTATACTTGCACCCAATTTTCTTTTTACAAAGTGAATTAAAAAAGCCATAAAAAATTCTGTGTTTACTTTAATTACAAAACAATGAGTTTATCACATCAATTTAATCATTATAAGTAACTTAAATACAATAATGTTTAATGACTTTGGAAACAACATAACTCAAAATAATAGAAAACAAAATTAAGTGAATAAAGTACTACTGAATTCCAGGACTTTATGTGACAGGATAAAAATTTTAAAAACTAATAAATACTGTATTTTCTTAGTAAAAAGTTTCTTTCTTAAGTCCTATTTTACTCTTTAACTGTTCATGTTTTAATTGAAGTTTCTTCTTAAAAGAGTCACTTTATTTACAGTTGCAAATTCCTTTTAAATACATACAGTGTAGTAGATGCTAGGATCAAATACCTGAAGAAGTTGGAATCTTATGAATACAGCCAGGACAACAGTGGAGAGAGTCATGAACAAAAACATCACAGTCCACACAGAAAACATTTTGACACACACTACAAACATAGACCTGCAGTGGAAAAAAAAAAAAAAATTAAAAAAGTAGTTCCTAAAAGTAAATACAGCACAGATCAAAGACATATGAATTACTTTGTTGTTTTTTTATCTGTCAGCATGTCCCCATGCAGCTACTTACTTTATAACTTTCATTACACTCTGTATTCTCAATTCTAAGGCAATTTATTTATTTATTTTAAAGGGCAGTCAGATTTCTTCTTTTTTAAAGATTTATTTATTTATGCACATACAAGAACTGGGATACAGGCCAGAGGTGAGGGGGGGGGCAGGGTGAAAGGGTTCACCAGAGACAGGTGGGGAGCAGAACAGGCAGATGGACTGAAAACACTGCTGAGGGGAGCAGCAGGCGATACAAGAGAGGTCTGCCGTGCCATGTGGGTATCTCCCTGGCCAGCCGGGGATCAAACTCACGCTGCAGGGACTGAGGACAGCTTTACAGCACTGTGTTCAACCTGCTGCACTACCAGGAAGGCCCTAAGGCAATTTATTTTTTCCCAAAAATTTATTCCTTAGAAATGAGGGAATGACTTTGTTTTTTAAGTCCTTAAAGGCTCTTGTATTATTGGAACTCTGAATTATTTCAGCTAAGTAACTATATGGGGAAGACATATGACCTTCAAATCAGGTTTTTAATGCGTAAGAGAAATCACATGACATGCAATAAAAACAGAAACACAAAATTTAACAAAGATTTAGTTATTACAAGAAATGACCTCACAATTGTAAAAGTTATATTTCCCCCTTTAATTAAACCTTTTAAGAATATTATAAAAGATACATATAAAACGAATAAAAAGAAAAATCCAATTATTCTATCAGTTTAACATATATGGATACTTGTGCCTTCAGGTAAAATTTCCAGGCCAATATCATATACAGATTCAAAAATCAGTAAATCTTTCAAGTAGAGGAGATAAAAATGATGTGTTCTTTAAAACTGTCAAATGATTCCAAAAAAGGGTCTAATGAGGATGAAGCTACTGATATCAAAGAGGCATGTAAACTTAATAAAATTCTGTTATGAAATGTGAGCACAGAATAAACAAGTGATATTTCTAGTTTATAATCTATATCGTTAGTAAAGTACAGTTTTAAATATGGACATGTAACTTAGTAAAAATTTAAAACCATATGGGCTTCTATCTTATTTGCAGCTCTTTAAGTTTATATAGTCAAATTGGCACCCTTCCAAATTTTACTTTTAAAAGATTTATTTTTATTTATGCATACAAGAACTGAGGTGTAGGCCGGAGGTGTGGGGGGGTGACAGATTCAGAAGAGAGTGGGGGGCAGAACAGGGTGATCTAATGAGATACTATGCTGAAAGGAGCAGAGGTGGAGACAGGAAAGGTCTGCTGTGCCATGTGGGTAGCTCTCTGGTTCGGGATTGAACTCTTGCTACAGTGGCTGGTGAGAGCTTGATCGCGCTGAGACTGTAACCCCTGCACCATCAGGGAGACCTAGGACTCCGTCTTTTTCACTTCATTTTCCCTTAGTTACCTCTTTAAAGGCTTTATCTATAAATAGAGTCACATTGGGGGATAGGCCTTGAATGTATGAATTTGGCAGAAGCACAGTTTATTCTTTAACACTGTCAATTCTTGGCCACTTTGAACAGAAATTTCTGCCTTTGAGACACACATGGGGATAGACAAAGTGTGAAGAGACTTTCTCCCATGGCACAGTTTATTGGTGTTGAAACAGTTATGTTTAGGGGGAAAAACTAGGATTTTAGTGGGAAAGGGACTAGATTGCCTAATTACTAATTTTAAAGTACTAAAATATCTTCATAGCAAAATTAAACACCACCACCCTTCCCACCTCTGGCCTATACCCCAGCTCTTGTATACAAAAATAAATAAAATAAATCTTTTTTTAAAAAAAAAAAGATAGGGTCCTAATCCAATATAACTGGTGTCTTTATAAGTAGAGGAAAAGACATCAGGGAATCAAGTACACAGAAGAAAGACCAAATAAGGATAAAATGACAAGATGGCCATCTGCAAGGCAAACAGAGGCCTCAAGAGAAACTAAATCTGCTGACAGCTTGATCTAGGCTTTTAGCCTCCAGACTATGAAAAAATAAATTGTTGGTTTTTGTTTTTTTTTTAATGCAGAATTAGGGCCTCCCCAGTGGCGCAGCAGGTTGAGCACAGCGCTGTGAAGCTATCCGCAGCCTCTGCAGTGCTAATTCGATTCCTGGCTGTCCAGGGAGATTACTACATGGTGTGGCAGACCTCTCCTGTTGAGCCCGCTGCTCCCCTCAGCAGTGTATTTCAGCCCTTCTGCCTGTTTTGCTCCCTGCTCTGTCTCTGGTGATTTCTCTCACCCTCCCGCACCTCTGGCTTGTACCCCACTGCTTGTATAAATAAATAAATATTTTTTAAAAAACGATTTTTTTAAAATGCATTATTATAACTATTTAAAATTCTTCTGCTCCAATTTTGTCTCTTCCTACTCTGATGAATAACCTGATATGAACCTGGACTTCAATAATCTATTGAAAATGGGGCCTTCCCTGGTGGCGCAGGCAGTTGAGCGCAGCGCTGTGAAGCTGTCTGCGACCTCTGCAGCGCCGGTTCAATCCCGGCTTGCTGGCGAGGGTCCCACATGATGTGGCGGACCTCTCTTCTGTCTCGCCCACTGCTCCCCTCAGCAGTGTATTTCTTCAGTCTGCCTGTTCTGTCCCCCGCTCTGTCTCTGGTGAACCCTCTCACCCTCCCATATATCTGGCCTGTACCCCGGTTCTTATATAAATAAATAAATAAATCTTAAAAAAAAATATCTATTGAAAATGGGCCTCTCTGGTGGTACAGGGGTTATCAAGCCTCAGTGTTATCAAGCTATCACCAGCTATTGCAGCATGAGTTTGATCCCCAGCCAGGAAGCTAACCCACATGGCCTAGCAGGCTTCTCCTGTCTTGCCTGCTGCTCCCCTCAGCAGTGTATTTCAGTAGATCCACCTGTTCTGTTCCTCACTCTGTCTCTGGTGAATCCTTTCACCCCCACACCTCTGGCCTACACCCCAGTTCTTGTAGGCATAAATAAAAAAAATACATCTTAAAAAAAGTAAATAAATAACATATTGAAAACTTGTAATTGGGGCCTCCCCGGTGGCACAGCGGTGGAGCACTGGGCTGCGAAGCTGCCCGCAGCCTCTGCAGTGCCAGTTCGATCCCCGGCCGCTGGCAAGGGTCCCACATGGCACGCAGACCTCTCCTGCCACGCCCGCTGCTTCCCTTAGCAGTGTGCTTTGGTCCTTCTGCCTGTTCTGCTCCCCGCTCTGGCTCTGGTGAATTCTCTCACCCTCCTGCGCTTCTGACTGTACCCAGTGCTTGTATAAATAAATAAATAAATATTTAAAAAAAAGAAAACTTATAATATCATTTCCTCAATAATTCTTGTATAATACTTAATATTTAGAATCATATGAACTTACATGTTGGTCTTTCAATTCCCCCTCACATCCAAAACAAAATCTGAAAAAGTGAAGAATCATTTTGCTTACAATTTACTTATTAGTATAGTTCTGGAAAATCACAATAACAAGAAACCTTTCATTAATAATTATATTCACATGATTTTTAGTAAAAAGGTAAAGTTAAGAAAACTAGCAATTTAAGAAAATTCAACAGTATATCCCATGGGTTATCTGACAATTAGTCCAAAATGCTACACTAAAATTTTTTTAAATTTTACTTTCACCAAGGTTAAATACAAGCAATTGGTATTCTACGAGAGAATTAAACCCGACAGAAAATTATTTTAGTGATTATTTCTCAACTCTTCCAAAGATGTCAGAGGGCTGGTACAATTCTAGATGGACAGGAGAAAATTTATTGATATAATGGCTACCTAAAGGCTTAATTTTCAAGGAATGGCTTAATTAGTTAGAAGCTCTTAATATTTGCAACAACAAAAAGCAGTTCTCCATCCACCCACCTCTACTTCATCTACAGCTCTCCCAGACAAATATTTTCATAATTTCAAATTGCTTGATCATAATCAATCCTTGCAATACTATCTTAGTTTTTCCACAGGTATTGTCTGAACCTCCCAATATAAAAGATGAGAATTTAGTTCTCTTTCAACTCTAAAAAATGCATATATATGCATAACTAATGTCATTTTCAACTCTGTACTGTTAAAACATAATTTTGGATAGAACTTTTCAATGTTTAGTTTATTATGACTATACAGTGTACTCAGCTGAGTCAGTAATATAACTTTTACTCTCTTCAGGCATTTCCCAGGGCCTCCCTGGTGGTGCAGGGGTTAAAGACACCGCTATCAAGCTATTGCCAGGCCCGCATCACGAGTTTGATCCCCAGCCAACCAGGGAGCAACCCACATGGTGTAGCCGCCCTCTCCTGCCTCGCCCACTCTTCCCCTCAGCAGTGTATTTCAGTAGATCTGCCTGCTCTGCTTCCCACTCTCTCTGGTGAATCCTCTCACCCCCCACAACTCTGGCTTACACCCCAGTTCTTGTATGCATAAATAAATATATATTTTTTTTTAAAATAAAATAAAACATTTCCCAGCTTAGTTTTCTGTGTAGTTACCACTAATTCAGCCCCAGTCTTTCCTGAGTAATTAAATATCCTCTTAAGATTTCAATTACATCAGGAATTCTACTATTGTTATCCTCTTAGTGACATTTCTTTTGGTCATCTCTCAACTAAACTGTGCTCCATATCAGACATAAGAAATTCATTCTGGGATCTCCCCTATCCATCATCTTAGGACTTTCTCTAGCCATTTCTGAATTAATAAATATTTCTATTCATTTTCATTCATTCTCTTTCTTAGTTTCTTTAAATTATCTCTCTATAGCATCCCTAGAAAGTCTTTTTAAGATTCTATAAGTCTTGGACCTCCCTGGTGGCAAAGGAGTTAAGTCTTAGTACTATCAAAGTATCATCAGCCAGTGCAACATGAGTTAGATCCCTGGCCAGGGAGTTAACCCACATGATGAAGCAGACCTCTCCTGTCTCGCCTGTTGCTCCCCTCAGCAGTGTATTTCAGTAGATCTGCCTGTTCTGCCCCCTACTCTGTCTCTGGTGAATCCTCTCACACCCACTACCTTCCCCACACCCACACCTCTGGCCTACACCTCAGTTCTTGTATGCACAATAAATTAAAAAAAAAAAAAAAGATTCTACAAGTCTGAAAATGTCTACCTATATTTAATTGGTAGTTAGGTTGGATATATAATTTAGAGATAATAATTTTTACTTCCAAATTTTGGAGGACACTGCTTCCCATCCGCAACGTTGCTGATGAGAAGCCAAATGATGTTAATTCAGGATTTGTGGTATATGAACTAATTTTCCATTTTCAGAAATTGTAGGATCCATATTTTTCTGTGTGCTCTGAAAAGTCACAATGATCTAATTTAGTGTAGGTCTACAAAGTACTATCCTTCTTTTGTAGAAAATTTCCTGAACTGTTTCCTATTCTTTATTTGATCTTTTGTTTATTTCTCATGTTATTCTGATGTTGGCCCATCTGGATAAATCCTTCATCCTACCATGCTAACTGGCAAATGTTACAAATCATGGCCTCTTTTTTTTTTTAAAGATTTATTTATTTATGCATACAAGAACTGGGGTACAGACCAGAGATGTGGGGGGTGAGAGGATTCACCAGAGACAGAGTGGGGAGCAAAACAGGAAAGTCAGGAGAGATCTGCTGCGCCATGTGGGTTGCTCCCTGGCTGGGGACCAAACTCGTGCTGCAGTGGCTGTGAATAGCTTCACAGGTTGCATCTTAACCCCGTGGCCTCCTTTTTTTCCCCTTTTTTAGAGAGTTGATTTGCAAGTATACCACCACTGTTACTATATATAGATGGGTTTAGGGAAATTAATAGATTCCTAGAGATGCAGATCTGTTTAATTATGATTTATTTCAGACAAAACCAAGACATTCTATATCTTATTTTCTATATTAAAAGTAATTAAGCCCATGTTCATACTATTATAATTTTTAATGTAATAACAATGTATTCAAATGTTATTTTATTGCATATATAACAGATATAAATTAATCAAAATTAACATACCTTTCTCCCTTATATTCTTCGAGGGGAATCTCTTGAAAAGCATCCAATGGAAATAAATGATGGTAAGACCGTGCCAAATGCGGAGCCGATACCAAAGTAAGTCCTAACCCATAAAGAAGAGAGACATGCTTATTAGAGCAAACCTCATAAAGACAATGACTGCAATGTCAAATAATAGGACTTAGGCTAAATACAGTTAAATATATGTAATATTTAGGAGTACAGGTTTCGTTTCTTCAGTTTATTTGTGGTGATTCCAGAATGAGTCTTAGTTCTGTAGCTGTGATTTTCCTTGGCCTGTCTGCTTACTTGTAAATGAAATAAAATCACCTAATTCTATTGCTTTAATTCCTCATTCTTATCCTAAAGATATTTACATTATAAAGACATTTGAAAACACCTACTAGATCTACTGCACTGCCTTTAAAAAAAAACAACACAATTTTTTCATAATTAGAATCAGCAAACTCTTCTAGAATGCCTTGTTTATTCTTAGAAATGGAGAATTGGGCACTTAATGAAAAAAGTAATCTATTTCTGGGGCCTCCCTGGTGGCATAAGGGGTTAAGCCACAGCACCATGAAGCTTTCCGCAGCTACTGCAGCACTAGTTTGATCCATGGCAAGGGATGTGAACCATATGGCGCAGTAGACCTCTCCTGTCTCGCCCACTGGCTCCTATCAGCAGTGTATTTCAGTCAATCTGCCTGTTTTGCTTTCCACTCTGTTTCTGGTGAATCCTTTCACTCCCGCACCTTTGGCCTATACCCCAGCTCTTGTATGCATAAATAAATAAATCTTAAAAAAAAAAAAAAGTAATCTATTCCTTTTCTCACTGATTAAATCCAGAAATACAGGTACAACTCAATAATTATATGCATTTTAATGGCAAGACAGGCAAGAAGTTATTCAAGATTTATTGGATAAGGAATACTGGTTTCTTACCACAGATTTTACATTCAACAGGAAGCTCACAGTACTTAGCACGACACTGAGGGCAGAAGTAGCCCCCTAACGTAAGTCCTGGCTCAGTACTGCTATCCAAATGCCTGAAGAAGAAAAATAACTTTCAAAAAGTGACATATAGAAATGTGCATAGTTAGAATTATTTGACATCTAAGTTATTAGTTTGTGGTTAAGAATTACTTTTTTAAATTTAATTTTGCCTTATAATTAAGTAAAATATAAAGCTCCAAAGTTAAAACAAGTTGTATTCAAGAAAGTATAGGATTTATCCTTTTGTCTTTCCCTACACATCACCCAGGTAAACTGATTTTAGTTTTACTTTTTTATTTCCATTACTATTTTTATTAAATATGAATAATTATGTACATCTATTCATCTCTACGCTCTGACTATTTTACTCAGTAATATATCTTGAAGACTACTCTATATTATTATTAGAGACAGTCTTCATTCCTCTTTACAACTATATACAAAGTAATCTTTTATAAAAGCCATTATATTTTTAAAATAAATTTTAATTTTTTTTATTGGGGTAACACTGGTTTACAATATTTTATATGACTTGGGGTATAAGGTCATACCCTGCAGGGATGTATCAGCACACCACACCTACCACCAAGGAACCCCCCAGTCTTCCACCACGGTTCATTGGGCCCCCTACCCACTTGGCTCTCTTACCCCCTCCAGTAAAAGGCCATTACATTTCAAGCCTACTTTGTAAATACATAACTATGGAAAGGAACTGAAAGTGTAAAAACACTATCATTGACAGTTTCAAGATTTTACTTACGCCATGCTGAAAGAGGGCTTTGCATCTTGATCAGACAGAGAAGCAATCGTGTGCTGAGGAAATCCTTCATTGAAGAAAATATATTACTTGCTTTTTTCCACGAAAATAACAGGATTCTAGGACTAGGAATCTTAAAATAGTCATCCCAGAAAGCCCACAAAGTTGTATAAAAGTTGTCTTTTAGATACACTTATAATATGATGAAAATTGACTGTAATTTCAAGCTACAAGAAAAATTAAAGAGTAGAGGGAATGGGCAGAAGATCTGTGCATACATATGACCTAAATTTACAAACTTCAGTATTAGTTTAAAAATGAACAATGGGGCCTCCCTGCTGGAGCAAGGGGTTAAGCACAGCAGTGTGAAGCTATCCGCAGCCTTTGCAGCAAGAGTTCGATCCCTGGCTGCGCAGGGAGCTACCCACACGGAGCAGCAGACCTCTCCTGCTTCACCTGCTGCTCCCCTCAGCAGTGTATTTTAGTCAGTCTGCCTGTTCTGTTTCCCACTCTGTCTCTGGTGAATCCTCTCACCCTTTGTACCTCTGGCCTGTATGCCAGTTCTTGTATGCATAAATAAATAAATCTTTTAAAAAAACAAATAATGAGCAATGATGTAAAATATATATAAATTAAAAAAAACAAAGTTCAGTGCTATATTTTCTAATTTAATAATTAACACGTACTTTTTAAAAAGACAATAATTTTTAAATAGTGTCTAACACATGAAAGAATCTCTGTCCAATTTCACTTTATACTATGTTTAAAACTTTGGAATGCCCAAACTTCTAAATTCTGAAAACAAGTTCAAGAAAATAAAAAATCATAAAAAAAGATTTAAATACATAATAATTTAAAATCTATCTACATAACAAAATAAATAAAAGTAAAGATAAATGACCAACTGAAAAAATTTTTGCCTCAGGTAACGGACAATAGATTGATATTCCAAAATGACTTTAACAAATCAATTTGAAAAATAAATTGTAAGTTTAAATAATAGCTTTAAAATGAGCTAAGCAAATGTATCAGTAAATCAAAAAAGATTAGCCAACATACTATCTAAAATATATTGAGTGTTTATATCAAGTATTATTTTACATGTTTCATCTGTATTAACAAAACACACAATGTGATACTAATGTTTTTAAAATGAGGAAACAGAGGAAAGAGGCTAACCAGTAACAAAATGGCCAAATATAGGAAAGAAAAACAATCCATCTTATGGACAGTTAAAAAATGCATATTAAACAAGCAGGTTCATTTTATATACACAAAGTTACATCTTTTTCAATATGATGATAACTAATTAGTGTTCATTATAAAATTTTTGGAAACTAATAGAAAACAAATTTAAAAAAATGATCTTAAATCTACTTTTTCCCTCCCTCCAGAAAAATCACTTTAAGTAGTCTGATATATTGCCCTGCAACCATTTTTGTCTTGCAGTTTAAATTACACAGTTTTGTTCAAACAGTACAGAGGGGTTTGTAGCTTATTTTCTAAATTTCTTAATACAACAAGTTTTCTATAAAAGCAGTGTCTTTATGCCTTTCTAGCCTTAACAATTAAAAAAAGCCAGTAATGCTCTCTGAGTGATAGGGCTAAAAGTGATTTTAATTTTCTTTTTCTGTCTTCACATTTTCCAGAATTGCTTTAACAGAATAAATTTCTCTTACTACAAAAGTTACATTATAAAAAATAAATACTTCAATATTAAAATAACTTGTACAAATGAAAATCTACTTTGAACCAAAGTAGTCTACTTGGAACCAAAAAATATTTTTAAATAACAAAATAAACACTTACCCATTCGAATAAGTGAGCACTCAGAACTTGAACTGGCAGGTGGAGGACTAACATGATGTGTCAGCAATTCTTTATAATGGCTTTCATCTAAAATAACATGATAAGTGCCTAACAAGATGAAAAGCAAAGAAAGAAAAACATCAACTTCCTACACATAAGAATGAACTATAATTTCTATGTAATTCTATAAAAGGTAAATATCGGGCCTCCCTGGGTGGCGCAGCGGTTGAGTGCTGGGCTGCGAAGCTGCCCGCAGCCTCTGCAGCAGCGGTTTGATCTTGGCCACCGGCAAGGGTCCCACATGGCGTGACAGACCTCTCCTGCCATGCCCGCTGCTCCCCTCAGCAGTGTATTTCCGTCAGTCTGCCTGTTCTGTTCCTCGCTCCAGGCCTGGTGAATTCTCTCACCCTCCCGCGCTTCTGACTGTACCCAGTGCTGGCTGTACCCTATTTCTGCTCCCCACTTTGTCTCTGGTGAATCCTCTCACCCCCTGCACCTCTGGCCTACACCCCAGCTCTTATATGCATAAATAATCTTTTCAAAAAATTATTATAAAAAAGTAAATAAATTACATCTCTAAATTGACTTCTCGAGGAACTACAATTACAATTTATTTGAAACCAAGTTATAAGATCTTGACAAAGTATTACCAAAATTTCTAACTTTTGAAAAGTTATAATAACTCCTGGAAATACTGACATTATTAAGGAAAATTCCTTGCATTTTGAGATGGCACCTTAGAAAATCAATGATGTATTTATTATGGACTATAGCACATGAACTGATTTAAATTTAGTAGCAGGCCTCCCTGGTGGCGCAGCGGGTTGAGCACCGCGCTATGAAGCTGTCCGCAGCCTCTGCAGCGTGGGTTTGATTCCTAGCCGGCCAGGGAGAAACCCACATGAGGTCAACAGACCTCTCCTGTTGCGCCCGCTGCTCCCCTCAGCAGTGTATTTCGTCAGTCTGCCTGTTCTGCTCCCTGTTCTGTCTCTGGTGAATCCTCTCACCCTCCCGCACATCTGGCCTATACCCCAGCTCTTGTATAAAAATAAATCAATCTTAAAAAAATAAATAAATTTAGTAGCTTAAAAACATTGTTACATTCTACACAGTACTATGAAAAAATGTTGAAGATTCTAGATACATACCACCAGTTTCACGAGCCAGTACAGTGCAAACCCGAACCTCTGCAGACAATCCAATAACAGACACTCTAATTTTAGCTGCCTTTAAAGTCTTCATAAAATCCAAGTGTATGGTGGGTTTTAGGGGAAGAAAAAAAGAATTGAAAAACTAGTGTGTTTGAGTAACAGAACGTCCTGCAAACCAGTAAAATTCCACAACAAGGGCCTCCCGGGTGGCCTAGGGGGTTAAGCCTCAGTGCTGTCACCACTATGGCCTGAGTTTCATCCCGGGCCAGGTGCTAACCTACATGTGCTGCAGCAGACCTCTCCTGTTTTACCTGATGCTCCTCTTAGCAGTGTATTTCAGTAAATCCACCTGTTCCACTCCCCACTCTGTCTGGTAAATCCTCTCACCCCCTGCACCTCTGGCCTATATGCCAGCTCTTCTACACAAATACAAATATAAATAAATAGATAAATAAATCATAAAAAAAAAAAAAAGACCCAAGACCTCCCTAGTAGCACAGGGGTTAAGTCTCAGTACTATCAAGCTATCACCAGCCACTGCAGCATGAGTTCGATCCCAGGCTAGGGAACTAAACCGCATGGCACAGCAGACCTCACCTGCCTCACTTGCTGCTCCCCTCAGCAGTATATTTCAGTAAATCCAGCTGTTCTGCTCCCCACTCTGTCTCTGGTGAATCCTTTCAACCACCACCCCTGCCCTATACCTTTGGCCCACAACCCAGTTCTTGTATGCATAAATAAATAAAAACAAATCTTGAAAGAAACCTACTACATAATTTTCTTTAAAGTTGTAACTTAACTTTAAATTTGATCATAAAGATCTGGAACAAGACAAGGATGCCCACTCTCACCACTGCTTTTCAATATAATACTGGAAGTCCTAGCCAGAGCAATAAGACAAGAGAAAGACATCCAAGGAATCCAAATAGGAAAAGAAGAAGTCAAACTATCACTATTTGCAGATGATATGATATTATACATAGAGAACCCCAAAAACTCCACAGAAAAACTAATTCAACTCATCAGTCAGTTCAGTAAAGTGGCAGGATACAAAATCAACACGCAAAAGTCAGTAGCCTTCCTATACACAAACAATAAATCTGAAGAAGAAGAAATAAAAAAAAAATCCCTTTTGTTATTGAAACAAAAAAAATCAAATATTTGGGAATAAATCTAACAAAAGAGGTAAAGGACCTATACAAAGAAAACTATAAAACACTGTTAAAAGAAATAGAAGAAGACACAAAGAAATGGAAAGACATCCCCTGCTCATGGATTGGAAGAATAAACATTATTAAAATAAAAGAATAAACATTATTAAAATGGCCATCCTTCCAAAAGCAATATACAGATTCAATGTTATTCCAATCAAAATTTCAATGTCATTCTTCAAAGAAATAGAACAAGTATTGATGAAATTCATATGGAATCACAAAAAACCCCGAATAGCCAAAGCTCTCCTGAAAAAAAAAGAAGGGAATGGAGGCATCACACTCCCAGACTTCAAACTATACTACAAAGCCATAATCATCAAAACTGCATGGTATTGGAACAAGAACAGACATACAGACCAATGGAATCGAATAGAAAATCCAGAAATAAACCCACAGATTTATGGTCAACTAATCTTTGACAAAGGAGCAAAGACTATGCATTGGAGCAAAGAAAGTTTGTTCAATAAATGGTGCTGGGAAAACTGGGTCGCTACATGCAAAAGAATGAAGCTTGACCACTACCTCACACCATACACAAAAATCAACTCAAAATGGATTAAAGAACTAGACATAAGACCTGAAACCATAAAATATATAGAAGGAAATATAGGCGAAACACTACGTGATTTGCACATCAAAGACATCTTTACAGACACATCACCCAAAGCAGTGATAGTGAAGGCAAAGATAAACAGCTGGGACTACATCAAATTAAAGAGCTTCTGCACAGCAAAAGAGACAATAACAAAAACAAAGAGAAACCCCACCAACTGGGAGAACATTTTTGCACCCAACACTAATGATAAAGGACTGATCACAAAAATCTGCAAAGAGCTGACGAGACTCAACAACAACAAAGAAAATAATCCAGTCAAAAAATGGGCAGAAGAGCTAAAAAGAAACTTCTCTGAAGAGGAAATGCAAATGGCCAACAGGCATATGAAAAAATGTTCAACATCATTTGTCATCAGGGAAATGCAAATCAAAACTACCATGAGATACCATCTTACACCAGTGAGAATGGCACATATTAAAAAAACTAGCAACAACAAATGTTGGCGAGGGTGTGGAGAAAAAGGAACTCTTCTGCATTGTTGGTGGGAGTGCAAACTGGTCCAACCACTATGGAAAGCTGTGTGGAGATTTCTGGACCTACTAAACATAGAACTTCCATATGATCCAGCAATTCCACTCCTAGGTATTTACCCAAAAGACACAGAAACATCAATTCCAAAGAGCACCTGCACCCCTATGTTTATAGCAGCACTGTTTACAATAGCTAAGCTTTGGAAACAACCCAAATGCCCAAAAATAGATGACTGGATCAAGAAGATGTGGTACATATATACCATGGAATATTACTCAGCATTCAAAAAAGATAAACACATGCAATTTGCAGCAACATGGATGGCGCTGGAAGGGATCATGCTCAGCGAAATAAGCCAAAAAGAAAAAGAAAAATACCGGATGGTCTCACTCATAACAGGAATCTAGAAAACTTAAATAAGGGACCAGGAAAATGAATAACTTTAAGAAAGTGAAAATCAAAATCAACAAAAAACTATGAACCAGAGACACTTTTTTGGGGGCGGGGGCGGGAGGGGAGGGATTGGGGTCAGAATGGGGGGGCTGCAATTGTATGGGGAATATAACAATAAAATTTATTATTTAAAAAAAAAAAATAAAAAAATAAATTTGATCATAAAGAAATTATTGGCTCAGGCCTCCGCGGTGGCACAGCGGTTGAGAGCTGGGTTGCGAAGCTGCCCGCAGCCTCTGCAGCACCTGTTCAATCCCTGGCCACCGGGCCAGGGTCCCACATGGTGCGCAGACCTCTCCTGCCGCCCACTGCTCCCCTCAGCAGTGTACTTTGTCACTCTGCCTGTTCCACTCTCCGCTCTGGCCCTGGTGAATTCTCTCACCCTCCCGTGTCTCTGACTGTACCCATTGCTTGTATAAATAAATAAATAAATATTTAAAAAAAAAAGAAATTATTGGCTCTACCTTGATTAAATCATAGATATTAGATGGATCACAAGTTGTGAGGCTACTAAAGATGATTAGAACTTCTCTACTTGTATGTCCAGGCATGTGTCTAAGGAAAGATATATAAAATATGCTTCAATTAGGTAAAACAAATTACACTAATGAAAAGTTTATCCAGAAATAATAATACACATGTTTATACAATTAGACTATAGAATATCTCATCTGTTTCAACAACACAAAGGAATGAATTGTAAGTATAAAGACCTTCATGTACATTTTCTAAAACTGCTCATTTTAAAAATTCTTTAATTCATTTCATAAATATTTATTGAGTACTCTTAAATTCTTGGGATAGTGATAAACAAAACTGAGAAGGTTCTTCACATCATGAACCTCACGTTCTAGATTTGTTTCAAAGTCTAAACTGTATATTGGAACTATGACAATACCAAATAGATCAACTTTAAGGTATATACATGTGACTTGACAATAGTAACCTATTTCTTGAAGACTATAATTAAACCTCATGGTGATTCAGAGTCATAACAATCATAAACATTACTTTTTGTGTACCATTTCGTTAAATGATGTCTTATGGAACCTTAAAATTTGATGAGATGTTTTCCTTTTTACTAAACAGAGATTTCTAAGCTTTTTGGAGCGATTTTATCGGCTATTTATAGTTTCTCTGCTAATATCTTCATTGTGAAGTTCTCAGTTTCCACTTGTAGATGCTGCTATTGTGCCTACCTTTGTTATATGTGTTAACCTTCTTGTCTGCTTCAAAACTAGAAAAATATTATTATATAAAGATATAAAAATCTGAGAACAGACTACCCAGGGATAAGATATATTACCTTTAACTATATTAAGTATTTCTTTAGGGGTCTTAGCTATAGTCCACATAGTTGCTACAAAACTATGCTATTAATTTACAGATATATTACAAAACAAGTTTTAAAAGTCAATAACTGAACAACAAAGTCACAATATCATACCACACTAAGTTCCAGATATAATTAATTTTCAAAAAAATATCTTTTAACTTATTTTTTGCATTGTAAATATTGCTATAGTTGTTTTTTTTTTTTTTTAAAGATTTACTTTTTGCATACAAGAGCTGGGTATAGGCCAGAGGTGTGGGGGTAAGAGGATTCACCAGAGACAGAGTGGGCAGATCTACTGAAATACACTGCTGAGGGGAGTAATGGGCGAGACAGGAGAGATCTGCTGCACCCATGTGGGTCACCTCCCTGTCAGGGATTGAACTCGTGCTGCAGTGGCTGCTGATAGTTTCACAGTGCTGCGACTTAACCCCTTGCACCATCAGTGAGGCCCTAAATATTGCTATAGTTTTAATTATATTTTTCTAAAACCATTAAGGATATACCTTACTAACTACAATAAAATTACTGATCAGGGGCCTCCCTGGTGGCGCAGGGGTTAAGTCTCAGCACTATGAAGCTATTGCCAGCCACTGTGGCATGAGTTTGATCCCCTGCCAGGAAGTTAAGCCACAAGGCACAGCAGACCTCTCCTGTCTCGCCTGCTGCTCCCCTTAACAGTATATTTCAGACTCCCCACTCTGTCTGTGGTGAATCCTCTCACCCCCCACACCTCTGGCCTATACCCAAGTTCTTGTATGCATAAACAAATAAAAATAAATCTTAAAAAAAAAATTACTAATCAACACTATACTAAACGGCATAAATGATAGTATATATTTCTATTAATGATCAGTATAGCTGGCTTTATGAAGATATGTGTTAAGATCATGATTTCAACTCATTCAAAAACTATGAAATCAATTATAAATAATAAATAGAGAATACTAACTTTAGAGTTTGCATAGCCATACTTAAGGAGTTATAAAGAGATGGTTCTCCATTGCAGGTCATATCTACAGCTTTCTTCAAAGATGTTACATGTTTCCTTGGGTTTCCTAATATAGAAATGGGATAATCTTTTAAACTTTTACTTTCAATAAAAGCTTATAAATACATTATGGAAATTAACGCTTTCCCAAAACTTACAGATTCTATGATGTTAAAGAACAGAACACTTCAATTTCTATTTTTGACAAGTTGTACTTTTATCTGAAATGTTTATTATATAAAGTCTCACTTCATACTGAAAAATAGAATACCAATAATTTTTTTTATTCTTTAGTGTGCATTTTAAATATTAACCTAGAGTATATAACTTTTTTACTATTTCCCTATTTCATTATTGTTAAGGTTAATACATTTTCACATTTTAATAGCTCTGAAATCATGTGTCTTTCAATTATTGTCAGCTCCCTGTGACACAGCTCCAGTACGAATCTATGAAGGCTACTGATGGTTGCTTCAACTGCACTATGTACATCATGCTATTCATGTTGAGTTTAACTACAATTTAAAGTGTTTTCGGAAAGGTTATTAATACAAAAGGTCATATTTTTAAGTAGAAGGACAGACCAGTGAGGTATAAATTTGTTTTAGTATATGTGCTACCGAAGTGAGCACGAGGTATAAATTTGTTATTAGTGGAGCAAAAATTCAGTGATGGAAGAATGCTTGCAATTCCATTATTTGTCTTCTGGGAGAAAAAGCAAAAGCTTTATAAAACCTAAGAAAGGAAGATTTCCATAAATAGACACAGCTGTGTTATCTTTGATTATAAAATAATACGTGAAAATATTATCTAACTCATTTCACACAATGTAAGTGAAAAAAAAACAGAAACTGACAAATACTTTAAGAGTTGATTTTGTATTAAGGTTTTTTTTTTTTTTTTTTTTTTTTTAATAGAGGCATGTTTTTATTTATTTATTTATTATATTTGTTTGTTTTGTTTATACATGCACTGGGTACAGTCAGAAGCGCGGGAGGGTGAGAGAATTCACCAGAGCCAGAGCGGGGAGCAGAGCAGGCAGAAGGGCTGAAGTACACTGCTGAGGGGAGCAGCGGGTGGCAGGAGAGGTCTGCGCACCATGTGGGATCCTCCTCCGGTGGCCGGGGAGCAGCCGGGGATTGAACCGGCGCCGCAGAGGCCGCGGGCAGCTTCGCAACCCAGCGCTCAACCGCTGCGCCACCGGGGAGGCCCGATTTTGTATTAAGGTTTAACTGCTAAGTGTTTCCTTCTTGACGGGTCATAAAATAAAGTATCTAATAAATGAATCCGAAAGTCAATGATATTGGTATTCTTCAGACCTTTTCTCCTATTTCGATACTGTCTTCATATTAATGATAATCAAAATACCATTAAATTGATTTTATCTTATAATTCATGAAAATACTCCCATACTGTTGAACATTTAAGTTATTTCTGATTTATTACTATTGTACATACTACCACAAAAAGTATTTGTAGAATATGGCTTTTCCTCTTTTACAGCATTTCCTAAGTATCATTCTAAGGAATAACCATTTTTATGGCTCTTTAAAAAAAAAAAGTTAAACTAATTAACCAGACCATGGGCACTTATAAATACCAGTTTCTCTATGGGCTATATTACTTTTGAAATTTCATTTTGCTCACCTAAGATATATAAAATAATAAAATATTGTTGAATGGTTTGTATTTACTTTTAATCACTTACTTAGATAAAGTTTCTTTTTAAATAGTTATTTAGTTCCTCTTTTTCTTCTAATATAAAGTAACTGTCTTCTTTGTTCATTCATCTACTTGGAGTCTGAATTTATCATATTTATCTGAATAAGTATTAAAACATTAACCACTTGCCACAACTAATACATATCGCAAGTTTCTGGACTCATAACATTTTAGAGATGAAAAGTACTTAAGTTCAAATCCCCCACTTCATAAGTGAGAAAAAACCTACTAAGTTGAATGTTTTCCCCAAAGATATAGGTCTATGATAGGATAAATACTTAAACCTAATTTCATGTCCCTCTATCTAATTTTCCTTCTACTATATCATAAATTTTTTTTTAAATCTCCCACTGTGGTGTCAGCTTAGGCAAAAAAGTTTGGTGTAGTAATTATGATCAGAGAAAAAGAGTGTGACTAAAGAGGCCATCTCAAGATTCTGAAGATTTTTCATCTCTATGCGTATATATGAATTCCCTGGCACTCATGGAAAACTACTATAATTGGGGAGGAGGGTTGGCCCCACATCCTTCCCTTGGGGGAACCATCCTTACCCCAACATATAACAATTCAGCTTAGGTCATGTAGTTAAGGTGGAGTTCACCTAAGCTCCAGGCTTAGGCAGCTTAGGCCTACCAACGAAATTCTTTATTCCCCTAGACACTTTAACTGTTCATAGATGGGCAGGTCATGAGCAGGATCAAGACAAGTCCTCTTAAAAAAAAAAAAAGAAAGAAAAGTCCTCTTTGGGACTTGTACTGAAACTATCCATCCGAGAGTTGGGGCTATTACACAGCTTTTCACCTCAAAGAAAACCTATCAGAGAATAAAATAAGAGACAGAGTCAAGACCACTGGAAATAACTATATGTATAATCAGCTCACCTTTAAACATGAGTCAATAATTTCCCTTTTACACTTAAGCTAGTGTGTGATTTTTTTCTTGTTACTTGCAACTGAGTTTCTTGGATCACTCTATGCTAACATACATTTCATTCCTTTTCACCATAATGAAAAAGAATTAATGATGAAAGTATGTCACTTCCTTTATGTGAATTCATGAGGATGAAAGATTGATAATCACATTTAAGGGACAGAGTATTTCACAGAAAATAAAGTAGAATTAATATTGTAAATTTGTAACAGTACAAATACTAAAGCAAACAAAATCTACCATTACTATCTTTTAAGAGGATAAAATTAAAGTTAAGCATATTATGCAAGCAAAAGGTAACAGTAACTACAATTCAATTTTTATATTCTTTCCTCTTTATAGTAGAGAAATTTAACTTTAAAAAATTAATTTTAAGATTAAGTGAATTTCTTAATGGTTACAGTAATTTTATCTTAATACTTGCAATGTAAGAATGTACAGATCTTAAACACATCTACCTCTATAGTGATAATATTCCTCATTGTGCAGAACTCAATTTAAAACAGTTTACTTTGATATCAAGAATTTAATGGAGGATTTATTAGGTGTTTCACCTAGATAGCATATAGGAAAGTTTCATCCTAATAGGCAACCTTATGAATAGGGTTACAAGGTTGGGTAAATGAAGCCAAAGCCCATGAGTTCTATAAAGGTAATTTCATGCATACCTGAGAGTTCTGTCATCTTTTCAGCTCTTTTACTCTTTGTTACAATTATTCCAATCTCAAAATAAAAACAAAAATGATTATTAATTTTACAAATTATTTCTTAATAAGAATGCACATAATTAAATTACTAATTACAGAAAGAACACATAAGGTGTGAAACTTCCTCATGATACTTTTGACAAATTTATCTATGAGTTCATACTATTTAACTTTTAGTGTTATCTTAATTTTCATTGATAAGAGTACAGGAAACAGATACACATCTGGATCACATAATAATTCACAGAATACATGCCAATGTTTTAAAAATAAATTACATTCAGTAGTAATATCAGGAATCTAATTCTGAATTCCATTACTTATACACATACCTGACTGATAGGATTTTGATCAAAATATTCCTCTACAAAGTATTCCAACAACTGTTCAAAGAACACAAAAAGGAAACAATGTATGATTAAAATTAATTAATCTTAAAATTAATCTTAAAATTAAATAAAAATTAATCTTAAATTGATCTTAAATTAATAAATCTTAAAATTAATCATTCATGTAGAAGATAAAGAAACAAAAAAATAGCAAACAAAACAGATTCTGAGAGTATGAGAACAAACTAGTGGTTACTATTTGTGGGGGAGGGGAGTAAATCAGGTAAAGGGAGTTAACAGTACTGTGGTAGATGGAAACTAGATTTTTGATGGAGATAATAATGTAGTATATACAGGTATCAAATTATGATACTATATAATGTTACTTCAATAAAATGTTTTTTGTTAAAAAAGGAAATACTTGATAAAGGCAAAATAACAACTACAGAGAACAGGTTTTGTGAAACATACATATCAAGTACAGCTTATCATGATTTTTAAGCTTACAGATTTTCAGAAAATGTTTAGTAACAAATATATTAAATAAGTGAAAACAATGCACTTTAAAGTACCTAAATGAATAAAAATATTATATACTAAATATTATATAAATTTTATAATATATAATATAAATTTTAATTTGAAATGGCAAACAATGAGATAGGTTTGAGCTAGCCCTTAAAAGATGGATTCATTTAGGGGCCTCCCTGGGTGCAGGGGGTTGGGACACAGCACTGTGTCCACAACCACTGCAGCCACAGTTTGATCCCCCGTGGGGGGGGGGGGGGCGCTCCACATGGCGCGGCAGACCTCTCCTGTCTTGCCCGCTGCTCCTCTCAGAATGTATTTCAGAAGATCTGCCTGTTCTGTTCCCCACTCTGTCTCTGGTGAATCCTCTCACCCCTCCGCACCTCTGGTCTGTGCCCCAGTTCTTGTATGCATAAATAAATAAATCTTAAAAAAAAAACAAGATGGATTCATTTAGACATATCATATAGAAACGATCTAAACAAGGAAAAAATGCAATGAAGACAGAAATAGGAGAATGACTGAGGATGGTTTTGATAAATTAGGAATAATCTAAATGTGTTTACAATTCAAAGAGGAATAAAGATTCAAAAGAAAAAAGATAACTGATAAAGCAAAATTCTGATTTCGGATGGAAGGGTACAAATTAAGCTCAGAAATAATTAGCTATTCTGGTGTATTATTTCCCTCAATGATTTAGTAGCATTTCCACTTGGCTAGTTTGTATTGACTCTTTTTTTTTTTAAAGATTGATTTATTTATGCATACAAGAGCTGGGGTACAGGTCAGAGATGCAGGGGGTAAGAGGATCCACCAGAGACAGAGTGGGGAACAGAACAGGCAGACTGACTGAATACACTGCTGAGGGGAGCAGCGGGTGGGTTGCTCCCTGGCCGGCCGGGTATCGAACTCATGCTGCAGAGGCTGCAGATTGCCTTATAGTGCAGTGCTTAACCCCTCACACCACCAGAGAGGCCCCCTGCATTGACTCTTTTAAAAAACAGTGCCTTCTTTAAAGAGTTTCAGAATTCTGAGTCTTTCCTCACATTTAGCATAAATTATAATGATTTTACTATACCTTTAAAGTACATGTCAGTCTGTTTGGCTTTAAATCTTGGTCTTCCATTGTTCTTGATCCATCTACTACCACATAAAGATGGCGCATCTAACCAAAAAAAAAAAACCGGAAAAAATAAGGACAACTTTCAAACAAAAATTTCAAATAAAATTTTTAAATTTTTTTCATTTAATATTCATATATTCTATATATTTTTTAAAACATACTCTTTTGAAAGGTATGCTATTTTAATATTATTTATTCTATCAAGCCAGAATATTCTCTAACCCAAACTAGTTCTGTGCCAGCAAAGAAAAACTGAAATAACATACCATTCCAAGTCGAACTTGTCCATGGTGCTCAAATACTCTGTTAAAATTATGCAAACATTTTAATGGAATACCATATATTATACTATCCAAAAAAAAAATATCAATAAAACTTTTCAACTAATTGCATTTTTTAGTGAGGTAAATTATTAATTTCTGGGATCCCATAATAAATGGTATTTTGGATAGTGCCTGAAGCCCCATGTTCCTGCTAAAACACTGGATGGCTACTTCCTTCCCCCTAGTCAGAAAGCTAAAAGGTCAGTTCTCAGAAACACAGGTGAAATAAAGTACTGAGGAGTGGGTATAGGTGGACAGAAAATAATATAATTTTCTTTTTGTAACACACTTTAAAAAGTTTACATACCTTGGGCCTCCCTGGTGGCACAAGGGTTAAGACGCAACCTATGAAGCTATCCGCAGCCACTTCAGCATGAGTTCAATTCCCGGCCAGTCAGGGAGCAAACCACATTGCGCAGCAGACCTCTCCTGACTCACCCACTGCTCCCCTTAGCAGTGTGCTTTGGTCAATCTGCCTGTTCTGTTCCCCACTTTGTCTCTGGTGAATTCTCTTACCCCCCCGCACCTGTGGCCTGTACCCCAGCTCTCGTATACATAAATAAATAAATTTTTAAAAAGTTTACATACCTTTTTCTCTTTGCTTTAAAGAGAATGTCTTCTATGGTAGCTTTAAGTGATCCTGATTCATCTTCTTTAAGTATCTCCCTATAACCAATAATTATTTGTTTGAAAAGATAAACTAAAAACAAAACAAAAACAAACTAAAAACAAAAACCCAAGAGAAATGAAAGCATGTTCACATAAATATTTGCACATGAATATCGACAGTTGCATTATTCACAAGAGCCAATAATTTTTTTTTTTAAAGATTTATTTATTTATACAAGCACTGGGTACAGTCAGAAGCACAGGAGGGTGAGAGAATTCACCAGAGCCAGAGCGGGGAGCAGAATAGGCAGACTGATGAAGTACACTGCTGGGGGGAGCAGTGGGCGCTGCAGGAGAGGTCTGCGAGCCATGTGGGACCCTCATCAGCGGCCGGGGATCAAACCGGTGCTGCAGAGGCTGCAGGCATCTTCGCAGCCCAGTACTTAACTGCTGCGCCACCAGGGAGACCCGATTCACAAGAGCCAATAATTATAAACAATCTAAATGTCCATCAGCTAGTGAATGGATTAAAAAAAAAAACATGGTATAACCACATGGATGAACCCTGAAAACAATGTATTAAGGGAAAGAAGACAGACAAAACTGATCACATATTAGTAGTAGATTAGTGGTTTCCTAGGGCTAGAAGTAGGAATGGAATTCACGTGAAATGGAAATGAAGGCTCTCACTGAAGTGGTGAAAATAATCTAAAACTGACTTATGGTGATTATTGTATAATTCAGTGAACTGAAATGTGTTAAATATTTTAATAAAATTTTTAAAAATAAGGCCTCCCTGGTGGTGCAAGGGGTCAAGTCTAGCACTATGAAGCTACTGCCAGCAACTGTAGCATAAGTTTGATCCCCAGCCAGGGATCTAACCCACATGGCGAAGCAGACCTCTCCTGTTTCACCCAGTGCTCCCCTCAACAGTGTATTTCAGTCAATCTTCCTGTTCTGCTCCACACTCTGTCCTGGTTAATCCTCTCATCCCCTACACCTCTGGCCTACACCTCAGCTCTTATATGCATAAATAAATAAATCTTAAAAAAAATAAAGTTATAAAAAATAAATAATGCCTAAAATAGAGAGTAATAATGCCTTACTTACCATGTTCTTTCATAGCCTCCTTCCCACCGCTTAGTTCTTTCAGGTTCTTCATCCATCTTTTTTCCAAATTGTATTATATTATTCAAAATCCTGTAAAAATCATTAAATTGTGAATTTTCTAAGGATGTCTGTCACCAAATGCATACAAATTTGAAAAGAAAGTAAAAAATATGTTATTCAAAAACTCAGCATGGAAGTTCATCATATTCTTTATAATTCACAATTCAGCAATTGTTGCTGGATAAAAGTATTAATACTTTACAAAATCCTCATGAATCTCTCTCCCATACCCAAGAAAGAGTATCAACATTTATGCACAAATTTGGTAATTCCAGATATAAGCATAATTTCACCAAAACATAAAAACATTATAGATGTAGCAAAGGATAGGACCATTGAATTATAGGAAGTAGGTATGGTGTGGATGAAGTATGATTAGCTACAGTCATTATAGCTGGACTAATGGATACATGCTGATTCATTATACAATAGGCTCCCCCCAACTCCAGCCACCACTTATCCAGCTTCATTTTCAGTTACCTGCAAACAATCATGGATCAAAAATATATAAAATGTATGTTGAGAGACTACATTTATGTAACTTTTACAGTCATGTGTTGCTTAATGACTGGGCTACTGAGAAATGTCATTAGGCAATTCCATCATTGTACAAATATCAGAGTGTATTCACATAAACCTAGATGGTATAGCCTAGTACATACCTAGGCTATACATAGGGTTCATGTTATTGACTGAAACCACATTATATAGCACGTGACTATAATCCAGCATACTATTATAACAGTTCTATTTTAATCTCTTAATGTGCTAATTAAATAAGTATACATATACATATGTATACTTTATATACACACTATGCTTCTTTCTGCAACAAAGGATAGGACCATTGAATGATAGGAAGTGGGTATGGGTATAGATGAAGTAAGATTAACTACAGTTGATTATTATATGTATGTACATTATATGTATGTACACATGTGTTTACATATGTATACTTTGTATATACATTATGCTTCTTTCTGTACATGTATGTGTTCTTTATGTACATATATACACACATACATAGAGACAGACCAGAATTATCAGTGGTTTCTGTACATGTATGTGTTCTTTATGTACATATACACATACACACAGAGACAGAATTATCAGACTTCAGAATTATCAGATGAAGATTAACTACAGTTATTATATTATTATATGTATGTACATTACATGCATGTACATTACATGCACGTACACTATATGTATGTGCACATGTTTACGCATGCATACTTCATATATTATGCTTCTTTCTGTACATGTATGTGTTCTTTCTGTGCATACACACACACACACACACACACACACATAGAGACAGACTTCAGAATTATCAGTGGTTTCAGGCATCCACTATAGGTCCTGGAATGTATCCTCCAAGGATAAGGGGAGAGTATTCTACTACCTCTTCACCTCAATGTATGTGTGAACTTTTTCAAAATCTTAAGTTTTTTAATTAATGTGTTAACTTTTATAAATGGCAAATGCTTATGACTCATAATTATACAATATTAAATCTATATATAATATTTAAAAGGATACAATATTAACCCTATATACTATGACATCAACTATTAAAAGATAAAGAAAGATATAGACATTCATTAAACAGGAGTAATGATTTCATCTGGATACAGGATCAAGGGTGACTGAGTTTTTTGCTTTTTACTCTCTTCTGTATTTTTTATATTTTCAATATGAACATGCATTCCTTTAATGACCAGGAATAAAATTAGTATTGGGAGGAACCCATTAGCCAAAATTAATTAAAATGAACATCCCTATCATATCATACCTCTCTCCTCCCCAAAGGAGTATCTGTCCCATTCCCTGCTCTCACTCAGCTTCCTTCTTCCATAAATGATCACAGGACATATGGACAAAACAATCCCATCAAGGGCAGAGAAGAAGTTTTTTTGTGTTGAGGATCATAACCAAGACTTTATCTTCCATTTATACAGTTTTTACAGAAAAATACATTTTAAAATCTAAATTGATCTATAAAAGGTCTTGTGGAATTAAAATCTATTGACAATTTGGAGAGTGCTTTAAGGCATCTCTGCTTGCTGTGGCAACTTCTACAATCAGATTATTTGTTAAATTTCTGTATGTCTCTCACTGAATTAACAAGCCACTCCCTATCATTGGGAGAGATTCATTTATTTCTGGAAATCTGGTGATTTACTTTAGGATTCTGAGTAACTAGAAGTGGCTCATTTCTAACATCTGCACTATTGCAACAGTTAACTATGTTGGTAACTTGCAGGTTTAGTGAGTGTGGTAACATGACATAAAGCAACTAAATAGAACTTTTCTATTTTCCTATGTTTCGTATTAACTGTGAAAGTAAAAAAATCAAAGGTTCACAATAACATGTTCAGTGTTTTAAAGCTCAAATTTTTATAAGCATGGCTATTGCCATCCATCATATCAATAAACTGCACTTTGTTTTTATTATTTTTAATTCTCTAAAAGCTCAGATACGAAATGAGAGGTTCCGAGCAGGAAGTCTTCTGACTCGTTGCACACAAGGACTAGATGTTGCCCGGAAAGGCAAATAACAGGGATAGAATGGAGGCCCCTGTAACAGTAGCTGTTCTAAGGGAAGGTAGATATTTACAATCTATCCTGTTAAAGGATTTAAGCATCCTGGAGAAAGATGTACTTGGTGACCAAGAGTCAGCATCACCCAAGGCCTATGACTTCTCAATATTTCATCTTCTTAAAATTTTGCTGATTCTTTCTCTGGGAATCCGAAACCAGAAAAGCCCCTTGCCCCCTTAGAAGACTGTTGGTGTGACTCCCATCACATGAGCTTACTGCTACCTGCAAACAAATAAGATCCGCACCAAACACCGCAATTTATGAAGCTTTTCCTCACACCTTACCCTGCCAAGCGCTGTGAAACAGGCAAGGGTGATTGCTGTTCCGGCCTTAAAGATGTGGAACTCGAGGCGCAAAGGTGGTAACTCTCTCGAGGCCACAGAGCAGGAGGCCGGTCACAAATTCGAAACCAGAACCACAATTCCCAAAATTGGCGCTCTAGCTTAGAGAACGGTCGTTCCCCAGGGGCTTCTGTGCAGCTCCCCAGACGGATAAAGCCCTCCCGCCTCCACGAGGCCCCTCACATCCCTACGAAATAGGACGAGGTCATTCAGCCTGCAACCCGACTCGAAGTCCCCTCCTTGCCGGAGAACCCCAAGCGGCGGCCCCCGCCTCAGCTCTGCACAAAACCCTAACCGGGGACTCACCCGTCCTGCCCGACGCCGCTCTGACCGGAAGCCCCGCCCCAGCCGCTCTAAGAACGCCTCCGAAGTCCTTCCGCTGGGCAGAGCGGCGACGCAGAAACGTTCCGGCTGCTGCGGGCTGCTGTGGCCGGAGTGGGGAGCTCCCGGACCGCGGCCCTTCCACAGCTTGGGGTTGGGGGGGAACCGCCTTCCTTCTTCCAGCTGCTTCACAAAGAAGCAGTAAAAGTGATCGCATTCGCTCTCGCAAGGTAGGACGCCAGGTAATCTTCTACCTAGAATCTGAGGTGCTTGGTTTTGTTATTTGTAAAAGGTTTCATGAAAGACTGTGCAGGTTGCTGCAGTAGCGACAGCTAAGCCTGAAGCTGCTGTGCAAAGGTTTTCCAGGACTCCTCTGTTGCTCTTGCCCGTCATGCAACAATATTTATCAAGCACATACTTTGGGCCTAATATAGGTCTGGGCACTGAGGAAATAGAATGACAAAGATCTTTCCCGTATGGAGTTTTCCTTATGCTATGGAGACATTTATCAAGAACATACTGTATCATACAGTAATAATGCCATAGAGAAAAATTACGCGGGGGGGAAGAAAACAGGTTGTGGTTTAAAACAGCATGGTCTGAGGAGACCTCACTAAGAAGACAGCTGTGGCATGACCCGAAGAAGGAAGGGAGTAACCATAATAGGGAAAGATGTCTCAAGGCAATGGGAACTGCAAGAAACAAAGGCCCTGAGGTAGAAGCACATTGGTGTGTTTGAGGGACTGCATGAAATAAGCAGGGGTTGAGTGCTTTCTGCTGAAATCAGAGAAACGGGGGCCTCTGAACATTGTAAGAACTTTGGAGAGATAATAGTGATGGCTTGGGTAGTGTAATACGGCAGTGAGAGGTGGTTGGATTTTCGATCTTGTCTTTACACTGGATATATGCTATGAAAAAGGAATCAAAACCAAATTCCCAATTTGAAACTATACAACAAAGGATACTAACCAAAAGAATAAAAACAAACACAATTTAATGTTGATCATTACAACAGAATGGAGAGCCCAGAAATAAGCCCACATATACATGGACAACTAATATATGACAAAATAATCAAGAATTTAAAATGGAACGAGGAAAGTCTCTCAGCAAATGTGTTGGGAAACGGGACAGCCACATGCAAGACAGTGAAACTAAACCACTGATGTTATACACAAAAATTAATTCAGAATGGACTGAAGACTTGGACGTAATACCAGAAACCATAAGTTTATATAGGAGAAAGTATAGGTGATACACCCTATTACATCAGCCTTAGAAATATCTTGGATTTTATCAAAATCAACAAAAAACTATGAACCAGAGACACTCTATGGGGGGTGGGGGGCGGGGAGGGGAGGGATTGGGGTCAAAATAAGGGGATTGCAATTGTATGGGGAATATAAAAATAAAATTTATTTAAGAAAAAAAAAGAAATATCTTGGATTTTAAACCATAACTGTATAGAATATAAGCCATATCCTTTATGACATCAGCCTTAGAGATGTTTTGGGTACTCAATTCCAATGAAAAGGGAAATTAAAGCAAAAACGAACAAATGGGGGCCTCCCCGGTGGCGCAGTGGTTGAGCGCTGGGTTGCGAAGCTGCCTGGAGCCTCTGCAGCGCTGGTTCGATCCCCGGCTGCTCCCCGGCCACTGGAGGAGGGTCCCACGTGGCGCGCAGACTTCTCCTGCCGCCCGCTGCTCCCCTCAGCAGTGTATTTCGGTCCCTCTGCCTGCTCTGCTCCCCGCTCTGGCTCTGGTGAATTCTCTCACCCTCCCGCGCTTCTGACTGTACCCAGTGCTTGTATAAATAAATTAAAAAAAAAAAAACAGCGAACAAATGGGACTATATCAAACTGAAAACTTCTGCGCCACTGAAGAAACTATTATCAAAAACGAAAAGACATCTTACTGAATGGGAGAAAATATTTGCATAGCATACACCTGACAGCAGGTTAATACACAATATGTATAAAGAAATCATAAAATGGGCCTCCCCGGTGGCGCAGCCGTTGAGCACTGGGTTGCGAAGCTGCCTGCGGCCTCTGCGACGTCGGTTCGATCCCTGGCTGCTCCCCGGCCACCAGAGGAGGGTCCCACATGGCGCGCAGACTTCTCCTGCCGCCCGCTGCTCCCCTCAGCAGTGTACCTCGGTCCTTCTGCCTGCTCTGCTCCCTGCTCTGGCTCTGGTGAATTCTCTCACCCTCCCGCGCTTCTGACTGTACCCAGTGCATGTATAAACAAAAAACAAACAAACAAACAAATAAATAAAACATGCCTCTATAAAAAAAAAAAAAGAAATCATAAAATTCAACAAAAAACAACTCAATGAAAATACAGGCAGAGAATCTGAATAGACATCCAAAGGAGACATATAAATGGCCAGTAGATATATTAAAAGCTGTTCATCTCTTATTTTTCGGGAAAGGCAAATCAAAACAGCACTGAGGTATCACCTTATACCTCTAAGAATGGTTATTATAGAAAAGAAGTAGCAAGTATTGCTGAGATGTGGAAAGGAACCCTGTACACTGTTATTGGTAATGTAAACTAGTGAAGCCATTATAGAAAACAGTACAGAGATTCCTCAGAAAACTAAAAATAGAAATTCCGTATGATCCAGTTACTCTTTTTCTGGGTATTTACCAAAAAAATGCAAACACATAAGTTTGAAGAGTATATGCACCATTAATTATTTGTAATAGCTAAAAGCTGGAAACAACCTAAGTGCCCGTCAATAGATAAGCGAACAAAGATGTGGTACACATCAACATACGTGTGTGCCTATATATACAGAGGACAGTATACACACACACGGAATACTACTCAGCTATGGGGACAGACGAGATCCTGCCGTTTGCAACAACATGGATGAATTTAGAGGGAATTATGCTAGTGAAATATATCAGATGAAGAAAGACAAACACCATATTCTTCCACTCATGTGGTACAGAAAAACTAACCAAAAAATTTGAACGAAATAGAAAATAAACTTTATAGTACTGCAACAGGGTGGTCCCCAGGAAAGGGGGAGGTTCCCTGCCCCACCCAAGGGAGGGTGGAGTTGAGCAGCAAGAGGAGAAGCAGAAGAAGAGACTGAGGAAGGAAGCAGGATGGAGCCAGGAGACCTGGAGGAGGCGCGTGGAGCCTAGAGACACGTGAAGAAACTGCGCTTGTCTTTTGGTCGTGGACTGGGTGACACAGATGTGGGTGAGACCCGTGGGGAGGTGACAATGGCAGCTTTTATCTTGATGTTGATTTTGCTCTTTTCCTTCCGGGCTTGTCCAGTTGTTTGTGACCCTTTTCTGTGGGTCCCCACTGGAAGATGCTTTAGTCTTGTGGCAGGCTTTGGGGCCTTGCTTTGGGCCAATCCCATATGGATGGACTTTTACCCACGAGGGGATGGGTAACTTTGGGTGCTTCATTTAGAAACTAGACTCTTTGCCTCACCTGTATTGTTTCCTAGTTTTTATTAAAGTTCCTTCCCATTAAAGTCTCCTATGTTTTGTGTTGATGCGGCGGATGGCAGAACCCATTTAGAATAGGCAGGTTTGCGGGGTTTGGGCTGCCCCTCTCCCTGTCCTATAACAGATTTGGCGACCACGAAGATTTAGGACAGAGCCATCCGTGGTTAGTCAGCCCCATGGGGAAATTGGGCTTCCCTGTGGCGCTGGCTACCATAAGCGCAAATGTGATTTTTGGTTTCTCCGGTGTGTTTGTTTCATATGTCGATTTGCTGTTGAAAAACTGGCTTGGGCTTTGTGAAGATCTGTGTGTCTGTATGTAATTTGTTTGTAGTGACTTGCTAAGACATTTGATTTTGTGGAAATTGTTCTGTGCCAGTTTTACTCAAAAGATTAGGCAGTACATTGGACCATGTGGCCAGATCAAAGATGGCGTCTGAGGCCACTTGGAACTTTTTTTTTCTTTCTTTTTGTAATCTCTGCTGTCTCATTAGCATTTCTAAAGGCAATAATGGTTCTTCAGTGGTATGTTGCTTTGTCTTTGGCTACTTCCTGCTCTCTGCCTGATGGATTTTGCAAGCCAATTGTGGAGCAGTGGTGTTTTAATTAGCAAATGTATGCCTGGGTGTTAAGGAAAGAGTAGCCTTAAGCAGTAACTGGTAATCTCTGGTATCCTTGATGGATTCTTGGAGATAACTTGAATTTTTGCAAAGTCTGGATCAGAAAAATTAACAAGATTTTGTCTGAGTCTGAAAGGATTTGCTACTGTGAATTTTGTCTACACAATTTGTTTTGGGCATGTTTGCCATTTTTGAATACTGGATTTGTTCAATTGCTGGTGTAAGACAAGATTCTAAGTTTCTGCTTCCTACTGAGGAAGGTCTGTTATGGAAAGCACTCTTTAGGGTGCATCATGTAACTATACCAGGTTTTCATACCTGTGTTGTTGTTGCCCCTCCCTAGTGTGGGGGAGGTGTAATCTGTGCTTAGATGTTTAATCTGCTCTTTCAGCTTCTGTCCCAGAGTGGCTAACAGAAGTAAGGAGATGACTCCTTTTAATTGAAAGTTAATTACTAATAATTTGATTTTGCTTTTTCAGGTTCTATTCCAGGAAACCCAAGGAGTGCCTGCTTGGTGGCTAACAAGAAATGACTCCTTTTGCTTAAAAGTTAACTGTTATTTTTATTCTTTCAGTTGCTGTACAGAATACCCCAGGATTGACTTCTAACAAAAAGTCTTCAACACTGAAAACCCTAATGTGATAAACAAGGTCGTGTAACTCTTGTGATTAATAAAACTTTTCCTTCCTATTTCCAAAGTCTTAGGTTTGTAGGATGACAACCGCAAATTTTTCTGCCAGCAACACTCCACATTTTTTTTTGGACTTTGACATTTTTTTTTCTGAGCCTATCGAGTAAAACTGCAGTTACATAACATTCCACGTGGCATAACTAAAAAAAAAAAAAACTGTCTTTGTCTACATGTTGTATGTCTGTATGTCCTTGTGTCTGTCTTGACCTCCAGTAATCGACAAATTGGTATACATGGTGCCCATAGACGTTGGGGGAAAAAAAAAAAAAAGTCTCCGGTTATGAGAAAAACAAAAAGTTATGGTTTGATTGTCAACATTGTGCTACTGAACTAAGCCGGTGCCTTCATAGAGATTGAATATTGTTGTTTCTGTTACTTTTCTAATATTTATGGCAAAGCTTCCCAGAAATCTAAATTCAAGTACAAATTTGGTAGCCTGTCATTTGGCTGATGCAAGGAAATTTTGTGGAACCTCAGTAGAGCTCCTGAGACACTCCACAAAGTTTCTCCCTTTCCTCCTGGGAAAGGCATTAGATGAATTTGTTCTATTTGGATTTTACCTAATGAAGTAAAACTGGAAGGGAAGCATTGTCACTTGGGAAAATGGTAAAACTTTGGTATGTACAAAATGTTAACAGTAGTATCTGGTATGTATGTAAATTGTCAATGGTGATTGTCACCTTGTAATATTGTATAATTCAATTGTTTCATGTCTACAGAAATTGTATCTGGAAATATAGGGAAAAAAAGGTCTCAACAGATTCCTATTGATGGAACTGTTGAGAGAAAAAAACTTTCCTACAAAGGACTGAATAGACTTGGAAATACACCTCATATTTACTAAGTTTTCCTTGACATAATAATACTGATTATTTTTTTGCATTTTGCTCTAAATCCACAAAGTTTTCTTGTTTTGGTGACCAGGATCTGCAGCAAGGTTGTAATTTTTTTTTTCCAACAAAGCTAACTTGTGTTTGCATTTTCTCTCCCCTTGATACCAACACGGCATAAAAATAGTGGTAGTAATCTTTTACTACTTATCTCAGAGTCTGTTTTTGCATAACTTCCATAGGGATTTTGTTTAAACTGAAAAAAAAAATTGGACATAAGTTTCATTGTGTGGCTTTGTGTGGAGCTCTTCCAGAAAGTTGAAAAAGAGCTGAACCAAGAAGAGGAAAACCTGTTTGCCTTGTTTGTAGGGTTCCAGAGACCTCCAAAGAAGGTGAGGAAGCTTGCCTCCATTGGCAGGACTGGACAACCCGGCCAACGAAAATGCCCTGGTACCCTCAAGAAGAGGAAAGCCCAGGTGGAGTCTGATGAGACCAACTTTATACCTGAAGCCTACATCGACTGCATGCCACCGGTTCGCTCTGATCCTGTGTGGAGTATTTCAACAAAGCCAGCTAAAATTGCTGTTAGTTATTTTCTGCCCTGTGATTTTATGCAAAAATAGGAAAAATGGTTTAAAAGTAGATTTAGTTTGCAAACTTTTGCTTTGCTGTTAAAAGTTTGGGATCAAGGTTGAGAAAATTTGTGGTTTTTTACATCAGTTGAACCATTTTAACATTTTTTCCCTGTGATTTTGATATATTTGCTATCTTGTTTTAGCCAATGCTACAAATTTTTTCTTTTGGCTTGGATAATGGACTATTTTTAAGTAATAAAACTGTCATACTGGACATTCATGGACAATACTGCTGACTAATTGTTGCTTCTCTTACACACATTGGAACCCTAAAAAAAGACTGTCTCCTAAGACTACACCCTAACATTTGTGCCACCATAGATATGGTGGAATAAAAATTAAAAGGGGGGATTGCAACAGGGTGGTCCCCAGGAAAGGGGGAGGTTCCCTGCCCCACCCAAGGGAGGGTGGAGCTGAGCAGCAAGAGGAGAAGCAGAAGAAGAGACTGAGGAAGGAAGCAGGATGGAGCCAGGAGACCTGGAGGAGGCGCGTGGAGCCTAGAGACACGTGAAGAAACTGCGCTTGTCTTTTGGTCGTGGACTGGGTGACACAGATGTGGGTGAGACCCGTGGGGAGGTGACAATGGCAGCTTTTATCTTGATGTTGATTTTGCTCTTTTCCTTCCGGGCTTGTCCAGTTGTTTGTGACCCTTTTCTGTGGGTCCCCACTGGAAGATGCTTTAGTCTTGTGGCAGGCTTTGGGGCCTTGCTTTGGGCCAATCCCATATGGATGGACTTTTACCCACGAGGGGATGGGTAACTTTGGGTGCTTCATTTAGAAACTAGACTCTTTGCCTCACCTGTATTGTTTCCTAGTTTTTATTAAAGTTCCTTCCCATTAAAGTCTCCTATGTTTTGTGTTGATGCGGCGGATGGCAGAACCCATTTAGAATAGGCAGGTTTGCGGGGTTTGGGCTGCCCCTCTCCCTGTCCTATAACAGTACCAAACTAGTGATAACCAGAAAGGAAGTAGGTAAGTTGGGTAAAATGGGTTACTTTAAGGCAGTAAATACAGATGTTAACTTACAATTTTGCACAACTGAAACTTAGTTACTTCTGTAAACAAATTTAAAATTTAAACAGTACCTATAATTAAAAAAAAAAAAAAAGATGACTTCAGAGTTAACTGAGTAACCAAATGGATAGAGTTACAATTATTGAGAGGTTGGGGGTAGGTAAGATCAGTTCAGTTTTGCACAAGTGGTTTGAGATGCCTACATTTAGAATTAACTAGCATTTCCTATATTTGAGAAATAAAGGACAGTATCCCCAGAACATTCGAAAAAGTGTTAGACCCTGGAGATTCTTTACTTCCCCGTCAGTATGTACATCTCCTTTGTTGCTTACATGGCTTTCTTGGTACTAAAATCTTCCCAAGCGTTCTGCCTGACCCCTTAAAAACAGATGCTATCCTGCACAGCAGTGCAGAACTGGATTTAAAATCAAGTTCTGCCACACTAGCTGGGTGACCTCAAGTAAGCAAAACCAGGCCTGATCTGTAAAGTGGGAATATAGTCACCAACCCAACAGATTTAACAACCCTGTGTAACTCCGTAATCAGTTCATTTCCCCTACAGAAGACAAAATCTCATTGTTGAGTTTTGGTGTAGTCTTTATTTTTTTTTTAAAGATTTATGTATGCATACAAGAACTGGGGTACAGGCCAGAGGAGTGGGGGGGTGAGGATTCACCAGAGACAGAGTGGGGAACACAGCAGGCAGATAACTGAAATACACTGCTGAGGGGAGCAGCAGGCAAGGCAGGAGAGGTCTGCTGCGCCATGTGGGTAGCTCCCTGGCTGGGGATCGAACTTGTGCTGCAGAGGCTGTGGATAGCTTCATAGGTTGCGTCTTAATCCCTTGTGCCACCAGGGAGGCCCCTTTGGTGTAGTCTTTAAAAGGACGAGGAGTGGGAAACTAGTAGTCTTTCTCAGTGCCAGTCTTCCATTTTTGCCTTCTCCTTGCCTTTGACTCCTTTACAGGATTTACAAATTCCACACCTTTTCCTTTCCCTTTTTTTTTTTTTCCAACTTTCCTTCCACAATCTTCACACTTTCTCCTTTTCCTTCCTTCCAATCTGATTGACTATCCTATCCCAATATGAGATTCATTCCTGTAGGAAAACAGCCACAACATCAAAACCTAAATTTCTTGCTTATGTTTACTATTTATCAGTCTGGGAAGACTTTTATATAGAAAAACAGGGAAAGGACAGACAAGCCTCCCCCAACCCCCTCCCCACAACAAACTAAGCATATTTGTGGAAGTTGAACGATTAAGACTTTCACCAATTGTAAAGTTTACTGTCTTCTGTATAGATTTGTCATAGATCTTCACTTGACTGGTACAAAGGCAAAACAAAATATGCATAAATCCATGGCCATATTATGACTAACAATATTCTGTGTACAAAGTGGTAGAATGAAAAAATGATCTAACCTAATCAAATGTTTCTACTTGTAAAGAGCAAACAAACAAAAATACCCAAAAAACTAAGGGACAGTTATAAAGAATGGAACAGTCTGTTCTTTGCCTGTGGGTAGCTGGACACAATCCAAGGGGTTAGGAAATTCATGAACAGTTCAGTCACAATCAAGGTGAAATTCAAAGTGTGTAACTTCAAAGACTGGGAGAAGTGCACCCACATATTCCTGTACCTTTAGATGGAACTTAAATCATTCCAGAGAATGATTTAAAACAACAGAATCATTATCTTGATATGTGAACTCCAGTCTGTCATTCAAAGCATTTGTTCATGGACTCTGAATAGTCACAAAGCCAAATCAAAAGCAGTTATCTGCTTAGAATTCAAAGAATTTACCCAGCATTGAGCAAACATAGGGGTTGGGATGATACACCCTCATAAAACACAATTTGCTTTTTAAAAATGTGTAAGTTTCATCTTCTGACTTTGGGAAATGTAATGACCATGTTATTTACTTTCTGACAAGGTTCTAAGTCATACAGTAACTTCCTTCATAGCAACCATGAAATTAGGTACAAATATCCAAACTGGTACAGGAAAAAAGGTAAGTAATTTGTTCAAGGTCATACAGCAAGTGATTGCTGGAGCAGCAAAGCATGATGGGACAACTAATGCAAAGAATGCAAGCAAGTTCCATTGGCAGCAGTAAGGTAACTTGAGGGAACATCCTTCCACACTTTGCTAGTTACCAAAAAATAAAAATAAAAAATAAATAAATCTGATACAACTATATGTTCATGTTCTTTTTCTAAGTCCAAAGTGGTATTATTTTAGCACAATGCTTTCAAAAAACCACCCAACTTATCTCAGCATTTTCCTTGTGAAAATATTCCCATGAGAAGAAATGTTAATAGGAAACACAAGAGGGATGACATAATCCTCCATGTAATTTGTTCTTTTCACACAAGAGGTTACATGGTGAGTGTAGTAGAACCAAGAACTGCCAGAAAATCGAGTTTGAATTGATTCCTCCCTGTGAGCCTCTGATATGTCCAGATGAAGTATTTCTAGTCCCAATGCTTAAGCAGATGGAAAATCCATATGTGAATAGCTCCCTCAACCCCAGGTGAAGCAAAGGTATCTGGAGCCATGATTAAAGCACTCTTCTTTGCTGACTCTTTTTTTGTTTAATTTTTTAAAAAAAGATTTATTTATGCATCCAGGAACTGGAGTACAGGCCAGAGGTGAGTGAGGTGAGAGGATTCACCACAGACAGAGTGAGGAAAAGAACAGGTGGATTGACTGAAATACACTGCTGAGGGGAGCAGCGGATGAGTCAGGAGAGGTCTGCTGCACCATGTGGATCACCTCCCTGGCTGGGATTGAACTTGTGTTGCAGTGGCTGCGGATAGCTTCATAGTCCTGAGACTTAACCCCCTGTGCAGTAGGGAGGCCCAATCTTGAGCCTTCCTTTTACACACATAGCCATTCAGGTCTTTACATATACTTACCAGGTATTTCATATGAAGCATTTAATATCAATTAAAAGTAATAATTAACATTGTATATTAATTAAAAATTGATTCATAAGGTTGTACACCTAAAACCTAAACACAGTTTATAAAAAATACTTAAAGTGCACTCAAAATTATATTTTATTAATATTAGGAGAGTAATCCGACCTTATCCAAGTCCTTGATTTATTAACAAAGTCAACCTAGAATGGAAGTATAGAACCTAATATTCCCACAGAACAGGCCAAGATTCTAATCCTAGAATCCTAGTGTGTGACAATGAACCAGTTAATCTACCAATTCATTAATTTCTTGTGAAATGAGAATTAGAAATTGCTACATGTCAACAGACTATTTTTTTTTTAATTTTTTTTTTTTAAATTTTTTTAAAAGATTTATTTATTTATTTATACAAGCACTGGGTACAGTCAGAAGCGCGGGAGGGTGAGAGAATTCACCAGAGCCAGAGCGGGGAGCAGAGCAGGCAGAAGGACCGAAGGTCAAGGACCGAAGGTCACTGCTGAGGGGAGCAGCGGGCGGCAGGAGAGGTCTGCGCGCCATGTGGGACCCTCGCCCCGTGGCCGGGGAGCAGCCGGGGATTGAACCGGTGCTGCAGAGGCTGCGGGCAGCTTCGCAACCCAGCGCTCAACTGCTGCGCCACTGGGGAGGCCCTCAACAGACTATTTTAAGGATAAAATATTTTGTGTGTATATGACATAAGCAAAATTTATTTTAAAAAATACAAAGCATAGATGACAAAACATTAACACCTATTATTTTTGTGTGGTGGTTGCATGTATGTTTATAGTTCTTTAAGTTTTCAAAATAAAGAAAATATCTGCTTTTAATATGGAATTACAAATGAAAAGGAATCACTTTCTGCAGTGGACCATTATCAGGTGGACAATATATTACCACAACAAAAATTTTTGGAACAATGGTTTATAACAGAAAGCAGAATGCAAACATAAGAACCACAAAAGGTAAGGGATGGAAAAGACCTTTGAAGACTACTCTAAACCTTTTTCCTGACTAGAAAGCTGCCTAAGTGAGTTTTTTTTTCCCCTTAAGATTTATTTTAGCTATTTATGCATACAAGAACTAGGGTGCAGGCCAGAGGTGTATGGGGCGAGAGGATTTACCAGAAACAGAGTAGAGAGCAGAATAAGCAGATCTATTGAAATACACTGCTGAGGGGAGCACTGGGAGAGACAGGAGAGGTCTTTTGTGCCACGTGGGTCAGCTCCTGGGCCTGGGAACAAACCCATGCTGCAGTGGCTGGCGATAACCTGACAGCGCTGAGATCCCAACCCCTGTGCCACCAGGGAGGCCCCTACATGACTTTTCAAAGTTACATCCAGGTAGTTAATGCCAACCCACCAGAAAAACCTGATACTGGCCCCTGAAGTGGTCTTTAGATAAGTACCACATTCGAAAATGATTTTTTTTATTCCAAAGTCCAATGTTATGGCACAATTACAATGCAAACACATGCTGTTTGATTTTCTTCATTCAGATAAATAGTTTTATCAGAACACTGGTAAACTTGCCTTTACAGACTGAATACACTGACTTCCAAAAACAAAGAATTTTAATTTAACGCACAAAAATCAGTTCACTGCTCAATAGAGTCCTTTAGGTATGAATCCAAAAGGTATGAAAATCATAAACTATTACCCTTTTGTATTATGTGCATATGTAGAAAATTAAGAATGTCTTCAATTTGAAGAAATTAATCAGTGTCATAAATGAAAACATGATTAAAAAACTTATCTTTGGATAATGATTCAGACTTATATATAAACATTTTAAAATTAAGTGTCTGAATTGCCTTTTAATGACTAATTGAAAGCTTATTCAAAAAATTCTCAAAAGAATTCTAAATAGGGGCAGTGGTAGTCATAATAAACTTGGTTAGCTATATGCCCAGTATTACCAGCTAATTTTCTTTACTAATAAAATCTTTTTTTTAAATACTGAGAATAAGGACACCATTTGAAATAATCTGGTATTTTATGGTATTGCATTCTATTTCCAGAACAAATCACACTTCTTATAACCAAAGGATTGTGAAACTACCAACCAACACAGCACCCAAAATAGATTAAAACAATAACAGATACTACTGCTGGATGTAGTTTCCCATTATTTAGTATTAAATAGCACTAATGACATCAAACAGGTATACTGTAGAAAGAAAACACCAGTTTTAATGCCTTATAGTGAAATATGTACAGAGCTTAAACATTCAAGTCACAATCAGATTATAAATGTAATAGGATACTCTGATGTAATGAAAAAGACTAGCTGGTTAAAAAAATACATGTAAACCACAGAGGATAAAAAGTATTTAAAATATACAACAAAATTCTAACCAGGTTTAAACTTTGATTTTAAAAAGGTATGTATTTACAGTCTTTAAATTTCACATATTTGTTGCTTTTACATGATTTGTTTCTTTTACAGGATTGCATAAAACAGTAAAAAGTTCTTTTAACAATTTTTGTACACAAAAATCAATAAGGAGATTGGTAGAATGCAATATCCTTAGTAGCTAAAATCAGAAAGGCCAGGGGCTATTAACGGAGTCATAAAACATACTTAACCAAAACTGTAACCAAGGAAGCAAGCAGTTTCACTTCAGAGACGTCACTGAAGGGACCCAGTTTCCCTATTTGAAAAGGAATTATTATAAGTTACAGTTATCTGAAGGGAGGATTCTGGGAGGATTAAAGGAGATCACCCATCTGAACTAACAAACACGAAGCTATGACTTACATAAGGTGTGAAAGTTCACCGCACGGTTTACAGTTTACTCCAGGACCTTCCTTAAATGTTTCAAAATCTCAAACAATAGTTAGTTCTTTTTTTTTTTTTTTGAATGTCTACTTGGGTCCTTTACCCTTTTTTTTTTTTTTAAAGATTTTATTTTATTTATTTATACAAGCATTGGGTACAGTCAGAAGCACAAGAGGGTGAGAGAATTCACCAGAGCCAGAGCGGGGAACAGAACAGACAGATTGATGAAGAAATACACTGCTGAGGGGAGCAGCGGGCGGCAGGAGAGGTCTGCGCGCCATGTGGGACCCTTGCCTGGCAGCTGGGGATTGAACCAGCGCTGCAAAGGCTACAGGCAGCTTCGCAGCCCAGGCTCAACTGCTGTGCCACAGGGGAGGCCCAATAGTTAGTTCTTAATGCAAGAACCATTTAACTACTTATTGCATAAAGTCCTTAACTGGAGTGTTCAGCCCAGCTGATTATCAAAAGCTATTTATAAAATGCTTCAATACTGATGATATTGAACTGTCGATATTAAAGCTACCAAAACTTTGTAATGATCACAAAGATTTGGTCTCCCAAGTCAGAGTCCGAAGTCACGCTGCCTTCTGACAACACTGCAAAGATATCAGATACTTCTTAATCTCTCAATGTGGTATCTGCCTTCTATGTTTTCCGTTTATCATAATCTCCAACCATCTTCTTAATGTGTGACAACTTGCTCTTCAACTGCTTGCAATAATTCTTCTTACTTTTGTAATCTGCAGACTAACAAAAAAAAGGAATCATGTAAATTTAACAAAATAAAAACAAGTTATGTATCAGGTGCTGGAAAGGCAGAGGTGAACAAAAACAAGGAAATGTTAGTCATACAGAATTGTTGGGAGTGTTAAATGAATACAGATAAGATAGCTGGCAGTATCTATAGTCACATTGGCAGCTGGTTCTCTTTATTCAGTCATACCTTTTAACCTGAGTTTTACAAAGGATACACTTTTTTCTAATGATTTGTAAAGTGGCCAATAAAATTTATTGGTCACTAAAAAATACATGAACAAACCAACAAATTGGTGTATAGGCTGATTTGTGAAAGGGAACTAAGTAAATGGGGAATGACACAGGATGTTTTAAATACCCTTTTAAATTCTTGCATTAAAAATCATGATGTCAAAAAAATCATGGTCTTGTCATTTTTTAAATATTTTAATATAAAATCTTCTTTTAATATCCAAAAAGTTTTAAGTCCTTTAAAGACGGATGATGTCAGTCTTTACATGGAGCAACAAAAGATGTAAACTGACACAACGCTTTGGAAAGCTGATGGAACCTACCCACTGCTAAACACACACATGCCCAGACACCCTACATTTTCACTCCTGAGTATCTTGCAAATGTGTGCATATGAACAAGACACTTAAAAAATGTTTAAAGTGGTATTAGTTATAAAAGTCATATATTGGGGAATAACCCCAAAATTTATTAACAATAGAATGGGTAAAGTTATATTTTAATCACACAATAAGTTATGTCAATGAGACATAGCTATACTCTAAAACATGAGTGGATCTAACAGAGAATACTGAGCAAAAGAAATGACACACAAAATATATACTGCAAGATTCCATTCATATAAAGTTCAAAATAGACAAAGTTAATGTGTGATATAGATGCTGGCTACCTCTGGGGAGAGGGTAAAAACTGTAAGGGGATATAAGAAGGGGCTGCTATGGGTACCAGAAAATGTATCTCTAAGTGCCAGGTACAAAGAGGTGTGATCTCTTTGTGAAAATTCACCCAGTTATGCACTTATATTTGTGTGCCTCTTGGTATGTATTTTTAAACTTGAAAGTTTTAAAAAATAAGTATTAGTTATAGCTGCTAAAATTAAGGTTCAAAAGTCTCAGTTTCGGTTTTCATATTGCAATTACAGGGTTATAATCCGTGAATGTGTAATAAAGAATTCATAGAGATTCTTAAGGTTAAAGGAAAAAAAATACATAATAGAAAAGTTCTTTCTAAAAGACTCTTACAATCCAGGATACTTACTCCCTTTACTTGCTTCAGCCTATTGTATTCATCAGCAGCAGCCTATTAATGAGAAACACAAGATAATATGTTTATGGAGTAGTGTGTCTTTCAAAAATAATATTCCTAATGTTATATATATATATATATATTTTAAGATTGATTGATTGATTTATACAAGCACTGGGTACAGTCAGAAGCGCGGGAGGGTGACAGAATTCACCAGAGCCAGAGCAGGGAGCAGAGCAGGCAGAAGGACCGAAGTACACTGCTGAGGGGAGCAGCAGGCGGCAGGAGAGGTCTGCGCACCATGTGGGACCCTCCCCTGGTGGCCGGGGAGCAGCCGGGAATTGAACCAGCACTGCAGAGGCTGCGGGCAGCCTCGCAACCCAGAGCTCAACCGCTGTACCACCGGGAAGGCCCCTAATGTTGTATTTTTGAGATGAAAATGCGAGATTGTGAAAATAATATAGGGGATTAAAATAATAAAGTCTTAATTTCCTAAAACTATTATGGTCTTCAGTAAAGTCCGAAGGAATCCAGTGATGAGGCATTTATGACACTAACATGAGTCATGTTCCAGCCATACAGGCAAGCATCTCATTTGTTCTGCTGCCCCTCCTTTCTCACCAGCCAGTTCATGTGCCATATTGACATCAGAGAGATTTCTTATAAAGCACATGTTTATACCCCTTTATATAAAATAGTCTGCGTTCCCCCTTTAACTTCTATACTAATCTAGTCTCCTACCTTTCCAGTCTTAGTGCCCATCATTTGCAATTCACTTAAAAAATCCTGCATGCTTCTGTTGCCAGATTTTGATCAAGTCTCTTTATGGTTGTAATCCTGCAATCCTCTCCCCTTCCATCTAGAGAACTGGTGTTGGTTACCTTTGACGGAAGCATCTCCTAAATTCGTTATCCCTTTTCTGAGTGGCTATATTACTTTCTACTAGACTGTTAAAAGAATATGACATTAGTTACAATAGATAGTGTAGATGTCAGTTTTTCTCTTAGAACATGAGCTCTTTAAGGGCAGAGGTAAGATTTATTTACCTTTCTAACCTTAGCACTTCCACATTATTTTTTTAAAAAAGATTTATTTATGCAACAAGAACTGGGGTTCAGGTCAGAAGTGCGGGAAGTGAGAGGGTTCACCAGAGACAGAGTGGGGAAATGAACAGGCAGATTGACCAAAATACACTGCTTAGGGGAGCAGCAGGCAAGACAGGAGAGGTCTGTTGCTCAACTTGGGTAGCTCCCTGGCTGGCCAGGGATTGAACTCCCACTGCTTCACAGTGCTGTGCTTAACCACTTGTGCCACTAGGGCGGCCCCAGTTCCACATTATTGAGGACACAATAACAATCAATAAATGTTCACTGACTTGAGATTCATGACAACACCATATAGAAGTCAAAAGAAAACAAACAAATCAAACTATAAATAAAAATCAAGTACTTCAAACAGAAAAGCAGACCATCCCTATAAGAATGGTAGAATATCTAATAAAATGAAGCAGAAAAAAATGAAAAATATAACTTCTAATAAATATAAGTGAAAACAGACTTAATTACTAAGACATGAAGTAATTTTTCAGGTACAAAATGTGAGGTGTGGGTCAGTTGAGCCCATTATTATTATTAGTGGTGATGCAGTTGATATGATCTTTTTGGAGGGCAGTTTTACAACAACAGTTTGTTTAAAAAAATATTTAATTTATTTATGCATGCAAGAACTAGGATGTAAGGCCAGAGGTGCGGGGGGTGAGAGGATTCACAAGAGACAGAGTGGGAAGCAGAACAGGCAAATCTACTGAAATACACTGCTGAGGGGAGCAGTAGCAGGCGAGACAGAAAAGGTCTGCTGCGCCATATGGTTTAGTAACCTGGCCAGGGATCAAACTCTTGCTGCTGTGGCTGGCTACAGCTTGATAGTACTGACACTTAACCCCTTGCACCACCAGGGAGGCCCAGTTTTACATCAACAGTTTTACCAGTTTGTACATAACTTCTGACTTAGTCATATCACATTCTGGAGTTTGTTCTAGCTAGATAATCTGATAAGCACACAAGTACAAAAAGCTCACTGTGTATTAATGACTACTCAGGGAGGTATGTGTGTGTCAGGGGAGCACACATACTAAATATCTATCCATAAAAGACGACTTTTAAGCAAAGTATGGTACAACCATAGAACTAAAATTTGTATTTGTAGCTCTTTGTTTTTTTAAGATTTTATTTATACAAGCACTGGGGTACAGGCCAGAGGTGCGGGAGGGTGAGAGAATTCACCAGAGACAGAGCAGGGAGCAGAACAGGCAGAAAGACCGAAATACACTGCTGAGGGAAGCAGTGGGCGAGACAGGAGAGGTCTGCCGCGCCATGTGGGAATCTCCCTGGCCAGCCGGGAATTGAACTGGTGCTGCAGAGGCTGTGGACAGCTTCACAGCCCTGTGCTCAACCCGCTGCACCACCGGGAAGGCCCTTATTTGAATTTTTAAAGAAAGAATGAATTGTGTTTATAAATAGGAAAAATAGTTATTTTCTCTTAACCATGCTTTGTAGTTTTTAACTATGTTAGTACACTCTTCAGTTTGGACAGTCCTCCATCTAAGCTTGATCTGAATTATCCTAAGAATTAGTTTGGGGGAAAAAAAGAATTAGTTTGGCAATTACTAGCAAAATATGTATCAACATTAGTATAAAGGAGATTGTACCTCCATAGATTAGAATAAATTCATGTGTAATATGTGGTTATAAGGCTTGACTTTACCATGTACTCTTCACTTTCTTCTCTATAGTCATCCAACTCTTTATCCAGACGAGAGAGTTCTTTATTGACCTCATCAAGTTCTGCTTGTAAGCTCTTGTATTCCTGCAGATCAGTGTCAAAGTTTCTCTTGTAGAGTTGTCTTTGTTGATCTGAAGTGATAGGTGGGTATTCCCTAAAAATTGAAAGAGAGAAGGACTATACATGTTTTCGTGACAGACATGAATTCAGTGGTTCTTCTTCAAAGAAAATAAAGGTGGTGGAATATGCAAAAAGACAATGTCTTATTTTCTTTTTGGTACTTATAGGGAGAGGAAGGTAGGGTTCAAATAAGTCTTTTAAAACTAATTATATACCACTCATTGGGTTTTTTTAAGTGCGATACCTACATAATTTTAGAAATAAAGTTGAAAATCTCACATGAAATAAAAGGTTCAAGTGGGAGGAACTCAATAATTCTGAATATACAATTACATGATAATGGAATAAACTTTTGTTTAAGTTTTTAAAACTGGAATTTAGAGCACAAAGTATGTTTTCATCACTGCAGTAGTAGACCATAAACTGGCAGCTGGCTGTTTTCTGCTACTACCTATGGTTTTTCTCTTTTGTTTTTTGGTCTTGGTCTCATTTTCTAAGAGGAAGTAGCTTATTGTTAAGTCCTTTGATTATTAATCTAAACATTAAAATGTACATGTATTAAAATGTATCCTCACTGTAAAAATCAATAAGTAATGAATTAAACTATAAAAACATTCCTGAAATTTTTATCATTTGTATCTCTCAATATTCTTCACAGATGAAGGTGAGGCTATTAACTCATAATCCACTGAGGAAATACTCAGAATTGTTTCACAGGTCGAAGAAATTTCATTGCAACATGGAATTTCAAATTTCAGACCTAAGATACAAAATATCTTAATTTTACGGGGTGGGGAGAGGGATCAAATGATTTGCTCAAAAGACAAATAAGAATTCAGAATTCCTAAAAAGTTTCATTTTAATCTCTCATGATACAAATAGACAAATATTTTAGAGAGAAATGACTGAACAAAAAGAAAAGTTCTTGGAGAGAAAGGGGAAGTATGAGAACTACTGTTGTGAAGGGGATTTCAATCACTATATCCCTTCTCATACTTGAGAAGCAATGTCCTGACTAACTACCAATCCTACTGCACATGTTTATGGTTTTTGTCCCACTCCTTAGAATACATGGGCATCAAACGGCTACACATCACACATGAGTAGAGTTGAGATAATAAAACCACTGACACACAAAGGAACTTAACCACAATTTGGCCAGGACACTAAATTGTTATTTCAATTGCTTACAAAAATATTGCCAAAGTCTTTTAGATTAAACTTTTAAAAGAAACTGATCTCATCATGAAAGCTTAATTAAAAAAGTAAATGCCAAAGAAAAGCCATAGCATTGTCTGGGCATTTTATAATCAGTAAAACAAAATTCCTTGATACTTTTATTTATTTGAAAGACTTACCTTCAGTGACTATGGGTAAAAAGTTAGGGCACTGGTGAGGTTTACCAGACATTCTGTTGGGGGAAGCTGCGAGTGTTTTAAGCATAGTTGCAGACAAACAAATCCCTACATGCCTATTATTACCACAAAAAAGTGTTAACTAAAGGGAAAAAACAAACAACAACAACAGCAAAAACTATTGATCTCCAGCCCTGGTTGGCAAGGAATGAGATCAGATCATCAATCTAGTTTGGGAGGTAACAGCTATAAGACTTGGCTGCCCTCTGCTAGTCACCAGATGTGCAGGTGGTCAATGAGAAAGAAATTGGCACCTGATCCAGTTCTCCTCCAGCTCATCACAAGACTCGCCACCAGTTGTGTAGTCTGTCTCATAGTAGTCTTGTTCTGTTCTCCTTGACCTTCCAGCTCTTCCCTTTGTGGCAGACCTTTTTGAAGGTGTCTCAAAGTTACTGCTGCTGCTCTGCCGAGGCTGCCTGATGTCATTCACAGGTGAAGTCACTGGAAGCTCCTGAACCACTTCAGGGACCCTAATAAAACAGGGATCATTTTTCAGTGATCACTGAACACAACAGTCTTTTGCCAGCACACTCTAATCACCAATAATAGCAACAACAGCACCGAGACATCTGCACGCAGGTGCACTCAGTCAAGAAGTTCATCACCTCAACACCAAGCAGCCCACACCACTAGTTTCTGCCTTCAACCTAGCGAGAGCTCATGCCCTCTAATATGTGTAGGAGAGCCCATTTGCAAGCCTAAGTACAAGGAATCAACGATTCCAGGTTGTTAGGAAAATAATGATCATGATTCTTTTCAACAGGTTCTTCCAGTTCCATGGAATGCTGAGTGGGAAAGAGGAATGCACAGACATATCTACCTTTGGAAGCTGACTCTAAGATCTCTGCAACAATAATTTTAGACTACTATTTAGCCATTCTTTTTCCACGTCGAAATCTTTAAAAATAAATGACAAAACCTGAAGTAAAAACATTAAAATCTGAAAAAGCTAACATACATCATATAAATTAAGAATTCATTGAGAAGGGCCTCCCTGGTGGTGCAAGGGGTTAAGCACTGCACTATGAAGCAATCCACAGCCTCTGCAGCACAAGTTCAATCCCCAGCCGGCCAGGGAGCGGCCCATATGGCACAGCAGACCTCTCCTGTCTCATCCACTGCTCCCCTCAGCAGTGTATTTCAGTCAGTCTGTCTGCTCTGCTCCCCATTCTGTCTCTCAACTCTGGCCTGTACCCCAGTTCTTGTATGCATAAATAAATAAATCTTAAAGAAACAACAACAACAAAACAAATTGACTATTAAAAAGTCAAGATTTTTTTCCTTATTGCTTTCAATTTACAGAAACTATAATCTTGCACCTTACTACAAGGTTTACTCTGTTTTCTAAGTGACCCAGAACTCTTTGCTTCTGTTATAAAAGCCTTGGGTTTATATCCTATTTATCAATTTCTTCTAGACTCCCAAAACTTTGGGTAGGGGGAAATGTGTGTAATCGGGAGTGGTAGTAGTATTTGTTTCTTCTCAGTTTAATGGGGCTTTGTGTGCTATGTTGAGTCTACTTGTAGAGGAGGGAAAATGTGATTTTCTCCTGAGTCAATGATTAACAAGTTCTTAGACATTCTGCCAAAAGTGCCAGGTACTGTATTTCTTGCCTTGAGGTGACCAACAAAACCTTTAGAAGATAGAGGGTATATTTGAGGGGGTGGGGGCCTGAAGGGGAAGAAACAAAAGGGCAAAAAATATTAGAAAACAAAATATTTTAGGGCCTCCCCAGTGGCGCAGCAGGTTGAGCACAGCACTGCAGAAGCTGTCTGCAGCTTCTGCAGTGCTGGTTTGATTCCCAGCTGGCCAGAGAGATACCCACATGGTGCGGCAGACCTCTCCTGTCTCACACACTGCTCCCCTCAGCAGTGTATTTCAGTAGATCCACCTGTTCTGCTCCCCGCTCTGTCTCTGGTGAATCCTCTCACCACCCCACACCTATGGCCTGTACCCCAGTTCTTGTATGCATAAATGAATCTTTAAAAAAAATCAAAGCAGGTCTCCTGTTATGATTTTAAATGATATTAGATATTGGTATTATAAACATTTACCTTGGAAGTTTCAGTCCTCCCCTCTTCCCACACCCTTTTTTTTTATATAAGAACTGGGGTACAGGCCAGAAATGCAGGGGGTAAGAGGATCCACCAGAGACAGAGTGGGGAACAGAACAGGCAGACTGACTGAGATACACTGCTGAGGAGAACAGCGGGCGACACAGGAGAGGTCTGCCTCGCCATGTGGGTTTCTCCCTGGCTGGCCGGGGATGGAACTCATGCTGCAGAGGCTGTGGATTGCTTCATAGCACAGTGCTTAACCCCTTGAGTCACCAGGGAGGCCCTTCCCACACCCTTTAAAACACTTAAAGTAACATACTTTATATGGTGTGAAAATATTCTTAGAAAGGAGAGCATACATACATTTAAGAGTTAGGGAATGCGTGTGCTCTCAATAATCTTCAAACCCACTTTTTAGATACAAGTCCTAATAGTTCAAAATCCATGCAGGAAGGTAAGGTGAGCAGTAAGAAAAGGTAAGCAGTAAGGTATTTCCTAATGCTCTACCCACCAGGAGCCCTTCACTCAGTAAGCATCCTCAGTCCCAACAACTAAGTGTCTCTGGTCCAAAAGTTTGTCCTTTTGTAGCTTTTGAATTCCTTTTAAATTCTTTACTCACTTGTTTTATTCTCACATATATCTCCTCCCATCCTTTTGCCATCCTTACCTTGCCTCTCAGTGTAATTATTGTGCACTGCCTTCTGCCCTGTTAGATTGCAGTCTCTGTGAGAGCATGGACATAGTATTCCCAAGGGCACCTGGCCTACAATTGTGTGCATGGCAGGTGTTCATAATTACAGAATTGAAAAACACATCCACAAGAAACCTCTTCTCTGATGACACACAGTTATCAGTGGGAGAAGAATAACAATGCATCCTCAGTGACCAGCATCAGCCTCAGTAACGAGCAACATGGTGCTCGTCATGCACATGGTATTTTAGAACTGCCACCATTATTGGGGGGCATATATCCAAACCTTGCCATCAGAGAATTCCATCTTTCTAGCCTTGGAGATGGCAATGATCCAAAAAGGGCCAATCAGAATCCTTATAAGCTTTGATAAAGGAAATTTCATTGTCTGAGTCCTCAACTAGAAAATCAATTAAGTTTGGGGAATGTGGATCAACATCCTGTTACAACAGAAGCTGTACTGAGAATGAAACCAACAGGGCAACAAGAGCACTAATCTCTTCTGTGTAATCGTATGATGCCATGGCTGAAGCTGGAACCCACCCACCCTGGGCCCTTATGTGAACCAGAGAATTACTACAACTTGCATAGAAGTCCTAACAGATCATCCTATCAGACCAAACAATGGTCTCATTTGGCAATCTAAGATGTTAACCTTCCTGGAAAGTTCTGTATGGTATAAACATTCAACTTCCTTCATTTATAAATGTGATTAGACTGTAGGTAATGTACCTAATAGGGGTCTCCCAAGTTCATCTAGAAAGGGTTGAGAATCAACCATCTTCAACTCAATTCTAACTGCCTTCAGGTTCTAAGGTTTAGGGCATTATGATAAGCAAAGGAGCCACACATGAGCATAATTACCATATTCCACATATAAGAATGCCAGTAACAGGCTACACAAACAGATGGTGATAGGCATTGAAGGGGAGAAGAATGGGTTGCATCCATATTGCCACTTTGACATGTGGAATGTTTTGAGCAAAAAGATGAAGTTCTCCCTTGTCTTACGTTTTGAGTGACTTTATGACCAGTGAGAATATTCTCTGTGGTCTCTGCCAGCCGAAAGATGCATGTACCGGTAGGCATGTGGCAAATGACCAAACTGGCTGTGGATCTGAGCTTAGGAACTTTAGAGGCAGCCTATTTTGTTCAAAAGAGGAGGTGGGGAAACACTTGATTCCCTGTGTTTTGGAACAACTGTGAAAAATAACATGGCCTGGTAGAGTTTATCCCCGGTTCTAACTCTGTAAGTGAACTTTGTGGATCTTATCAGAACTGCGTATTTTGTACTCTGTGGGGGTGCCTCTTACACCTATAATTAATCCATGAAATTGATTATAGGTTTGAACCATTATTAATAGTAATTTAAGATCCTACTTGTCAGTAGCCAAACAATGGATCCTAATTGACTGTATTTGAAAGAAAAAAGTTTCTAGAGTGCTCATCTAAAACTGTCTTATTAATACCTATGGGAAGATAAAAAGAAAAGAGCCTTAGGGATTCCTTTAACCAGATGACATTACAAAGTCCTTTTACCTCTGCATTCTTCAGAAGATCCTATCAAATTTAGAGAAGAGTTGGAAGGATGTATGGACATTTACATCCTCATTCACAGCGCCCTGACTGGCTGCTAAGGGGTGTTTTTCCCACTGGTGATTACATTGTAGTTAATAGACAAGTCAGGCCGTCAGGCCTCCTGAGGGAAATCCAGAGAAAAGTCAAAATTTTGCCCAGGGCCTTCCATGGAAATTATCAGGAAATGGCTCAGCTGGAAGCAGATGTTCACTGGCTGATACTAAGCAATAGGAGAGATTTTTTCCCCCCCAAGGTGAATTGGACTAAGGTTAAAAGCTGCACCCAAAAGAGGGCAAATATCTGAAGGCCTTTGTTAACCACTTTATTCACACTTTTTATTTGAAGTCATACTACATTAAAACCTGAAGTTCTAGGACCTCCCTAGTGGTGCAAGGGGTTAAGACGCAACCTATGAAGCAATCCCCTGCCACTGCAGTATGAGCTCCATCCCCAGCCAGGGAGGTGACCCACAGGGCACAGCAGACCTCTCTAGACCTCTCCAGTCTTCCCCCCACCCCACCGCTGCTCCCCTCAGCAGTGTATTTCTGTCAATCTGCCGGTTCTGTTCCCCACTCTGTCTCTGGTGAATCCTCTCTCTCTCTCACACACACACATACACCCGCATCTCTGGCCTGTACCCCAGTTTTTGTATGCATAAATAAATAAGCCTTTTAAAAAAATCACAACAGGATTCACTGATTAGATAAAAGCTAGAACTTCAAAAAAGTGTTGTGATGGAGAAAAAAAGAATACACATCATTATCTTGATTCTTTCTGCTTTGGAATTTATATTAATTCCTCTTGGGCTTTTCCTTTAAAAAAAAAAAAAACCAACCTGAAGTTCCAGAATATAGGAATCTTTTTTTAAAAAAAAGATTTATTTTATATATTTATGCATACAAGAGCTGAGGTGTAGGCCAGAGGTGCGGGGGAAGGGGGAGGAAGGGTGGAAGGTTTCACCAGAGAGAGTGGGGAGCAGAAGAGGCAGACTGACTGAAATACACTGCTGAGGGGAGCAGCAGGTAAAACAGGAGAGGTCTACTGTGCCATATGGGTTAGCTTCCTGGCCAGGATCAATGCTGCAATGGCTGCCCACAGCTTCATAGTGCTGAAACTTAATGCCTTGTGCCACCAGGCAGGCCCAGATTATAGGGTGCTTTTGGTTTTCATCTAAATTGAAAATCTTTTCCCTGAAGCAAACTAAAGAAAACGTAGCTGGGTGGGCAGATTAGCACTTCTGATTTTCAGACTACAACCCAATTCTTTGAGAAATTAAAAATAACTTTCATCTTACAAATATTTGCAAAACCAGTAATGCAAGTCAAAGTTCATCTATGTTTACCACAGCAAAACCTTCCTTTTCATCTCAAAATGCTTGCAGGTACTGTAAAATATCTGGCCTTGGGAAGCAAGAGTGCTTCTTGGAGGAATTTCATATTTTCTCTGAGCCTTTGGGATATGAATTTTCTAAGATCTAAGAGTCATTCTTTGAAATGCAAACTTTAGAGGGCCTCCCTGGTGGCGCAGTGGTTGAGCGCTGGGTCGTGAAGCTGCCCGCAGCCTCTGCAGCGCTGGTTCGATCCCTGGCCACCTACGAGGGTCCCACATGGTGCGCAGACCTCTCCTGCCGCCCACTGCTCCCCTCAGCAGTGTACTTCATCATTCTGCCTGTTCTGTTCCCTGCTCTGGCTCTGGTGAATTCTCTCACCCTCCCGTGCTTTTGACTGTACCCAGTGCTTGTATAAATAAATAAATAAATCTTTAAAAAAAAATGCAAACTTTAGAGAGAGATGATTCTTATCAAGAGAAAAAAAAGAGTTTGAATTCAACTGTTCTTTTCAAACTAGAGAGTATTATATTTTACCTGACTCATGGCTACAATTTTAGAATGAAAGCTATAAGGTCTCTGCATCTGTCTGTATATGTGTGTGTGTCTATATAAGTTGATATTTCTCTACCTCCAGATGATTTTGCTAAAATTAATTTGGCAAAGAGGTCTATTTAATTGAATTATAGATAAGTGCTTATATAAAGTATTTCTAAATCTCAGAAATATCTATTAGAAATTAATCCCAAATTTTTTTCAAGTTCATGTGATCTAGGATAATTTTCAGTAAATAAAAGTCAATTTAATTAATATAGGCATATCTTTAGAGTTATCACCATTAAATATTAGTACTTATATTTTACCTATGTTTACTAAAAGTAAAATATTATTAAAATATTATTAAAAGCTCATATTATCTGTAATAAAATTTGTTAGCAAGAAGAGTAACTTGAAATGATGCCTACCGTAATTGTTAAGAAATAAATAAATGTAACTGGAGTAAGAATCTTTAAAGGACTTTACCACAATGGTTGTTTTAGGTTATGTCTAGTGTACTTAAAGTTTCCAAAACCTCTATAGCAGGCCTCCCTGGTGGTGCAAGGGGTTAAGCACCGCACTATGAAGCAATCTGCAGCATGAGTTCCATCCCCAGGCGGCCAGGGAAGTCCTAAGCCCCTACCCCATTCTGTACCTCAGGATAGCACATAATCTTCAACTGCTCAATTTGCCAATCTTTGGACCCATGGTACATACATAAGTAAATTTTACTTTCTCCTGTTAATCTTTTTTTTTTAATTTTTTTTACATCATTGCTCATTTTTAAACAATATTTACTTCCCCCCCCCACTCTCTCAGGTATAGTCCCCATAGAATTTCCTTCACCAAGGCACCCCTGCACCATTACCTCAGTCCCCTGTGCTTCTCCCTCCCTCCCTCTGATCCTTCTCCCTCCTCCTCCCCTGCAGGATGTCTCTGATTTATAATTGTCTGTTTCTGCTTTGTTGTGTTTTGTATTGTTATCATTTTTTTACACTGATGTCTTATTTGGTTCCCCTATATTCCTGCTATAAGTGAAACCATCTGATATTTTCCCTTTTCCTTCTGATTTATTTCACTGAGCATAATTCCTTTCTAGCTCCATCCATGTTGCTGTGAATGGCATGAGTTTATCTTTTTTGATTGCTGAATAATATTCCAGTGTGTGTGTGTGTGTGTGTGTGTGTGTATATATATATATATATATATATATATATATATATATACCTTTACCACATCTTCTTGATCTAGTCATCTATTTTTGGGCATTTGGGTTGTTTCCAGGTTTTACTTATTGTAAAGAGTGCTGCAATAAACATATCTCCTGTTAATCTGTCTTATGTCAATTTAATTTTTAGGCCAGTCAAAGAACCCAAAAAGGAAGCAGGGAAAATTTTCTGCCCATGCAGCATGAAAACAGTGGTGGGAGTGGAGGGAGCAGGGTAGAGGATATCAATGGAGAAAGGGAACAAGAGGACTTTCTGGAATACTTGAAATGTCTCTCTGTTGGTACGGTGATGTGACTTCAGTTTCACATGTGAAAATCCATCAAGTTGTACATCAAGATTCATGCTCTGTACTGAATATATGTTATGTTTTTTGGGGGGAAATCATAGTATTGAGGGACTTCATCCTTAATGTGGTCTTTACACAATGTTTCCCATCTAATTCCTTTTTTATCCACTACATCCACAAAGAGAGGTGCTTCTGAGTTACTAAGCACATTCAAGCAAAGACAGGGTATGACTTAATGTGCTTCCCTACCCCATCCAGGTGGATGTCCTCTGAATCCTCCATAGCACTCAGTACTCTGCTATGGACAGCTCTTGACAATTTCTATTACTCCCCAAAGGCTGCAAATTCCTTCTATTACTACCATACACATCAGGCTGTGTGAGAGATAATGTCACATTTGTATTTTTTAGCACCATCCCTCTTCCCTTTCTTTGGGGATCTAAAACTAAGCATCACATTTGCATTTTCCAGGTATTCATAAGTTTTGCAGTGTAGGTTGGGAGTGTCAACTGGTACAACCCTTAAGGAGCACAATTTGATTACACTGTCAGAAAAATAAGTAATTTTGTTAGCCCAGCAATTCTGCTTCTAATATTTTTCTTCAGGTACATTCATATATGCACAAGCTGATAAATGTGTAAGGTGAGTCCCTGCAGTGATGGTCATACCAAAACACTGGGGGAAAGTATATATCATATGGAATTAACAAAAAAATTATAGTTTACCTATTTGACAGTTTTACTATAAAATTCTAAGATATATTATTAATAATGCTAGTATTATTTAAAGGAAATAATCAGTATACATATTTAGCTAGGATATTTACTAGAATATAAAAGAAACTGGTAATACTAGCTGCCTCTAGGGAGAGGAACCAGGCAGATGGGGACAAAAGGTAGATTTTATCCCTTTTAAATTTTACATATATTTTACAAAATATGGCTATATTGGCCTATTCAAGAATAAATAAGATTTTAAGTTTCCCAAATGAATTTGTGGAAATAATTTCATTTGCATGTAATGGGATGACAAAATGTGGAAATGCCCGTAGCCACTCGGCCTTAAAATTTAGAAGCATACCTATATTACATTGTGCATCATAGATATTTATTTTGTATGTGTAAAATAGTCAAACAAATCATAGCTTAAAACTTTTAGGATTCTATTCCTTTTAATAGAAACATCTCTATTCCACTGTATGCTTTCATACTAACAGCTCAACTACTATGGGTTCCCCCACCAAATCCAAAGAGAATAGGGAAAATATTCTTCTTCCAAATCTTTCAAAATTGAAATCAACATCAAAGTGGATTCTGAAGACCAAAACAAAATATAGGGAGGGTATGGCCGACTGCCATTCTGCTTCCAAATTCCATTCCAGGGTAATAATAAAGTCTACTGTCTTCAAACTCATTCTGTAATTACCTCTGCTGCTGTGTCATCTTACAGAGTTCAAGGCCCAAATTGCTATTTGCTTAGAGTGGGTCTATATAACTCAGCTCACTAAATGGGGGCATGAAGTTGGAGCTAAAACTTTGAAGCAACAATAAGCTTTTGAGCAGATATACCTTTAACTTAGAACAATCAGACTAGCTGTAAAGCTTTTTTTTTTCCTTGCTGATCTACAAAGGAATTTGGAGTTCTAGAATACATATGAGGTAAACAGTATACACCATATGTATTGGCTCCATTATACCCTCTCGTGTGTGTATATATGCATAATATATAGGAGCACTAATTTATCATCTTTAGGGAAAAATTATATTCAAGTCCTTATTAGTATCCCTAACATAACTTTTTTCTCACTAGTCATTATATTAAATTAGGCTTTAGGACAAACTAAAACCACAATGAAGATAACATTTCAATAACAATAATGGCACCTACTCTACTCGGAAACTCACTTGGGTTTTTTACTATATATAAAACAAAACAGAGGGACTTTGAGTTTCAATCCCACAGCAATATAGAGGATCTAGCACAGCAAAGGAAATCTCAGAATTCCTGAATTCAAATGAAGTCTCCTTGTTAAATACAAACATGTGGATAGAGGATAATCAACAAGTAATCTCTTCATCCTTCTAGTGAAGCCTTATAATTACAAGCAAAAGGAAAGCTGAGAGTTGTACTCATCTCTTCTGTCAATCACTACCACCCTTTCATCTTCACCTAAACTTCAAACCCAAAAAATAGTATAGAGATCCACATTCCTAGAGAGAAAGAACCCAATCTACCCTTTCTCTATTAAATCAACATGAGAACAGAATCATTTTCAGTTTAGAAGGGAAAGGCCTCATTAACTCACAGACCCACCCTACTCCATCTTACAAGTAGCCCTAGGCCACCAGCTCAACACAAAGATCAATTAGTCTGTCTCCAGGCTTTATACAAACTTGGATTTTTTTTAAAGGAGTATGACACAAAATAGCGACTAATTTATAAACATGTGCAAATAATTCTTTTATAATCTCATTCTATCAGAAGGAAGATGCTACTTACGGTGTTGATTTATAGGAAGACTCTGGATACAACTGCTTGTCATTCATTTTGCCATTGACAGAGTATGCAAAAGAACCGTCCACTCTTTCCACATAGTCAGATGGGGGAGGAGGCATGTCTTGAGTGCCTGCAGACACGTTTTTAATCTACAGAAACAGCCCCAAGAGACATAGTTATTATTTAGTCTTTTAATTAAAGGAAGTAGAAATGGGGGGTGGGGGGAAATAAAAATAAAATTATCATCTAATATTATTGGGTTCATTAAATACTTGTTCATTAAATTAACTAATTAAATTAACTTGTAATGATTGCCTTGTTATTGGTGTTTTTACAAACACAAACAGTACTACTGTTAGCTTAGCAGGTCAAGAATGTACTACAAAGAAGAAAAACATCCCAATCACCTGATTCTCATTGTGACATGATCAAGTGGTAACTGCTCCACTGCTATAGAAGACTATTGTCATTTTATCTATGCTAGGTCTGTGTTAGAGCAAGAATTTTCATTTCTAATAAGGTCTAAAGTAATGCCTTTGCTGCTGCCTGGGCATCACACTTGGAAAACCATTAACGTAGGACAAGGGACACTGTCTCTTCTAAATCCATTCACCTAAATAGGGAATATTAAAGCCAGAGATTAAGAAGTTCACACAGATTCTGTCATATTTCTTTAGTAAGAGATTTATTCTCCCTTAATGTACATTCTCAGTGGCTCTATTAATAACATACACAGCATAATCACATCACTGTCTTTGCTTACTCTTTACCATCTCTTCTTATTTCTTTCTTACGTGTAAGTGAATTTGTCCTAGGATATTACAAGCACTAGAGACTAGATCTTGTTAACAGGAAAGGTCTCCCACAGAACCTTTGGGAAAAAGTTTTCCGAGCGTGGTGGAAAACCCATTAGACAGCAGCATACCAATTGGATTCCAAATATTACCTGTTAGATTTCATATAGTATAACCAAAAACTTTAAAATTTCACCCAAAAACTTTTAAATTAGTACCTAATAATTAATAATTTTTAAAATCGATTTTTAAAAAAACAACTGCTAAACCCAAACAAGTCACAGAGTTGTTTCAAAATAAAGAACAGAAACAATGTATAGAAAAATGTCAAAATAACCCCATAAGTTTTTTACTGTGAAAAAGAAAAACTTTGGGGGGGGTCTCCCTGGGGGAACAGGGGTTAAAGACAGCACTATCTAGCTATCATGAGCCACTGCAACATGATTCAAGGGAGCTGACCCACATGGTTTAGCAGACCTCTCCTGTCTCGGCCACTGCTCCCCTCCGTGTATTTCAGTAAAATCTGCCTGTTCTGCTCCCCGTTCTGTCTCTGGTGAATCCTCTCACCCCCCAGTACCTCTGGCCTACACCCCAGTTCTTGTGCACATAAATAAGTAAATCTTTAAAAAAATAAAAAAAGAGAAACTTTTTGAAAACAGAGGGTGGTACTGCCTTTAGCATGCTGGTGAGAAAAATGGCATCGGGATTACCTAGGCTCACTCCAGATCTGCCGGCTTAAGTCCTACATAAAGCCTGTCTCCTCATCTTCAAGAAATAAGAAAAACCACCCCTTTTGAACAGAGTAAACAGTTATAAGATGTTGGATTCTAGAATTCAAATCATCAGAGCTAAACAAAATTTTAAATATATGACAACGACTATTGATATTTTGCTATTACAATTAGGTTCAACATCAATACCCTATTTCCCTGCCATATACACACCTTCCATCTCTAGTTTTCTGGTTGAACTTAGCATTAAAACTACTAAACTGCTTTTTCCTGATTATCAGGGCAATATCACATTCCAGAAGATATTTACGCACCCTTCAAAGCACACAGAGGTATTCTTATTATTTAATATCCCAGTGAGTCAAAAAGGAATGGAATCATTTCCTTCTGAAAGTAGAGTTTGGCAGCAACTGAGAAACCAGTGGGTGGGTTGCTAGGGAGTGTGCTCAGATCCCACCACAGGGGGGACGGGTGGGAACCATTCTTGGCTCCCACTGAATTCCTTAGGACTTGACACCATAACCAAGCTTCATAGGCAAATGCTCGGCCACGCCAAAGGCCAGTTCTTACCCTGGAGACCTCAGAAGAATTTTAAAAGACTTCCTTCTCTTAAAAACCCACTTTACAATTCCCCAGGTATTGTCTCCCCATTCGCTGTGTTAGCTTGCGGATTTTCCTACTGGAAACCAAAACCTTACCAAAAAGGTGCATGGAAGTCCTTATAGATATTTCTCACAGCCTGGAATGGAAAGTCCTTCCCCTTTTCCCAGCCCCCTAATCCTTAACTGGCTTCAAGTCCGTACTCACTACCAAGCAGTAGTAGTAAAGACAGCAGCCTCCTGGAAGCCTCCAACACAAGTCCCTGCAGGGGGAGGTACCTACCTGTCCTCCTACTTGCCCCGTACCTGTGCATACAAACCTCTCTCCAGAGCACTTACGCTGCAGAACAATTGTTTACTCACACTATAATGACTTGAGTTCATATCTCTGACTACAGTAAGCAGAGAACTGTTATTAAAACCACTGTCTGCTACTTACAATGCACCAAATATTGCACTGATAAGACCATGTAGTAGGCACAACCTCATAGTATTCACTATTATTCTCTTTCAAAAATGAGGACGCTATGGCTCAGGGAGTTAGACAGCTTTCCCAAGAATCTATACCTAATAAATGATAATGTGTGATTCAAATACAGGCCTCACTCTAAGGCATCTACTGGGATTCACCTCTCCCTGGACAGGCTCCCACCTTGCTCTTTGAGTTTCTAAAGCCCAGCCATTTCTGGACAAATCAGAGCCCAGAGTGTGCTGCATCAAGGTTACCCTATTTCTTACTGTTCTTTTTTTTTTTTTTTTAAGATTTTATTTACTCATTTATTTATTATTTATTTTATTTATTTATTTATTTATACAAGCACTGGGTACAGTCAGAAGCGCGGGAGGGTGAGAGAATTCACCAGAGCCAGAGTGGGGAGAGAGTAGGCAGAAGGACCGAAGTACACTGCTGAGGGGAGCAGCGGGCGGCAAGAAAGGTCTGCGCACCATGTGGGACCCTCCTCCGGTGGCCAGGGAGCAGCCGGGGATCGGGGATCAGGGATCTAAACAGCGCTGCAGAGGCTGCGGGTAGCTTCGCAACCCAGCGCTCAACCGCTGCACCACGGGGGAGGCCCTATTTCTTACTGTTCTATTACTATATTATGTCCAGCAAAACATCTTATCCTTGAGCTGCTCTAAGCAGATTTTCTCAGAGTCAGCAGAACAAAACTAGCCTGACTGCTGACTTCATCCTTCCTTCAGCACAGGTCTTTCATTACTGAAACCTTTTTTTATACATATGCACAAAAGAATTTGAGGCTATGCTTGCTTGGCAGCAGAAACAATGCAGAGAAAATTATTAGCATGGCCCCTACTCAGAGATGATGTGCAAATGTTTCTGTGTTTCACAGACTTGTATTTCACATACTAGCCAGCTGTGATGCCAGATTCAAAGATAAATATGAAGGCTTCTTTGTCCTTAAAAGCAGCTCAAGAGTGTAGAGGCTGTGGCAAAATATACTTGAAAAGCAAGGAGTAAGATCATTATTTTTCTTCTCATGCTTCACTTTTCCTGGCAGAAGCAAAATAGTACTTTTTCTCGTGGTACCAATACAAAGTATGTATAAACTCCTGTTTTCAAATGAATGGGGCAAGTAGGAATTGTTCAACCTGTGCGACAAGGGATTTCTGAGTTTCACTCTTGACAAGATTCCCAGTCAACCTACAAAACTATTCTGTAAAGTTCATTAAAAAAAAAAACAAGAATACTATCATAGCACTTAGAGGATACTTTTAAAGATTTAGAACTGAAGAAAAACAAGGCTTACTTCTAAACAGCAAATGGTGTACAATTTTCCTCAAGTAACTTGAGAATAGCTCTAAGAAATTACAGGCAGAAGAAAACAGAGTGAAAACACAAATTAAGGAAGATTTGTCTTCTACTAACCATTTAAGGGAAAGAAAAGTTGGAAAATCAATCTTTCTTGAAGTCTAAGGCTGGAATTGCTGCTCAAAAGCCAGAGCAGCTTTTGGCCTAAAGGGTTAAATCACAACCCCAGCCCCCAGGGCCTTGCAGTGGGAGGTGTGCAGGCAGCAATAGCCAATCCACACAGCAGACCTCAACTGCTGCTCCTAACTGTATTTATTTATACAAGAACTGGGGTACAGTCAGAGGCACGGAGGGCAAAGGAATTCACCAGAGATGCAGCGGGGGTAGAACAGGCAGATGGACCAAAGACACTTCTCAGGGGCGCAGCGGGCGAGGCAGGAGAGGTCTGCCACGTCATGTGGGTTTCTCCCTGGCCAGCCTGGGAATTAAACCAGTGCTGCAGAGGCTGCGGACAGCTTCACAGCGCGTTGCTCAACCTGCTGTGTCACCAGGGTGGCCCACAAATAAATAAATCTTTAAAAAAAATTTAAAAATGAAAGTTTCTAGTTTCACTAGAAACTACATTCAAAAAGGACAAGCACTCACACACACCATGCTTAAGAGATTAGAATAATTAACTTAGGGTGATACACAGGAATGTTACTACGGTCCATATTCCTATCAAGAACAAACCTGAATGTTTCTGAAATATCAAGATAAAATCATTTCAAAAGAGATAATAACAATGGGGAAAATTTTTATTCAAAATTTAATTATACCTATTAGAAGTGCTCTGATTATGCCACTTGTGAAAAAAATCTTCGGAACAAATAACACCTAACACTCCTTAGAGTATTAATGAAATCACCCTAAATCCCTGAGGGGTGCTCCTTCAGAGTAGCTCTCCTCCAAACACCTGTCCTCATTGTTCCTTCCCCACCTGGGGCCATGTGGGGCACACCATCATGCTTACAACTACTGCCAATGAGCAGCCTCCCCACCCTGACCTAACTCCTTGAAGTGGAGATGGAATAAAAGGTCAAGATTTTAGGTCATTTTGAAAGAAAATCTTCTCTCACCCGAAAAAGTAGTTTGTACAAAACATTTCTCTCCACTCAAATAAATCTCATGTCACCTGGAGTTAGCACAACCAAAAAGGAGCAAGAACAGCCATTCCCCAACTTTCTCTTGGGCCTGTCTTCATTCACATGATGCCAGAAAGTCAGGCTAGACCTGCATCCAGCTAGCTTACCAATGTGACAAAAGCCATCTGTCTGCCTCTCAGAACCGAAGGGAAGTCCACCAGTGAGTATCTTTATTCACCTGCCAGGAAAAACTTAACCTTTTTATTGCCTTACCACCACCTGAGGAGATAGGATTTTCAGATGAGGAAACAAAGTCTCTCAGGTTAAATCAATTTACCTAAGGTCACAGAGAAAGACATGGGAAAGTGGGGATTTGAACCCTAGTCCACCTGAATCCAAAGTCCAGCTGTTTCTGGCATAATTGCCACTTCAGTAATTTAAACACAGCTTGTCTCTGGACAGACTCTTCCCGGTAACAATAGGAACTATTCTCATAGGGTGCACCACACCCTAGTGAGACACAAAGTGAAAAGTTTTATTTGCCTATTAGATTCACATTTGCAGAACAGCTCTGGACCCTAAATTACTACGAATGTGTGCTTCAGTCACCAGCTACCTTTGCTGAGGTCAGAGTGTAGGGACACCACCTTCAAAAGGGAAATATAAGAGTTTTTCCTGCTTGGTAATTAAAGAACTTCAGCAGAAGTCAGGGGAGGAGCACCTTAATCTCAAAGTACCATCTCCAGTTTTACAACCTGAGGTCCACCTTCCAGAGCCATGTGCCCTTGCGCTACTAGTTCTCAGAGCAGTAAGTGGTCCGACTCGTTTTTCCTGTTTTCTGATATTTTACACCCACAGATGTTCCCCCAACAAGAGTCTCAAAATTGCCTCTGGAAAGTTCCTCCAGATTTTTTTTTTTTTTTTTTTGCCACCCTTGGTCACTGAAAAGTAGATACTCCCAAAAGAACAAATCCCACACATGAAGGGCCAGGTTTGAGTTAGCGATCACAATGTCCCCTACCCAAATGCATGGTGCCCACAGGGAAATAATAACAGATACCAGCAAAGACGAATTCTGAAACTCCTAGGAGTCGAGGAGTTACGAAGGCCTTTGGGAGGGCTGAGAAACCTTAAACCGCAGTTAGTGTGAACCTCAGCAACACTCTTGTTCACGGCCCCGTTCTAGGAGGGAAACCCTGACACTGCATTACAATTCTCAAGCAGCTTACACCAGCACTTTTCAAGTGTCCAGCAAGGCATAGAACACCTTGATTGGCACAGCAAATCACCCTCTAGGGTTCCAAATCCTTGGGTTTATTCTAGTACTCTGTACAACTTCATCATTTTCTAAGTATACCTTATGAGAAGTCATTCAAATGCTCACTGGGTTTCTCAGCATTAACAGATGCAGCTTGGCTTTGCAATGGTCCTCAAAGCTGGTTCCCAGACCAGCAACAGCATCATCTGGGAATTTATTAGAAATTTATCAGGCCCCATTCCAGAGCTCCCAAGTGCCTGGGGATGGGGTCCAGCAAGCTGTTTAAACCAGGTGATTCTCACAGCTTGAAACCCATTGATGGAGGACATTTTCCTCCATGCACAAACAACTGCCCTGTTTAGACCTTCCGTTATACCTACAGTTAATTTAACATTAACTCGATTTAGTATTGGAAATTCAGGATTTCTGCTTTCAGAGGGTCACAAGGACACTCACCAGCTCTAGTACACGCTCTATCTCACCTTCCGTTACAATTCTGAAAACTGGCTCACCTGGCCTGCAGGCCCACCTGTTCATTCACAGCAGTGCTGGAACACACAGGACCTCTGTACTCCACACTGGTCAGTTCTAAGTCTGTAGATAGACAGGGCACCTCCACTGTCATTCCATTTTGTGCTAGCTAAGCTCACAGATAACAGTGAAATCTTCCCCCACATGAAAGCCTACTATACCAATAAGCAGTAGGTGGCCCACGGGTCTGCTTTTACAGTTGAAGAATGCATGTACTGATTAAAAAAAAAAAAAAAAAAAAAACAGTCAAGCTTCTTCAGACATCTACTGCTGATTACCAACATTGCCCTGCCCCAGCTACCCGTCCCGCGCATACCTGTGCCCCACTCTCATGCGTGCTACGCGATGATATGTGGCTCATCTACACCCTTCAGAAAAACATTTGTTTTTATCTCAACTGGTAGCAGGCTTATAAGAGGAAGATTAAGTTAAACTGCCACCAACAATCAACGTATTCACAGTTTGGGTTCCCACATCCAACCTTCCTTATTTAAGCACATCACTGTGAATACTAACCGTCATTACACCAGCACAGAATGTCTTTTGTGCAGGTCCTGACTAAGCCCTTAACAGCATCAGCATATCTGAGAGGGAACTTTTATTTTTTCCCTTCACACATGAGGAACCTATTACATGAACAGACAAAACCACCTTGGGGCAAAGTGATTCTCTTCATCACAGTCCAAAGAAACCAAAGGCTAGCTAAGGCTTACCACTAAGGAGACAGTCAAAGCTGCACTCTCAGGACTTCCTTCCTCCCTTCTCTACACCCACCAGCTTATCTCGTAGTCTTCTACCTTGATAGTGAATGCTGGGAATGATGCTGCAGAAATGTTGCATTGTAATATCAGAAACTTAGAAAATTCTAGAAATAAGCAACCTAAATAGCAAACTTAGCTTTTAGATTTAAGTACTTTCTACTTAAAAATAAGATCTTATTTAGTAGATTTCATTTACTGGTAACAATGGAGAAATGAGTTTATGGAATGTTCTCTTCAAACTTAGTCTAGTCCTGCGTTAGATGTAAAGCAGGGCCTCCCCTGGTGGCGCAGCAGTTGAGCACTGGGCTGTGAAGCTGCCCGCAGGCTCTGCAGTGCGGGATTGATCCCCAGCCGCTGGGAGGGTCCCACATGGCGCGACAGACCCCTCCTGCCACGCCCGCTGCTCCCCTCAGCAGTGTATTTCGTTGGTCTGCCTGTTCTGTTCCCTGCTCTGCCTCTGGTGAATTCTCTCACCTTCCCATGCTTCTGACTATACCCAGTGCTTGTATAAATAAATAAATAAATCTTTAAAAAAAAATGTAAAGCATATAGCATAACAAGAAAATCTGCAAACTGAGACATGCAGAAAATATTCCCGGAGAACTGACATGCTGATTTGTAGTAAAGATGGACACTTGGGCCTCCCTGGTAGTGCAAGGGGTTAAGAGGCAACCTATGAAGCTATCCGCAGCTATGCAGCACAAGTTCAATCCCCGGCCAGGGAGCTACCCACATGGCGCAGCAGACCTCTCCTGATTCGCCCACTGCTCCCCTCAGCAGTGTATTTCAGCCAATCTAGCTGTTGTGTTCCCCACTCTGTCTCTGGTGAATCCTCTCACCCCCCACACATCTGGCCTGTACCCAGTTTCTTGTATGCATATATAAAACTTTAAAAAAAAAGACATTTTACACATGTATTATCTCATTTTAATCTTTCAGCTTTACTAAGTACTATTTTTCACAGTTCTACTGGCAAAAATACCCCCGAGGCTCAGAGGACCTAAGAGGGGGAAAAATACACCAAAATATAAGTTACAAAGGCAAATATAATACTTGTCCCGCTGATTAGTTTCTCAGGTCTCAAACAAATTAAACAAGCTCTCTGCAAATCTTAGTTTCTCCTTTTTTCAGAATAACACACTGTAAAATTTGCAATTAGAATAAAAATGCATTAAGTGTGTCTAACTTTCGTTGGCTTCTTCTTTTGTTGTGATTTTTTTAGCTTCGTTGCCAAAATTAAGACATGAAGCTCAAACCCACTCAGTCTGATGTACTAACTGAAAAGAGCACCAAGAAAGCAGAGGCTAAGCTTCTATTCCTGACTCATCACGTATCCACTAACAAGTGCATTCTTACCAGTGAGCCCACTGACAGAGCTTCCACTTCCTTCATTATTCACAAGAAGACTGGATGACCTCACCCTGAGGTGCCATACTGCTCCCAACTACTGCTTTCTAAAGATTTATTTATTTATGCATACAAGAGCCAGGGTATAGGCCAGAGATACGGGGGCTAAGAGGATTCACCTGAGACAGAGTAGGGAACAGAACAGGCAGACTGACTGAAATACATTGCTGAGGGGAGCAGCGGGCAAGACAGGAGAGGTCTGCTGTGCCATGTGGGTAGCTCCCTGTCTGGGGATCGAACTCGTGCTACAAAGGCTGTGAATTGCTTCATAGTGTGGTGCTTAACCCCCTGTGCCATCAGGGAGGCCCCCAACTACTGCTTTCTTTTACTTTACCAAAGCCAGATCAAAATGTATTCATAGCATCACATGAAACTGAATTTCTTAACCTTTACTTACTATTTTACCAGAATATAGCATATATTAATAAAAATTAATCTCATGTACACAAGTGTTACTATCAACTCTTAATATTTACTGCAAGGGTGTGCTCTTCCAAAGTCAGATTCTGGCTGTAAGAATTTACTCTAGAAAAATTGAAAATATGACTTGATGCTTATATTTATGACCTCCTGGAAATTCAGTTGAGGAAGGGAGATTTGAATACAAAGATTAACATGAAATACTCGTCTTAAAAGGGGCTAGTTCCTCGAACTCAACTCTGGCCTACATGGCCAAACAACCCCTCCACTGGCATTCTCAGTTTACTGGCAGGACACAGTTTCTTAGAGCATAGTCCCTGACCTTGTGAGAGATCTGGCAGGGGGAGAAGTGGATCCAAGCAGCAATGAATCTCTCTGTGGGAGGACCCAGCAGAGGACTGAGGGGCACTGGGACACTCAAAGCTGCTATTCAAATTGCACTTTGAAATTGTATCTGATCTGATGACATAAAAGACAAGGGGGAATTAAAATGGATTTGGGTAGCACATATTCAGAGAGTACACACTGTCTACAAAGCATCTCCTCCCTCCACACAGCAAGCATGGGAGCTACCATGTGCTACGCTGTGTGAGGAGGGCCCTGCTCCTGGCCATGGTGGGTTAGTTAGGGTGAGGTTGCATGTGACCCCCGCTGACTCAGTCAGGGCCCCTTTCCCAATCCAGTCATACATGAAACACTAATGTAAAAAACTCAAGAGCTCTAAGAGGCTCTTCTCAGAGAAAGAACGAACACAGCCCAGTGAGAAAGAAATCAATTGTGAAAAAAACAAGTCCTCATGGTTTGTAAATTCCTTAATTTACTTGTTCCTGACACAGAGCCACATACCTGCCGTCTGTGCCATAAAAGTTTCAACTCTTTCTAGGATTTCATGAGTTACCTCCCAAAATCTTGCAAATAAGTCCTTCTTTTTCTCTATGCTAATTTAAATTGTTTGTGTCACCTGTAACTAGAAGAATGCTAATTCACACAATGTCAAAAATTCTGTCTTTTCTGCAGTCAGCTGTTTTTCTTTCAATATCCCTATAAATTCACACTTTTACTGGTCATGTTCACTTCCTCATACACATCTCACATCTATTTTGAGAGGCAGGTAATATGTAATACTACCCAATTTTACAGATAAAGAAGCTAAAGTTCAGAAGGGTAAATGTTTGCCAAAAGGTGCTGGGATCAGGACTCAAACCCATTCTTAAGGCCCAGTGCTAGGCATTGGCTAGGCATTCTCTCCAACAGATTTTCCTGAATACATACAGTATTATTCAAAAATAACTGAACTGGGGCCTCCCTCATGGCACAAGGACTAAAGACACAGCACTATCAAGCTATTACCAGCCACTGCAACTTGAGTTCAATCCCCAGCCTGGGAGCTGACCTCATGGCACAGCAGACCTCTCCTGTCTCGTCCTCTACTCCCCTCAGTCAGTCTGCCTATTCTGCTCCCCACTCTGCCTCTGGTGAATCCTCTCACCCCCCAGCACCTCTGGCCTGCACCCCAGTTCTTGTATGCATAAATAAATAAAGCTTTAAAAAAAAGAATTTCAAACAAACCATTATTTAAGATAGTCAAAAGTGGGGAAAATACAGTATATAATAATAGGGATTGTCCAAATACACCACTTATAAAAGGTGTATGGAAGCAGAATTCATGCATTAGTGCTAGTTGTACAAATTGGCACAACTCCAATGAAGAGCAATTTCTTAGTATCTACCAAAATTATAGATGTAAATATCCTTTGAACTAGTAAAATTACTCTGGAAAATCTATCCCACTAAAGTATACATGCCCCTCTCGTCTTCAAAGTCAGAAATAAGGAACCAAGTCCTCTTCTTGTTACATCTTTCTGACCCACTCTTCTGCTAGTCTCTTCCACTTTTGAGGATCTTCTAATTAGGAGGATATATCCATATAATCCAGGATATCGCCCTACTTCAAGGTCTATGGCCTTAATTACATCTGCAAAGTCCTTTTTGGCATGTAAGGTAACATATTCACAGGTTTGAGGGATTACAAGTTAAACATTTTAAAAAATACTAAAATACAAAGAAGTTACACAGATACATATACAAATTATACAAAATGACTTTTTAAAAACAGTATCAGTTTGGGGCCTCCCAAACTGCAGTGGTTGAGTGCTGGGCTACGAAGCTGTTGAGTGGTGCAGTGGTTGAGTGCTGCGCTACGAAGCTGTCCGCAGCCTCTGCAGCGCCGGTTTGATCCCCGGCCACGGGGTGAGGGTCCCACATGGCGCGCAGACCTCTCCTGCTGCCCGCTGCTCCCTCAGCAGTGTATTTCAGTCAGTCTGCCTGTTCTGTTCCCCACTCTGGCTCTGGTGAATTCTCTCACTCTCTCACCCTCCCGCACTTCTGACTGTACCCAGTGCTTGTATAAATAAATTGAGAAAAATAGTATCAGTTTGTAATATAAAATAGCAAATGTATCCATCAAGAGATTGGGCCAGAAGAAGGCTCCCTATGAAGTAAGGAAAGATCACCAAGATACACTTTTAAGTAAAAGGCACAAGATGCAAGTGGAATATGATCAGTATGCAGACTTTCATGTAAACAGACACACACAACAAAAAAACAGGAGTGGGCCTCCCCTGGTGGCGCAGGCGGTTGAATGATCCCGGCCGGCCAGCAAGGGTCCCACATGGCGAGGCAGACCTCTCCTGTCTCACCCGCTGCTCCCCTCAGCAGTGTATTTTGTCAGTCTGCCTGTTCTGCTCCCCGCTCTGTCTCTGGTGAATCCTCTCACCCTCCCACGCATCTGGCCTGTACCCCAGTTCTTGTATAAATTAATAAATAAATCTTAAAAAAAAAAAAAACAGGGAGTTATTTTTCTTTGGTTTTATTTTCACAAAATATAAAAATGAAAGGAGTGGTAAGAAACTACAAAGAATACCTATGAAAGAGTGGAAGATGGTGGGGGAAAGAGACACAGAAATGGGTAGCTGTAAACACAAGATGACAGTTTTACCTAAAATGCTTCTTTATTTTAATACTGACATTGGGCTTTCAAAAAAGGAATAATTAGAATGTTTTTATCTGACCAAGAAATACAAAATTATTTCTGTATAATTCACATAATTCCATTTATGTGAAGAATAGGTAAAACTAACTCATGTGATAGAAATAAATACCTTGTGGGAATAATGACTAAGAAGAATGAGGACACCTTGGTCACTGGAATGTTCTATACCTTGATCTGGGTGATGGTTACATGAGCAAAGATAGATAAAAATTCACCAAATCATACAAATAAATTAGTACACTTAGTGTACTTTTCTTCACTGTATTACACTTCAATTCAATTTTTAACTATCAAAAATGTTTCTGAGGAATATATAACAAGATAAAAAGTTTATAGTGTTAAAGAAAAAAGGTAGGATTTTACACTGATAGGGAATATAAGTATACTTCTGATTATGTTAGGGGAAAAGAATGTCCTAAAGCTAATTCCATATAGGCTTTGTGGACTCCATCCCCACCCCAGGCCAAAGCCAAAGACACTGGGAACTCCAAATCCCATCACCACCAAAGGGAAGGTGGCTGGAACCTGAGGATGGGGTTAAGCAGCCAGGTTGGAATAAAGCCAGACACGTGGGTTTTGGAGGGGTCCCCCATTTTGACTCTCCACCAGCTCTCAGCGTCCGGCCAGCACTGAGAGTGCCTTTGGGTTTCCAGGTCGGCGGATCGGGTAGGACGCATTAAAGACTTTATTTCCCTATTTTCTCCCTGAGTTGTACATTTTCCTTATTTCCTTTTCCCTTGTAAATAAACCTTTTATTAACATTTTGTGGGTGCCTGTAGTGGAGTATTAATAAGTCCCTTTTAAGCGCGCAGGCGAGGACCCACAGCGAGGCAACCTGTTCAATATCAGGGCTGCCCTATAACAATTAGAGCTAAGTGGAAGGGAAGATAAGGATTAAAGAAAATATACCAATATGGTAACACAAGGTGGTAGAATTTCCTTTACACATTATTGTATTTTCAAAATTCTCTACAGCTATTATATTGTGTGTGTTTTTCTTCAATTCAGTTAAAGTACCAACTAGAGTTGGGGTTTAAGGGCATAAAAATTAAATTCCTCACATTTAAAGAAAAGAACCTCAAAAAGTTTAAAAGACAACAACATTATATGAAATGAAGTGAGTGACAACTACAAAGAACCAGGTTAACACTGAGTTCGCAAACATAGCCTATTTTACAAAGAACAAGATGTCCCAGAAAGGAGGGGGCGGGAGGACAACCCTAAGAATTCCTAGGAATGCAGAGAAACCATTGTGCTGAAGATTCAGAGACAGGAAATTATAAAGTTGCATGTTTTCACACTGATAATATAAGAGCTGAAATCTGTTTAAAACTGTAAAGGTTCAGCTTTTAAGGTACCTCTGCTCTGGGTTTCCCAATACAAAAGATTTTAAGAATCCAAAGAAGGTAGTAAAATAATGAATAGCTAGAGACTAATTTTTAGGGAGGAAGTAAACTAATCCAGTAGCAAATTAATTGTACCTTTAGTAAGTTTTCCCCCTTCCCCCCGCAAACAAAGCATTATTAGATATAAGGTATCTTCTCTTAGTTCTTGACAATTAGAATTCACATTTTAATCCTCACTTAGTACAAGTAACTAACTCTAGATCCTCTTCCACTATTTTAAGTGAAGATTATTTTTATGGTATTAATTTCTAAAGATCAAAAAGAAGAACCATTCATACACTGCGCTGTTAAGCCCTTTAAATGCAGCATTGAACATTTCTACTTCAGCAGCTACATTATCAGAATGAAACTAATTCAAACAGAATACTGCCTAAAACCAGAGAAAGGAGAGTAAAAGGCTGCATCTTTTGTTAAAAGTAAATTCCTGAGAATGTGGAATTAAATTCAGCAAAGTGAACTTGGGAAGGGGAAGGGACTAAAAGGAAAAGCAAAGTGCCCAAAACCACTTTCACATAACTTATTTCAAATGGCCTTTCTTGGGCTGTTTAGCTGGAAAAACTGAAGGAAGAGGAAAATAAGGAATTTTCAAGTGATCAAGTGATATGAAATATTCATGTGCAAAAAAGAAAACATTCATGTGCTCAAAAATCAAACATCTTCTATTCAACAGATGACTCCACATTTCATGCAACAAAACATTTATTAATACAGAGAAACTATGGGATACACATAACCAACAGGCTGGGATCAAATTCCCAGAGATTCAATGAGAAAGCATTACAAAAACCACGCCTTTTCAAAAGCTAACTCCTTTCAGCTTCATTAGCATTTCCTCCAGAAGCAATTATGATTGTCTTTTACAAAATTATCAAAAAAGCACCTAGAACTGATTAAACCTACATGGCAGTAAAAGAAAATAAGAAACCAAAGTTCACTGGACTCTACCACAGCGCTAGTCTCTCTCTCTCTTTTTTTTTAAGGGCTCTCGAAACTGTAAGTAAACAAATCCAACAGCCAGTGAAAACTGACACACCCAGAAACTCTCATCGAAACATTTACTTCATAGTTCACAACAGACTGTCCTATTCCATCTACAGGTGGCCTTGCCTGGAGCTAAAGGTCAAAAGAAAAACACTCCTTAACACCTTCATGCTTTATGGAAGGGGAAAAAAAAGCAGGCTCGGAGCAGAAGAGAGGAACAACAGGAACTAACACTTCAGTGGCACATACACTGATTTTCCTAAGAGACTTCATTCTTGCTTAATTAGAAAGAAATTCATCTACTATTTCTAGATTTCTTGAAAACTCAAGACGTACAGGACAGTCGGGCTAAAGGACCCTTCAAAATGAGGCATATCTTTATGCCTGACATGATCAGCTGTGACCCCCCACTTTCTCCTTCTCCCCACCTTTCCTCTCCACTCCACTCACCAAAACAAATCTACCCTGGAAACTAGTGTCCAGGAGGCTTAATTGACTGTCATGGCAAGAATCAATCTCCTCAAAGAAACCTATAGTGACAGTTGCTGAGGTTGCTTCTAAGAGAATTCTATCAGAGAATTTCCAAGAAAGAGGCCCACTCCAAATATCTCTAAAGACAGATTAGGCACCAGTAAGAGACATTTGGGAGACGTGTCTGGAGAGAAGGACTTTCTGGGCCCTCAGCAAATCATATCAAAAAAGGGAGCCAGGGCCTCCCCTGGTGGCGCAGCGGTTGAGCGCTGGGTTGCGAGGTTGCCCGCAGCCTCTGCAGCGCCAGTTCGATCCCCGGCCACCAGTGAGGGTTCCACAGAAAAAAAAAGGGAGCCAGCCAGGGCCTCCTCTGGTGGCGCAGGCGGTTGAACGCAGCGCTGCGAAGCTGTCCACAGCCTCCGCAGCATGGGTTCAATCCCGGCCATCCGGCGAGAATCTCACATGGCGCGGCAGACCTCTCCTCGCCCGCTGCTCCCTTCAGCAGTATACTTCAGTCAGTGTGCCTGTTCTGTTCCCCACTCTGTCTCTGGTGAATCCTCTCACCCTCCCATACATCTGGTCTGTACCCCAGTTCTTGTATGCATGAATAAATCTTTAAAAAAAAGGGGGAGCCACCCAGTGATAGGATTAACAGTATACACAAAAAAGGAAATTGTTCTAATCTCTCTCTCTCTCTCTCTCTCTCTCTCTCTCTGCCTCACCAAAGTATTCCACAAATAGTTCAGAATTATTCATTTCATGTGATTTGCCAGGCTATTAACCAGATAAAAAGTTTAAAGGTTTGCCACCTGTTACCACTCCAAAAATACCCTTGCCAACCTTGACCCAAGACAGCAAGCATCCTGCGCAATGGTGTTTCCCTCCAAAATTATAAGCAGAAAAATAAAAGGGAACAGGGGAAAAACTGTTGTTTTGCATAGGCCCAGGTCTTTCTTTCCACATGATTCCTCTTCAGCGCCTAGATTCACCTCTTAAAAATGGAAATATGACTTTACCTTGTAGTAAAACATTTTGTACTTATCCCACTTTCTTAAAGTTCTGAGTAATAGTGACAGCACCACTTTTGCAACATATGCAAACAGTAATTCTAAACTTGAAGCACTAAAAGTCAAGTTTAAAGACAGAACCCTGGGGATTAAATGAATAATTGGGTGTTTGCTTTTTTTTTTTTTTTTACACTTACCCACTCTTCAACATCAGGAGGCTGTTCATCATAATGATGTTCCTTGTCCCACAAAATATTTGACTTGTCATAGCGGTCCATCTTTCCTCGGGTTCGTACAGCAAAGAAAATTATTAAAGCAAAAGCCACAATAACCATGAACCCCAATACAATGGCAATGGCCTAGAAAGAAATTAAAGGTATGAACATAATTAGATTTTGGCTACTCACTTTATCCCCACCCACCCTCTACGAATTATTCAAATCTTCATTTACCTTAGACCTTACTAAACAGCTGTGGTTAATTGATATAAAACTGATGCAAATGGTTACATTTTCAGAATAAGAGGGGAAAGTAGGTAATATAAAGCCCACGCCACTTGGGCTAAAGCTAATAAAACACACACACAACCCGATTCAATCCTCAGAACAGGCTTAAAGTCAGGTACTAGCATCCCCCCACCTTAGAACTACAGAAAATTACTTTCAAACCTTGAGCACCATTGGGCCACATTTTAATAAAGAGATAGTAATGGCCAGTAAATTAATTGATACTTTTGAAAGGCTGTATAATGGTCTCAAAAGTAGCTTTTAAAATCCAGTCATTGTTAATAATTTTGTTCTTAACACACGCTTTGGCAAATGTTTTATACCAAAAAGGCATTTTCAATCTAAAAAGGACCTACTTTACCATAAATTATGCAGACATGATCTAACGGAGCTATAAATTAGAGAAAAGGGACTAAATAAGTCATTTATTATGGCAGGTTTCTCTATTTTAGAAATCTTTTGTGTACTTACTAGCAAGGCTCCTGGGACAAGTCTTCCCAGTGTCTGATAGGTTTATTAAGTGATACACTGGAACTAGGCACTTGGAATTGAGGCAGGTACAGGACTCTGCCCTGGATGTCTACTAATGGGTATCAAGATCTCGCTTTACAGTGATATCCTTTCCCAAAAAAGACAGGTTTGGGGTGTTCAAGGATGGGAGTGTGATAAATAGGAGCACAAACTCTCAGTCTTATTTAGCACAGTACATATGAATGTCAACAACATTCTGACAATCTACATTTGCAGAAAATACATTTCAGTCTTCAAAATAACAGTAGTTATTGTAGAACATCTAACCCCAAAATCAAAAGAATGATTCATTCAGGTAAAAGAATGGGATTCCTGAGATAGTGTAAGGAATGATTAATGACCCAAAACGATTTTCCTAAAATAACTAGGGTGACACATAGTTACTGAAGGCAGAGTTCCCAGCACCACCTGCATATATGAATCACCTGGAGATTTTTTAAAAATACTGAATTACACTCTGACGATTACAAAACACTTTGTAAAGACCTAAATAAATGGAAAGACAGCCCATGTTCATGGGTCAGGAGACTTACTGTAAAGATGACAATACTCCCCAAATTGATCTATGGGTTCAATGTAAGCCTTCAAAACCCTAGCCTGCGGTTTTTTGTTTGTTTGTTTTTTTTCCCAGAAACTGATTGACAAATGAGCCTAACATGCATTTGAAAATGCAACAACTCAAAAACTAGCCAAAACAAAGTTGGAGGATTCCCACCTCTCAATTTCAGAACTTATTACAAAGCTACATTAATCAAGACAGTATAGTAGTGGCATAAGAACAGAAATATATATAATGGAATCATATTGAGATCCAGAAATAAATCCTCACATTTATGATCAATTCATGATTGACAACTACATGAAGACAACTGGAGAAATAGTGCTTTTATCAAATAATACCAAGATTTCTGGATATATACATGCAAAGACTATTGAACCCCTTTCTTATGCTAAGTGCAACACGAACTCAAATTAATCATAGACCTAACTATAAGAGCTAAAATTATAAAACTCTTAGAAGAAAATGGGGCTAAATCTTGGTGACCTTGAATTAGGCAAAGTCCTTAAATGTGACCAAAGAAAGCATAAGCAACAACAGAAAATGAAATTACACCGCCTCACCAAAATCGAAAAAAGTAAATAATTAGACCTCATCAAAATTAAAAGTCTATGCAAACAGGGCCTTCCCTGGTGGCACAGCAGTTGAGCGCTGGGCTGCGAAGCTGCCCGCAGTCTCTGCAGCTCCGGTTGGATCCCCCACCACCTGCGAGGGTCCCACGTGGAGCGCAGACCTCTCCTGCCACGCCCGCTGCTCCCCTCAGCAGTGTGCTTCATCGGTCTGCCTGTTCAGTTCCCCGCTCTGGCTCTGGTGAATTCTCTCACCCTCCAGCACTTCTGACTATACCCAGCGCTTGTATAAATAAATAAATCTTTAAAAAAAAAAAAAAAGTCTATGCAAACATACAGAAAATGAACAGAGAATGACAAAACGGAGAGAAAGCATTTGCAAATCATGTATAAGGGATATGCATTCAGATAAAGAATTCCTATGACACAATAATAAAAATACAAATAGCCCAATTAAAAATGGGTAAAGATCCTGAAAAACCATTTCTCCAAAGGAGATATACTAATGGCCAATAAGCACAAGATAATATGTTCAACATCATCAGCTATCAAGGCAATGAAAATCAGTACTAAAATGAGATACCACTTGAGAACAATTAGCATATCTAGAATGAGACAGACAAATGTAATACTGGTGAGAATGTGGAGAAATTGAAAATGTCATACATTTCTGGTAGATGGAAAATGATGCAACCCTTTTTTGGAAAGCAGTCTGGTAGTTCTTCAAAAGGTTAAACTCACGATCACCATAAGACCCAGCAATTCTACCCCTTGGCATAAAATTTTATTTAGTTATTAAATTAAGTTCACACAAAAACTTGTACACAAATATAGTGATTATTCCTAACAACCAATGTGGAAATCATCCAAATATCTATCAACTGATCACTGGATAAACAAAAAGTGGTGTATCCAAACAATATTCTGCAATAAAAAGGAGTGAAATACTACATACCATACCATGAATGAACCTTAAAAATGATAATGCTAAGGAAAGAAGCTAATCATAAAAGAGCACATATTGTATGATTCCATTTTTATGAAATATCAAGAATAGGCAAATCTATAGGATTAGTGGTTACCTAGGTCTAAAGAGGGTTAGGGATAGGAGGAAAGATTGCTAGTGGTTATAGAGTTTCTTTTTGGTGTCTGTGAAAATGTTCTAAAATTGACTATGGTAAATAAAAGTTGTACAATTCTATAAATATAAACATATTAAAAACACTGAACTATTATTTAAATGGATGAATTATATGGTATATATTAATGACATCTGACCCCTTTCCCCAACTCTGATTTAAGTAAAAGTGGGCTTCAGTAAATTTTTTCAAGGTTCTAAAGTGATTCCAAATTGAGAATCTTGGACCCAAGGAGAAAAAGAGAGGAAAAGAAACAAAATTACTCATACCTCCTGGGGATCCACCACACAGTAGTGATACAAATACTGATCCACATAGAGTCCTGTAGGTGTAGTTGCGTAGAATTGGTTGCAGAGGGCATATATTTGTGAGCTGTACATAGATCCGGAAGCTTGGGCAGTTGGGTTGACTCCCATTATATAGACAATTGTGGCAATAAACACCATGATGCCCAGGATAGCACTCATGATTATCACCGTTAAGTAGTATCTTCTTGTTCTAGATATTTCCGATCTTATAACGCTGGTAACAAATATTACTAATGCAGCAATAAAACAAAAGGCAGCCATGGTCAGCAGGAAGCCCTTGGCTGCTCTGGGATCTGTATAACTTCCTCCATAGCCATAACCATAGCCATAACCATAGCCATAGCCACTTCCGTAGCTACCAAAGCCACTTCCATAAGGGTAGCCTATACTACCTCCTAGTATGCCAGTTCCATAGCCTCTATCCCAGGCAAGTGTCGAGGCAACACAAGCAAATATGGCAATGCACATGACAATGATGAGCATAGACAGAATCCGAATTACTCCTGGAGGAGAGGTCCATTTGTAGAAGTGAAGAATTTCATCCTCTGGGTAGAAAGAATATGCCGGCTGAGAGAGCATTGGTCGAACATGCATCTCTCCACCATATATGTCATTGCTTGGAGCATAATGACTGGGTTTGCTGAAACACACATGAAAACAATTGCAAGTTAGCACTTTTGGGTGGTAAACAGAAAGCATGTATAAAGTACTGTAACTAATTTAAACAAACCATTGTAAATGAAACTTATCAGCAGTACTCCTTCACTGCAACGAAGCAATTTGTGACCTCCCCCCACAAAGTCAAATATTGCAATTCCAGCCCCAATATGATAGCATTAGGAATGAGGCCTTTGGGAGGTAATTAGGTCATGAAGGTGAGATCTCATGAATGGGTCCTCAAAAAAAGAGGCCAGAGAACTCACTCACCTCTTCCCAGAGGACTTAAACCCCAAAATGTGAGAAATAACCACTCTGTCCACGGTACTTTGCTATAGTAATCCAAACTGACTCTGGCACTCACTGAACAGTAAGTTATCAGTTAATCAGAATCACCTGGAGGGTTTGTGAAAACACAAATTGTTTTCCCCAAGTTGCTAATTTTTCAGTTTTTGCTTATCCAGACCAGTTTCCAGATGATGCTGATGCTGCTGGTCTGTGAATTGTCCACTGAGAATGACTGTTCTAGTTTCTATGGAGTAGAGGCTCCCAAATTTCACTGCATATTAGAATGACCTGGGAAAATGTGTCTGATGCCCCAGATGGAGCACTCCTTACCAGCAGAATCATAATTCCTGAGGATGGACCCAAGCAGGTTAGAACAATGGTGTCAAACTTACTCCCTGTGTGTCTTGAGACTGGTGCATTCAAATATGACACCTATACTTGCCTACCCATGGTCATGAGCAATTCCTGGCAAACTCACTTTCCTCCCTAACTAAGCACATCGATTCAGGTCTTCATCTGAGAGCTGTTTACTATGGCTGTCGGCTGAGGTTCACTGGAGACACAGCAATGGACAGTGCCACAGTCCAGCTCCCACAGAGTGTGGTCTGTCAGGAAAGTAGCACATTAACCAATTCCCGACATGAGTTAAAGTCTTTTATGATAACAGTTATAAAATAAATCAAATATACAAGAGCCTATCGGGGTGATAGCTCCAAAATATATCTTGAAGCTCCTTTATAAACATACCTGATGAACTCAGTAATTTAATTACTGAGTAATTTAATTACTGTCTGCTTGTGACAGACACAATGAATCTAAAAAGAAGGGGGCCTGAGAAGGCAAATTCCTAAACTAAAATTCAATTCCTAAACTAACCCCAGTGTCTTTTGTTTTTACTATCATTTCCAGATGACCTTGCTTTACTCCAAAGTAAGACATCTTCAGATAAAACCAAACTGATAATAAACTCTTGACATCTGACTATAAAACTAAGGCAGCCAGAAGGGCAGAGTGATGGGATGGGCAGGGTAGAGTGATGGGATGGGAGGGGAAGGGAAGAGATCCAACGGAATATGTGGATGACTATTGGGACACTAGGGGTAGGCATGGTGTGAAAACGCAAAACACGCAGAGGTTTGAAACTATAATCCCAAAAGCAGATACAATGATGTAAACCAATTTTACCTCAATAAACATAATTAGGGAAAAAAAAGAATGAAAGACATCTTACTACTGGGTGCTAACCATTAAATTCAAAGAATTTACCTGAGTATATGAGAAGGTGAATAAAAAGGAAAGAGAAACCAGGGAGAATGCTAAGCTGGTCTTTGAAAATGTGAAGTATGAAAATTCTACAGCCCATTCATTCTACTTGCATATTTGGGTTCTCTCCTTTTGGAGCTGCCCTGAAGGAAGCTTTGAATATTCATGAACATGCATTATGGTACACACAAGCACTTATTTTTTTAGGGTTTATAACCAGAAATGGAATATCTGGTCACAGATTTTTTTTTTTTTGTACCTTCAAATCTACCAGACAACATCAAACAGTTCTCCAAAGTGATGGTATCACTCATACATCCACTAACGGTATGATGTTCACAGCAGCATTGTTTATGATAATGCAAAACTGGGAACAGAGCAAATATTATCTACAGTAGAACAATAACTGTGATATATCCACATAGTGGAATGCTACAGACCTAGCCTATCTAACAGGGTGGCCATGAGCCACGTGGATCTACTGAGTATTTGCAATATGGGTGGGCCAAACTAAGATGTGTTGTTCAGTGTAAAGCACCAAGAGATCACAGGTGTAAAAAAACAATATAATACCACCAAGAGAAAACCCTAATGTTAACTATATATTTTGAATATTAATGATGTGTCAAAGTAGGTTCAACATTGTGGTGGGGGAAGAGATAAGAGAAGAGGTAATGCATGTGTGAGGGCAGGGGGCATATAGTAAATCTCTGTCTCTTTCTCTCAATTTTACTATGAACCTAAATCTTCAGAAAATTAAGACTAAAAAAAATGCAAACTATCTCATGAATCAGTATTTGTCGAGATGTGTTTAATATACTGGGTTAAGAAAATAGATTAAAATTAATTTTTTTAATATACTTACAAGAAAATGTAAAATGAAGTACAAACATGAACAAATGTCAGAAGTAATGTCAAAAGAAGACAGAAAAGCACACACACATGTTATATGCATATAAAGTTTAAAAACAAGTACAAGTGGACTGTTGTTCAGTTGTGGTAAGATAGAGAAAAATGAGTGATGATCGTAAATCATCAAAGTGGTTCCCAAGGAAAGAAGATCCAGGGAACAATTGAACTGTTTCTTTTAGACCTAGGTGATGGTTTTACTTTGTCTTTATTCATCTCTCATATACACATTCTGTACCTTTTTCTGTATCATACTTCACCATTGTTTATAAAAGCAACACAAAATTAATACCAGGTTAATGGCGCACTACCTAACTACCACTATTAATATATATTTAAAAACCAAGCTGTCATAAACAACTGTGTCTCACCAAATTCATATTACATAATAGGAGCACAACCCCTACTATAGCTATCAAGGAGTTAAAGCTACAAACTACTTGAAGAAGGAAATTCCTACCAATGTCTGAAAATTTTTAAATGTAAGAACGCATCGTTAGATTCCCCCAATGACTAAAGAAGCCAAGAAGTCTCAACTTTGCTTCTTGTTCGATATAACGGTAGGAATCGCTCTTAAAATTGATAACATGGAAACCAACAAGCTAAGTGAAAGTCAGTCACACACGACTATGTACAGAATGATTCCATTTATAGGACATATCCAGAACAAACAAATTAGAAACGGAAGGTAGGTTGGTGGGTTTAAATGGAGAGGGACTGCTGATGTGCAGGGGTTTTAGGCAGGGGGAGGATATAGTGTAGTGATAAATATCTTAAGTTCTTAATGTTGCTGATAGGTCCTCGGAAACAGACTTTAAGAGAAAAGCAAGTCCTTGAATAACATTGTTTTGTTCAATGTTGGCCAAGATATTTTTTTTCCCTCATCAACATATGAACAAAACAACCCTATTTGAGGACCTGTAATACAGTAAAACAAGTGAACTGTCCATTCTAAATGGGTAAATTAGATGATACATGAATTTTATTTCAATAAAGGGGTTATTTTTGAAAGTGACAATACACTGTCAATAGTTATCTAAACAACGCACTGATATGGAATGCTTGATATCATTTGTGAAAAACAAAAAGAGATAATATAAGCTTAAGGATATACTGAAGCAAACATTAGCAACAGGTGACAGTGGCTGCCACTCTAGAGAAAAATCATCCTGGCAATTAAGGGTAAGAGGAAAACTCACTTTTCATTGCATATCCTTTGGTTCAATTTAAATTTACAAACACGCATCATTTTATTTTTAAAAGCAAACAAACACTTACTAGGTGAAACTTTATTTTTCACTGATTGATTTTTCTGAAAAGGAAAAAACACCTAAAAGAAATATTTACTTACAATTCATCAGGTCTGTAAGGAGGTGGACTTTCAAAAGGCCTTGAGGACATGGCTGATGTCAATGGTCACCTGATCTTCCAGCTGAGCAATGCCTGGTGCCTCCCAAGATAAGCCAATCTAAGCAACATAAGTAGGGTAATGGCATTACTACCGAGCGCAGTTTCCTTGCATCACTAAGAAAACGAACGATACCAATCACACGTAACCTTTCACTCCATGGTTATTTCTCTTTCCTTCCCACTGCTATTTTTACATGTTGGACCATTAATTCCTTGAACACAGGAAATCACTGAGCACAGGAATCATTTAGCTACTCATTCTCAGAGCACTTCACATCATGTTTTACACATAGCTGGTATGCAAATATTGTTTAAAATTGAAATTCTAAGTTGTAGTAATAACAGTTCACAAAGCTTTTACAGAACAGATAAAAATGGCATTTTTAAAAAGAAATTGTCTCTTCAACAAACAAGGGAGATATGTAAAATAAAGGAAAATTTCTTAAAATGTTTCCTATTACTTTTCTAAGTTCATACAAAATGAGCCTACAAATAAAATGCATATATAGCAGTGTCCAGCACATACTAACCCCCAATGCAACAACACCATAATCTAATTGGCTAAAAAGATGTTTTTACATTAAAAATAATTACAAAATGCACCTAGGAATGGTAAGATGGGACATTTTCCCCTTATTTTCTTTTTTAAATCTGCAAAATTGAATGTAATTCTGCATAACAAGGAAAAAACTTTATCAAACATAATTTGTATGTGTCCTCTCAGAAAAAAAAGTGAATCATTTTTTCCTAAAATTCTTAAACATCTGAGAGATGAAAGTTTGTCCACCATGGGAGCTTGTGGAAATTGAGTTTGAGAGACAATCTTTCAGAAGGTCACAAAGAAAACAGCAACTATAATAGGCATTTTGAGGACTGAACGACAAGATAAGGTGCAGTTTGGGGATAACAGAGAAGACTCCGAATGGAAGAGGTGGAAACTAAATGGAAGAGAGAAATGGAGGGAGGAAAGACACATGTGAGCAAGATCTAAAAGAATATTCAATATTCTGAGAATATTAACATGTTTAATATTTTTTCCTTTCCAAATACACTATGTGCAAGTGTAGATTATTAACTTAGCAACAATAAATCAATTCAAACTCTAAACTCTGTTTTTTAAAAGCAATAGCAACTATCCCCCACATCTTAAAGGACAATTCCAAACAATAAATTATTCAAATACATAGTAGGTAAGATCTCAAAGATGAAAATATATTAATAGTAACACCAACACACTTAATATAATTTTCCAGACAGTGAGAGAAAACAAGTTTTGCTTTTTAAAAAATGCTTTATTGGGGCCTCCCCGGTGGCGCAGCGGTTGAGCACTGGGTTGCGAAGCTGCCCGCAGCCTCTGCAGCGCTGGTTCGATCCCCGGCTGCTCCCCGGCCACTCCCCGGCCACCGGAGGAGGGTCCCACATGGCGTGCAGACCTCTCCTGCCACCCGCTGCTCCCCTCAGCAGTGTGCTTTGGTCCTTCTGCCTGCTCTGCTCCCCGCTCTGGCTCTGGTGAATTCTCTCACCCTCCCGCGCCTCTGACTGTACCCAGTGCTTGTATGTATGTATGTATAAATAAATAAATAAATCTTTAAAAAAAAATGCTTTATTGAAATAGGATCAGAAAGTATACAAATTGTAAGTATATAATCGAGCTCTATAACTGACACCCAAACACACATATAAATGAGCAATTTAGGCCAAAATGTTACGGTACTATAAAGGAGTAAAAGTCCAGACTAAGTGTCTTCCTAATTGATGCTTAGAAAAAGACAAACTGGGGGGCCTCCCTGGTGGTGCAAGGGGTTAAGACACAACCCATGAAGCTATCCGCAACCTCTGCTACTCTAGTTCGATCCCCGGCCAGGGAGCTAACCCACATGGCGCAGCAAATCTCTCCTGGCTTGCCAGCTGCTCCCCTCAGCAGTGTATTGCAGTCAGTCTGCTGTTCTGTTCCCTACTCTATCTTTGGTGAATCCTCTCACCCCCCTGCACCTCTGGCCTGTACCTCAGTTCTTGTATGCATAAATAAATAAATCTTTTTTTTTTTAAAAAAAGGCAAAGACAAACTGAATTTAAACACTAATAAAATATGGGAACCTATTTCTGAAGCTGAGTGTCCAATGGCACTGGCAAACTGACCTTAGAGGAACTTTACCCTTGCACAGCTAGGGCTCACTTATTCAAGATGATGCCAAAAATCATAGGGTCAACAGCAGTTTTTAAAATTCTAAATGAATCCAGACTCAGGCTTAAGTTGAAGTTTTGTCCAAAATTCAGACAACAAAATTCCTTTCCAAAATGTTCATGGATTCAGAGTTCAGTTAACATGTCTTTTCTAATAGCAGAGATTTAAAATTGTGAAGCAAGTAGTTTTATATAGATAGGTGATTAAAAACAAGTCATGCCATACCAACTTCACCTCCTCTTTTGCAAAGGTTGGAAGATAAAGGGAATACAGAGAGAATTCTAAGATTTTGAATACATTCATAGGAATGCATGGTTCAGTATGGTTGACTAGCTAGATTTCTACAAGGCTGAACAATGATATCTAGACAGAATGAAGGGAATGGACCATTTATGTTCACCTGGAGGGAGCTCTCCAGTGGTGACCAAGGCAAAGTAGACGAGACAAGCGCATACAGATTTGCAGCTGAATGCTGGAAAGGATTACAAACTCACTAGTTACAAGTACATCAATATTGGGCCTCCTGGTGGCACAAGGGGTTACGCACCGCACTAGAAGCAATCCTCAGCCTCTGCAGCACAAGTTCAATCCCTGGCCGGCCAGGGAGCAACCCACATGGCGGGGCAGACTTCTCCTGTCTCACCAGCTGCTCCCCTCAGCAGTGTCTATCTCTGGTGAATCCTCTCACTCCCCCACATCTCTGGCCTGTACCCCAGCTCTTGTATGCATAAATAAATAAATCTTAAAAAAAAAAGTACATCAATACTGACCAAGTTCTTTATAATGCTACAATGGTGCCCCCTAAAACAAACCCACTGTCTTTAAAAAGCTCACAATCTGAGAGGACATATTCCTCATCTCCTTGAAGTCATCCTCCTCTAGGTTGGGGTAATTAATTAAGGTGATATATTAAAGATAAGCAAAAACATTCTCAGAAAAGTGGCTATCCTGAAAGTGAGAAATTTCAGTATTTTGACATTTACATATATTATATCCATTTTAAAATACTGGGGGCATGAAAAAATTTTACAATTCAGTTTAAAAAATCAATAGTATAAATACTGGATACGGGAAATATGACAATAACCATTCCCTTTTAAAAGTTCATTTCCTTGGTGAGACTTTAAACAAAAGGTAAGAAGCTGTCCCACACTGGGACAGTATTCAGAGTTAGTAGTTAGATAGGGGAATGATAGTTATTAAAAAGTAATAAACCAGGCCTCCCCGGTAGCACAGCAGTTGAGCACTGGGTTGCCAAGCTGCCCTCAGCCTCTGCAGCGCCGGTTGGATCCCCGGCTGCTCCCCGGCCACCAGGTGAGAGTCCCACATGGCGCGCAGACCTCTGCTGCCGCCCGCTGCTCCCCTCAGCAGTGTACTTCGTCATTCTGCCTGCTTTGCTCTTCGCTCTCACTCTAGTGAATTCTCTCACCCTCCCGCGCTTCTGACTGTACCCAGTGCATGTATAAATAAATAAATAAATCTTAAAAAAAAAAGTAATAAACCTCTGTATAACACTGAAGTTTGTACATCACTTTCTAACTAGGTGCCTCTCCAGGAAGTTGCTTAAGATTTGAAGAAGGTAGAAAAACCATGAGTTAAGAGAAATGATTGGAATAACAGGAAATGTTTGGCCTGGAGAATTTAGCATTAGAAGGACCAATATGGCAGCCTTCAAATAGCTGTACTGTCTTTGTAGTCCTTTTAAAAAAACAAACAAAACAACACTGGGTCAGTTTCAACTCAATGTTAGGAAGTCTCTCCCTCACCCTGATGTACACACCCTCCAAAAGTAATGAATAACAATTTGATCTCATGCCATTTATACAAAGCTTAAGTTGTTTGATATTTTGGGGGGACTGGACTAGAAGACTTACCTCTAATGTCTCTCTCAAGGCAATACATGACAGTGCTTTAAGCCACGGCCAAGCAGAAAGAAAACCAGGAACAAACTGCTGCCCAAAGCCATGCAGAGCAACATTAACAGTCTCCGGTCAGTAAATATGTGTTGAGTGAAGGAAAAAATAAAATGAGAAAAAGACCACAGATTTTGGCCTACGGGGCTCCCTGGTTACCCTCACCAAACCTGTGTCTTGACATAAAATCAAACAGCTGAGTAGGGATCAGGAGCAAAAGGGAAGGAGCAGATTCTTATAGACTACATTAAGCCAAGAGGCAACTAATGTTTAAATATTTTTTAAAAAGTTCTCCCTTGAAATTGTTTAGTGTCCAAAAACTGTCTTACTGGATAACTAAGCTAGGACGAGAAAGGAAGCCTGAAAATGCTATGTCCCGAAATTATTTAAAACAAACTGTCAATAAGGAAAAAATAAACCTTATTATATTTAAGAACAGTTTGTTCCTTTTTGATCACATGCAATAAAATTTTTAATTTTCCTTTAAGAAGTTTTAAAGTTATGCCTGATATTATTAAATGACTCTGTTTACATTATAGGTAAATTGTTAGTAAGTTGCCTAAAATTTAAAAATTAGGCAGAGTTTGAAATAGACTAGTTCTGTGTGAGAAACTGCATTTTAAATAAGCTCTCCAAATGATTTTGAAGCCTCAAATAAAGGCATTGCTCCAAAGTATGCTTTGTTCTTGTGGGTTTCCATCAGGAGTGTCCAGATCTTTATATGGCAGGTGACTGTCACTCAGGTCTCAGCTCAAATGTCATCTCCTCAGAGATGCCTCCCTACTACCCACTCTATACACCAAACCTGTTTCTTTTTCGGAGCAAAATATTTTTTCTATTTTCCTGCCACCATTTCCATCCCAAGTGGACTATCAGCTTCACAAGCATTTAGATATGTCTACACCAGTCTTTTTTTTTTTTAAACATTTATTTATTTATTTATACAAGCACTGGGTACAGTCAGAAGTGTGGAGGGTGAGAGAATTCACCAGAGCCAGAGGCAGAAGGACAGAAGTACACTGCTGAGGGGAGCAGCGGGTGGCAGGAGAGGTCTGCGTGCCATGTGGGACCCTCCTCCAGTGGAGGGGGAGCAGCCAGGGATTGAACCGGCGCTGCAGAGGCTGCGGGCAACTTCGCAACCCAGCGCTCAACCGCTGCGCCACCGGGGAGGCCCTCTACACCTGTCATTTTAAAAAAATTCCTGATCCCTAGAACTAGTATCTTGTACAAGTATTTGATTTGTACAATAAACAGCCTATATTAGATTTGGGATTTCAATCTAGCAGTGAATGCCTTGAAGTTCTTCAGATAACTAACCCGGAAACTACAATCCCTCAAGTTGAGTTCAAAGAAAGTACTTAAGAGGTTACACAGTCTGAGGGACAGGGCAAAAAAAAAAAATGGATAAACACAACCTTATGGACATCACCAGGGAACTTGTTAAAAAGGCATAATTTCAGGCCCCACTTTTATTTATTTATTTATTTATTTATTAAGATTTATTTATTTATGCATACAAGAGCTGGGGTACAGGCCAGAGATGCGGGGGGGGGGGAACGGTGAGAGGATCCACCAGAGACAGAGTGGGGGACAAAATAGGCAGAATGATGGAAATACACTGCTGAGGGGAGCAATGGGCGAGACAGGAGAGGCTGCTGCGCCATGTGGGTTTCTCCCTGGCCAGCCGGGGATTGAACGCGTGCCTCAGAGGCTGCGGATTGTTCCGTAGTGCAGTGCTTAACCCCTTGCACCACCAGGGAGGCCCACAGGCCCCACTTTTAACTTAAGGATCAGAATCTGCATTTTACTAAGATCCCCAGGTGATTCATACCACGAGCAACACTGGGAAGCACTGCATTACAGAAGAGCTGCAAGCTTGGAAGCTAAAACAAAAGGCAAAACCAATGTCTACATGGTATTTTTATTTTAATGTTTTCATAAATAATGATGTGGATAAAAAAAGGCACTAAATATTCCAAGTAAACCTTGAAATGCAACTGAAGAAATTCCCTCTGCAAGGTTTCTGGGAAAGTGAAAGATACTGTAGCTAATAAACGTGTGACAATATATGTCATTCCCTTGAAAGGGCTGTAATTCCAACATTATCTCGAGAAGAAAACAGGCAGAATTTTACCTTTACATCAAGTAAGATGCAGAAAATAGGACACCATAGGGACTAGTGAAAAGTAGCGAATTCCAGAAAAATTCCCCAAATCTGGTTCTGTTGCTAGAATACCAATAACAGCCTGCTTTTTAAAAATACCTGCTCTGATTAGCTGAAATAGTTTTCAAGTCAGTCCATTCATTTGTAACGTTTCGGCAGCAGGTATTTGCTCACCTTTTAAATGGGAGTACTAGCAATATCTACCTTTTAAACTTGGGCAGCAGAGTGCCTCCCACACACGAAGTACTGCCAGTCATTTCCCTAAATAGCCTGGAAGCTATCCAAATCTCCCAACTGTCCTCTCCAGCACCTCACAAAGGAAGCACCCACCAACTAAATAAATGAAAAACTATAAAAGCCAATGTGTTATTTAGTCTGAGGCTCCACCATTAAAATGTCTTTTAAAACACATCCCTAAGGGAAAAATAGATTTCTCGCGTACAGTGCAAAAGAAATACTATTGCACTCGACAATGCGGAGTTTGAGAATTCTACCTCCCGTCTAGAAAGAACTAGTTTTCAATCACAACATGAACCGCCTTAGTGCCTTCATAGAAAGGGTTTCTTTTTTCTAAGGATCCCAATAATACACTTGTTGTGCGTGGGAGCCACAAGCTAAGCTGCAGGCAGCCTCCTCCCTGCCCCGGGTCATTCCCCAGGTGGACACTTTGCCCGGCGCGCCAAGGCCGGACTTGGGATGTCCCGGCTTCTCCTCGGGCTCAGTCGCTCCACCTGGGACTCGAGGGGCTCGGGCCGTCTTTCCAGCACCAAGATGCAGAGGCCATTTTGGCCCCTCAGCCCACCTCTCCCGCACACTTCCTCCGACGCAACATGTCGGCAGCCGTGACCTCTCTTCCCTGGCGGTCTCAAAACAACACGGCCCCGCCGGACGCCGACCCCGGAATCCGCGCGCCCCCGTCGCGCCCAGGAGCACCCCAAGGGTTCGCGCCTGCCCAGCAGGGACCGCCCGCAGGCAGGTCCGGCCACCTGGCGGCGGCCTCTGTGGTCACGGGTGAGAATCCGCAGCGCGAGCAGCTTCCCTCGAAGTACAGCCTCTCTCGAAATGCACTCCCCGCCCCCGGCTCACATCGACGCGGGCTCCTACAAAGTGCATTTAAAGTAGACGGTCGACCCACACCGCGACTCCAGGACTATGGCACGAATTACACCCGACCACCCCGCTCCCAGGATACCTAAGGGGGTGGGGTGGGCACGGGAACCGCGAGGTCTCGGGGGATCTAAGATGCCCCGCCCGGGCCGGCGAGGCCCCCTCCCTCCAGCCCTGTGGAGGCGGCAGCTGCGTCCCTCTCCTCGGAACTGCCGCCGGAGGGCTGAGCGCGGGTTCCTCACGGGCCACGGAGCTCCCACTCATCAAAACGAAAAGTTGCTGGCGCCGCCGGAGCTGGTGGCTTTACGCTTCCCCGCCGAATGCCCCGATCGCTGGCTCCGAGCGGCACCTCGCCCGGAGAGGCGCCCAGTGCGCCTCCCAGTGCGCCCAGCGCTCATCTCCCCGCGGACCCGCGCCTCGCCGGCCCCCGCGAGCCCCTGCCCTGAGGCGAAACCGCCACCGAAACCGGCGCTGGACGGCCTCCCCCCGCGCCTCCACCGCCGACCGAGGCGCCGCGGTCTCCCCGCCGACCCTCTGGGGCCACCGTGCGCCCCGGGCACGCGCCCAGCTCTCACCTACTCCCTGCAGCAGGGCCCGACCCACCAGGGACGGCGAGAGGCCGGGAGCGCGCTCACCTGGCGGGCGCACCTGACGCCGGGCCGGCCGCGGGCTGCCACCGCGGACCCGAGACGGACGCGGCCGTCCTCCCCCGCCCCACCCACCGCCCCTGCCCCCGGGCATGCGCACCAGCGCCCGGCCCGCTGCGGGAGCCCCGGCTCCGCGACGGCGAGTCCCACCTGCTGCGCCCTGCGCCGGCCCCTGCGCGCTGCAGCCGGTTCTCTGGCGAGTCCTGCCGCCTCTCTCAGAGGGAACAGAAGGAAGGAGGTGGACGCTGGCAGAGGGTGTGGTGTGGCCACCTCCTCCCTCAGTGACCCATTCACCTGAAACTCGGGTGGGTGGAGGAGGGAGCAGCGGAGAAGGAGGCGGGAGGAACCTGCCCGTCTCTGCACACCCTGAGCGCGCGGAGTTAAAGGAACCGCGCGGCTCTCGGCGCGGAGGCGGGGGGGCCCGCCTCCCTGGGGGGGACTGCGGCGTCTCGAGGGTGGGAGGTGAATTTGAGCTCCCTGGGGCGCGCTCGGAGTTCCGCCGGCTTCGGCAAGAGAGGTCTGGAAGGACTGTACCCCCCTCCCCTCAAGAGGACCCGAGGGTGCTGAGCCCCCTGGCAGGAGAGACGCGAACACTTTCCTAAGCCGAAAATTTGATTCAAGTTTTGGTGGAATAAAATTTCCAGGTGTGGGAGATTTTCAAGTTTTGCGTAAGTTTAGGAGCTGTGGAGCTAGGGGGAGAAAATAATTTCATTACTCAGAATTGGTAAATGAAGGTGTCGGTCAATTTTCCAGCAAAATTAAGTGCACAGCCCGGTACGCACACCACTTCGGGGTCTCCTGGTCCACCTCCCCACATTTAACAATTACATGTTTGAGAGTTAGCTCTTGGGGGAGAATGGGAGGATTTAAACCACTTTAATATTTTCTTTGACATAAAAAAAGTACCAATACCCTAGTTCTGTGTGCTGTGTTTGTTGACCTGGGGGCTGGTTCCAAAAGAATGTTTACTTAGGAAAATTCAGCCTGTACTTAAAGATGTGTACACTTTTACATAAGTTTGTTGTATTTCAATGTATTTTTTTAAGCTGTACTACTCCAGAATGGCAGTTTTAGTTCTTGCAATTTATCTGCGTTGAAGGCTAGAATTTAGGCTTCTTAACTCCTGCTTCACTTTGTGTTCCAATCTGGAATGTCAGCATTACTGATACATTTCTAATAAAATCCCACCCACTTCTCTGCCTTTATGTAGTTAAAAATGTGACTCTCCCATACATTAGATCTTGACGCACAATTCAACAGTTAAGGAAGTAAAAGCATTATATATAACAAGGTATTTTAAATAATGACAGCCTTAGCGGGTAATTAATTTAATTGGTATTCTTCATGAAGTCATTGGTACAATTATTTTAATATGACTATGTCATTTTTTGAATGATGCAGTTTAAATTGGTGTTGTTAACACTCAGGAAATCAGGTTAATCCTCTTAATGTTCGATGTCAGATTACTGAAATCTCCAAACATTCCATTTGGTTTATAATTAAACAAGGGAACATTTCCTAATACTCTCAGATTTATAAACACATGTCTATTATTTTATAGTGTACTTTGATGTATTCTGAAGAGAAGTTGCATTGCCGCTTTTTAAAATTGAAATATATTTCACATATCACTTAATTTTTAAGTGTACATGCAATTCAGTGATTTTTTTATTTAAATTTTTAAGTGAAGTACTATTGGTTTATATCATTGTTACTATTTTGGAAGTATAGGCTCTTCCCCTTCAGGTATAGTTACCATAACAAGCACACCACAAAGGCACCCGTAGCCCTCCATCACACACTAATGTGCTCCCCCCACACTATTCTAATCCTCACCCTTCTTCCTCTTCCCCTCTGATGCCTAAATTCTATGGTCAGCTTTTCCAGGTCCATCCAAATGATGTGAGTTTATCTTTTTTCATCACTGAGCAGTATTCCATTGTATATACTTACCACATCTTCTTGATCCACTTATCTGTGTTTGGGCGCTCAAGTTGTTTCCATTGCCCAGCTGTTGTAAATAGTGCTGCACTAAATATGGGAATGCAAGTTTCCCTTTTTTTTTAAAGGAATTTTTATGTATGCATACAATACTGGGGTACAGGCCAGAGATGTGGGGGATGAGAGGACTCACCAGAGACAGAGTGGGGAGCAGAACAGACAGATCGACTGAAATACACTGCTGAGGGAAGCAGCAGGCGAGTCAGGAGAGATCTGCTGCGCCATGTATGTAGCTCCCTGGCCAGGGGATCAAACTCATGCTGCAGAGGCTGCAGATATCTTCATAGGTTGTGTCTTAACCCCTTGCGCCACCAGGGAGGCCCTATTTTTCTTATTCCCACTATAAAACTAAATCTAAAGGCATGATGTGTTAGGATAGAAAGTTGTGATATTTTACCAGTTTTCCTAATCCACTCAGCAACCATTTCTGAGGGCCTCACATGTGCACAGTAGTAAACAGAACCTCAAAATCCCTGCTTTCAGTGAAGCTTACTCTCTAGTTACTGATGAATTCAGGCATATGGAATAATAGACTTTAAGTTGCACTATGTGAAATTGGAGATAGTTGATCATTTATAATTACAAAAAATAACTTTATATGGTTCAACTTACATTTCTGTCGGAATGTTGTATATCATTTTTATTGCTTTCAGATTAATTTTCCAAACAATGCTCATAAGATTGAAATAAAAAACTGTTCTTTCAATCATACTGAAGAGTATGCATATTAGTTAGTAGTTGCAAATTTACAGACAGGAAATCCAGCCTTAAAGCCTAAACACATCATCATTCTTCAATAACAAAACAAAATCAACTGAATGTGAAATGATACCAAGTACAGTATAATCATGTTATGTAAATTGTAAAAACTCACAGTAGTATTATCAATACTATGTTCCACTATTAAATATTAATTGATGAATAGCCTCCTGACTTGGAAAAAAATATTTTCTAAAGACATGTGGTTAATGACTTGTTGATTCTACCTGCAGTTGAATGATAAGGTAAAAAAAAAAAAAATTCTGTCTTTATACATAAGGAAAAAGTTAAGAGTCAGAATATGGTATCAGAAATTTGAGTTCAAATCTGTGTTGCCACTTATTTTCTGGATGGTATTGTTCCTTAAGGAAAGACTTAAGGGAAAGCTTAAAACCTAATTTTCTCACTGTAAATTAAGGATGATAATAAATGTACTACTTTCATAAAATTATTGGAGACACAGAGACCGTTCATTCAGATAGACCAAAACAAGACCTGGTAAATTAGTAAGTCATTGCTATTTCTGTCTCAGTGAAATAATCCTTATCACACAGTTATGTCATAAATATTTGTTGAGTAAGCAAATACAATGTGCCTGTGAATTTGTGTCTATCTCTCCCATAGTCTACTGCCTTTGTGAAAATGACAAATTCCTTAATGGTATCTCAAGGCTTACAACTCTACTACTAGGCCTTAGAAGAGAAAGGACAGGACATCAGAATATATCCATTATGACTCACCTGCTTAGTAAATGAATTAAATGATCAATATTTGTTCAAGGGCAACTTTGTTTGGAGTTAGTGATGACCTAGCAAGAAGGGCCTCTAGTTCCCCCACCCAATCAGGGGAGTATCCCAATCCACGTAGAACAATTTCCTTAGAAATATTTATCAATGAATTTATGGGGAAGTAACCATGAAGGCAATTTTTAGAAGATGATACCAAATGGTAAGTAAAGCACTATCTCTTCAATCCTTATATATAAAGCAAGATGGTCCCAGGAGATCCCAAGGTTAAAGTCAGCACCTGACCCAGAACTTAAACAAGTGGAATAATGATAACGGTAATCACCATCATTTACTCAGCCTAACCTTGTACCAGGCACTGTACTCAGTGCTTTATGGAATTTTTTGCTTGTTTTGTAGTTCTATGATGACTTATTTTCCCCATTTTTAAGTAACAAACTCAGAAAATTTTCATCATTCACTCAGGATATCTTGCTAAGTTGTAGAGTCAGGATTAAAGCATAAGTTATCTAATTCCAGAACTACCATGTTAATAGTTTTAATATACTTTAGGAATGGTTTTTGTCTCATATCCAAAAGTCTTAAAACTGTAGAAAGATTTCAAAGTGCAATAGAAAAAGTAATCCTAAAAAGACTGATACAATGGAATATTATGAATGAGTATGAATCCATTAGAGCTACTGCTAACAACATGGTGAATCTTTCAACCAGGATACTGAACAAAATAAACAAGTATGCCACTGTATGATTCTATTTATGTAAAGTTCAAAAACAGGGCAGGGGCCTCCCTGGTGGCGCAAGCGTTAAAGTCTCAGCACTATCAAGCAATCTCCAGCCATTGCAGCATGAGTTCAATCCCCAGCCACGGAGCTAACCCACAAGGCACAGAAGACCTCTCCAGTCCTACACACTGCTCCCCTCAGCAGTGTATTTCAGTGGATCACCCTCTTCTGCTCCCCACTCTCTCTCTGGTGAATCCTCTCACCCCCCCAACCCTGCACCTCTAGCCTACCCAGTTCCTGTATGCATAAATAAATAAAAATAAATCTTTAAAAAATAATAATAAAAAAAGTTCAAAAACAGGTAAAACTAAATTATGTCATGTGGAGATATATATGTATGTATATATAATTAGCAAAGCTACAGAAACCAAAACAAAGAAATATTATCATAAATTCAGGATAGTGTCACCTCAAGGAGGATAAGAAAAGGTAAGGATGGGGAGGGCAGAGATGCACTTGTGGTGCTGGTTATGTTCTGTGAATTTATGTTTTCTGCTTTGAATTTTGAAGAATTTTGAACATCAATCTAAACATTTTCCTGTATTTAAAAATAATTTTTAAATTGTGCACATTATGCACATTTCACGGCTCTTAGCCTTACAACAATATATTAAACTATACACATTTTGTGCACTTTTTGCACAAGGAATTTTGCATTTTACAATAAAAGTTCTATTTAAAGTAATGGGGTGTGGTGACATTCTTAGAAGGTTGTTGAAGACCAATGTCTAGGTGTTTTGTTTTGTTTTTTAAATAACATTCCTTAAATACCAGCAGAAAAGAACTTTATAAAATCAGAGTAAATTAAGATCATATGAAGAGAGAGAGGATTTTGATATGGGGCAAAATACCACCACAATTCTATGGATGATGCAGATAAAGAGATTTTGAGCTGATTATTTATTTATTTATTTTTGAGATTTATATTTATTTTTATTTATTTATGCATACAAGAACTGAGGTGTAGGCCAGAGGTGCAGGGGATGAGAAGATTAATCAAAGACAGAGTAGGGAGCAGAACAGGTAGATCTACTGAAATACACTGCTAAAGGGAGTAGTGGACCAGACAGGAGAGGTCTGCTGGGCCATGTGGGTCAGCTACCTGGCCTGGGATTGAACTCATGCTGCTGTGGCAGCCAATAGCTTGATAGTGCTGAAACTTTCAATCCCTGTGCCACCAGGGAGGCCTTATTTATTTATTTATCTATTTATTTATTTATTTATATTGCTTTAGTCATGCATTGCACTGGAAATTGGCCTTGCAGGCATTTTCAGGAACTGGCCTTCTTGAAATGTTTTAAGCTCAAAAAAGAAACAAAGAAACAAAGAGGAAGTAATAAACATTAACCAAATACTGCAAATACTGTGTTTTCATATCTAATTTTAACTTGATTCTTTTTTTTTAAGATTTATATATTTATTTATACAAGCACTGGGTACAGTCAGAGGCGCGGGAGGATAAGAGAATTCACCAGAGCCAGAGCGGGGAGCAGAGCAGGCAGAAGGACCGAAATACACTGCTGAGGGGAGCAGCGGGCGGCAGGAAAGATCTGCGTGCCATGTGGGACCCACAGGGCTGCGGGCAGCTTCGCAAGCCAGCACTCAACCGCTACACCACCGGGGAGGCCCGTAACTTGAGAGATTCTTTACCTTCATATTCCCACTCCTTAAATGTATTACTAATAATCTTGTAACTTATCACAAGGACTCCTAGCCCTGGAAAAGTCACTTGAACTGGGTCAGTATGAAAGTGATATACTCTAAGCAATTTACAGACTTGACATTCTATTGAGAATGATGTGCCTTGTCCTCTTTTTCATTATAATACTTCCCCCGATAGCTTTTCAGATTTTATTTGGCATTTCTTTAGAGAAACATTAGAAACCTACAAAGAGAACCTCAATACAGCTCCTAAAATGTTGATGCTAATCCATATATAGTCTAAGTGGGATATTTGCGAATTGTTTACAAAGAGGAATATTCAGTCAAAAAATATTTCCTCAGGGCCTACCTGGTGGCATGAGGGGTTAAGATGCAATCTATGAAGCTATTCGCAGCCTCTTCAGCACGAGTTCGATCCCTGGCTGGCCAGGTAGCTACCCACATGGCGCAGCAGACCTCTCCTGTCTCGCCCGCTGCTCTCCTCAACAGTGTTTTCAGTCAATCGGCCTGTTCTGTTCCCCACTTTATCTCTGGTGAATCCTCTCACCACACCCACACCTCTGGCCTGTACCCCAGTTCTTGTATGCATAAATAAATAAATCTTTTTAAAAAATATTTCCTCAGTAGCTATTATGTGCCAAACCCTGGAGATATAGTGTACTTAAGACAAACAGTTTCCCTCATGGAAGTTTATACTCTAATTGAGAGAAGACATGCAACATAGTTAAATTGAAAATGAACAAGATAATATCAGATAGTGATGAGTGACTTGAAGAAATGAAGCAGGCTAAGGGGACATAGAGGGCTGGGAAAGGCAGCAGGGAGGGTGGTCCCAGCAGCTGCTCTGAAGGGGTGTCACTGGAGCTGAGACTTTAATGGTGAAAAGGAGCCAGCTATGCAGAGATCTGAGCTGACAACATCCTCAGGCAAAATCTAGGACCACTTAGGAGATTCAAAACCCAGACAACCAGAAGGGGAGTGTGCAGGAGATGCAAGCTGAGAAGGAGGAGGTCAGATCTTGGCTGCTCTATTCCCAGTGTCTGCTAACTGCAGTGGAAGCTTCGGAGGGTATTTGGAGTATTATTTTATAGTGATGAATTTATGTTTTCCGCTTTGAATTTTGAAGAATTTGGAACATCAATCTAAACATTTTCCTGTATTTAAAAATAATTTTTTGTACCACTTGAGAGTTTATAGCTTCTAAATAGAAAGGATTAAGCTTGAGAAAGATGGCCAAGGTGACCTGAAACCCAATTGATAGGATCTTTGAGAAATGCAAATGACTCTTATTCTTCTTCCTACATGAATCTTAATTAGAAAGATTGGCTTCAGTCCCTGAGAGGTGTGAGATGTCCAGGGAGTACAAAGGAAGATGATAGAGAAGATCTACCGTGATCACATGATTATTTTACTTTTCATGTTTTTCCTATATTTTCTAAAATTTCTCAATAAACAAGCATGTATTATTTTGATGTTTTAAATTTTCCCAAGTTTACTACCTTGAAAAGTTGAGAAAATAGCACAAGGAACTATATTCTTCACCTAAATTCACCAATTGTCCAGTTTGCTTTCTTTTTTTTTTTAAAGATTTATTTATTTTTTTAATGCATGGAAGAAATGAGGTACAGGCCAGAGGTGCAGGGGGTGAGAAGATTCACCAGAGACAGAGTAGGGAACAGAAGAGGCAGACTGAAATGCACTATTGAGAGGAGCAGTAGGTGAGACAGGAGAGGTCTGCTGTGCCATGTGGGTAGCTCCCTGGCCAGCCAGGGATCGAACTCATGCTGCAGAGTCTGTGGATAGCTTCACAGTGCTGTGCTTACCCCCTCGTGCCACCAGGGTGGCCCCAGTTTGCTTTCTCTCACACATACTCGCATATATGAAATATGTACACGGTATTTGCTCAGTCTGTATTTTTTTTATTCAACCATTTAAAAGTTGCAGAAATCATTACACTCATCCCTACAAATTTCAGCATGTATCTCCTAAGAACCAAGTCATTCTTTTATATAACCGGTACCTTAGTTCATGATACTATAACGGAATCTAATAGGTTAGGTGGTTTATGAAAAATAGAAATTTCTTTCTCATGTTTTTGGGTGCCTGCATAATTAGATTCTGGTGAGAACTCTCTTCCAGGTTGCAGGTGGCTATTTTCTCTTATATTCCCACATGGTAGAAAGGTTAAGAAAGGTAGCTCTTTTATCAAGGCACTATTTTCATTCATAGGCTCCACCTGGCTTAATCAGCTCCCAAAGACCCTTACTGCCTACTATCATCACTTTGGGGGGTAGGATTTATACCTAGGAATTTGGGGAGGGGACATGTAGGGTAAGGAAAAATGACAGGCTTTTCTGCCCTCCCGCCATCGGGATAGATGATGGATCCTTGCGGTCCTGAATGCATGCCTGATGGCGGGCACCTGGTGTAGGGTGTGGGCATAGATAGATGGGATTCACCTGGGTTGAGACTGGGCTTTTAAGGGTGGCATCACGGGGACGCCAGTAGAAGCCGAGAGAGAAGCAAGAGAAGAAGAAGCTGAAAGAGAAGCCGAGAGAGAAGCAAGGAAGCAGAAGCAGAAATCACCGCAGAGCCCAGACAGAGTGAGGATTTGCTGGGGACTGGGAGGACTGCCAGCCTCCCGGCCCCCCAGCACACTTGCCTGCTTAGTACTGGGTAAATCCCAATAAAAGCCTGCAAAAACCACTGAGGACTCTGACTCCTCCTTTACCTGGTCTGCTGGATCATAGAAAACCTGCTCAGTGGTCCAGTCCTGCCCCTTTACAGGACACAAATATATATATATTTTTAAAGATTTATTTATTTATTTACACAAGCACTGGGTACAGTCAGAAGTGCAGGAGGGTAAGAGAATTCACCAGAGCGAGAGCGGGGAGCAGAACAGGCAGACTGACAAAATACACTGCTGAGGGGAGCAGCGGCCTGGCAGGAGAGATCTGCACACCATGTGGGACCTTCACGGGAGGCCAGGGGTCGAACCGGTGCTGCAGAGGCTGCGGGCAGCTTTGCAGCCCAGTGCTCAACTGCTGCGCCATTGGGGAGGCCCACAAATATATATTTTTAAAGATCTTTTATTTATACATACAAAAACTGGGTGTGGGGAGGTGCTGGGGAGCAGAACAGGCAAATCTACTGAAATACACTGCTGAGGGGAGCAGCCTGGGAGACAGGAAAGGTCTGCTATGCCTTGTGGGTTAGCTCCCTGGCCTACGATCAAAGTCACACTACAGTGGCTGGCCATGGCTTGATAGTGCTGAGACTTTAACCCCTGTACTACCAGGGAAGCCCTAAAACATATATTTTATTATTTTATTGTATTCATCCAGGAACCAGTCAAGGATCATTCCTCAAGTTTCACTATAGTGTCTGTTTACACTGCTTAATTCTTGCACAATCCCTTTGCTAGCTTTGTTTTCATGACATTGTCATTTTTTGAAAGAATCTGGGTCAATTGTCCTTTTGAATGTCTCACAGTCTGGATCTGTAATTTTTCCCCTCATTATTAGACTTAGAGGAAACCCTGTTGGCAAGAACTCTCGGTAGGTGATGGTGGGACTTTATACTCCATCAGAGCAGGAAGCTGACACTCTCAAGTAGTCCCAAGAGGAGTGGTGCTAGTTTTAAATCAGGTGGTATCCTCCAGATTTTCCCTTTTCCTTTGTAATTAATAATTATTCCTTGCGGTGATACTTTGAGTTTGTGTACCTATCTTACTTTCAAATAATCTTTCACCCAGTAAAAACTTCATTGCTGATTCTTGCCTTGTGCAAGTACTTCTTTGGTGGCATATGATTTTTTCCCCTGAAACTCTCAAATATCAGTATTGACACTAACTAGTACTATCAAGAAAAAAAACAATTGAAGAACTTTTCAGTGTGAGAAAAATGAAAGTGGGAAACAATCTAATTCATTAAGATATTGACCTGACCTGAAAACCCTTTCCTTTTGGTGATATAATTTCTTTCTCTTTTGCCTTTAAGTTGTCAATTAATCCCCTCACCTGCATAATGTAGGCTTTGCTTGTTTATACTAAGGAGGGTAGGTGATGTGGGAGCAGGCAAAGCATCATTTTTCCGCAATACTCTTCCCTCACACATAGTCTAGGAAAGGAAGTGGACATTCACAAAAATAAAAAGGACAAAGAAGTGCTGGGCGAGTGGTAGAGATAAGAAGGCTCACTTCTCTGACTAAGAGCAACTGCTCACAGGGTTTCAGGGATGTTCCTCCCACTCCAATCTCTGTGACGTGTTCTTTGCTCACACTAATTGCTTTACCTGGAATGTCCCTCTCCACCTTTATGTGTGTAGGTTCACATACTGAAATATTTATAGTGCTCCAAGACTGAAAATAAATAAATAAATAAATAAATACAAAAAACCAACAATAAGACCTGCCTGATGCACAAGGGTTAAAGTCTCAGTGCAATCAAGCTATCTCCACCCACTGCAACATGAGTTCAATCCCAAGCCAGGGAGGTGACCCACAGGGCACAGCAGACCTCTCCTGTCTCACCCACTGCTCCCCTCAGCAGTGTATTTTAGTCAATCTGCCTCTTCTGTTCACCACTCTGTCGCTGGTGCATCCTTTCACTGCCCCCCCCCAACCTCTGGCCTACACCCCAGTTCTTATATGCATAAATAATAAAATAAATCTTTAAAAACAACAACAACAAAACTTTCATCCCACTCCTTCTCTATAAAGTGACTTTTCCCCTTTCTGCTCATATTCCCTAAACAACTTATCTAAACTTTTCACCTACTGTTAAGTCACTTTGTAACCTGGATTACACAAGCATTTTTGGGTACCTCCTAGACAGTACACTCTTTGAGAGTGAGTTTCCTTTCTCTTTGTGCTCCCTGTGAGTCCCTCATTCTGTGACTTTGTACTGTTACTTAAACCGAGTAAACGGAAAACCTGCAATACTTCAATAAATCATTACTAAGTGTACTGGAATTGAATTACGCTGGTCATACTCTTTAAGAGAAACTCTCCTCTGGCCTTTTGTGCTTTTTTTTTTTTTTTCAAACATGTCCCTGATAGCAGTAGGTTAATAAGGAAGTTTCCTTTACTCCCTTCCGCTAGACAGAGGGGGAAAAAATAACAGGAAACCAAACCACAGAAAACAATGAAGATGAATATCAAATATTTGTTCCTTTTCCTACAAGAGGAGTTGTCCACAATGTTAGGTCATCATAGTGGCACCTGAAAGAATCAAAATTACTTGAATTTTAGGAATTTCCAGTCTAACAATTTGACTGTCTTTATCTAAATGGAGCAAAGTTAAAACAGTCTTTCAACTGTTGTGGGAAAGTATTCTAAATAGCCCAAGTTTGGGCCTCCCGGGTGGTGCAGCGGTTGAGCGTTGGGTTGCAAAGCTGCTCGCAGCCTCTGCAGAGCCGGTTCAATCCCCGGCTGCTCCCCGGCCACCGGAGGAGGGTCCCACATGGCGTGCAGACCTCTCCTAAAAATAAATCTTTAAAAAAAAAATTAGCCAAAGTTGTCCTCTAGAAATTGTAGCTAGCATCAAACTGTGATCCAGGAGCCTGCTCTGCTGGTGCAGATAAATTTCTTCCACACACTTTGAACATTGTATCAGGTCCAAATCAGGCGCCCCCAGGCTGTGTCAATGTAGCACAGTGATTATTTTGAATTAAAGAGACAATGGTGAATGGATGACACCCCAAAACTCACTTTTTCCTAAAAGCAGGAAATGTCTCCAACCTTTCTTCTGGTTTCCCCTGAGAGCAGAAAATAAATCTCTATATGAAAAGTACCCTCACTCCGCAGAGATAGGGAGACACCTTATTTGAAGAGACAGGGACAGAAAGGTACAGCAACAAGTTCTGCGTACCTCACTAACTTAATTGTCCAGAACAAAACTTTCAAGAATTTCTTTGCCTTGTCCATTCATCACAAATAATTGCTCCTTTGTGGAAAAAGTATATAAAGTGACTGTTTTAGTCACTTACTGGTTTCCATTTCTTAGAAACCTCTGTGTGATTGAAATTACATATATCTTTTCTATTGCTAATCTCACTTTTGTCAAAGGATTATTGTGCCCCTCAAAGGAACCAAAAGAGGTAAGGGGCAATTTATCCCAAATGTCCCCTACATAAGAAAAGAAATAAAGGTATTATTTATTGAGTAACTTCTGTGTCATCACAACCTCGCAAGTTAAATATTATCTCCCTTTTGTAGATAAGAAAACAGAGTTTCAGAGATAATAAAAATTTGCTTAAAGTTACACAACTAGAAAAGAATGAAGCTGGAATTTAAAAACACACCTTTATGATGGACCTCCCTGGTGGCACAGGGGTTAAAATCTCAGGGCTATCAAGCCATTTCCAGCCACTGCAGCATGAGTACATCCCCAGCCAGGGAGTTAATCCACGTGGCACAGCAGACCTCTCCTGACTTGCCCGCTGCTCTCCTTAGCAGTGTATTTCGGTAGATCCGCCTGTTCTGCTCCCCACTCTGTCTCTGGTGAATCTTCTCACCTCCCCCTATCCCACCTCTGGCCTACGCCCCAGTTCTTATATGCATAAATAAATAAAAATAAATCTTTTTAAAAAATGTCTTTTGGGGGCCTCCCTGGTGGCACAGTGGTTGAGTGCTGGGCTGCAAAGCTGCCCACAAACTCTGCAGCACTGGTTCGATCCCAGGCCACCCGCAAGGGTCCAACATGGCACACAGACCTCTCCTGTCTCGCCTGCTGCTCCCCTCAGCAGTGTACTTCATCAGTCTGCCTGCTCTGCTCTCCCCCCTAGCTCTGGTGAATTCTCTTACCCTCCCACGCTTCTGACTGTACCCAGTGCTTGTATAAATAAATAAATAAATCTTTTTTTTAAAAAAGTGTCTTTTTGACTCCAAGACCATATCACTCACAGGACACAGATTATTTCAACACCCACTTGCACACCAGTCTGTGAGGAGCTAATGTCCACATCCACTATCCCAATGCTTTGAAATAGGAATGCGGAATACGCTAGAATATCTCCCAGTTTCCTTTACATCTTTCTTCTTATTTCAGTGAATTCAAGTTTGTTCTTATATTTACCCTCCCTCTGCAGCCAGAGGTTTCCAGACAGTTCACCCCACCCCATTAGCAAAATATAATTCTAGTCCTCTTGCCAGTGACTGGCTCTGGGTCTCACACCCAAACCACTCACCAAATAGACATGTTTTCCAGTGATGTTGTCAGCCACCTTACAATCACAGGAGAACTAGCCCAAGCATCAGGTCCTCACCCAGAAGTGGCATGAGCAAGAGAGAGAAGGAAGACCATGGCCTGCAGCCCACTTGAGACTCCAGTTATATGAAATAATACATTGCTTTATTATTTAAGTTATTTTAAACTTGATTTTTTGTTGGTTTGAACTGAAATCATCCTGTTACATAGAAAAGTATAGGCACTTACAAGTCCATTGAATGACATTGGTTTTGTGCCAGGAATAAGGCTAGTCACCTTACATACAATCCTTGCAAGGTAAGTATTGTCATTACCTCCATTTTATAGAGAAGGAAATTAAGCCTCAGCAAGTTCATGTATTATTTATTTATTTTAAAGATCCCAGTCGGATGTGACTTTCTATGGTTAGACAGCAGCAAAGTGGCAGAGCTAGGATTTTTTTTTTTTTTTAAAGATTATTTATACAAGAGCTGGGGTACAGGCCAGAGGCGCTGGAGGGTGAGCGGATTCACCAGAGACAAAGCGGGGAGCAGAACAGGCAGACTAACTGAAATACACTGCTGAGGAGAGCAGCAGGCAAGACAGGAGAGGTCTGCCATGCCATGTGGGTAGCTCCCTGGCCAGCCTGGAATTGAACCCATGCTGCAGTGGCTGTGGACAGCTTCGCAGCGCTGCACTCAACCACCTATGCCACTGGGGAGACCCACATTAATTGGTTTGCTTAAGGTCACAGAGCTAGTGAATACCACATTTGGGGATTAAATCTTTGACTTCCTGTCTCCTTTATCTATCACACTCGTGAATGATGACAATCATTACTCTATGACATTTTCACTTAAAATAACTCACAAAAAGTCATAAAGTCATTACTTAGCATGATCAGTTTCTTCTGCCTCAGTTACTAAACACACATATCCATAAATCTTCATATGGGGCCTCCCCGGTGGCGCAGTGGTTGAGCGCTGGGTTGCGAAGCTGCCCGCGGCCTCTGCGGCGCCGGTTCGATCCCCGGCTGCTCCCCGGTCACCGGAGGAGGGTCCCACATGGCGCGCAGAGCTCTCCTGCCGCCCACTGCTCCCCTCAGCAGTGTACTTCGGTCCTTCTGCCTGTTCTGCTCCCTGCTCTGGCTCTGGTGAATTCTCTCACCCTCCCGCGCTTCTGACTGTACCCAGTGCATGTATAAACAAACAAACTAAATAAATAAATAAATAAAGCATGCCTCTATTTTAAAAAAAAAAAAAAAATCTTCATATGCATAGACCCCAACATCCAGGTCCAAAATGGCGAAGTCATTCACGGTGATTCAGTTAAGTTAGGCTAAGTCCTCATGAAGTAACAAAAGCCTCACAAAATCTTGGTGTCTTAGAACAACAAAGGTTTATTTTCACTCATGATCCATATTCTAAGAGAGTTGACTAAGGACTTTGCTTCACAATTTCCTTACTCTAGGTTGTCAGAGAAACCACTATTTCAAATGTTACTAGACATGGTTAAAGAAAAAAAAAAACTTCTAGAGGATCTTACACTGGCAATTAAATATGTTGGCTAAGAAGTGGTAAAACTTCGGCCTCCCTAGTGGCGCAAGGGGTTAAGAGACAACCTATGAAACTGTCCACAGCCACTGCAGCATGAGTTCGATCCCCGGCCAGGGAGCTACCCACACGGCGCAACAGACCTCTCCTGCCTCACTCATTGCTCCTCTCAGCAGTGTATTTCAGTCAGTCTGCCTGTTCTATTCCCCACTCTGTCTCTGGTGACTCCTCTCACCACCACCCCCATACACACACCTCTGGCCGGTACTCCAGTTCTTGTATGCATAAATAAATAAATCTTTAAAAAATAAATAAAAAGAAGTGATAAAAATTACCTCCATTAACAATTTATTGTCAGAACTAAATGGATGGTTCCACCCAGCCACAGTATTCCATGTCCCTGAGAGGAAAGAAAACTAATAATCTTACCTGTGGGCAGCAGTAGCGACCACACAATTGGCTAGAGAGCATGTAGATTTATAGCCTACAAATTTCATGCAGCTCATCAAAACACTTTCCCAAAGTGCTGTTACAAATGCTACCTCATTTTATCTTCACAACCCCGTGAAGCAGTTTTAATAGATAGATGTTAATAACTCCTTGTTTTATAGGAGAGTAAGATTCACAGAGGTTACGCAGCCAGCCCAAGGCTACAAAGAACGGAGCTGAAATTTAAACATAGTTTGACTCTACATCCTACATTACTTCCAGAATACTACACTACCTTCAGGAACCTCTTCATGACAGAGTGTTACCACATGGAAGTTTTCTTAAACACCTGGGCAAATATTAGCATTAGTAGCAAAACAATACTTGAGGTTTCCTTTGGCAGATTCCATAACTCAAAAAATTAATATCCTAATAGTGGTGACAGACACCTATTGGGTCTCCCGGATGGTGCAGGGATTAAAGTCTCAGTGCTATCAAGCTATCACCAGCCACTGCAGCAGGAGTTCAATTCCCAGCCAGGGAGCTAACCCACATGGCGCAGCAGACCTCTCCTGTCTCACCTGCTGCTCCTCTCAGCAGTGTATTTTAGTAGATCCACCTGTTCTGCTCCCCACTCTGTCTCTGGTGAATCCTCTCATCCCCAGCACCTCTGGCCTATACCCCAGCTCTTGTATGCATATACAAGAGAGAAGGGAAGAGGAAGAATGTCTAGGGAACTGGACTAGAAGTCAGGAGGTTTCTATCAGAAATCAACTATATAACTTTATTTTTTTAAAGATTTATTAATGTATATAAGAACAAGCCAGAGGTGTGGGGGATGAGAGGATTCACTGCAAACAGAGTGGGGAGCAGAATAGGCAGATCTACTGAAACACACTGCTGAGGGAAGCAGTGGAAGTCAAGAGAGGTCTGCTGTGCCATATGGGTCAGTTCTCTGGCCAGGATCAAACTCAGGCCTTTGTGGTGATAATACCGAAGCTTAACCCCTCCATCACCAGGGAGGTCCCTGAGAGGGAGCTTTTTCAAGAAGGTGCACAAACAAAACTGTTATCAAGCAAAACCCCTAATGATTGTGAAAAGAAAGGATTGCAAGAGATTGTGGCTTGAGATTGATGATGGCAATAGCTATTGTACCATCCTTCCAAAACTTGGCACTTCCCTGACCTCTAAAATCCTCAAGGAATCTGAGTTCCAGGTTGAAAGACCCAATAGTACCAGGAGTCTTGGGGAGGGGAGATTTCTGAAGAGGAGCCTAATGCTTAGATTGCTGCTCCCTCTTCCATATGGGTCTGTGCTTTCTTTGGGACTCACCTCCAATTCAGTCCATTTTACTTCTCATAGCCTCTTAAAATCCAGTTCATAGCTCAGCTGCAAACTTATCTCTTTATCTAAATATTTTCTGGCCATTCCAGCTAATTGTATCCTCCTCAGAAGTTTCCCTCCCCAGATTTCCTGGTACTATTGGGGCCTGTCAACCTAAGATAAAATGTGTGAAAGTACTTAAGAAAAAGTAAGGACAATATAAATGTGAAAGTATAGCATATCTTGAATTGTTATTTAAACATAAACATATCCCCCCATCCTCAGCTCAATGGAAAGTTCTGAAAGGGCCAAAAATGCTTTTTAGACTTCTTTGAATTCTAAAGAGCCCTATGCTTACTAATATCAGTGCACTTCATAATTCTCAAACCTTGCTAGCTTTCACATTCTTTCCAACTTTTGACTCAAAAGAACTCTGATTTTAGGTCTCCCTGGTGGCCCTTTAGGAACTTTCCACTGAGCTGAGAAAATAGAGTTCATTTTCATCTTTCTCAAACTATCTCTAGCATCAACGTGCTTCTTCCTCCACTCCTTGCCTCTTCCCACACCACACCCCCTCTCAAGGGTAGCTTTTGTCTCCAAGGATACTTCCTTAGGGGCCTGCTACTAACCCAAGTTGGATCCTATGCAAAAAATGCAGGAGGGCTTTTCTCGTTGTAGGAGTAAATTTTTACATAGCACTAGGGACTACTGATAACCTTCTACAGGAATTATTAAGGGTAACTCATCTTTCCTATTCATAAACCAGAGTAATGGCACTTAAGTTTATATAGGAATTGATTCAGCATAGTGCTGAAAAGTTGAGTTGCCAGCACCTTTGCAAGCTCCCAGTATGCAAATACCCAGATAGTTGGAATTCCTGTTTTCCAGCTAGAAGGAAAACACATTATGAGGTACTAAGGGTTAAACACCTTTGTTAAGGTCCTTTATCAATGTTGACTCAGGTTGGTCTTTAAGCATTAGGTTGGATTAGTCTTTCTTTCAATGTCAGTTATTAACTTGGTTTCATTATGATCAGTTACAAGGTGTGCTTTGCTAACCATAAAGTTTTTGTGATGCTTATTTGAAATAATAGGAATTTTGTACCATAATCTTCAAGGAACTAGACTTTATGATGTGTGTTTTTACATTCTGATAGAACTCTTGCTAATTCAGATGTTTTTATAATTTCTTAGAAATATTCTTGCATGATGACATGCTATTATTTATGTGCTTGATGAATTTGTGCTATTTGTATACCTGATGACATGGAATCCAAGTTCAACGTAATCAAATTGTTATAGAGCAGCCCCGATATTAAACGGGTTCCTGGCTGTGGGTTCTCACCCGCGCGCTTTAAAGGGACTTATGAATACTCTACTACAGACACACACAAAAGGTTAATAAAAGGTTTATTTACAAGAGAAAAGGAAATAAGGAAAATGTACAACTCAGGGAGAAAATAGGGAAATAAAGTCTTTAATGCGTCCTACCCGATCCCACGACCTGGAAACCCAAAGTCACTCTCAGAGCTGGCCGGACAAGCTGGCGGAGAGCCAAAAATGGGGGATCCTCCAAAGCCCCACGTGTCTGCCTTTTATAGCCACCTGGCTGCTTAACCCCACCCTCAGGTCCCAGCCACCTTCCCTTTGGTGGTGATGGGATTTGGAGTTCCCAGTGTCTTTGGCTTTGACCTAGGTTGGGGGGTGGAGTCCACAAAGCCTATATGGAATTAGCTTTGGGACATCCTTTTCCCCCTACCAAAATGACTGGGTTATTTAAAATTTTTTAAATAAGGAATTGTGTTACAGTATAAAATCATATGGGCAAGCTTATATTCTTTTGTTGTCAAGTAAATAAAATGTTTATATTATATATCCAGCAATGTATCTACCTCAGTTTTTTTTTAAAAGATTTATTTATTTATGCATACAAGAACTGGGGTGTAGGCCAGAGGCTGCGGGGTCAGAGGGGGGGGGAGTTGAGTGGATTCACCAGAGACAGATGGGGAACAGAACAGGCAAACTGATTGAAATACACTGCTGAGGGGAGAAGCAGGTGAGACAGGAAGAAGTCTGCTGCACCATGTGGGCCACTCCCTGGCCAGGGATGGAACTCGTGCTGCAAGGCTGTGGATAGCTTAACAGTGCTGTGCTTAACCCCTTGCACCACGAGGGAGGTCCCTACCTCCTTGTTTATGAGGAAAAGCATGTAAATAATGTCCCTTGTCTATATTTTGGCACTATATTTGATATGATATTGACAACACATTCATTGTTTTGTTTAAAATACATTTGCCTAAAATATTTTAGACAAGATTGACCAGAACATTCAGTGGGGAAAGGACAATCTTTTCGACACATGATATAGGAAAATTGTATAAAGATGGGCAAGAAAATGAAGTTAAACCTTTATTTTATACACCATGCATAAAAACCAACTCAAAATGAATCAAGACCAAAAACCATAAAACAATTAGAAGAAAACAGAGAGGAAAAGTTTCACATTAGATTTAAAATGATATATTTGAGGGGCCTTCCTGGTGGCACAAGGGGTTAAGCACAGCACTATGAAGCTGCCCACAGCCTCCGCAGCACGAGTTCAATCCCCTGCCAGGGAGCTGACCCACATAGCACAGCAGATCTCACCTGTCTCACCCACTGCTCCCCTCAGCAGTGTATTTCAGTGGATCTGCCTGTTCTGTTTCCCACTCGGTCTGTGGTGTTATCTCTTACCCTGCCCCCACACCTCTGGCCTGTACCCCAGATCTTGTATGCATAAATAAATAAATCTTTAAAAAAAAAAAAAAAGCTCAAAGAAGACTGATAAATTTGATGATATGAAAATTTAAAAGGTCTTCATGGCAATATATGAAATATTAACCCTTAGTACCTCATAATGTGTCAGTGTATTGAAAGAGGGTCCTTGAAGACACAATGGGTTACGTTAAAATGAGGTCACATTGGAGTAGGGAATCTTATTCTAGCATGACTGATGGCCTGTAACAAGAGAAGAGACACGGAGGCACAGAAGCAGGGAGCAAAGTATGTGACTGAGACAGAGATTGATGTGAGGCAGCTGCAGGCTAAATAATATCAAGGATGGCCACAAACCACAAGAAGCTGGAAGAGAGGCAAGAAAAGATTCTCCCCTACAGGTGTCAGAGGGAGCTTGGCTCTGGGGACAGTTTGATATCACACCTCTGACCTCCACGTCTGTGAGATAATAAATGTCTGTTGTAAGCCACCCAGTTTGTGATACTTCATTACAGTATCCTCGGAAACGAATACACCCAGCTTCCTCTCTTTCCTGTTCTCCTGAAAACTAGTCTGACCCACCCAAAGATTTTGCTCATGATCACTTGGGAAAAATGGACAGAAGTATAAAATAAGTGATCAATTTACAGAAGTTTCAGAGACTTAAAGGACCTTCTGTGACCACCAATTTTAAGTAGTCCTCCAGCTATTCTAGTTGACTTCCTAGTTTTGATGTTTTTCTCATTTACTATTTGACTCCCAGGCATCTTTTCTTTCCTGTTCACCAGTTTACCCTGAGGACATGCATAGCAGACATTAGATTATCAGTACTTTTTGGATGATGAATGAATACAACGAGAGAGTGCTTGTCCATCACCAACTCTGTAACTGGGGTTTGCTAGGTAATTGTTCCAGCCCTCATCTTAAAATGGAGAGGACTGGATGGTCTGCCTGTTCTGTTCCCCACTCTGTCTCTGTTGAATCATCTCACCCCCCGTACCTCTGTCCTATACATCAACTTGAGACAGGGCAAGCTAGGGTTATTAGGCAGTTTTAAGGATAGTGCAGGAGGGGACCTCTGAAGAATTTAGGGAGGCTTCAGAGATAAGGACAACCAAAGAAATATAACCAATTCCATTAGGAAAAACAAACATGCCAGGACCAAGGACAACATTGTTAATGCTGGTCCTGGTTTCCTTCAGGTGGTAAAGGGAGGCGGAGATTGGAGAAATGGAGAGTGGTTTAATTTATGGTCACATTAGAAGGGCAGCTGTTTAACTTCAATGCAGGGATGTCCATCCAGAAGACTGGGCCATAAATTTAAAGATGCAACAAATGGGAAAAGAGAAAGCTGTTAGATAAGGAATGTGAAGATCCCCACTCAGTAGCAAATTAAGTGAGACAGCCGAGAACTAACCAATCACAGAGAGACTGGTGAAGTTTTAGAATAATGAGGGAAAAAAAGGTATATATTCCCTGAAACACAATTCCACTTTGGGCTTCCTTGCCCCTCCCAGGCCTGGTTCCCTGGCCTGGGAGTCTCACTTTATTTCTGCTCTTTTTCTCCTCAATAAACTTTTTCTTTCTATAAACGAACCTGCCTCTTCTCGCTTGCTTGCCTGAGCGTCTGCGAAGTTCCTGCTGCGGCTTCGTGAGACACCAACCCTGGGGGGTCTAGTGGCTGGGACTCAGCGCTGCCCCTGCAGCCTGGGATCCGTTCCCGGCTAGGAGACTAGACCTGACAATTCCGGTATCAAACTCTTGTATGTATAAATAAATAAATCTTAAAAAAAAATGGAGAGGACTGGATGTGCTAAGAGTTAGGAGGGAAAAGTGGCAGGTGCCAAAGGGAACTGGCCAAGTTTTGGGTTGCTTTTTGTTTGAGTGAGGAGGAATCAACCGGACCATGAGCTCTACTGTACTGTCCACTGGAGTCTGGTTCATTGCTGTGCCCCCAGCAGACTGTAAAACCTAGCACATAGTCAGCAGGCAGTCAAGACATTTGTTGAATAAATGAATGGAAAGCCACTCAGAAGCAAGGTTTTGAGACATGTTTAGGGTATGAAATTGATAATGAATTGGATATTGGGGAGAGCAAAGTTTCTGAGAGGGAAGCAGAAAGCTGTTTTTCTGCACAAATATTTTTCTCATGTGGGTGGGTCTCTCTTGACCAGGCCTTCATAATTTAAAACCTTTTCTCTGGAAGGAAAAGTCCAAAGTCTGCAAGCAAGCTTTGGGAAAAATGATAGATCCCATCTCACCCCTGTTTTTTAAATTAAGGGAGCAATTAGCCTCTCTGAACTTCTGTACCCCTCTTTTTCAATGCAGGTATGCCTCATTTTATTTTATTTTTTTATTTTTAAGATTTATTTATTTATGCAGACAAGAACTGGGGTGTAGGCCATCGGTGCAGGGGGTGAGAGGATTCACCAGAGACAGAGTGGGGAGCAGAACAGGCAGATCTATTGAAATACACTGTTGAGAGGAGCAGAGGGTGATACAGGAGAGGTCTGCTGCACCATGTGGGTTAGCAACCTGGCTGGGGATTGAACTCGTGCTGCAGTGGCTGGCGATAGCTTGATAGTGGTGTGTCTTTAACCCCTGCACCACTAGGGAGGCTCTTCTGTGTCACATTTAATTAAGGTCTGCACGCTGATAGTTTAGACCTAATATGATTGCACACTTACTAGATAATAATATAGTGTAACCCTAACTTATCTGCATAAGGAAACCAAAAAATTCATGTGACTTGCTCTATTGCATCATTCCATTTACTGAGGTAGCCTGGAATAGAACTTGCCATATCTCCTGGGGTGCTGTGTGTTCCAGGGAATTAACCCAGATTTCTGGGTAAGGGACATCTCAAGATGTCCAAGAGGGAAGCTAAAGTCAGTGAATAAAGGTCAGTGGAAAATAAATTTCATGAGGGAAGACAGAAGAGGGTGGCAGGATTGGTGGGGTGGCTTTAGCAATGGACATCATAGGGCCTCCCTGGTGGCGCAAGTGATTAGGCACAGCTCTGTGAAGCTATATGCAGACTCTGCAGCACAAATTTAATCCCCAGCTGGCCAGGGAGCTGCCCACATGGTACAGCAGACCTCTCCTGTCTCGCCCACTGCTCCCCTCAGCAGTGTGTTTCAGTCAGTCTGCCTGTTCTGCTCCCCACTCTGTCTCTGGTGAATCCTCTGACCCCACACACCTCTGGCCTGTATGCCCATTCTTGCATGCATAAATGAATAAATCTTTAAAAAAAAAAAAAAGAAGGGGGCCTCCCTGGTGGCGCAAGGAGTTAAGACACAACCTATGAAGCTATCCGCAGCCACTTCAGCATGAATTCTATCCCCGGCCAGGGAGCAACCCACATGGCGCAGCAGACCTCTCCTGACTCGGACGTTGCTCCCCTCAGCAGTGTATTTCAGTTATCTGCCTGTTCTGTTCCCCACTCTGTCTCTGGTGGATCTTCTTACCACCTGCACCTCTGGCCTGTACCCCCGTTCTTGTATGCATAAATAAATAAATCTTTATAAAAAAAAAAGAAGGGCCTCCCCTGGTGGTGCAGCGGTTGAACTCTGGGCTGTGAAGCTGCCCTCAGCCTCTGCAGCGCCTGTTCGATACCTGGCCGCTGGCGAGTGTCCCACAAGGTGCGCAGACCTCTCCTGCCGCACCCGCTGCTCCCCTCAGCAGTGTATTTCATCGGTCTACCTGTTCTATTCCCTGCTCTGGTTCTGGTGAATTCTCTCACCTTCCCGTGCTTCTGACTGTACCCAGTGCTTGTATAAATAAATTTAAAAAAAAAAGAAAAGGACAGTCACAAGTAGAACCACAGACATTTTGACCTTCCCCCACCATCTCAGATTAGAAACAATAATAATAATAATAATAATAATAATAATAATAATTAACCAATCTGGCGCAGCAGATTGAGCACAGGGCTCTGAACCTGTCTGCAGCCTCTGCAGCGCAGGTTCAATTCCCAACCAGGGAGATACCCACATGGCATGGCAGACCTCTCCTGTCTTTCCTGCTGCTCCCCTCAGCAGTGTATTTCAGTCAGTCTGTCTGTTCTGCTCCCCACTCTGTCTCTGGTGAATTCTCTCACCCTCCTGTGCCTCTGGCCTGTACCCCAGTTCTTGTATAAATAAATAAATCTTAAAAAAAATAATCTAGGACTTCCAATTCCTTTGGATGTACCTCCAAAGTCACTAAGAGTAGTGAAGCCACATTCTCTCCTCACCCTTGGGGACAGATTATAAAATTTTTGGAAAGGAAGTAACACCCCTCTGGGCCTTTTGAACTGGTAAACCATGGCCTCCAATTTACACCATCTGAGCCCATGAGAAAAGAAAGAGCAGACTTTTAAAGCTGGCCAAATAACAAAGTTTGGGCTTTTAAATAGAAACTAAAACAAACATTTACAAACCAGTTTCCACATCTAGGCCTCTTCCAGGCAAAGATTTAATAAGAAAATATTTACCCTCTGTTCTCTCCCATTTTCTGATAAGAAAAGTCCCACCCCACCTTTCTCTAAAGTTTTATGTAACATATTAAGTATTATTACATTCAACATTTTTAATTTAATATTTTATTTGATAGTAACTTAAATGTATATGTTATATATGTATGTGTATACATATGATTTTAAAATTGATTACATATTCAGTCTTATCCAAAAAGTGATTTTATAGTGTAATAAATTCCAGAAATATGAAAGTTATATATTTATTCATTTTATTTACAGAGCTCATTAACTGAGTTTGGTAGAATTTTTAAATAATTTTCCTTCTCTCATTTGAAATATATTTTGAATACTTAAAGTACTAGATAAAAATAGTTTTCTTTAAAATGAAACATAACCAAATTTGTACTGATATTTTAAAAAGGTCAATTTATGTTAGCATGGTGTTTCAGTTATTTCTAATATTTAGGTAACTATGTCAAAACTGAAGTGTTGGTATCTTGTCTTCAGTCTAAAGGCTTAGTTAAACTAGACCACAAACAGGACAAAGTTTACAGAAAGTAAATATTTAGGTTGCCTCCAAAAATAACTGTGCCAGTTGCAATAGTTCCCATAAAATTGCTTTTCTTTCTTTCTTTTTTTAAGATTTATTTATTTATGCATACAAGAGCTGGGGTGCAGGCCAGAGATGTGAGGGGTGAGAGGATTCACCAGGGACAGAGTGGGGAACAGAAGAGACAGCCTGACTGAAACACACTGCTGAGGGGAGTAGTGGGTGAGGCATGAGAGTTCTGCTGCGCCATGTGGGTTGCTCCCTGGCTGGCCAGGGATCCAACTCTGTGCGCAGAAGCTGTGGGCCACTTCACAGCGTGGTGCTTAACCCCTTGAGCCATCAGGGAGGCCCAACAAGTACAAACTCTTGAACACTACTCCAGTCTGGTCAGAAAATCCCAGGGAAGGGCCTCCCCGGTGGCGCAGCGGTTGAGTGCTGGGCTACGAAAGCTGCCCGCAGCCTCTGCAGCGCCAGTTCGATCCCCAGCCTCCGGCGAGGGTCCCACATGGTGCGCAGATCTCTCCTGACGCACCTGCTGCTCCCCTCAGCAGTGTATTTCGTAGGTCTGCCTGTTGTATTCCCCACTCTGGCTCTGGTGAATTCTCTCACCCTCCCGCTCTTCTGACTGTAGCCAGTGCTTGTATAAATAAATAAGTTAATTAAAAGAAAAAGAAGAAGAAGGAAAAAAAAAAGAAAATCCTAGGGAAGAAACTAGGAATTTAAATTAGTAATTACATCTCTATTGACTCTGATAGTCAGGCCAGCCACTTCAAGGACCCAAGCAGAGGCACAAAAATAGAGTCATGGCCCATATTCTCTAGTTGTTTAGAATTAAAGGCAAGTGGGCTTTAAAGAAAACGGGAGAAAAACAATCCTATTCTGATTTATATCACCATTGCTCTGTTTTGGGTTTTATGTAAACAGGATTGTGTAGCATATAGTCTTATCTGGCTTTTGTTCAATATTATGTCATATTTTGCAGGTAGCCATGGTTCTTTTTTTTTATTGCTCTGTAGTAACCATTATATGAATATACCATAAATAGGGAAGGGCTTTACCACTTTACTAACTAATAGCAGTTTCCTTGGCTGTCATAAATTTTATTCTGCTACTCTATTGCAAGCAGAAAATTCATAAGCGTAAATAAAACAATGCTAGAATGATAGCACATTTTATGAACTACTGTAATTTATTAATGTTTACTGTGTTGATAAGTTATTCTTCTGAGTGTTTTACATGTTTTAGTTCACTTACTCTTCACAAAAACCTTAGGTGGTAGTGATATTATTCCCATTATACCATAAGGAACCTAAGCACAGAGATGTGAAGTGAGTTGCCTAAGGTTACACAGTAAATGGCGTTGCAGGTTTGGGAACTGGGCTGTCTGGTTCTAGAATCAGTACTCTGAATCACTCTACTATGCGATTTCTAACGAAGGTCATGGGCCCACTGGTGATTTCTGTAAGAGATAAGAAACACAGTTAAGTCTCATGAGTAGCACAAGCAAAGCATCTGCTTCACACACAAGAGATGCTTGATTAGGTTACAGGGCATGCAGGGGGCACCCCAGAGCCCCTAAACCTGCCTGCTCTAAATGGGTTTTGCCATCTGCCACATCAAGACAAAACATATAAACCTTTAATGGAAAGGAACTTTAATACAATTAGTGTGTAATACAGAAAAGGGGAAGAATATAGTTTCCAAATCAAGTGCCTAAAGTTACCTATCCCTTCTTGGGTAAAAGTCCACCCAAATGGGACTGGCCCAAAGCAAGGCCCAAAAGCCTGCCACAGGTCTAAAGCACCTTCCTGTGGGGACCCACAGAAAATGGTCAGGAATAGCCAGACAAGTCTGGGAGGAAAAGAGCAAAATCAAAGTCAAGATAAAAGCTGCCATTGTTAACCTCCCCACAGGTCTGTCACCCACATCTTTTTCAACTAGTCCAGGACCAAGAAGCAAGAGCAGCTTCTTCACATGAGCCTCCTCCAGGTCTCCTGGCTTTCCATCTTGCTTCCTTCCTCAGTCTCCTCTCTAGCTTCTCCTCCCTGATCAGCTCCACCCTTCCTTGGGCAGGGCAGGGAACCTGGAACCTCCCCCTTTCCTGGGTACCACCCTGTTACAATTCGTGTTCAACTGACATCCCAAAATGTAGATGGGGAGACCCGGTCAGCATTTACCACAGCCTAGATGAGAGCTGCTGAGGTCTGAATGTCACAAAGACCAAGAGGAAATCCTATAGTACAAAAGTGCAGTATCAATTACTCAATATGAGAACAGCAGAAAATCAAGGAACAACCCATGGGGAAACAGTGACACTATGAAAATGACTCATGAAGTATTTCTCACTGACATGTGGCTTGTTGCCAACAGACACCTACCATGACATTCTTGCGGTAGATAATCTCTATATTCTCTGATTTCAAACCTTTAATCCTAAAAGTTTCTAAGAAAATCCTGGATACCACCAGTAATTATTGGTAAGCAACAGACTGTTTCCACCATCTGGGCAGCTGACTCACGTGGTAGGCACTTGACAAATACTTTGGAAGGTAGTTCTGCATAGCTTTGTCCCTTGGTTTAACTTGGGTTTGCCCTTCGGCAATAACAATGCCCAGCACACCCTTGAATATTAACAACACTGGCAAGCTTCCTGATCACTGACAAGATTTAAATAAGGAAGGGCTAATGGGTTTCATAGACTGCTCGCAGTGTTTTTCTCATTTGTCATACACCCTTCAGCCACCTGCCCTGTGCACAAAGAGAATTCAAAGGCATAACTACCAAATAAATAGCATTTAAATAGGCATAAATAATCTTTGGGGTCATTCATTTATAGACTGTTTGAGGACCGTTCATAAGGGAAGAACATGGTTATAATCTGCCATATCGGGAGAGGATTTGGCTCAAAGTCTTACACACACAGTCTTGGGTTCCAAATATGACTCATTAAGCCAACAGTTGTAAGATTGTTGTGTTGCCCGAGCGCTAACTATGTAATGTGCTCCAAAGACACTAGAATATGAGCAGTTCTCAATGTATGAAAGAATTGGCTCCTAAATTTATATGTTGTTTTAATCGGGGAACATACTTTTCTTCAAACATACATAATTGTTAAAAATTGAGGTGTCACCTATGTGCAGTAAGTGTTCAGTGTTTTTTAAGTGTTCAGCTTGATGAATTTTGATGCATGTATATATCTAGATAATCAACAAGATCACGGTTTAGCACCCAGAAAACTCTCTCATGTCTCTTACCACCCAAGTACCATCTCTAAGAGTAAACTCTATTGTGAATTCTACCACCAGAGATTAGATTTTTATTGATTTATAACCAACTCTTATTGATATACAGTTAACATGTTAAGTGCACAAAATGAATTAAACTCAAGGATAGAGTGAAATGTTTAAATATGTATCTATTCATATAACTACTGTCCAGAGCAGTGTAAAGAATATTTCCATACACTGAGAAGCTCCTTAAGACACCTTTCTGTGAATCCTGGCTCTTTCAAAGTAGTCCCTATTCTGAGATTGCTCTGCAGAATGAGTTCGATCCCTGGCCAGAGAGCTGACCCACATGGCACAGCAGACCTCTCTTGCTTTGCCTACTGCTCCCTTCAGCAGTGTATTCGATCCGTCTGCCTGTTCTGTTCCCTGCTCTGTCTCTGGTGAATCCTCTCACCGCCCCCAACCTCCTGCACCTCTGGCCTACACCCCACCTCTTGTATGCATACATAAATAAATCTTAAAAAAAAAAAAAAGAAAATATACAGGGAAGTCTACTTGCTTTTGAATCTCACAAGTTGAAAAGATGACTATAATAGGTTGAGTTGTGTGTCTCTCCTCCCCTACCCCCACAAAAAAAGAAAAGGTATGTTGAAATCCTAACCTCCAGTATATCAGTGTGATCTTATTTGAAAATAAGTCACAAGAGCCATAGGAGGAAGGTGGTGATGGAGTCCCTTAGTACTGTTGCTTCATGTCTTCCTCACCAATAACAGCCCCCAACACCAATTGGAGTGCTCCCACTGAAATGCAGAGTTCACTGAGCTGCAGCTATGTAATTGGAGGTGAAGGTATGCAAGTCAGACCACCCCAAGTTCTCAAAACTTGTCTGATCAAGACGCCCCACTCTCACATGCAGAGAGCATTTTGACCTAAGAGGACTGAAACCTCTTGAGGCTGAGCAGCTTTGTCCTTAGTCTAAATTCTTGACCCTTTCCTGATAGAAGAGATTGTCATGTCCTAAACTTCTGCTGTTTTCCTAATCAGAGAAGCAATCACCGCTTTCCCATTTAAGCCCTAGAAGAATGTAGTTCTAGGGGCTTCTTCCAGTTGAATGCTTATCAGTGAACATATCTTCTCTAAGAATCTCACCTTTACTCTCAGCAACGATAAAGCAACCCCTTCTTGTCTGTCATGTAATGTCCCTTCTGCCCCATCGCTTGATGCCCCAGGCCCATAAACTCAGGATAAATGTCCCAGTTCACTGGATTATTCCTTAGAATTTACAACCATAGGCCTCCCTGGTGGCGCAGGGGTTAAGGTCTCAGCGCTGTCACGCTATCACCACTGCGGCTGCTGCTCCCCTCAGGAGTGTATTTCAGTTAATCTGCCTGTTCTGCTCCCTACTTTGTCTCTGGTGAATCCTCTCACACACCCCCTCCCCGCACCTCTGGCCTACATTCCAGTTCTTGTATGTGTAAATAAATAAAATAAATCTTTTTTTAAAGAAGGAATTTACTACCATGTTAAGTTCTCCACATGTACATTATGAATTTTTGGTCTTTGCTCCTACTAACCTGTCTGATGTTAATTTGTTTTTCTGTCCAGACTCAGAAGAACCTAGTTCAACTGGAAAACTTGCCCCAGTCCCTGACAAATACAACCTTAAAAAAGATGACTAATTTAGTAAAAGACGTCTACCCAGAAGACAGAAGGAGGGGAACACACATAATTTTGCAGTTGTTTTTATGGGTCTTAAAAGATCTGGCTACCAAGTAAAGAAGAGTGGCAGCACCATGACCAGGAGAAAGGGAGCTGCAGTGTCTATGAGCCTGCGGTCACACAAATTCCAAACATCATTTGGACACAGTGATCAGACATGAGACCAGATTAAATTTCTCATTCAGTTTCTCATTTCTCATTCAGTTATGTAAAACAAACTTACTCATTATTACCATTGAGTCTTTAAAGAAATTGTAATGTGTTTATTTAGGATTTAGCTCTGTGTATGGGTATTAATAGAAAGTCTGTTTCAAATCCTATAAAATAATAAAAGTGCTCTTAGCATTTTATATAAAGCTGTATTGTTAAATATGTAATAATCAAAAAAAGTGGGGGGGGGCAGTCTTGGCAAATGTGATTAGTGAAAATGAGTTCAACTAGGGAGGTTGGGTCCCTAATCCCAATATGACTAATGTCTTTATTATGTTGGCCTGAGAGAGGCACAGGTGGAAGCCCAGGAGAGGACAGAGAATTGTGTGATGCCAATATAAGCCTAGGAATGTCAGCCATTACTAGTAAACCCCCAAGGGAGAGGCCAGGGAGGATCCTCTACAAGTTTCAGAGGGATCTTGGCCCTCCCGACACCTTGATTTCAGACTTCCGGCCTCCCAAACAGTGAGAAAATAAATTTCTGTTGTTTCTTTGGACTTCTCAGTTTGTGGTACTTTATTATGGTAGTGAGGACTTAAAAATAAATCACTGCTGTAACGAAAAAAGGAGTTTTATTTTCAGAGGCAAGGGTGAGGGCTAGTGCTGAGAAAGACTAACACAGAAAGACTGACACAGAGAGTTCTGATCAGCTGCTTCCTATTTCCCCCAACTACCTACCCCTTCCAGTTTATATAGAGGGTTGTGAGAAGGAGGTGGGTTACAATGGAAATAATATAACAAAGAATTGTTCCAGAAGCTGACATAAGGTAATTCTCTAACATCCTTGTGGGAAGGATTGTATTGCCTACATTCAGGGGATCTTTATCTCCATGGACAGATGCAATCTGTTTGTGAGCAACACAGGAACTGAGAGATGGAATTTTATCTTACAGAATGTGCTTTTTCTGGGGTCCACATGTGCATCTGATTTTTCCTGTGGTGGCAGCACCATGAGGGGCTTGGAATAATGGTGGGCTAAAACCACAGTGTGTTTCACAGCTTATGACTGAGTCTAGACCTCTACAGGGCCTTTCTCTGTGCCCAAAAGTTGTTGTTTTCCTTTCACAGTAGCCTGAGGAGACTGATACAGTGGACCTGACTTTGAATTCCTGCAAATAATGGGGGTGGAGGAAATAATGAGTCACCTGATTATCATGACCTACAGGTTTTTCAATGACATTCCAGTTTATTTTCTGATAATTGAAAGTATTTTGAAGAACCTGCCCAGTCAACACAAGAATGCTAGGAAAGCAAGCAGTAAAGGGCACAAGACGACAGATAACTGAAATTGAAAATACCTCGGTACTGACATGAACATTTTTAAAAATAAGAGTTATAACACTGTTTTTCACAGATTAACCATTTACAAATATAATAAAATATAGTTTTGCACAGTTAAACATCTTTAACATCTCATTTAAATATTAATCTAACTCTCCAAAGTCTACCCAAATGGCAATATTTCATCTTTTATTTTTAGTAAGTATTGGTGCTCTTCTTAAGTGAAATGTTAACATGGCTCCCCAATATGTAACAGAAGTGAAGCTGTTCTAATTGGGGAGGCTTCCAGAAGGACCCCACACTTTCCCTCTTCAGACTCTCAGGGCCCTAAGAAGTCCGAAAAGCATAGAACTAAAATATTAACAATAAACATGAAATAAGGTCTCACTGAAGAAGGAAAAATAGAAAGTTCATTCAGTAACTAACACTTTTCAAGACTGCCATTCCATATGCGTTTTTGTTTTTTTGGGGTTTTTTTTGGTTTCATCACTTTAGAAAATTCTTTGAAATCTGTTTTAATGGCAGCACATTATATACAGAAATCATATTTCTACACCTGGGAAATTATTTAAAAGAGATGCTGCTGAATATGATCCAATAACAATGATTTTCAAAGGCATTTTTTTTTTTTTTTTAATGCTTTATTTATTTATTTATTTGTTTGTTTGTTTTGTTTATACATGCACTGGGTACAGTCAGAAGCGCGGGAGGGTGAGAGAATTCACCAGAGCCAGAGCAGGGAGCAGAGCAGGCAGAAGGACTGAAGTATACTGCTGAGGGGAGCAGCGGGCGGCAGGAGAGGTCTGCGCGCCATGTGGGACCCTCCTCCAGTGGCCGGGGAGCAGCCGGGGATCGAACCGGCGCCGCAGAGGCTGCGGGCAGCTTCGCAACCCAGTGCTCAACCGCTGCGCCACCGGGGAGGCCCTTCAAAGGCATTTTTTAAGGCAGTTCATTGTTACTACCAATAAAAAGAAAACATTCTCATAAATAAAGCCCAAAGTGTAAATAATTCTTGAGAAGATGAAACATCCCAATATATCAAAGGGAGATTCCAAGTAATTGTAACATTTTGGGGCCTTAGAATGGACTCCCAAATGGGACAGAAAAGGCAATTATTCACACAATCCTTTATTCGATGTGTACAGGAATGGCTGGTCTGTGGGGATATGGAGATGCCTGCACAGCGATACTGATTAACAACAGGGAGGTTGTGGTGGGCCGATGGGGCCAGAACCATGGGGAAGCATCTGATTAAGGGTATGTGTGGTGAGTTATTAACAGTGCAACAAAGTCACGGGATGCACGGCCTTTTGGTGAGCTGGTTGGTCTTCAAAGACCTTTTCTTGAGGCTTGTTCTGGGCAGTTTATTCATTTCACAAACACTTTCACAGATTTCACAAACACTAATGTAGTGCTTCAATGTGCCAGGCTCTGCTCTAAGAGCTACAAATATACTTCATTTAATCTTTAGAACTATAATTAGCCCCATTTTACAGATGAAGAAACAGGCACAGAGAAATTAATGCAACTTGTCTAAGATGTCAAGGTTTACAGATGTTGATTTGGGATTCAAAGAAATGACACCTTTGGCTAGGAAGAGAAATTTGTCCTAAAAAAAAAAAAAATCCTAGGAACTGGCCTGAGTGAAAAAGGAAAAAGCAGCACCAGAACTGACAGTGCACTTGTTTACCACACTGCGAGGGTATGATCCTAAATCACTTTAATTTTAATAAGATAGATAAGCATGAAATTGCACACAGATGAATGCAGGATTCTTTCCATTCTTAGTAAAGGTGCCTTATAAATCTGAATTTTTCTTCTATAATGTTTGAGTAAAATCATACTGTTTTAACCTCACACACTGGTTAAACCAACTAGAAGCTGATTCAGGAAGCAATTGCTTCTCTATCATAGAGACTAAAATAAAAAAGTCAGTAAATAAATATTAAGTTTGATATAAAAAAGTGGTTTCAAGTAAGGTTTAAGAATAACCTTGTATATCCCAATTCATCACTTTGTCATATTCTTGAATTCTTTGTTTTATGTGAGAAAGTTTATTCTTGAGATAATCACAGCGTTCTTTTTTTTCCAGAAATGTGGGGTCCTGGAAATGAAACACAATTATTATTTTAGCTTCTGACTTCCTTACCATAGAACACAGAAATATATGCTTTATCAGTAAAGAATACAAATATATATTAACACCCAAGAAATGACCCTTCATGTAGTCAAAATCTGCCTGATAAGAATAAAGTTCTGCATTTTTTTAGCAGACCTTATTTTTTAGAAATAGTTTTAGCAAAATTGAGGAAAAGTACAGTGTAGACAACTTTATGTGCTTTAGTACTTTAAATACTATAGTTTAGGGCCTCCCCGGCGGCGCAGCGGTTAAGCGTTGGGTTGTGAAGATGCCTGCAGCCTCTGCAGCGCCGGTTCGATCCCCAGCTGCTCCCCGGCCACCAGAGGAGGGTCCCACATGGTGCGCAGACCTCTCCTGCCGCCCGCTGCTCCCCTCAGCAGTGTACTTTGGTCCTTCTGCCTGCTCTGCTCCCCGCTCTGGCTCTGGTGAATTCTCTCACCCTCCCGCACTTCTGACTGTACCCAGTGCTTGTATAAATAAATAAATAAATCTTTAAAATAAATAAATAAATAAATACTATAGTTTAGCAATTTATAAACCATAAAAATGTAAGTAATAAAGTGTAGAAAAGATTAATAAAAGCACTCTCTAGCCTCCACTGATTTGTGTAGTTAAGTTAGAACATATAAAATAATGCAACCTTTTTGAAAGAAATGTGGGTAGAAAGTTTTATGTTGGTGCTCATTTCCCTGGGTTGCTATAGGACACAGCAGAATTATTCAGCTCAGAGGTGAGAAGTCTCCCATGTCCCCCAGTAAGTAGCATTTTAAGAAATAGGAAACAAAAACTTATTTAGCTAAAATAACATAAGGCCTGCCAATGCCACTATTGTACATATATACTGTTTTACTCACATGCTTCTTTTTCTTAAACTCTTCATGGATTCTTGAAATTCTCTCATGTTCCTAAAAATAAAATAATGACACTTGAATAAAAACATTAGCATTTACTCAAATCATCTCTCAAAGAACACTGGAATTAAAATAGAAAACAATTTTTATCTGACTATAATGAAAATCTTCACACACAGTAATTGGGTTCACTGGACAAATATCAGAGGGCTAACTCTGTGCCAGGCCCTGGGATCCAGGGACAAATAGGATGATGAAGTAACATGAAGCCAGAAGCAAATCCCAGCACATGACTTGCCAGCTGTGACCCCAAGCAAATGAATTACCCTAAGACTCAGTTTCCATGTCAATAAAATGGAAATAATAATGGTACTTCCTCATAGGGTTGTGAGAAGGTTCACTTATTTGAAATGATCCTTATAAAGTACCAGGTACATAATAATCACACCAGCTATATTATAAAGTCTCAAAGTCACCCCCTTTGAAAGGTTCCTTTTCAAGTTATTAGAGGTTGGGATTAATGTTCAACTTTTGAAAATGGCTAATACAAGGTATCGTCTAACTTTATCTATAATTTGAATAAATTTAGAGATATTAAAATGTGTAATCTGTTAAGGAATTGAACATTGCATCCCAGGGGACAAGTCACTAGAGCAATATTCTCATTTATCCATGGAAACCTGTGCTTTAGAGATTGTCAGAAATTATAAACCTAAGAAATAAAAAATAAATGTGGTAATTTATTGTTCTAAAAGCATCCCTTGAGAACATTTTCCATCACTTACCTACTTTCTTTCCAATATAATTTTATTCTTTTCTGCTCCTGGCACAGGAATGATAGGGAAACTATGCAGAAGCAGCCAGGATAGCCTTTGTGATAAACCTCACAGTTATTTTTCTCAATTAATAGTTTTCACTGTTCTGTTTTAAGCTTCCCCCTTGGGCTCTGTCCTTCAACTTATTTATTTTTTTAGATTTATTTTTATTTATTTATGCATATAAGAACTGGGGTATAGGCCAGAGGTGGAGGGGTGAGAGGGTTCACCAGAGATAGAGTAGGGAGTAGAACAGGCAGATCTACTGAAATACACTGCTGAGGGGAGCAGTGGGTGAGGCAGGGGAGGTCTGATGTGCCATGTGGGTTAGCTCCTTGGCTGGGATGGAACTAAGGTAGCAGGAGTGATAACATGACAGCTCTAAGATTTAATCCCTATGCCACCAGCGAGGCCCCAACTTATTTTTTTTATCATGTGACTGTTGGCTGAAATCTTGGGTTACTTCATGTCTTTTTTTGCCTTCCTTACCAGGCTTGCTCAAGGGGTCACAGTTGTCCATGTAACTGAAGCGAATGAATATCTATTGGATGCTTCTTTGAGGATCACCAGGGTGGAAGTTCTTCTCCCCTGAGTGATTTCCTCTTTCTTTAAGAGGAAAAGGAATGGAAAGGCAATGAAGGAGACTGCTTTTCCTCTGGAGAACTGTTTGTATCTGGTTGAACATCAGCAATCACAAACCCATCTTTTGGAGGTGCCTTAGGCTTGGTAACATGAAGTTCTTTCACCATTTGAATATAGTGCTTCTTCTACACACCCAGCTCAAGGGGGTGTGTACACTTGTAAAGGGGAGAAACTGATGTCCCAGTGAAGCACAGACATTTCACCAACCACAGCTGATCCAGCTCAGTCAAGTTCTTCCAGTGCCAGATCACCGTGCACTTCGACAAAGACTTCTTGGGTCCAGGAAAGAAAAGATGTATAAAGATAACACCTTTGGAAGCATGGTGATAAAATTCAGAGATTCTGCTGGGATGTCTTCCTGCAGCTTCTGACACAGAATTTCTGCTGGGAAAGGGGACAGGCCAGGATCCTTCTCCTTTGAGAGTCAATCCATTTGTCAAACCATTTCCCAAGCAGAGCTCTTCTTTCTTCAAACACCTGGTCATTCAAAAGCTGATGGTTTAGGGGTGTCCAGGCACTTCTTTGCATTCTGGGACTGTTTATCCTTTTTGTTTTTGTTTTTAAAAAGATTTATTTATTTATGCGTACAAGAACTGGGATACAGGCCAGAGGTGTTGGGGGTGAGAGGATTCACCAGAGACAGAGTGGGGAACAGAACAGGCAGATTGGCGGAAATACACTGCTGAGGGGAGCAGCGGGAAGGTCAGGAAAGGTCTGCTGTGCCATGAGGGTAGCTCCCTGGCCAGGGATAGAACTGGTGCTGCAGTGGCTGCAGATAGCTTCATAAGTTGCATCTTAACCCCCTGCGCCATCAGGGAGGCCCTGTTCATCCTTTTTGGAAATGCAAATGCCATCAAGAGATAACTGGGTATTCTTCTCTAAGGAAAATGACCTCTTTTTGCTCATCTCACTCCTCAAGCCTCAAGCACTGGTGTTGCCATAGTGGCTCTTTCTTTTTTTTTTTTTTAAAGATTTATTTTTATTTATTTATACAATCACTGGGGTACAGTCAGAAGTGCATGAGGGTGAGAGAATTCACCAGAGCCAGAGCGGGGAGCAGAGCAGGCAGAAGGACCGAAGCACACTGCTGAGGGGAGCAGTGGGCAGCAGGAGAGGTCTGCGTGCCATGTGGGACCCTCCTCCCGTGGCCGGGGAGCAGCTGGGGATCGAACCGGCGCTGCAGAGGCTGCGGGCAGCCTCGCAACCCAGCGCTCAACTGCTGCGCCACTGGGGAGGCCCTGGCTCTTTCTTTTAAAATTTTTAATTACAGAATAGATTAAGATATCAACTTTAAAAAGGATAGACTATTACATACAAATGTTCATAAACACATTGATAATAGCCAAAAAAGTGGAAAGAGCCCAAATGTTCGCCAACTGATAAATGGATCAACAAAATGTGGTGTTATTTATACTATGATGGAATACATCACAAAAAGGAAGAAAGTACTGATTCATGCTACCATAGACATGAGCCTTGAAAACATTATGCAGGACACCAAAGGCTACATGTTACATTTATATGACATGTTCAGAAGCATAAATAAATAAAATAAATCCTAAAAAAAAAATATATATCTGATAAAAGTACCATCATTATGAGGCATCCCAATTTCAGATACTAAAATGGGGGAGAGGGGAAAGACAGAACATTATGGAAAATACTGAATTTCCCTCTGACTACCTTGGTTTTCCTCTCTGTCTTACTGATGGCTACCAGCATGTGATAGATGTCCCCAGTGGGTCACCCCAGTTTTTGATCCATTCTCCATCCTTCCCTGCCACGCTCTTTGGGCCTGGAGTGGCAACCACCTGGCTCTCTCTAGAGAATACATGGTTCTTAATGGCTAGCTTACACTCCACCCTTTTGTGAATAAGCCCTTTTTGAATTGTCCAGTTTGAGTGTGCAATCTGTCTCCTATAGGATTCTGACTAAATTAATTTGTATCTTAGGTAAATTTATATCTTATCTAAATAAGAAAATAAAATATTGTTTAATAATTGAAACCAAAAGACATATACAAGCTGAACTGTAAACTTAATTAGCCACCTTGGCCATCACAAATGAGTTCCCTCAACTCAGAATTAGATGGATATGGCTCTTTGCATTTCAAATTAGGCCTGATTTTATCCCTCCTCTAGCTAACAGTGATCCTCCCAGGCAGCTGCAGCCACTGACCTGTTGGTTTTCTGCACGATGCGGCAATCTGCTCATCACGGCGTCCAGCTCATCAAACTTCTTCAAGACGGCTTGAACTTCAGCAGAGAGCTCTTTGTACTCTGAAAACTGGTCTTGGAACACAGCTTTATAGCGTTCTCGTTCATCACTTGTCTGTATTACAGGATATTTTCTGAGGGAAAAAAAATAAACCAAAGTTTAAACGTTTCCATTAAAAAGAACTGAATGGGAAATCAGTTGTTTATTCCTCACTGACTGTATGGTACCTTCAATTCTATGCCTTTTGTAACAAACAACTGTGCAAGCATAAATGATTTTAAGCAGACTTGGAGACAAATAGGAAAATGAAAGGCTCATATGGAATCTTTCGACTTCCACCTTGAAAGATTTAGATTGGTACTTACGCCACATAGTCAGGCATTACAATGGGTTTAGGAATGTGGCCTGGAGGGATGGGTCCACTCAGTAGTTCAGGTTTCATTTTTGGTCTCAAGTCTTTGAAATGAACTTCTTGATCTCTCTGCCTGTCACCATTGGTGGCAATTTCACACTGCAGTTAGGAAGAAAAAGAGGATTTACGTGTAAACAGGCAGAAAGAAAAAAAATTCAAATTCATTCTTAAAAGAAAATGGAGGGAGACCACAGAAGTAAGAAAATGGAAATAGCAAATTAATATTTCACTTCAGAGTTACTCGTTTTATAGTCACAACATTGTTCTGAATGTATTTTTTTTTTAAAAGAGTCATTTTTATTTATTAATGCATACAAGAACTGGGGTGTATGCCAGAAGTGTGGAAGGTGAGAGGATTCACCAGAGACAGAGTGGGGAGCAGAACAGGCAGATTGATTGCTGAGGGGAGCAGTGGGTGAAACAGGAAAGGTCTGTTGCACCATGTGGGTTAGCTTCCAGGCTGAGGGGTGGGGGTAGGGGGGTGGAGTAGTGGTGAGGGGGTGGGTGTGTGGCAGTTGAACTCATGCTGCAGTGGCTGGCAAACTTTAACCCCTGCACCACCAGGGAGGACCTGTTCTTAATGTATTTTTAACAAAGGGAGTCATGAGTTATGGGACTACATAGTAGGCATGCCCTGCAACCCCATCATGTAGGTCAAAGGATAATGATGACATATTAAATTGGGATCCTACATGATTTACTTAGATTTATACACTAGCTAACTGTAAAAGCAAACAAGAATTAAAAATGTAGGTCAAAACTAGAAATTCAGGGCCTCCCTGGTGGCTCAGGTGGTTGAGCGCAGCGCTATGAAGCTGAAATGCCGTTTCGATCCCTGCTGGCCGTGGAGCAACCCACATGGTGGGGCAGACCTCTCCTGTCTTGCCCGCTGCTCCCCTTAGCAGTGTATTTTAATCAGTCTGCCTGTTCTGTTCACCACTCTGTCTCTGGTGAATGCTCTCACCCTCCCACACATCTGGCCTGTATCCCAGTTCTTGTATAAATGAATAAATCTTTAAAAAAAGCAAACAAATGAGAAATCGAGGAATGAAAATGGAACAAGCCTACTTAAATGGAAAATAAAATTATACCAGGACTTGAGATGAATCAATTACAAGTGGCCAGTAGTAGGTTAGAAAGGGAAATGAATTACACTGTTTTTATTACCTTAAAAGGAATGTAAGGAAATCTAGATGAAAAACTCTGGATGTCTGTAACCTATCCCAGAGTTTCTAAGCTGTGTTTCCCTCAAGAGGATTATGAGAATCTGGCATGCAGTGGGCCTCCCTGGTAGTACAGTGGGTTAAGACACAACCTATGAAGTAATCTGCAGCCTCTGCAGCACAAGTTTGATTCCCGCCCAGGGAGCTACCCACATAGCACAGCAGACCTCTTCTGTCTCGCCCACTGCTCCCCTCAGCAGTGTATTTCAGTCAGTCTGGCTGTTTTGCTCCCCACTCTGTCTCTGGTGAATCCTCTTACCCCCCACACCTCTGGCCTGTACCCCAGTTCTTGTATGCATAAATAAATCTTAAAAAAAAAAGAATCTTGCATGAGGGAAACAATGGTGTAAATCACATGATTTCTAAACCAGGGCATTACTAGAGGTAATTTTGGTTATAAAAAGAGAAAAAGTTCCTTTCAAAAGGCGGGGGAAGACAAAAAGATGCAAAGGTTCTGGACTTGGTCCTTATTCTGCCTTTGTACTTCAGTGTGGAGTCTTATATGGTGCCATCATAAATAAAACTGCCTTGATTTTCCTGTCATAAAAAAAAAAAAAAAGATAGAGGAGAAAAGAACCTAAGATAAAACATCTCAGAGAGGAAATATGGGGAGGACAGGTCCTAAGAGTTAAATAGCCCACAAATGGGAAGTAGGAGTGGAAGGCCCGGGAAGCCACTCTCGAAAAGGCAGGCTAACACGTATGCTCAGCTTTGGTGATGCAATTAGGCAGCGTCCAGAGTCCCAACCAAGCTGATAAAGCTGGTGAATGCCCAGAAAGAGTTTTCCATTTTATACACAAATAAGTAAGGCACAGACAGCTTAAGTACATTCTCCAAAGTTCACAGCGAGGAGGTAGAAAATTCAAGATTAAAACCTAGATATTTTTGGCTCATTGATACTTTAAGTGAATAATAAGAGGGAACCTGTTTACTTAAATGTATACGGCTCATATCCTAAAGTTTCCTGAAGTTAGAGGCACCAGAAAGGAGGTTGTGATGGGCAGCACAGGCCACGCTGGGCAGCTAGAGGAAAGTCAGTTGCTGATTCATTAGAATGAAAAGCTCCCCTCCACTGACCGCAGAGTCTTCAATAGATGCTGGCTGAATTAACTTGCTGAACTAAACACAAAGTTGCTTGGAGGGGTCCCTACTTCTTTGAAAACAAAAGCCAGAACAGGATTAAATCCTTACTCTCTGCCTTGCCAAGCAGCTTTTAAAATCTTTTATTTCCTGACTTCCCCATCTCTGAGGCTGCCTTTGAGGTTTGGCTTAACATTAGCTCTTTCTAAAACCACCAGCTCTTAACTCACCAAATAGCACGCCCCACATATTTAGTGTGGAGGCTGCTAACCAGCCCTAGGGGAAGGTTATGAAAAGGAGAAGCTCACACTGGCAAAGCTAAGTGGAATGGAAACCAGATCACATCCATGCAGGAAGCATGCCTAGCCACTGGGCCCAAATAGCAAGAATGGGGGGTTGGGGGGGGAACAGAATACCCTGACAAAAAGAGATTAAACAAGAGTATACATTCTGAAGTTAGTATCCTGTTATGTTCTCCCCTGTTTAGAATTTCTTCATCCTAATGAAAGCTTCTATGTTGAATCTTGAAAATGAACATGATACTAAACATCAGGAGAAGTTTTTGGCTTACTTAAATGAGTTTCTATTTCATAGCATCTCTCTTTAACTTCTAAATATTTAACTATAAATTTCCACAAGACTGCTAAGGAGCTGCTATGAAGCATGTCTATACTCTAGAACTCAGAAGTAGCTGAGAGGATCAAGTTCAGATTTCCTGGTCGAAATTATGAATTCTGCCCTCTGTGAGTCATATTGGGCAGAAGAGTCCATAATGAGTTTTTTCCCTCAGGGATAACATTTTTCAAGCAGGAAATATTTATTTTCCTTCCTATTTCTTTTTTCTAATTTTTTCTATTTCTTTTTTCTATTTCTTCCTACTTCTAACAAAAATTAGTCTTGTCAGCAAGTATCAGAAAAGCTTTATTGTGAAGCAACAGAAAGTAAATTAAACAATGGGGTAAATAATACTATGGATAAAATTACTAAGTTTTTCAAATTAAAAATGGGCTGAATTTATTACAACATGAAATAAGAAAGGATAACCTACTATGTCGTTCCAAACAAGGGGCAGGAAATTTAAGTTCAGAGAGGTTAAGTAAATCCCCCAGGATGACAAGGCTGGTAGTACTCAAACTCAAATTTGCCTGAATCCAAAGTTAATTTTTTCTTTATTGCATTGTACTGCTTCTCCTGTGGTAGGTAATCTGGCAATTCTTCCCTGTCATGGAATAGTAAGGAAGCAGGTAACACTCATTCCTAATGAGAAGTTAGAGGTCCCACTTTTTCTATAAGGCTTCTCATTCCTAAGCACAGTGGAGATAATTCAATGAATGAATGAATGATACTGATGAATATATCAGCCAGGATTCCTTCCACAGATTGTTCATCTACTTTAGAAATACACTTCATAATTATTTTAGCATGAACAAGACATTTTTAATTGTCACTATAGAGAATAAAGTTTAAAAGTACGTCATAAAAGGTATTTCTAAAATGTGTGCACTTTAGAAAGGACTTGTACAAACTAGCAACCTAATGGAAAAACTGGACAGGACAGACAGTTAAGAGAGAAGGAAATGCAAACATAACATAAAAAATGCTCAACCTCACTCCTGGTAAGAGAAATGTGAATTATAACTTCATAAGATACTGTTTCTCATGTATTGTCTGAGAGATGCCAACAAATTTCCTAGGACACTGTGTTGGTCAGGGTGCGAGGAACCTTGCTATGCTGCTGAGAGTGGAAACAGAACAAATCTGGAGTCAAAAATAAAATGCATACCCACAAACAAACAAACAAAATAAATAAAATGCGCACCCTTTTTGATCCAGAAATTCACTTTTCAGAATTTATCTTTCAGGTGTAATTGTACATATATGGAAGGAAGTACATTCAAATATATATGTGCAGTTATTCACTGTAAGTGTTTTCAATAGTGAAAGATTAGAAACAACCAACATGTTCATTTATGTTAAATAAATTCAGCTGCATGTATACAATGTAATAATATGCAGCTGTAGAAGAATGAAAAAGTTCTTTATGCACTAATAAGGCAACATCTTACAAATGGATGGTTAAGCTAAAAAAAAAACAAAGGATATGACTGTATGGCATGCTAACATTTCTGTGACGAGGGGAGTAAAGTGATTTTATATATATAAATAAAATTTTATATATATATAAAACATTTATATATATATATATATAAACATTTCTGAAAAGAAACACAAGACACAGGTAACACCTGTTGCCTCCATGCAGAACTGGGAGCCAAGGTACAGTTATTTGAGACCCTTTGGGTTTTGAACCAGGTGAGTACACTCTCTTTTCAAAGAAACAAAACCAAAGCTTGGATTCCCCACTTCTTGCTTAGAAATAATGTTTAATCTCTTCAAAAAGAACTTTTCAATGAGGTAAAATTATGATTTTTTGAGTTATTTATTTACTTATGTCTAAATAATAATAGCATCTCATTTAATCCTCTCAGCAAGCCTGTGGGGTAGAAATTACTCCAGTTTTACAGATGAAGACACCAAGACACAGAAAGTTAGTCTATTACCACATAGCAGAGTAGAAATTTCACTCTTGAAACAACAAAATTTGACATCTGAAAACAAAGTAAGAAGGATTGAAAAGAAAGGCAAAAAGAAAGAGACTAAAGAAAGTTTGGGAAAAATCACTTTCACTTAAAAAAATTAAAATTTAGACATATAAGGAGAACCCTATATTAATTTGCATAATATTTCATTTAACAAACTTAAAGGAAGTCATAGATAGCCTTGTCTAATTTGCTCATTTTAGTACTAGGAAAAAGCTTAAAGTCCTATTATGAACCCAGTTTAGTAGATAGATACACTTTCACAGACAAATAATCTACTTTGTAGGTAACTATACAATAAAGAAAAGTATTAACAAATCTAGAGTTAACTATGATAACTTTACTCTTACCATTTTTCTTTTGGATGACAATGATGTCTCACTTATCTGCAACAAAAAAAGGTAAAATTAAGAAGAATTTTCAACAGAGTGTGAAGCTATTTTGCAAATATTTTCATCCATTTGTTTTTATGGTCCCCAATAACACAGAGCCTGATTCTCTATTTCCTGGATGTTTTCCCCACCCTTTGGGTGACATTTCTATCGCTCTGTGGAGAGCCAGAGGAGGAAGGTAAGTGTCATTCCCTGTTAGCCAGGAGCAGAGAGCAGAGCCAGAAATTAGGGGTGGTAGAGACACTAGGTGAGTTGTTCTGAATTATCTAGAAATTTTATTTAATCTTGGCTCCTATTACCTTTCACAATTCAAGAATTTGGGATGATTACACTATAAAATTAATAGAAAAGTCACAGGCCATTGCATTTTCTAACTTTTAGGAAATTATAGCAACATACAAACAAAGCACAACCTCCCATATCAAAGGTGAGGTTATCAGTCATTATAAAAAGTCTTACAGAAGCAAACTCCTGTTTTGAGAAATCAAAAGGAAGTAAACATTATATTGATAATTACAGTCATATTCATAACATGAAGGAAATGACATTAAGAATTCTGTTGTAACTAAAGTTAGACAAAATGATGAAGTGTGTGTTTTACTATCTGAGTTTTATAATGATTAGAATTTAAAGTTCTTCTTATGTAAGGATGTAAATTTAAGAAAAACAGCAGAAAAATACTTTGCGGCAGGAAATTACAGGTTATGTTGAAACTTGTTGAGGTTCTCTTATAATGCTCAAGGTATTTGTTATACAATTTGTTACGTATAAGATTCATTCAAAAGATTAAAAACAAAAATATATAGTTCACTGAGTAAAGGAATAGGTTACTGAGTAAAGGACAGAATTTCATTTTCATTTATAGTTTAACCCAATATCCACCATGTACTATTAAACAGTACCTAGGAAATCTTTGGAAAAGTGGGAAAAGAAAAATGCATGGAACAGTTAACTTAATATTAAGAAAACATTTAAGGTAATACTGATTTTTTCAGTGATACTCAAAGTTCTACTACACATTCCTCACAAGAGAAAGCAAAACATTAATTATTTCATGGCATGATGAAACTAGCTAAGCATACTCTTAACATCTTTGCTACCATTCAGGTAAGAGAACTATTTTATTTTTCAAGTAAAATAATTTTTAATAGGGCTTTTATATAATCATATCCTCCAGGTGTTGTTATTGTAGTTGTTGTTGTTAATTATCCTTTCTTCCTTCTCCTATCCCTCTCCTCTCCTTATACTTAATTAGTAAAACCCTAGAAATAAAAACAAGGGCAGGGCTCCCATTCTAATTTTGGAACACTCATCTCCCCAAAATAAGGATGAAGCATTAGAATGCCTAGGCATGCTTTCAAGGAGTAGGTTCATCACAACTCCACCTTTCCATCTTAAAATAAGTTAAACGTGGTTCACCATACATACTCTTACTTGGCTTTATTTAACTTGCTGGAAGAAAGTGGTGCTCATTGTAACAAATCAAAAATACACTTTCTCCTGTAACTGAAAAATTATGTTTGCCTAATTGTTTTAACTAAAGAATCAAGATTGTTCTCAAATTTACTTCAGTCATGAGAGATTTGAATTATTCCCCTTTGCAGAAATCCAGTAACTGCGTATCCCCCTTAAGCATCAGACAAAATAATGCAGCTAAAAAGCTACGTATGACATCACACGCCTGGTGTCTACTCGCCATGTTACACAACATGACATAACAGAGTGAGTGATCCCAGTCAAAGCAGGTCAGCTACTGAGTTAGGACTTTAGAATTTAGAAGTTCAGCTTAAAAAAAAAAAAAAAAAAAAAAGATTTCTAGGAAATCTTTGCTTTGAAAACTATATATATTTAGTAAGGGAATAAATATCAGACAAAACCTGCAAAATCCCATACCTCCTGTTGTTCCATGTACTCCCTGTGTCTTCGGGCTGCCTCATGCCTCCACAACTTCAGGCAAACCAAAGCGCTGATGAGATAGACAATCATGGTGACAAATAGAAAGATCATCGCCGCTATCTGTCCTCCTTCCACCCGGCAGAACAATGCATTCACTGGGGTATTAAATAATGGATAGTAGCAGAGTCCACCCCGGTTGGTGTCATTCACATAGACTATGGCTGCAGCCATATACAAAATAAACAAGGCAATGTTAATTCCAAATTCGGTGAGGGGCCACCAATTAGAGTCCAGAAGAATCGTCCGATAATACATGGACATGCCAAGAACTAGAAGAATAATGGTGGTGATCCAAGCTAATCCTGCAACCACAAGTACAAAAGGGGTTTTGGGGCCACTGTAGTAATAGCCACCATACATACTGCCCATACCATTGCCTCCCATGCCATAGGACGGTGAATATCCAAACAAGTTATACCACTCGCTGTCTTTGTGAATGTAAGCGGTGACACAAGCAAAGACACCAGCCCCCAAAAGCAGCTCCACCACACCCAGAATTCTCAGCAGTCCTGCCCACGACTTCATGTAGGAATACTTCAGGTTATACTCCTCCACCTTCTCACTGTATGTTCGGGCCGTTTGTGTGTGTCGGTCTAGAGATCCATAGGCATCCTGGGGAAACATGGCATCAGTCTCTTTCCTGGAAGTAAAGGCTCCTTCTGATTCTCCATAAGGATCTTTGCAAGAGTTGGGAGAACGGTGGTTTGTTCTTGCTGGAGAGGCAGGAGGCGAACATTTCACTCCATCGGAGATGTATCTGATGTCAGACACTGACTTATCCCATTTTGGGTCCTTTTTTTTCCCTCTAAAGAAGTTCTTCCAGGATTCAGGGACAAAGCGCCTTACAGGTTTGAGATCTGGTGCTATGGCTGGCTCCTCTGTGTCACTTGAGTAGAAGACTGGGCCAAATGGTGGCTGTAATGGGAGAGGGGGCGGTGGCAACGGATCAGCGCTCACAGCCAGCTCACTGTCATGAAGAGTCTGGAGGGTTCTTATGGTGCCATCTTGATAGGGCAAGTCCTGTGGGACCTCGTCATAATGCCTGTCCCAATTCCTGGATCTTCCGTCATTTGACGACATTTGTGATTTTCACACCTGTAGCCAAGAACAGAGTCATCACTTACGACTGATCACTTAGTACTGATTTTATCCCTTTGTAGCAAATGATCATATTCAGGAAACCAGTGCGATGTTCATTATTTTGACATATGAAATAACATAAACATGTATACTTTAAATATATGTAACAGTTATGTTAGTCAGGGATACAGTCAACATTCTCTGTGATTTTAAGGGCAGTTAAAATTTTAAATCTCAGTACTCAATGAAAACATGAATAAGTTTGATTTACCTATGCACCCTATAAACAACAAGACGTAAAGAACAAAGATAAAACTAATAAGAATACAGCATACAAGTACAAGTAGAGTCCCAAAGCACAGTCCTTTCCTCAAACATCTAAATCAAAATATTTAAGAGTTTGAGCAAACCAGCATTTGATGGGTCAGCAAATACTCTTCCTTTTCATGAACTCATCTACTTTGGAATGGCATGGGAGAAAGTCTGTTAAACACAGGGAGTGGCAGCTCTCCTCCCTGCCCGCCTGTGAGGATGCAGGTGTCTCTCTCTTTTCCTTTCTTCTTTTTCTATTTACCTTTTGAAATGTAAAAACAAACAGGGAGTGAAGAGCACCTATCCTCCCTATATCAGGCAAGTCAGCTTGGGGGAGTAGCTTTCTCTACTCTAAAATATTAACACTTGATACTAGGCTTTAAAAATTAAATTTCAGAGAAAAAAAAGTCACCCAAGATTTAAGAGTTCCAGGAAGTTCAACACAGAGCAGCAGCAATGACCATAGAGATCACTCTCTTCACAGCAATTACTTAAAGGAGATTTGCTGTTACCCTGAAAGACTTAAAGTATCTTAGAAGCAGTTTGAGTCACCTGCGAAACAAAGCAAGAGAAAGCACTTTTACAAGACCTATTGATTTCCTTGATGAAATCACACATATACAAAAAAAAGAAACCATTTGTTAATGTAACTACTAGATTTGAGGCACACTGAATATCCCCCTGCAAATTCCTTATACTTATGGAAGACTCACTGGGCACATGGCATTTACTTGGCACTATGAATGTCTCACGATTAAAATGAATCATTTTAGGAGCCTCCCTGGTGGCGCAACCTATGAAGCTAACCGCAGCCACTGCAGCACGAGTTCGATCCCTGGCCGAGGAGAAACCCACATGGTGCAGCAGACCTCTCCTGACTCGCCCACTGCTCCCCTCAGCAGTGTATTTCAGTCAATCTGCCTGTTCTGTTCCCCACTCTGTCTCTGGTGAATCCTCTCACCCTCCACACCTCTGACCTGTACCCCAGGTCTTGTATGCATAAAAATAAATCTTTAAAAAAATAAAATGAACCATTCTAGTTTTGTGGTGTTGAACAATTTAGAAATTTCAAAGACTTTGTTTTATTTACTTTGTAAAATGGAGACCTGTCATTCAACAAATATTCACAGAGCAACTGCCATGCACCAGGACACTCTGGACATTGTTGTTAGTCCACTCAGGAAACAAGTGAACAAAGCTGACTGCAATCCTTGCCTCCATGGATGTGTGTGTGTGTGTGTATGTGTGTGTGTAGGTGAAAGAGAGGGGAAGTGAAATACATTGGATGTTAAGGCAGAGTTAAAAAGAGTTGATAAAAGAGTGCATGGAGGGGAGAGTATTACAATTTTAGAGACCAGGGAAGTCTTCCTAGACAATTTGACACCTACGTATAGAAAATGAAGGAGGTGGAGGAGGAAGGCAGGTATGGGGTGGGGGTGGGGGGATGCATCCAGGCAGATGGAACACCTAGTACTAAAGCCTTAAGGCAGGAGTGCCTGACACCTCAGATAAGATTAAGGGACTAAGGGAGGAAGGACAATGAGGCAGCAGCACAGGGAGTGGGAGTGGGAATGGTAGAAGCGAGGTCTTCTGAACCACTATGGTCTTGAAAACCATTAGAATGGATTTTGGCTTTTCCTGGGACTGAGATGAGAAGTCCTTGGAGGACTGAAGAGAGAAGTGAAAGTGACACAATCTGACTTGCTTGTATGGACTCACTCTGGATGCTGTGCTGAGTCTACTCTAGGAGACAAGGGGAAAAATTGGGAGAGGAACCACGGGGGTAGAAGACAGTGAAGATATCACATTCTAGATAATTAAAAAATTTTACCAGAGAAATTTTCAGACATAAGAAGTGGGAAAAACAGATTACTTAGAAGCCAATTCCAGGCATCAGATCATTCAATCTACATTTCTCCACCCCTCCAGTTTAACCCTGGGGAGAAGCAGCCCTAGAATTTGAGATCCCTATTAGAAATGCGGCTGGAGATGTGAAGCAGGGGGTCTACGCACAGAAGGGTGGGTATGAGCACAGACTATACAGCTGCCCAGGAATGGGGGGAGGTGGAAAAGAGGTCTAGATTCCAGGGTCTTCTAACTGGGTGTTACAATTTTAGAGAATTAACTGTGATAGTCCCAACATAAGAGCTTTCAAAATGATAGCGATTAGCAGTTCTTTTTGTAGCTTATCTCTTCAGCTGTTGTCTAAAAAGTTTAAATCCTAAAAGTGCATAGTAGATAGCTCTTGAAATACATTTTCTTAAGTAGAAGGAAAAGCACAACAAATACCTTTAGCAATACTTAGATACTACCCCTCAATATTTATGATATAATTTACAGGATACTCCTTTGCTTAACTGACAAAAGTCTGCTTCACAGTAATGGATTTAACTCATCTTCACTTGTAAATAGTGGCTTATTTGAATTAGACCCTCTTATCAAAGTTTAAATAAAAAGCAAGAACATTATACATTTTTAGAATTGTGGAGTAGCGATGCATGAGATTTTAGACGGTAAATGTTGGTTAAATATCCGGAGACCCCTTTATACCTGTCAAGGCGTCCTGAGAGTCTACTGAGAGTCAGCATGCTGGGGCAGACTGGGTCTCAGTTTTGCTCCAGCCCCCTCACCCGCCCCTGACTCTGCTGCCAACACCTGTCTCGGAAAGCGACCGCGGCGGGAGGGAAACTGTTCTCCCGGCGGTCACAGGAATGGAGTTCAGTCACCTTTCCACGAACACACCCCCGCTCCAGCGGGCTTAGAACGACTCTCGGATTCCAGGGGGCTGGGAAAGCCCCATCGGATTCAACCACCCCGAGGGATACTGGGGGTCTCCCCCCAGCCCCCGGCACCCATCTCATCGCTTGCGGGGCCCCGCCACCCCGGAGCGTGCTCCGCCTTCGCGTTTCAGACCGAAAAGCCGCTCACTTTCCGGCATTCCGGCCCGGAGCGGCCGGAACCAAGTCGCCAGCGGCGCGGGCCGGGGCGCCCAGGTGGCCCGCGCCCGGAAGCACGGCGGCGTCGCGGCGCCCCCGTCGGCCGCAGGAGGCGAGGCCCTCCGCCCGCCCCGCTCCCGCCGGCGCCTCGGCCGCACGCCCCGCGTTGGGTCCGGCCCGGGCTGAGCGGCGAGCGGCCCCCTTTTCTCCCCCGCGCACCTGCTCCCGGGGCGCCGGGCCCCACCCCTCCGGCCCCACTCACCTGCGCGACCGCCGGGGAGAGCGCGCACGCCGCCCGCGGCACTGAAACTGGGATCGAGCTGCGGGGCGGGGCCCGGCCAAGCTCTGCCCCGCCCGGCTTTGTCAAGCCTGGGTTCCCCGTGGGGCCCCGAAGGGTCGGTGACTGCCTCCCAGCACCTCCCAGCAATGGTGGCTGACCAGGCTCTCCACGCAGTTTTGGAATGGTAGTTAGGGTACAGTTCCTACGGAAAATTGCCACTGAAACGTTGCCTTCTCTGTTACTTGTAAAGTTTAATTCTGAATGAGGAAGACTGGAGTGCTGTACCCAATGTCACATGGCAAACAATTCATGTTAGGAAGTGTTGAAAGAGAGGAGAAACAAAAAGAAACTCAACATTTTAATTTTCATATAAATTATGTAAATACTTTCCAAAAAGTATCTACAATATTCCACTGTACAATATATTAAAATGGCATTGGAGAAGCTAGAGATCACAGAGAAACTGAATAAGGCACAAGGTTTATTTACACTCAGAATTGTATTCTAACCTGTTTTATAATGCATATTTACAAACCCCATAAAGTTTTTGTATTCTGAATTACTCCTTCACAGTTTCTGATATTTGGCATAATGTTCAAAGATACTTCATGCACACTGACCTCTGCCAACACAACTCACAATTCTAAATAAATACTAGAGGAAAATAATGAAGACATTATTTGAAGGCTTGGTCTTCTAATAACTTCAAGAAGACAGTAGAGTCAGTTCATTGTGCTGAAATGCTACACGTGAAGAACTGTAAGTCATCTGAAAAATATATTATCTCTGTTCAAGTACCAACAAATAAAACTAATATGAATCTGTCAACAGTAATGTGACTGACAGGCTGGTCTCTATGTCCCATCGCTCTCATAGTCTTCTATGATCATGTCTTCTTCTTCCATGTCTCCCTGGGCTGCAAATGGCTGAGGTTGACTAGCAGGCAGTTCACTCCCACTATTCTGACTGGAAGGAAGAGAGGAGGCCGATTCAGTGGCCTGTGTGCATTCACTCAGAGCTTCCTTTGCAGGCTGACCTCCATTAAGCTGTGCTTCATCTCCACTGTCTGAGTCTATAATTCCATGCTCCCTGTCAGTGAGGGCTTCCATTTTCAACCTGTAAAATTCATAATACAGGCATTAATAATAACCAAAGTAGGAGATCGGGAGTGTGGTAATTAGGAAGTCATGAAAAGACAGTACTAGTCTGTCATTTACTCTTACTGTACTGTTTTGTCAAAATCTTTCATTTATTGACAATGAATTACATTAGTGAATAAATTACATTAGTGAATAAGTTACATTACAACTTAGAAATGAACTGATTAGTGTCATTAGTAAAGAGTCCTTACAAAAAAATAAATTTAAAAATGGGCATAAAACATGACCTGGGGCCTCCCCTGGTGGCGCAGCGGTTGAGCGCTGGGCTGCGAAGCTGCCCACATCCTCCGCAGCGCCGGTTCGATCCCTGGCCGCCAGAGAGGGTCCCACATGGCACAACAGACCTCTCCTGACGCGCCTGCTGCTGCCCTCAGCAATGTATTTTGTCAGTCTGCCTGTTCTGTTCCCTGCTCTGGCTCTGGTGAATTCTCTCACCCTCCTGCGCTTCTGACTGTACCCAGTGCTTGTATAAAATAATAAATAAATAAATCTTTTTCCAAAAAAAAATAAATAAATAAAACATGACCTGACAACTTACAGAAGAAATACAGATAGTCACTAAATAAATTCTTCAATTTGTAACTTTAAAATTGGCAATTACCTTTTAAAAGAAAACTCAGTGGTGGCAAGAGTTAGGAGAAAAGAACATGATGATATACTGTTAGAAGGATAAAATTGGCAAAATATTCCTGGAAGCAATCTGGTAATACAGACAGACTAAAGGCTCTAAAGGGTGTATATCCATTGATTCAGCAATTTCATTTCTAGAAACTCATCCTGGATAAACAGTATTTGATGTGCACCATGATTTAGTTACTAGAAAGGCTGTGATAAAAGTTGGAAACAAAACAAGCAGAAATATACAAAAATAAGTTCTAGGTTGAATTATATAGGAAACCATACAGTTTTTAAATGGTACATTTAATACCAATATGAATGAACGATAATGTTAAAATATGGTCATAGTAAGTGATAGTGAAGTGTCTTTTGCTACAAAAGATACTTGTCCTCCCTTGATTTTGATGCCATAATCTTGAGGGTAAAGAAGCCTGTGAAGAGAGTTGGTCTTGCTTGAATTCAGAGGGTTATGAGGGACAAAGCAAAGTTTATAAAAGATATGAGCCCTGATCACTTCCCAGTGGGATGATGCTTTAAGACCCACCCATCACTGACTTTCTATAACAGGAAAGATGGGCGCTACAGAGTTAAGCATAAGCCAGAAGAAACCATTAATACCACAAAGGCTTTAAGGAATCTATGAGGGTGACAGGGAAAAAAATCCCAGACAAGCAAGTTTTCCATTGGAAATTCCTTCCCACCAGGAAGGAAAAGAACAGGCAGGAGAATAAGTGCCATTTATATAATTCACTTTTGTTCCTGAAAATAGGAATAAAAGAAACATCTTTTTAAATCTTTTGAAAAAAATGCCTGAGTATAATTTGACCTACAAATAAGCTCAGTGGAAACGAAATAAAGATTTTGTGTTAACCACTGATATTAGCCCGAGTCATTTTATAGTAAAATCAACAGTACTGATAAAGACTTAAATTTCTATTTTTTTTTTCCAGTTGTCTAAATTTTCTATGATAAGGGAATAATGAAGACAATGTTATCTTTTGAGGTAGTTCCTCCTGGTCACTGTAGGCTTCAAACATAGGCTAAGAATACCTCTTGGCAGGAAAACTAAAAAGGAGATTATAGATATGCAGATATATTGAACTAAAAGATTTTAAAGATTCTTTTGCCGTTGTGATTTCATGAGCCTATTTAACCTGATATTCTATCATATATAGTACATACCATAGATAGACCTACAATGCAATTATATGGCCCTTAATCATTGGGCATAATATGTATATTTTATTTTACAGACATCATTTAGTGATTGCATATTGAATAGACAACATGCAGTGGACTATTCAGAAACAGTTCTTTGAAAATTAAAATTATTATCTGACCTTCCAAAGTGTCGCTTCAGAGGAAGTCTCCCAACATCTTGTATAAAAGAAATCTGAGCTGAAACAGAGATTTAGAAAAAGCTTTATATAGACATTTCTCCAAAGAACATATACAAATAGCCAATAAACATAAAAAGATGTTCAAAATCACTAATCATTAAGAAAATACAAATTAAAGCCACAAGATACCAAAAGCTATTACAAAAAAAAAAAACAAAAAACAACCCCCCCCCACCCCACACACACACACAAACCAAAAAACAGAAAACACGGTTTGGCAAGGATGTGGAGAAACTGGAAACCTTGTGCATTGCTGATGAGAATAGAAAAATGGTATAGCTGATGGTAAAGCAATTCCTCAAAAACTTAAAACATTTATTATGTGATCTAGAAATTCTATTTCTGGATGTACAATCAAAAGAACTGAAAGCATGGCCTTGAAGAGATATTTGTATACCCATGTTTATAGAATTGTTATTGAAAATAGTCAAAAAGTGGAAGCAGTACCTTCCTGGTGGTACAGGGGTTAAAGACAGCACTATTAAGATATCACCAGCCACTGCAGCACTAGTTCAATCCCTGGCTGGCCAGTGAGCAGCCCACAGGGTGCAGCAGACCTCTCTTGCCTTGCCCCTGCTCCCCTCAGTCGTGTATTTCAGTAGATCTTCCTGTTCTGCTCCCCACTCTGTCTGGTGAATCCTCTCACCTCCTGCACCTCTGGCTTACACCCCAGTTCTAGTATGCATAAATAAATCCTTTAAAAAAAAAAGTGGAAGCAATTTAAGTGTCCACTGATAAATGGATAAACAAAATGTGGTATATTTATAGCATGTAATTTTATCCAGTCTTCAAAGTGAAGGAAATGCTATAATGTGGGTGAACCTTGATGACATGGTAAGTGAAACATGTCAGCCACAAAAAGATATTTAAGATTCTACTTATATGAGGTACTAAAAGTGGTCAAATTCATGGAAACAGAAAGTATGTGGCATGTATGAGGGCTTATTTAGTGCTTTATGTTTATAGTTCAATTGTTCAAGATAAAAATGTTCTGGGGACTGGTTGCACAATGAGATGAATATGTTTATCAGTAGTGAAATGTATTATTTAAAACAGTAAATTTTATGAGAAAAATATTTAAGAAAATACAAAGCAAGAGGCTATGACACTGGAGCCATGATCTCCTTCTTTCCTTCTTCAGCCTGAAAGACGCTTCACTCTATGGTTACAACCAAAAACAGGACTCCCCTCTTGGTGCGCACAGCCAGCTGAGAGTTTGGTATTCCCTGCACACCCAGCCCCCACCCACAATTTGGAGGTTCTACTGCAGTAACCAGTGTAGCACAACAGGTTGGTGTGAAACCCAATGAAGCAGACAGTTAAAGAAATAAGGGATAGAAACAAAAAGAGTCCAGCTGAAACCACTGTCATCCCAAGGTGACTGTGCACGCAATAGTCCATGCTGAATTCTCTGAGAAATAACAAAGGCTTCATTAAAACAGTTCAGCCAAGTCAATAAACAAACAGCAACCAGTGATTAAAAACAAGCCCCAGCAAGTAGGGAGTAAACACCCAGGGTTTACTACAATATATTACCTAAAATGTCCAGTTTTCAACAAAACACTGCAAGACTATACAAATAAAGTGTGCCCCATATACAGCAAAGAGGGAGGCCACGGAAACTTCCTGTGAGAGGGCCCATGTATTAAGTTTAACAAAGACTTCACAGACGCCATTATAAATACATTTAAAGAATAAAAAAGAAACCATGCTTAAAGAAGTAGAGGTGGCTATAATTATAATTTCTCATCAAATAAAGTATATTAATAGAGAAATTACAAAAAGAACCAAATGGAAATTCTAGAGTTCAAAAGTAAAATAACCAAAATTCACGAGAGGCTAATAGTAGGATTTGAATGAATAGGTAGGAAAATCAATGAACTTAAACATTGATTGCTAGAGATTACGCATTTAAAGAAAAGAGAGAAAACAAGAAATGGGATATTTGTAAGCATGTCAACAAATATTTAATAGATAATTAGAAAAGAGGACAAAATGAGAGGAGCAGAAAAAATTTAAGGAAATAATGTCTGAAATGACACAGTTAATAAAATGAAAGAAGTGGGATAAAAATTGGTAATAACAAAGTCAAAACATCTGAAGGTGTAATGCCATTAAAAAAAATTACCATTAGCTAATCATCACAGATTGAGCAAATAATCATCTCTTATAAAAGGGATTCTAGAGAGAGTTCTCTCCACCATTCAAGACACAACAACAGACACTGTAACTAGTGCTTGAAGTTTTAATGAGATGGGATATTTACATAGTCTGAAAGCATCTCCCCACAAAATACTAACTCTATACTGGAAAACCTGAGATATATCATTTTAGTATGTAATAAAAGTTAGCGTTGCTAATAATGGTATCAAGAGACATCACATTCTCCTGATACGATGCACTGACAACACAACATCACTTCTGTGGTTTTCTTGCCAAATTTACATACTCTGAATCAAATCATAAGGAATCAGCAGACAAACCCAAACCGAGGCAGTCTACATTTTAACTGTCCTATATACCTCAAAAATTTCATGGACAAAGAAAGATCAGGTAGTGTTCCAGACTAAAGAACACTAAAGAACATGACAAATAAATAAATAAATGCACTGTTACCTTGCACTGGATTCTGGACAAGAAAGGGACTAAGTTTTTGTTGTTATTTTACAAAGGACAATATTAGGACAACTGGCAAAATATGAAAGGAGTCTAGTGTATCAATGTTAAGTTCCTAATATTGATATGCATGTTTTATGGTTATATAGAAGAATATCCTTGTTTTCAGTAAATACAGAGTGAAGGATTTAAGAAAAATGGGCATCACATCTGCAATGCACTCAAAAACAGTTAAGAACAAAAATACATGTGTGTGAATGTATATTTAGAGAAAATGGGAGAGAATAAAAGGCAAAATAAGAAAACTTGGGTCTTCCTGGTGGCACAAGGGGTTAAGTCTCAGCACTATGAAGCTATTGGCAGCCACTGCATCTTAAGTTTGATTCCCGGCCAGTGAGATAACCCACATGGTGTAACAGACCTCTCCTGTCTCACCCACTGCTGCCCTCAGCAGTGTATTTCAGTATACTGTTCCCCACTCTGTCTCGGGTGATCCTCTCACCCCCTGCACCTCTGACCTGTACCCCAGTTCATGTATGCATAAATAAATAAATCTTTATAAAAAAAACAAAAACTTTAAGATTGAAGAATCCTGATAAAAAATATTTAAGAATTATTTTGTACCATTCCTGTAAGTTTTTTCTAAGTTTTAAATTATTTCAAAATAAAATTTAAAAATTAATTTAATCTTAAAATGGGCAGTTATAAGGAAATCTCTAGGTTCTGATCCACAGGTTAATCACATTCATTGCAGAAAAGTTATCTCATTTCTGCCTATGAATGCAGACCACTTTAAATATTTAAGTAATAATACTTAAAAAAAAAAAAAAGATTTATTGGGGCATCCCTGGTGGCGCAAGGGGTTAAGACACAGCACTATGACGCTACCTGCAGCCACTGCAGCACAAGTTTAATCCCCGGCCAGGGAGGAAACACACATGGCGCAGCAGACCTCTCCTGACTGGCCTGCTGCTCCCCTCAGCAGTGTAATTCAGTCAATCTGCCTGTTCTGTTTCCCACTCTGTCTCTGGTGAATCCTCTCACCTCCCCCCAACACTGCTGGCCTATACCCCAGTACTTGTATGTATAAATAAATCTTTAAAAAAAAGAGATTTATTTATTTATGCATATAAGAAGTGGGTATAGGCCAGAGGTGTGGGGGGGTGGTGGTGGTGAGAGGATTCACCAGACAGAGTGGAGAACAGAACAAACAGAATGACTAAAATACACTGCTGGAGGGTAGAAGCAGTCAAGGCAGGAGAAGTCTGCTGCACCATGGGGATAGCTCCCTGCCTGGGGATCGAACTCATGCTGCAGTGGCTGCGAACAGCTTCACAGGTTGCATCTTAACCCCTTGTACCACCAGGGAGGTCCTAAGTAATAATACTTTTAAAAGCCATGACTCTTATTATCTGAAGAGAAATATCCTAGAATCCTCTCTTCTAATACCTAATAAGACAAACCCTATCTTTAAAATTTCTGAAAAGGGGCCTCTCTGGTGGCGCAGGCAGTTGAGCGCCGCACTGTTAATCTGCCTGCAGCCTCTGCAGTGCGGGTTCAATCCCAGGCGGCGGGCGAAAATCCCACAAGGCCGGTAGACCACTCCTGTCTTGCCCGCTGCTCCCCTCAGCAGTGTATTTCATCAGTCTGTCTGTTCTGTTCCCCGCTCTGTTTCTGGTGGTTCCTCTCACCCTCCTGCACATCTGGCCTGTATCCCGGTTCTTGTAAAATAAATAAATCTTTAAAAAAATTTTTAAAAAAATTTCTGAAAAGTTTGATAATCATAAAGTATTTTTTAAAATATTACACAAACGCACAATTTTTTCCCTAACCTAAAGATCAACACAGACATGTGAGCTATGACTGTTAATGAAATGTGGTTCTTTTTTTATCTAAAGATTTATTTATTTATTTTTATACAAGAGCTGGGGTACAGGCCAGAGGTACAGAAGAGTGAGAGGATTCACCAGAGACAAAGCGGGGAGCAGAACGGGCAGATGGACTGAAATACACTGCTGAGGGGAGCAGCGGGCACGACAGGAAGTCTTCCATGCCATGTGGGAATTTCCACGGCCAGTCGGGAATCGAACCTGTGCTGCAGAGACTGCGGACAGCTTCACAGCGCTGCGCTCAACCCACTGCGCCACTGGGGAGGTCCTGAAATGTGGTTCTTAAAAGACACATTAAAAAACACAAACAGGGTCTCCCTGGTGGCACAAGCCATTAAGACACAACCTATGGGGCCTCCCCAGTGGCGCAGCGGTTGAGCGCTGGGTTGTAAAGCTACCCGCAGCCTCTGTAGCGCCAGTTCGATCCCTGGCTGCTCCCCGGCCACCGGAGGAGGGTCCCACATGGCGCGCAGACCTCTCCTGCCGCCCGCTACTCCCTCGCAGTGTACCTCAGTCCTTCTGCCTCCTCTGCTCCCTGCTCTGGCTCCGTGAATTCTCTCACCCTCCCGCGCTTCTGACTGTACCACCCAGTGCTTGTACAAATAAATAAAAAAATCTTAAAAAAAAAAAAAAAAAAAAAAAGACACAACCTATGAAGCTATCCACAGCCACTGCAGCACAAGTTTGATCCCTAGCCAAGGAGATACCCACATGGCACAGCAGACCTCTCCTGACTAGCCCACTGTTCCCCTCAGCAAGTGTATTTCAGTCAATATGCCTGTTCTGTTCCCCACTCTGTCTCTGGTGAATCCTCTCACCCACCCCCCACCCCCACATCTCTGGCCTATACCCCAGTTCTTGTATGCATCAATAAATAAATCTTAAAAAAAAAAAAAACAAACAGAAACAACTGATGGAAAAATTGGTAAAGATCACAAAAAGGCAAACCTCAGTAGGCCTTTTTAGTAGCTTACTAGTTAGCTTGCGCAGGTGTACACTGCCATAGATACACTATTATTTTTTTACATTTAACCTACAAATTAACATTTATTATTTTTAAACCTGGAAAGAAACATACAATTAATGTTAATTGTAATATTGAAATCAACCAAATATCACTAAAGTTAAATAAGTTTAAAAAAAAAAGAGATTTGAGTATATTTTAGCATTGTTGCTTTTAGGAACTGAAAGTCTATGTCATCCCAAACCCATACTTTGAAGTCTAACCTCCAATTTGACGGCATCAGGAAGAGGAGCTTTGGTGCAAACTAGGGCATATGGGTTAGCCTGCATGAATGGGATTATCGCCCTTATCAAAAAGAGTCCGGAGAGAGGTCTCCCAAACATGAGGATACAATTAGAATTTGGCCATCTGCAAACTAGGAAGCAGACAGTTATCAGAGACTGGATCTTCTGATATGATGGTTTTGAACTTTCCAGCCTCCAGAGCTGCCGTAGCACAACCTTATAAATTATGGAATGCTATTTATAGTGACATAAGCAAATTAAACTTTCTATCTATTATTTGTACATGCACAGAAAAATGTCTGGAAGAATTTATACCAATCTTGTCAAAAGGAATTACCTGTTAGCTACAGGGGAGATACTTTCAAATTTTACTTTGTATTCCTTTCTTTCTTTTTAAATCAAAAAGCTTGTATACTAAATAAAAAAAAAAATCACAGGAAATATCTTAGACTCACAAATATATAGCAATGAGTTGACCCACAAAAAGATAATGTTATAAAACACTATTTCTCGGGAAAAATACAAGTCCACATTATTACCTTGATTTCTCATTGGAATGGTTAGCAAAGCAAGGTATGGCAACAATTGAGTTTGGAGGCATAAAGCTGGTAAGCAGAAGTCAGAAAAAAGTGCTTTTGCAGCCAGGCAATTTTCCCGATACTGTACAGAAGAAAAAACAAAAAAAGATTATGAAAAATAAAATTAAAAATATGGGTATGTATTCCAAAACAAACTAAGCTTATTGCATTACAAAAGATATAGGTTTATAAATTACAAATACACTTTGAAGACTTTAGTCCTTCATAACACAACTATTTTACAACTGATGTAATAGCAGTAAAAATTTTTACAGAGACTTAAGATACAAGATATCAAAAAAACCCACCAAATTTAAAAATAAAAGAAGGGAGGGTTGGTAAATGGGTAAAAGGCAACAATTTTATGACGAAGGCTAGAACTGGACTTTTGGTGGTGACAGTGGTATACACACGTTGATTTTCAAGGAGCATAGCTAAAACTTACGTAATGTGATAATGCAATGTTATTTTAACAAAAATAAGCAAGATTTAAACCAAAAAAATAGGAAATATGAGGCTGTAGCTCAGAGGGATCCCCTTCCAGGGAATGACTCAATATGAACTCTTTTTTTTGATTAAACAAATGGTATCCTGCCCTCCCGCCATCTTCCAAACTGAAAACAAGAGGCACCAGCAATATAGTAGTGAGCATAGCTGCCTTCCAAATTCAAAACAATGATAAAATTCAGTTAGTAAAAAAGAAAAACCTCAAAGGGATTCTGTTTATGGCATATACACATCATAAATTATGTGAGATACTTTCTCAATGAATGACTTTCAGTTAGCACAAGTGCAATGTTAGGCTGATGAAGAAAGAAGACTAATTTCTGCCTTCAAGGAACTAACAGCTTCCTTCACCCAAAAGACCAACACAAAAGGAAGGAGGAGCACTCCCATCTTCAAGGGGTAGATTCTACTTGGCATGAACAAACAGCTGTCATGTAAAACTATGCACCAGTGCTGACTTACTTTCCATTTTTCCAGGAGATTCTAGAAATTCCAAAGCCAGAAATACACATCTGATTTTTATTTCTGGCACTTCATTTAAAAAAAAAAAATCCTGTGTGTTGTATTTAACTTTGTGGGTCACCTGTTTTTGAACTCTAATTCAATCCTCTACACTTACAGCTGTGTAAAACTAAGTATGCAACATGTGAAATAACTTATTTAGCTTGTTAGAGGCAAAGTCAGTTTATTTTCAATTAAAACTAAAATATAATTAGATTTTGATTTCAATAATAGTCAACTAATAAATAAAACAGATATGTGCTTTCAAGTTTTTAGTGCCTTTATCCCCTTAAAAATGACTAAGCATTCGAAGACTGTCCTTTCCGTTTTATCATTATTCTAGAAAACTCTGAGAATTAGCAACTACATTTTTTACTAAGAATATTATTCTTTTCTTAAAATGGCTATATTGAGATAAAATTCACGTAACATTCACCTACTGAAAGCATACAATCTTTTATTTATTTATTTTTTTTTACCTTTTTATTTATTAAAAACCACTGGGGCTTGTGCAAGGGACGAAAGCTTGATCCTCCTCCTTGAGAATGAGCAAATCCTCGGACTTTGTTGGAATGTATTACACCTCTTGTAGCTATAGATGTACTATATTCCCTGAGTAAAGAGCGTGTCTAATAAAGGAGACAAGAAATAAAGAAAATAAAAAATTTGTAAAACAGTACTATTGGTACACTGGCAGCAAAAAAAAAACTAGCCATGTCTAATTAATGTATGTTCATTTTTTCACCACCACAGTCCTAAAAATAAGTCACAAAATTATTCAACTGAGACAAACCAATCAAATCAAATTATGATCAGAAAATTACTTTAGAAAAAACTGCTACTGTATTGTCACCAGAAAAATCAAATTGACTGCAACTGAACACCCAGATACAAAAAAAAAAAACAAAACTCCATCACAGAAAGTCCTATTAGACAGCACTTTGATATCTTGTAACAATATTTATGAGTTATAAATATATTGAAATAGGATGAAAATTAGAAAAGATACAACAAAAAAATTTGTGATACAGCTTCTAACTGTTACATTTAGAGTTTCATCCAGCAGTTGTTTCTCAACTCTGAGGTAACAAAAACATTGAAGTCAAAAGATCTTACATTCCAGTCACCACTGAGGATATCTGCAAAACTCAGAAATTCACTGGCTCTCACAAGATCATCTATTTCCACAAAGAAATCTATGTAGTTCTGGTGAAGATATAAATTGAATAACTCTCCAGGCATGTGTGACATTTCTACCACTTCCTATTAAAAAAAGCATATATACGTAATTTTTACACAAATGCAGGAGTCACATGTATATGCAGGCAATTTTAAGTAATGTGTATCTTGTAAATAGTATTGTTATTAATGATTTTACCTCAGGTTGAACAAGTAAAGTATCCCGCTCATATTCTGATAGATGAGAAGGCAATCGAGGTACATCTAACTCTGTTGAAGATGCCCCTACAAAAAATAAGTATCTTTATAATTATACAGTACCACTCAATTGAAGCTTTTTTATCACTTTGGGTACAGGATGACAAAAATACTATAAAAGTTGTTATAAATAAAAGACTGGAACTTATGTGAATTGTCTATTATTAGCAAAAATTAAATTTAGAATTCTGATGCCAGGATTATGGTTTTTCTAGACTTAAAATATCCCATTTCTCAAAGTAATCCACATTTCACCTTTCCAGCTCTCAGAAGCTGTCTTCTTTCGCATCTCATCTCAGTACACAGGTCTCTAGTGTTTTAGTTATTACACTGGAAGATGGCTGCTCTCTGTAGGAGAGAATGGGAATCCCATTTCCTAATAGGAGGTTCACAAATAAATATTGAAGAGAAAAAAAAAAGGTGGAAAGGAAATAACCAGTGGGAATGATGACTGAGGTTCAACAATAAGAAGATCTAAGGGCAGTGAAGCGTCTTATTTTCTATTTTAGTGATGCCGGTTTCTTTCTGCTTAGGCAGCATGCAGGTTTCCACTTAGAAAACCCAATTTTCAACTATCTGGAAAGAAGGAACTGGAAAGAAGGACATTAGGGTAAAACAAGGACACCTGGAGTAAGGAGAGAATGTAGGAGAAATATAGAAACACAACATAATAGAAAGAGGTAAAAGACAGGAAAATAGGGCCTCTCTGGTGGCGCAAGGGAAGCACTATGAAGGTTTCCCCAGCCAGCCAGGGAACTACCCATATGGCACAGCAGACCTCTCCTAACTTACTTGCTGCTCCCCTCAGCAGTGTATTTCAGTCAGTCTGCCTGTTCTGTTCCCCACTCTGTCTCTGGTGAATCCTCTCACCCCTCCTGCACTTCTGGCCTATACCCCAGTTCTTGTATGCATAAATAAATCTTTAAAAATAAGTGTAGGGCCTCCCCTGGGGGCGCAGCGGTTGAACACTGGGCTGCAAAGCTGCCCGCAGCCTCTGCAGCGCCAATTCGATTCCCGGCCGCAGGGGAAGGTCCCACATGCTCGACAGACCTCTCCTGCCACGTCCACTGCTCCACTCAGCAGTGTATTTCATCAGTCTGCCTATTCTGTTCCCCGCTCTGGCTCTGGTGAATTCTCTCACCCTCCCGCGCTTCTGACTGTACCCAGTGCTTGTATAAATAAATAAATAAATAAATAAATAAATAAATAAACAAATAAATAAATAAAATAAAATAAAATAAAATAAAATAAAAATAAGTGTATCAGATTAAAAAAAAAAATTCCTGGGGCCTCCCCTGGTGGCGTAGGTGGTTGAGCGCCACGTTGTGAAGCTGTCCGCAGCCTCTGCAGCACGGGTTAGATCCCGGCCTGCTGGCGAGGATCCCACATGGTGCTATAGACCTCTCCTGTCTCGCCCGCTGCTCCCCTCAACAGTATATTTCGTCAGTCTGCCTGTTCTGTTGCCCACTCTGTCTCTGGTGAATCCTCTCACCCTTCCGCAGATCTGGCATGTATCCCGGTTCTTGTATAAATAAATCTTTAAAAAAATTAAAAAAAAAAAAAAAAAGAAATTCCCATTTTCTACATGAAGAACAGGAGTTAGGGATTTTATTGAAAGGAGGGACAGTTTTGAGATGGGCTTTGAGATGGGCTAATGGGGAACGGACGCGATCAGGAGAGGAGGTGTCAAAAACAGATGAGGACCATGGAACATGTCCAGTTGGGGAGAAAGCAGATAGTGAAGGAAGAAATGTAAAAGGATCCAAAGACACATAAAGCTACTTGGTAATTTTCTTAGAGCGTTGGAGGTCAGAGCCTAGTGCTAAGAGGGCTTTGGGCTATACTTGCCACCAAAAGTCCAGATAGACTGATGTCTTATTTTTATCAAACTATACGTTTAATGATCTATAGACATTTAAGGCCTACAGTAGTTTCTGCATCTAATTCCACTCATAATCCACAAATATTCCATCAAAATACATTTTCCTATTATGTCTTAGGCCTTGCCAAACAGTATCTGACCTATCCTAGCTCGCTCTTGTAAAAGAAGCAAATATATGTCATTTTAAAAATGTGTTTAATTTCACTTGTAAGATTAATGGTTAACAAAATAGTAATAAAATAAAAGGTATAAGGTTTCCTTACTTTTACAATACAGTATTTTCCCCAAAGCTCTGAAGAGAAAGAGTGAAACATCTTTGCCACCAATAGCTTGAACTTCTTGATTTTCAGAAACTGTATCAGGTTTTTTCCTTCGTTTTGATTTTAACAGTGCTGGATCTGATTTTAAAGACACTTCTTTTTTCCTTGGCCATATATAGTTGTCTCCTAAATAACATACACCCAAGTGGCAATATTTGAGATAAAATTAAAATATGAAGATTAAAACTGAGTATATTTCATATAGTTATATAAAACATTCTAATTAAAAACATTTTCTAATATACAATAATCATAAAATACGTGCACTGAGTTAGTGTCGTCTTTAGGATACTAAACTAAAATGGAATGTCATCTAAAAGTATCTGTGACAGAAGTTTCAAATTTTCACACACACAATGACATACTGTCTACAATCTCATACAATAACATCACCTTGATTTCTCAGTTACATGTACTATTTTTGGTGTATGGTGTATTAACTAATTTAATCTTTATAACAATTCTATTAAAAGAAAGCTATTACCATACAGATCAAAGATATCAAGACATTCAAGATATAAAGGTTTTGTGACTGGAACTGGCTCCAGCTAGTGAGTTAGTTGAGTCTAGGCAGTTTGGTTCTATAATCCATGTTTATCAACTATGTTATATTACCTCTATACTGATTTGGGCATTCTCCAATTTATGAATGTGCCTATGCTTAACTTTCACTGGTTAGTCTACTGTTTAAAACTCAGAAAAGCAGCCTGGAAAAGCAGAAAACAAAGGATCTGGGTTTAAATCCTATGATTGTCTATCTAATTAGGCTGGTGTGAGAATGAAAAGGATATACAATATGCAATTACTAATTAATTCCTAATCCACTCAAAAATTATTTCCTACCATTTAAAATTTCTGAGCTCAAAGGAATAACAAAATGGCCCACTTCAGTGTTCCTAATAATAATTCAAGGAGTAAAACTAAGCATCATTTGCGTAGTATTTCTACAAGTATAAGCAGAATTCTGAATTTCTTTGTAGATATTTTGAAAAATAAAGATGTAACCTAAATGAACAGGTGGAAATTAGAATTTTAAGTGGCTTTTGAGAGTTCCAAAGAGGGCTTTTAATTTTTAAAGTCATTTCCTTAGTGTTAAGCATCAATTAGGTTACTTGCTAAGTATTTTCTGCTGAGGACTATGTGTAGCAAACTATGATCATTGAAGTGTAATTACTGCCCTTAAGGCTCTCTCTTTATCACAGCATGGCTACAGACCTTTTTTACATATTCATGAGGAGAAGTGAATTTGTAAAACATATCATATAAATTATTATGAACTAAGTTCAAAAGTAAACCTACTTTAGCATAATACTATTAAATCCATTAACAGCTGGTTATTTATTGAGTAATCAATATGTGTCAAGCCCTGTAATAAACACTGTATTGTCTCACACTTCACACAATTGTATGAGACAACTTCTGACACATAAGATGACAAATAGTGTCACAGTTTAAGCCATCTGCAAAAATAAGTCACCAGAAAGTGGCACAGTCACGATTTTCACCCAAGAAGTCTCATTCCAAATTAACTTTGAAAGGCAAAGTAGCAAATCACATAAGGGAGTCAGGTTTTGCTTCAAATAGCTATATGAATATACAAGGTATATTCACAGGGATGCATTTTGAATGTGTACACACATAACTTTAAGACACTGTCTCAATATGGAAGCTCTATGTTTAGTAGGTCATTCCATATGATCCAGCAATTCCACTCCTAGATATTTACCCAAAGGACACAGAAACATCAATTCCAAAGAGCACCTGCACCCCTATGTTTAGAGCAGCACTGTTTACAATAGTTAAGCTTTTGGGCAACCCAAATACCCAAAAATAGATGACTGGATCAAGAAGATGTGGTACATATACACCATGGAATATTACTCAGCATTCAAAAAAGATAAACACAAGCAATTTGCAGCAACATGGATGGCGCTGGAAGGGATCATGCTCAGTGAAATAAGCCAGAAAGAAAAAAAAAAAAAATACCGGATGGTGTCACTCATAGCAGGAATCTAGAAAACTTAAATAAGGGACCAGGAAAAAGAATAACTATAAGAAAGAAAATATCAAAATCAACAAACAACTATGAACCAGAGACACTATATGGGGGGTGGGGGGCGAGGAAAGGAGGGATTGGGGTCAAAATAAGGGGGTTGTAATTGTATGGGGAATATAAAAATAAAATTTAAATTAAAAAAAAAGACACTGTCTCAATAAAAATTTAAGAGGTGATAAGTAAGTATCACAAGTTAAAAGGTATAAGAGAAAGTCATCTATATAATGGAATATATCTTCTATGGTTACCTTTTGAAGATGAAAACTGGAGGCTGTTTATTGCACTTCTGATATCACCAGAACATCCTTGACAGAGCAATTCTAGAGAAGTTTTATCAGGGATGATAATTTTACTTCCATTCTAAAATTTAAAAAATTAAAATTAAAAGGAATATTTTCCAAAACAAAAGACCAAAGACTATTTCTAAAACAAAGACTTCCTCCCTCATTTTCTAAACTTAATGCACATACACTAGGCTCTTTCTAACTTGAATGCTAAAAGGCAACCAGGTGCCTATAGAAGGTACCTAAAACCCCAGTCTGCCTTTGAATGGTGTAAGTGTGAATGACCTATTGCAGTTTAAGGTAAAGTTTCAAGAGTGCAAGATATTGTTTCCCCTTTTTACTTGGACTAGGTTATATTTTGAAGTTCTACATCTCACTATATATATATATACATATACAAACATGTATGTACATACACACAGACTGAAAACACAGTATTACACAAAATTAAGTACCCCCAAAATTGAATAAATCTGCAATTTACATGAAAATCCCATATGCTGGGGTTTCCAGCATATTACCAGTCGGTCAATAACAAAAAGTTACTAGAGCAGCTGAGGTTTCCAGCATACTACCAGTCTGTCAATAACAAAAAGTTACTACAGCAGCTGATTTAAAGCCTATGTTTTTTTTTTTTTTTAAAGATTTATTAATTTATGCATGCAAGAACTGGAGTACAGGCCAGAGGTGTGGGGGGTGAGAAGACTCACCAGAGACAGAGTGGGGAACAGAACAGGCAGATCGACTGAAATACACTGCGGAGGAGAGCAGTGGGCTAGATGGGAGAGGTACGCTGTGCCATGTGAGTTAGCTTCCTGGCTAGGGATTGAACTCATGCTGTAGTGGCTGTGTATAGCTTCAGAGTGCTGAAGCTTAACCCCTTGCACCACCAGTGAGGCCCTAAAGCCTGTTTCATATAGATATTTACAATGTATAAACTATTATGTATATATTTAAACTATTTATATAGTTTATATATTTAAACTATTATGTATATATAGATATTTACAATGTATAAACTATTATGTATATATTTAAATTTAGGTAAATTTAAAAATTTAAGTACACACAAACACATATTTTTTTTATGTCTCACATGTGAAACACTTGGTAGTTTAACGTAAGAAAAATATATCCCCTCTTTGACCTCAGAAACTCCTGTTTAGGGACATGATTCAAGTTGCTAAGAGAATAGATCTTAAATCTTCTCACCATGGAATGATAATTATGCAAAATGATGGAGGTATTAAGTTAATTCTACTGTGATAATCATAATCCAATATAAGTGTATCAAATCAACATTACACACTTTAAACTTACAAGAAGTTATATGTCAATTATATCTCAAAGCTAGAAAACAATGGTTGGATGGTAAATTTATCATGTGTTTTTTTTCAATCTCAATAAAAAAATTATTAAAATAAAAAGTGGCAACAGGGCAATATTAGAGTTGTATTGATAACTAATGTACCTAGATGCTAGGAAATACTTTGGTAATAGATGCAATGTGAACACTAAGGCAAACAAAGGGAAATTTACCTCACTGTGAAAAAGAAAGTTAAGTTTAATAGTAGAGAAAGGTAAAAGATCCTTTAACTTGATATACATTTTATAAACTGGCATGCCTTCTGAATGTAATAAAAATTTTTAATTCTAAATACTGAAATAAAATGTCCTCAACTCTTTTTTTTTTAATTTTTAATTTTATTTTTTTTTTAAGGTTTATTTATTTATCTATACAATCACTGGGGTACAGTCAGAAGCGAGGGAGGGTTAGAGAATTCACCCAGAGCAGAGAACAGAACAGGCAGATTGACAAAGTGCACTGCTGAGGGGAGCAGCAGGCGGCAGAAGAGGTCTGCGCACCATGTGGGACCCTCGCCTGGTGGTCAGGGATCAAACCGGCACTGCAGAGGCTGTGGGCAAATTCACAACCCAGCGCTCAACCGCTGCGCCACCGGGGAGGCCCAAAATGTCCTCAACTCTTGAAGTTATACAACACCATTTAAGTTTGCTTTCTATAATAACAACATAATATTCAAATTAATCAGTTCTTAAGGCTTACCTTATTAGCTTCTATTGACACTATTCGGTTAAGAAATTTCATCATAATTGTTGGTGCCACAGGGTTGAAACTGTCAGTTTTATAAAGAAAGACAGTATTAATGATTAATTTAAAAATATAACATATATGTGATGACTACAGGCAGGAATTTTTCTTACCTAATGTTTGATATACCACATTCTTCTTGAATTTCTTTGGGAAACAATAACCTCTGACTATTATTCTCTCCACTAACACTGTCAGAGATTATAAAAATTAAAGGACATCGACCAATCTGCACATATGTCCTAAGATAAAACAAAATAATATTGAAATTTAAGCTGTTACTTAATTTGGAATTTTAGAAAATGTCATTAAAACTCACCTTAGAACTTCATGTAATGTATGACAATCTCGATAAAATTGGTTAGGTAAATCCTGTCAAAAGCATAGAATAAACACTAGTTCAGTTTTATTCCCATGCAAATTTATTTTCAGATTTCAATTTATTAAGACAGGAAAAAATGCTATCTATCCAACGTACTGTGACAAGAACTTATATAGAAATTAAAGAAAATATGAAATAGTTGATATCCTAAACAGTACATATATTAATGCAAAGCCCAGTTTTCAGATCAAATTTCCTAGGGTCCTTTTTTTAAAAAAAAATTTTTTATTTTCTTACATCGTTGTTCACTTTTGAACACTAATTTATTTCTTTCCTCAGGTGTAGTCCCCAGAAATCTCCCACCACCATATCACCCATGAAATATCACCCTAATCCCTTGTGCTCCTCCCTCCTGTTTTGACCTTTACCCTCTTTCTCCCCTTACATATGCCTCAGCTCTAGTTTGCCTGCAATTTTTGTATTTTTTTGTGACTTGTAGGGTTACTTTTATAGTCTTTGTATTTTCATTAAAATGTAATTTTCCAAATATTTCTTTTGCTTTTCTATACCTATATCATGTAAACTTAAATTTAACAAATCTATAGTTACTCTATTCAAGTTTACTAAAAGAAATTTTAGTTTTATGTTATATTTTCCACTATTAATTCCCTGGGATGAGTAAATGTTATTATTACATAAGCTGTATCTTTCAATTGTTTACTCAATAATCAGAGCAGGATTCCAAAAATTGTGCTTACTTCAACCAGAATTATCTTCTTATCAGTTCTCAAATCATCTCCAAGCATTTGTAGTTTGTTATATTTTGTTGCTCTTAATAGAAACTCTTTAAAGACTGCTATCTGAGACTGATAGGGATGGAAGCTAGATTCTGTTAAGGAAACACATTTAATACTTTCATTTTCACCAATTATATATACATCAATTTATACATATGTTAATAATAGACATTAATATACATATATATGAACTAGTTCACAATAGTCTTTTCTAATTAGGCAAAAGTGCTTCAATTGAAAATGAGGATATTTATTTTAAAAAACAAGAATTACAATGGACAACAGTAATTTCTCTGTACCAGTAAATGTAATATGGAGTGAACAGACCAGAACAGTTGTTAATATATCATTAAACAAAAATACTTATGACTTTGGCGCCCCCTGGTGGCGTAGGGGTTAAAGACAGCACTATTAAGCTATTGCCAGCCATTGCAGCACTAGTTTGATCCTGGCTAGGGAGGTGACCCACATGGTACAGCAGACCTCTCCTGCCTCACTGGCTGCTCCCCTCAACAGTGCATTTCTGTCGATCTCCCTGTTCTGCTCCTCATTCTCTCTGGTGAATCCTCTCACCCCCTGCACCTCTGGCTTACACCCCAGTTCTTGTATGAATAAATAAACAAATCTTTTTTTAAAAAAAAAAAAGACAACTGCCAAGGAGGGGAAAAAAAAAACTTACAGCTTTGCCTATGCAATGAAGACTCTCCAAATGAGTGCATTACTCTAAATGAATTATTTTCAGTAATAATTGTTAAACAAAAACTGACTGACTAGTGAACTGTTTAGTGTATGAGAAGAAGGAAAAGCTATGGTTTATATGGACACATTTTATACAGAAGACTGTTTATACAGAAGACTTGCTATATTGTCAAAAATAATGTTATTGTCTAGAAAGCAGTAAATATTCCAAGAGAGGAAGACACAAACATATCCTCAAAGAATCTTTTCAGTATCCTTTCGTTATCTAACAAAATTTAATTCTCAAAGAATCCCATTCTCCTCCATTGGAGACACTTTATCCTTTCTTCTCCAGAGGTATTTCTCTCTGAAACTGGGAAGTATAGGAGAAAATTCATATAGGGAGTTTTCATCTGAGGGCTACTCAGACTTTATATGAGTTGATATTAAGCAGATGCCAATTTAGCATAAAAACGGCAATAAATACTTTCTCAAAAGTATACCCAAAAGCATCTTAGGAGTCTCAAGAATATAGATAGGCAATGTGTTTCACACTATATCAAGCAGACTTTTCCCACTATTTCCCCTATCTTCACAGCAAACCTTACCAGAATTAAAAAGCACCTTGAAATCATCTTTTTGGAAGTCTGGTAAAATTGGATTAATCCACTCTTGTACTTGAATACTAAGCTCCTTTGACAAAATTTTTATAGTTGTTGTTTTTCCACATCCAGGAGGCCCTGTTATTAATAAAATAGATCCACCCTAAAACAAACCCAAATATAAATAGTAATTAAAAATTAAAATCATTGGAATGCTAGTATACTATATCTACATTTTCTTTCTAAACATTACTTCTATAACCATTTACTGAATGTCTGCTATAAGCTGACTAAATTTCGTAATTATGCTACCTAGGAATAGACCAGCTTTAGCTAAAAGAATCTCAATTTCTGAACTTTAAGTGTAGTTTCTAATAATTATTCATTTTTTTGTATTATGTCCCTTCCAAGAACTACTTAATAGCCAAATAAAATCAACCAAACCAGCTATATTAAGAAGGTAAAGAGTTTAAGTCTGAAACAAGTATTTTTAAGGGTTATATGAACTCATAAAATCCTATTTTAGCAGTCTTTTTTGTATTATATACTATTATCATATAAATCTAATACTTTTATGGGAAGACATAAGTATTACTTTATTTGTACATCTGATTCTTTAAGAAATGTACACTAGGAAATACATTTACCAAAGACTAATGAGAGATCAGAAGTTAGTCCCAGTGATATTCTCTCATACAAAAATTCTAATAAAAAGTTAAAGCTAAAAAACCATCAGGAGTTTTCCTATATCCACTAGTGGGTTGTTAATCCTTGCTCATTTGTCTATATTTAATCACCACTTTTATTAGTAAGTAAAGCCTGTGCACTTGCACCAAGAAGAGAACCAGTCCCGTTTTTTAAAATGATAATACATTATAGTTCTACTGGACATGAGTTTGATGCTAATGACTCAATATTTTAAAAGCAAAAAGATTTATATAATCTGAAGAGAAACCAAAGAACCAATTAAATTTTTTTTTCTATTTCCTTAAAGAATATCATTGGAAAGAAAAAAAAAGAATATCATTGGGATTTTAATGGGGATTGCATTAAATCTATACACTGCTTTTGGGGAGAATAGTCATTTTCACTACATCAATTCTCCCTATCTTTGCATCTGCTTTTGTCTTGTTTAAATAAGGTGTCTTTAAACAGAAACATATAAAATGGACTAATGAAAATGTGATTACATTTCATTAGATTTCCCAGGAACCTAACCAAGTATTTCTCTTAGAAACAATGGTTCAGTATTTGCTAATTCAGTGTTTGCCTGCAGTAATTTGAAAGAATGTAACAAATGCCAATAATGAGACAAGACTTCCAAGCAGATTATTTTTTAAAAGACAGACAATCAAACATGACAGCCAGTCATTTGTGTCATGTAACAGAGTGAAGTGTCTTTTGACACAGTAAGTAAAGCTTCATAACAAAAGCTTTCAGTAAGAGAAGTGGGAGTTTCCTATCAGAACATTGAAAGACTTTTTTGTTAATTCCCCCTACTGTCTACATTGCAAAAGAATTTTACTACATATTGATAGAAGGCAATTACTGTAGAATAGTCAACTCAGTAAATAATTAGTGCATTTACAATCAATTTTAAAAAGTTTTAGTATGTCCATAGAGAAATTTAGAAGTCACCACATTTTTTTTTTTTTGGTATACAAATATCTTGTGATTGATTACTAACATCACTGAAACGTTTGTGTAATAAAGGATATAGGACTTATTAAAAGTCTAACTCCTTAGTGGCAAGTAGTCTTTAAAACTGTAGAGGAAACATTTTCCTCAATACCTATGTATTTACACACATACCTAATTTCATCCAACTGGTGAAACGAGAACAGTACCACATGTTTAGATTTAAGACATGATAATGATTATACTGAAAACAAAGTACTGCTAAGTGAGAAAACAGACAATGAAAAATACAAACTATACTAGCTGAGCTGATCAAATAAATCTGAAAAAATGCTTACATGTAAGAGGAGCATCAGGTCAACTACCAAGAATCTCAAAATAAGGTTTAAAAAGAGACAGAATGCTCTAAAGTGGGGCTGAGGGTAACTATAGAGTTAGGAAGTGAAAAAAAAAATATCAGTCTAAAATGAATGATGACAATTTTAGGCTCTATTTAGGGTACTGTGTAATTTGCCTGCTTTAGTTTGAATAATCTGATGTACTAAATATACTAACACCCTCTCTGGTTTACTGTGCTTTATGTCAATGACAGGAAATAAGAAGAAAAAAGAAGTGCAAGTAAAGGAAAAACTCAAAGTCTCCAAGTCTTATAGTGAGGCCAGAAGTAGAGCTTTCTATTGCAGGTAATCTGAACCTACTTAAAGACTTGATAAAAATTTAACTTCTCATAACCAACAGTGATGTTAAGTATTTCATTAAAAGCACATTTCTTCATATAATAAAAATAAAAGGAAAGCATGAGGCTTAAAAAAAAAAAGTACAAACCCAAGCATGTTTCTTATTTAATTACCTGTTTTGGTTGCCTTTCTAAGACTTCAGTTTTTAACCAGGTTTCAACTTCTTCAATTTTCTTTTTATGCACAGCAAGTTCATGCTAAAAATTTCAAGTTCAAAACATTTTAATTGAAGGATTTTTGGCACATCAGCATGGATTTATCTAAACATTTTCAATGAAAAAAAAACCTGGGCAAATAAGTAATATGATACGGTAATAAAAGAGACTTAATTACACTTAAATTTTTTAATTCTGTTAGAGAAAAATTCTGCTCTTAAACTGACACAACTGCATGACAAGTTTGGGCAGGTCTGCAACTAGAAACAGATTAATTCTATGTTGGTTAAATTCAATCTAAGACAAATGACCAATGATGTAACTTCAGAATAACGAAAAAAAAAAAAAACCTATGGAATTGTTTTTTCTTCATTTTTATTAGAAATATTGTTATGAGTAGTACTCTGAAAATGCACATCCTTCTCCTTTCTAAAATTAAATTATGTAGACTTGTTTGCATGGTATTTAATACCTGAGTTTCTGGTTTATATTTATCCACCCATGGTTCATTTTCAGAAGGATATTCCTTTGAATTTTCTAGTCCATAACTCTGTTCTGAGGAATAGAGTTTCCCTCTTTTTTGAGCTGGAAATCTGCTACTTTTTAATGTGGAAGGCACATTTTTTCTTCTATGACTTGAGTTATTCACACCTAGCGATGTGGCAGTAATAGTAGAGATGCCTATATTCTCTGAAAAATCATCAAATGACGGGTCAACCCAGTCAGTTACCTGAAAAAAAACAAACCATGTAAATATTATTACATTTTTGGCATTTATTTCCTATATAATTGAACTGCTCTGCAAAAAAAAAAAAAAAAATTTCAAATCCTTGCAATATCTAAAATAAAAATCTTACAAATAGTTATTTTATTTTTTTAAAGATTTATTTATTTATGCATACAAGAGCTGGGGTACAGTCCAGAGATGCTGGGAGGCAGGCTGTGTGTGTGTGAGAGGATTCACCAGAGACAGAGTAGGGAACAAAACAAGCAGACTGACTGAAATATACTGCTGAGGGGTGCAGCAAGTGAGACAGGAGAGGTCTCTGCACCATGTGGGTTGCTCCCTGGCCAGCCGGGGATTGAACTCATGCTGCAGAGGCTGTGAACTGCTTCACAGTGCCGTGCTTAACCCCTTGTGCCACCAGGGAGGCCCTTGATTATACTTTTCTTCAGCTCATGAAGCAACTAATATTTTGATAAAAGGGAGGTAATTTTCTAAGGAGGATGATTTGTCAGATTTATCTAGGAAAAAGGGCACTGAGGGGCCTCCCTGGTGGCGCAAGGGGTTAAGATGCAGCCTGTGAAGATGCCTGCAGCTTCTGCAGCACAAGTTTGATCCCTAGCCAGCCAGGAAGCTGCCCACATAGTGCAGCAGACCTCTCCTGTCTCGACCACTGCTCCCCTCAGCAGTGTATTTCAGTCAGTCTGCCTGATCTGTTCCTCACTCTGTCTCTGGTGAATCCTCTCACCCCCTGCATCTCTGGCCTGTACCCCAGTTCTTGTATGCATAAATAAATATTAAAAAAAAAAAGCACTGGGTAAGAAAGCAGGAAAATCAGTGAATTATGATTCATGTTCTTCTGGTCTATAGAAATTGTTTGCCTTTCTACATTCCCCTCCACTGTTTCCTTTTCTTAAATGCACACAGAGAAAGATGGTGAATTAAGCAAATTTAACCTAAAAATGTTTAGGATGTTAAAAAGGTTTTTATTAAATTAGAACTTTTAGGACAGTTTCTCTTAACAGTCCAACAGAACAGATTTAGGAAAATCTAGCTTAGTACCTGGTTTTTGAAATTTCCTACCTGGCTAAGAAGGTTGGGGGGGCGGTGTGAAGATTATAATTTCCATGAAGAATACTCAGCCACAGTCGTAAGCCATTAATTAAATAATGTTCCTTTCTAGGAGAAAAAGTACCCAAAGGCTCAGGACAAGCAAGCTGGGGTTTACACGTATTTTATGATTGCAAAGTCACACAGGGGAGGTCTGCTGTGCCATGTGGATCAGCTCCCTGCCTGAGGATTGAACTCCTGCTGCAGTGGCTGGTGATAGCTTTATAGTGCTGAGATGTAACCTCTTACGCCACCAGGAAGGCCTACACTTTACTTTTTTATTATTTTTATTATTATTATTTTTTTTAATAGAGGCATGTTTTATTTATTTGTTTCTTTGTTTTGTTTATACATGCACTGGGTACAGTCAAACTCGTGGGAGGGTGAGAGAATACACCAGATCCAGAGCAGGGAGCAGAGCAGGCAGAAGGACTGAAGTACACTGCTGAGGGGAGCAGCGGGCGGCAGGAGAGGTCTGCGCGCCATGTGGGACCCTCCTCCGGTGGCAGGGGAGCAGCCGGGGATCGAACCGGCGCCGCAGAGGCCCCAGGGAGTTTCCCAACCCAGTGTTCAAACGCTGCGCCACCAGGGAGGCCCTACACTTTACTTTTTTTAAAGACACAGGGTGAAGAATATTATCAGCAGGGCCTTCCTGGTGGCGCAAGGGTTAAGTCTCAGCACTATCACTTCTGCAGCCTGAGTTTGATACCTGGCCAGGGAGCTAAGCCACATATGGCACAGAAGACCCCTCCTGTCTCACCCATTGTTCCCCTTAGCAGTGGGTATTTCAGTAAATCCACCTGTTCTGCTCCCTACTGTGTCTCTCGTGAACCCTCTCACCCCCTGCACCTCTAGCCTACACCTCAGTTCTACACACAAATAAATAAAAAATAAATCTTTAAAAAACAAGTATTTTCAACAGTGAGTAAAGAAACCCCTCTGGGGAAAAAACTGTATCTTAACCACCTAATTAATTTCCTTCTCTTCAAAACACTGCCACTATTTCTACTTTTTTGGCCCCTTTCCTCTATTTTTAAGAGTACATGAAAATATTATCTGTTGTAGTAAATCTTTTAACAGCAATTATCTGCATGTTAGGACGTTAAAAAGGTTTTTATTAAATTACAACTTTTAGGATGGCTTCTCTTAACAGTCCAACAGAATAGATTTAGGAAAATCTAGCTTAGTACCTGGTATTTCAAATTTCCTACCTGGCTAACAAGGTGTGTTGGGGGTGTGGGGGGGTAGTCACATTTTTTAATTTTAGTTGTTACGCTTTTCTTGGGAAAAAACAGCAAAGTTAAATAATCTACTTAAGATTAGAGGAAAAAGCCAATCCAAACACTAAGAAAATAGTGCCTCAGATGAGAATGACAGAGTCCGATCCTATTCTATTCTTTAGTCTTACTAAGAATTGATACATTGAGGGCCTCCCCGGTGGCGTAGCGGTTGAGCGCTGGGTTGCGAAGCTGCCCGCGGCCTCAGCGGCGCCGGTTCGATCCCCGGCTGCTCCCCGGCCACCGGAGGAGGATCCCACAAGGCGTGCAGACCTCTCCTGCCGCCCGCTGCTCCCCTCAGCAGTGTGCTTCGGTCCTTCTGCCTGCTCTGCTCCCCGCTCTGGCTCTGGTGAATTCTCTCGCCCTCCCGCACTTCTGACTGTACCCAGTGCTTGTATAAATAAATAAATAAATCTTTAAAAAAAAAAAAAAGAATTGATACACTGAACCTCATGATTTCTCTTAGACCATGTCTCTTAGAAACACCAACTGCAACTCAAATATTTCTCTTTCCTCTACTACTCTGTCAGCCAATAGTTTTCAACCTTCTCTTCGTTAAGTGGGATTGCAAACTCTTTTTCAAAATTAAAGTCGTACTTTCAGTGTACAATTGTTTAAGTTTTTTAAAATCACCCATTACAGGGCCTCCCCAATGGCACAGCGGGTTGAGCGCAACGCCGTGAAGCTGCCTACAGCGCCAGTTCGATTTCTGGCCAGCCAGGAAGATACCCAGGTGGGGCGGAGACCTCCCCTGTCTCATCCGCTGCTCCCCTCAGCAGTGTTTTTGGTCCATCTGCCTGTTCTGTTCCCTGCTTTGCCTCTGGTGAATCCTCTCACCCTCTGGCACCTCTGGCCTGTACGCCAGTGCTTGTATAAATAAATAAATCTTAAAAAAAAAAAAAAATCACCCATTACAACGGATAGTAGGCACCATTACCTGACAGCAATAAAAAGTTATTAAGAATAAAATGGGCAGAAGAGCTAAAAAGAAACTTCTCTGAAGAGGAAATGCAAATGGCCAACAGGCATATGAAAAAATGTTCAACATCACTTGTAATCAGGGAAATGCAAATCAAAACTACCATGAGATACCATCTTACACCAGTGAGAATGGCACATATTAAAAAAAGTAGCAACAACAAATGTTGGCGAGAGTGTGGAGAAAAAGGAACTCTTCTGCACTGTTGGTGGGAGTGCAAACTGGTCCAACCACTATGGAGAGCTGTGTGGAGATTTCTGGACCTACTAAACATAGAGCTTCCATATGATCAGGCAATTCCACTCCTAGGTATTTACCCAAAAGACACAGAAACATCAATTCCAAAGAGCACCTGCACCCCTATGTTTATAGCAGCACTATTTACAATAGCTAAGCTTTGGAAACAACCCAAATGCCCAAAAATAGATGACTGGATCAAGAAGATGTGGTACATATATACCATGGAATATTACTCAGCATTCAAAAAAGATAAACACATGCAATTTGCAGCAACATGGATGGCGCTGGAAGGGATCATGCTCAGCGAAATAAGCCAGAAAGAAAAAGAAAAATACCTGATGGTCTCACTCATAGCAGGAATCTAGAAAACTTAAATAAGGGACCAGGAAAATGAATAACTATAAGAAAGTGAAAATCAAAATCAACAAAAAACTATGAACCAGAGACACTCTATGGGGGGGTAGGAGGCAGGAGGGGAGGGATTAGGGTCAAAATAAGGGGGTTGCAATTGTATGGGGAATATAAAAATAAAATTTATTATTAAAAAAATAAAAAAGGAAAAGGAAAAAAGTTATTAAGAATATATTAAAAAGCTTATAATTCTTTTTTGGAAATTATTCCATGGCCATTTTAGCGAATCATACCTTTGTGGAAGTTACCTTTGGTCTATGAAAAGTTTTTGACATTATAAACTGTAATAGTTTCCATGCGTTGCACACAACTGGTATTACATTAAGGTATAATTCACCTAGGGTAAAAAAAGAAGAAAAAACTCAAGTTAAGAAGAAAGGTAATACATAAGTATGAAAATTAATACTGTTATTATCAATAGTATAATAAAGTTAAGACTTAAAGAGTACACAGTAAATAAACACAGGTGGAACAAAGACATCAAAATGCTAAAATAAATTTTACTTTTAAAAATTATAACTGTGCGGGCCTCCCCGCTGGCGCAGCAGTTGAGCGCTGGGCTGCGAAGCTGACCGCAGCCGCTGCAGCGCCGGGGAGATGCCTGGCCGCCAGCGAGGGTCCCACATGGCGCGCAGACCTCTCCTGCTGCACCACCTGCTCCCCTCATCAGTGTACTTCCTCAGTCTGCCTGTTCTGCTCCCCACTCTGGCTCTGGTGAATTCCCTCACCCTCCCGTGCTTCTGACTGTACCCAGTGCTTGTATAAATAAATAAATCTTGAAAAAAATTAAAAATTATAACTATCAAATTACCTCTTTTTAGTGTGTTTTATGAATATAAAGTGGTTTATTAGAGAAAATAGAAAAGTAACATATTTGTGTACTTACTTTCTGTCCTTAAGAAAAATTAGAAAATTGTTTAAATTTAAATGTCCCTCATTTTAAATTACAGTTGCAGTTTTTCATTTCCAAAATTCCTACCTACCCCCAATCCCAAATAATGAGTTCAGACGTAACACTTTATTTGAACAGATTGTGAAGCTTAGTGTAAATTTTTTCTACAACTCTTATTTGAACATGTTACTAGAAGATTTTTGGCGACATTGTGTTTTCTGACTTTGGTAATTCTTTAATGTTTTATAAAAGCTACTGACTCACCAATTTTTAATTAGAATGAAAGTTTTTATTTTTTAAAGATTTATTTATTTATGCATACAAGAGCTGGGGTACAGGCCAGAGATGCGGAGGGCTCAGAGGATTCACCCAAGACAGAGTGGGGAACAGAACAGGCAGACTGACTGAAATACACTGCTGAGGGGAGTAGCAGACGAGACAGGAGAGGTCTGCCCTCCCTGTAGGTTGCTCCCTGGCCGGCCCAGGGATTGCACTCCTGCCGCAGAGGCTTCGGATCGCTTCACAGTGCTGTGAGTGACCCCTGTGACACCAGGGAGACCCCTACAATGAAAGATTTTAAAGGTCTATTGATACAAACCGATTTAGAAGATAGACTGGCTGGTTTTTTTCCCCCAACAGTTCGGAGGCATATAAACCTTACAATGTGTAAATACTAGACACTAAAAATACTATTACAGACACTGTAGAAAACGAACCATACACGCATAACTCCTTGACGATTAGAAAGCTTTTCCTTCGGAGTTTCAAAGAGGTTTTCAGAAGGAAAAAACACACTGAGTTAACGTAGTCGGCATGTCAATATAAAAGATGCAGACTTTTATTATGGTCAGGACTCTAGAAACTCTTTTAAAACAACACTGTAATCACCTCCTCTAAAAAGCGGGTAACTGACCCTGATGATGCCAGGTTCCTGAAATGAAATGTCAGAGGTAGAAGAAACCTTCAAAAACGTGTCTAGCAGACCCATCACCACCCTACTCCCTGCACAGGGAATACTAGCTCAATCATCGTCCAAAGCCTGTTAGGCAGCGGAGAGCCCAGATGAGCTCGCGCGTTCCGGCTCCAGGCCAGAGTTTTGAACCCTCACCCCTCTCACCCCCAGATGGATGGGCAGACCGGGAGGAGGAGCGACGAGAGCCCGGGAAGGCGTGAAGTCAGAGATGGACGCGCGTCTCTAGGGCAAACACACATAACAGCCGCAACCGCGGCGGCCTTACTTTCCGGGAGCCGCATCCCCTTGTGGCAGGAGGGGAGCGGAGAAGCCCAACTTCTGCTCGGGGTGGAAGGGCAGCCACAGCCCTACCCCGGCTCAGCGCCGAGCCTCTCGGAGATCCCGCCTCCCGGGGGCCTTTCAGAACGGTCTGCGCCTCCGCGACACAGCCCGAAGGGCGGGGCCGCCAAAAGAGCTAGTCACTTAGACATCTAACACACTGCCTGACCCAAAACGCCGCCCGACCCGTGCCCCTGCCCCGCATCTTGCAGTGGATGCGTGTCATAGAAGGCCGCGGAACCAACGCTCGCTGACTAGGCGAAGGGGTTAGGTGGTGAGGGCCACTCAGGGGCTTAAGGACCCCGGCGCCGCTGGCGCTTATCACCGCCCACCCCTTCCGGCTCCTTCCTGTTGTGCGTCGTCTTGTGCGTCGCGTACGTGAGGCCGGGCGCCCGGGGCCGTCGCGGCGAAGACCATGTTGCTTCCGAACATCCTGCTCACGGGTCAGGGCGCGCGGCGGGGAGGGGCTGGTCGGCGGGGCAGAGTTGGGACGCCGAGTGTTTTGGGGTCTCGGGCGCCCAGAGGGCCTGTTTCAAGGCGCAGTGTTAAGTTTTGAGGCCAGTTGGGGGCCGCGTGGGGTGGCAGCTGCTGGGCCCGCGAGACCCGGCTGTCGCGACCCGCGGTGGGTGGGGGTGCGGGGGGAGGCGGCTGAGGAACGTTACTTCTGTGGGCCGGAGGTTGCTCGGCCAGGTGAAGGGAGGTCGACTAACCCAGCTTGCTTTCCTGCTTAATCTTTCTCATTCTGGGTTTTGTAAAATAACTGTTTATTTGACAGAGTTATAGTTGGGGTTTTGCGAGATAACGTGAGGCAATGTCCGATCTTAGTAGGTTAGCGGTGAATGCCGTCGTCCTTAGACCTTGTGGACTGTCGAGGTTTTCCTTTGTATCTGAGAACCACTTCTCAGATCAGATTCCAGTTAAAGGGTTTGGATGTTGGTGGCGTAGGTTGATGGAGTAAAAGATCCCTTATTTGCTGTGTATGTTGAGTTCGCATCAGACTTTTTCTTTTCCTTGAAGGAAAAAAAGTGGCTTCTCATCATTTTTTCTCGTGTAGAGAAAGTTCCTGGACTGATCGTGAGGCTCTTCTGACTGTGTGGGTCCATACTCAGACCTTATACTTAGTGAGAGGTACTAAAATGTTTTACGACGACTTAAAAATAATATGGGCCTTTAGCACTGAAAATGTGCATTAAATTGTAGCCGTTAATAGCGCCATAGGTTATTCATGGAAACATCTAATGAGTTTAGATGCTACTGCAATGTAGAGAAATATTGAGATGTTGTGTGGAAACAAAACAGTGGCATTTTTAATCACTGAATAAGACATAAGGTTGTTGACAGTGCACAAGTCTTGTCTGTTTTCGAGAGCTGTAGATTAACCTTTTGATAAAATGTTTAGCATTCAAGATTTCTTAAGGGGAAGATTTCATAATCTTTCATTAGGCTCAGACAGTGTCCTGGTTTTTCATATTAAGGTATATTGTGAAAAATCTAAAAGTGAGCATTTTATTGAAAACATGGCAAGTCCAGGGTTCAAACTTGGTGTGTTACAGTGAACTTGAGGTAAATGTCACTTTTATAGAGAGAAGATGACTTGCCCCTGTAATCTTTCATTATAATCGAGTTGTATAATTCAGTGAAGTTAAAACTGAACAGCTAAAAATGATGCATTGGAATAACTTGAAATACAATAGCTAAAAGAGAGAAGGTGAAGAAGAATGTGCTTGTTATTTGTGTAAAAGGAAATAGGTGGTATATGTATTTGTGCATACAACATGAATATGTACATACATAATGTGCTACCATGCATATGCACAGGATGTCTTTGGAAAAATATGTAAGAAACTGTTTAACAGTCATTGCCTCTAGCAGAGTATGGGGTAGGGAGGTATGTAGTGGTCATGAGGTTTGTCTTTCATGTTGCTTGAATTTGTTTTTTCCCATGAGCAATTAAAAAGTGTTATCTAACTAAAATAAACGATGTTAATTTGCTTGGTATGGCTAATTTTATTTTGGGACTTTATTGACTACATGGTGATGAAAGGCAATAAAATTAGCATCAGAATTGCCAAAGACCTACTCCTGATAGAATCAGATATTCTAGGTGAGAGTCTGCAGGCTTTGAGTAGTTTTGATTGTATATTAATTCATATGGGGTTGCTAATTAGGAAACTTCTTTTCAGTAGTTAGGGACCTTACTAAGGTCAGATGAGTGGTTAAACTGTAATAAGTATTTCATGTACAATATTTTTCTGTAACTTGTCTTACAGGTACACCAGGGGTTGGAAAAACCACGCTAGGCAAAGAACTTGCAACAAGATCAGGACTGAAATACGTTAATGTGGGTGATTTAGCTCGAGAAGGTAAGGAACACTTGGTGTTAGATTTATTTTAAAAGAGAGATAGTAGAGTATTATACTCATGTTGTGAGAAGGTACAAAAAGCAGAGAAAAGTTGTCATTAAGGAAATTTGTGCTTTATTGAGGACTTATAGAAATAGAAAATACCATGTTCAGTGTTATGTCCTGGTTGTTTTGACCATTACATATCTCCTCCTTCCTCTAAATGACTAGCAGTTCTTGTGGACAGTAATAATTGGGAAGGCTTCACTGAAGTGATTGGACTTAGGTTAGATAGAACCTAAATATGAGGACGAGGGAGAGTGTTTTGATTTGGGCCAATGCATAAAGGTTTTGGGTGGTGCTAAGCGTGTCTGTGGAGACACTGAGTATATTATCACTGGAAAGACAGATTATTTAACAACTTAGGCGTAGATCATGGCTATCCTATATTTTCTTAGGTTTGATAATTACAAGCTTGCACATAACTGCATATATTCTAAAATTGTACATTTTTATTTATTTTACCCTGTTTTCTCCCAATCTTTTATCACACCCTTATTCTTTATCTTTTTATATTACAGAGATTTGTACAGGGTAAAAATTCAATTTGAATAAAGGGAACTTTAAGTGTGCCTCATTAAAACTAAAAAGATTAACATTTTTAAAATTTAACTATATTTTAAAAAATTTAACATTTTTAAAAAAAATTATCCTGACAGTTGCTACTAAAGTAACTATTTCAGGTTTGATCTAATATACATATTTTTTTCAAATGATCTAAAGTCTGATCACCGGATATCATGGAGTCTGGCAAGATGGCTTCTCCCAAGAGCATGCCGAAAGATGCACAGATGATGGCACAAATCCTGAAGGATATGGGGATTACAGAATATGAGCCAAGAGTTATAAATCAGATGTTGGAGTTTGCCTTCCGATATGTGACCACAATTTTAGATGATGCAAAAATTTATTCAAGCCATGCTAAGAAAGCCACTGTTGATGCAGATGATGTGCGATTGGCAATCCAGTGTCGTGCTGACCAGTCTTTTACCTCTCCTCCCCCAAGAGATTTTTTATTAGATATTGCAAGGCAAAGAAATCAAACCCCTTTGCCATTGATCAAGCCATATTCAGGCCCTAGATTGCCACCTGACAGGTACTGCTTGACTGCTCCAAACTATAGACTTAAGTCTTTACAAAAAAAGGCATCTACTTCTGCAGGAAGAATAACAGTTCCAAGATTAAGTGTTGGTTCAGTTACTAGCAGACCAAGTACTCCTACACTTGGTACACCAACCCCACAAACCATGGCTGTTTCAACTAAAGTAGGGACTCCAATGTCCCTTACAGGGCAAAGGTTTACAGTACAAATGCCCACTTCACAGGCCCCAGCTGTAAAGGCATCAATTCCTGCAACATCAGCAGTTCAAAATGTTCTTATTAATCCATCATTAATTGGGTCCAAAAATATTCTTATTACCACAAATATGGTATCACAAAATACTGCCAATGAATCATCAAATGCAATGAAAAGAAAACGCGAAGATGATGATGATGACGATGACGATGATGATGACGACTATGATAATTTGTAATCTAGCCTTGGTGCTTGTAACGTGTACTTGATCTTGAATCCATTGTATTGAGATTAAACATTGCATGCTGGATGTTTTCAAGTTCTGTTGTAGAAAACTTAAAAAGTATTTAATGAGTAAATATAGTTAACATACCTTTCAATTAAGATGTTGCTTTTTCTTTAATAGGATTATTAATGGTTTTTCATCAGCCTTTAAGTGTGAAAAAATAAAGATTTCATTCATCAATTTGACTTTCGGTACTTTGGCAGTTATGTTTTTAGAAGCAGTTTCCCCCTCATCACCAACAGGATTAACAGTTGCAACAACTGTTGTTTCTATTCATTAATGCTATAGTGTCACATTTATTACATTCAGATGTTTAGAGCATAGTATGATCTCTGGTGTATAGATCACTCTTAAGGTCCATTCTTTTAGATTGCTGATGGATAGCCATGTCTTTTTGGAGAGACTGTTTAAACTTTTCTACATAGTGAATCCTCACATTTGAATTTTCCTCCTCAATTGCCCAATTTTATTAGGTCTCACTCTTCTGTCTCCTTGGTTGGTTTTTTAAGGATCCTTGATGTATCTCCTAGTATCTCCCCAATTAAAATTTAAAAAAATCGTTTCCATTCCTTTTTGCCAGGTCAATTTGATACTATAAGCCAGTATCATGCTAATAATTTTAATTCAACTCTGGCATTTAAGTTACAATTAATAAAGCTTAGATCATTCTCTGTGTTATGCCTCTATGAAATCTTTTTGTTACTTGAAGTTTACTTTCATGTTTTTGACACGATTTCAGTTATTTTTCAGTTCTAATCTCTGCTATATAATCTATCATGAATAGCACTGAGAGGAACAGTAACAACAGACCAAGGATAATTCACTGTGAAAGACTCATCTTCCTCTTCAATGGGCCTTCTCCTTGTTCTCACACCATTTTAACCAAAGTTGTACACCAACAGCCTCTCCACTTCCTTGATGATAGGCTGTGGAATCCAAGCCTTACAGGAGAAGTGGGTTCCCCGCCCTCATCCTGCCAGATAAAGGGTTTCTGGTCTCACTTGACATGGTGTTATATGAGGTACTTTAAGTACCTCATATAAGTTTTCTCAAAATGTACCAATTTTTTCCCTCAGGTGCCATTTGAATTTATCTAAAACATCTTACTAAACTATAATATGAGACATCTAGTCTCCTTTTTTCCAAATGATGGTATATTTTAAGATAATCTATGCAATCATCTATGAAGGAGCAGTTCTCGACTGAGGGTGAATTTGTCTGATAAGACATGTGGTAGTTACAACTGGGGTGGGAGTGGGACAATCACTAATAGAGGTGAGGGATTCTATTGAATATCCAGCAACTCAGAGATAGTCCTCTGCTCTCTCTCCATAACAGCAGTATTTGAGCTGGTTGAGAAACTGCTATAAGTAGATGAGATTTTTCCCCCCCCCTGGTTTTAAATGTATCTAAATAGAATTTGTTACCCTCCTAGTAATGTTGAATTGCTATATTTGTAAGAGACTATCTTTATGTCATTGGAACCTAGGCAGGGAAAATTAGTTGGACAATAAAACTAATGAACATCCTAAATGTGGTGTGACTAGGCATGCTTTCTTAGCCCTGTTATTCCAGACTCAAGATTCTTCCTCACTTGATATCCTTACCCACATATTCATTTACCCTTTTACCAGAATTCTTAATTTTCATGCCGCCAGTTTACCGGTCTTTAGCCTCTGTTCCTAACCTCAGGGTATTCATAGGTCTAAACAAAGTAATGTAATTCTCATTGGATCCGTTCAAATAACTTGGCCCTCGGCACTAATATTTTGATGTGTTTTTAATGCAAGAGTTGGCAAGTAGGAGCCTCTGGGTAAAGACTAGCCTGAAGTATTTTCTGTCTCCTTTTACAGAAAAAGTTTGCCATTCACTGTCTAACCTCTGTGTCCCATATATTCCACTCCTAAATCAGCTAAGTCTTTGAAATGAACTCCATTGGCCCTTTGGACATTTCTAGTCATGGCATCTGCCCTCTCCCTGTCATCATACTAACACTACCCTGTGATTTCTCTGAAGCCATCTTGTAATACTGCCCCTCCCACCATAATCTCATTCAGAACTTTGATGATTTTTAAATTTATAATGAGAAGTTATCCCTATTTTCTATAGATTTACTAGGTGTAACCATTTGGCTAGTTCCCAGATAGCACAAAAAGTTTAAAAAGCAAAAGATCAAACAATCCGTGATTCTACTGGACTGCCCCTTGATTTCACAGCTTACCTCTGATCCTCACAAACTAACATTATGTGCAGGTCAACTTAGCCTCTAAATCTTGATGGTTTGCTGAAAAATCCCTTGGTGCTACATCCCTATGCCACCCCATCCCATTGTCAACGCCATATTGAGCCTCCTCCTCTTAAAAGTGTCTCTTCCTTCCCTGTTCCACAGCACCATGTCCTTTAAATAAAGGACTTGAAATTTTACTGATAAAGTACATCTTGCTTAGTGAGGTAGAGATTATAAACTGGTCCAGTTTACCTTCAGCCTTACCTGTAGCCATTCCTCCATGTGTCCTTCAGTCTACCCACAGAGCACTAATGTTCCTTAAACACAACAGGAATTTTCCACCTCCATGTCTATGCATGGTATTCCTTTTACCTGTAAATGCCAGATGTCCTTATCTACCTTAGCCCAAAGGTCGTTCGTCACATCTTTGGTGCTCTTTAACTTCTCTAGGAGTCTTAACTGCTCTTTTCTCCACAAAAAAGCATTCAATCCAAAACCAGGTAACTTTTCATACTAATTAGTAGTATAGGTAGAAGTTGCTTTTTTGGGCTAAGGTAAATGTTTCCAAAGAAAGAAAACCTGAATAGTGGCAGCAGCAGCAAAATAAATAACTTCCCAATGTGATTAAGAACAGCTTTCCCTTGAGTGTATATATAGTATAGAATGGCAGCCATGATTTTATAGCTTAACAATTGAGAAGATCTTTTAAGGTAAGAGCTTACATAACCTTTTAACTCTTGCCCTACAACCACTTTTTTCTCTGCAGGTTATATATCTTTAAATAAATCATAAAATTTTGTTTAGGAAATTGACTTAATTTTTTTACCCTCTGGTGAGTTAATTAAATCCCCTTTTTTGTCTTTGCTATATGAAGATCATATATATAGACAACTATACACAAATGAAGCTTTCTAAACTATAAGCTTTTCCTTTCTGAAGTGAAGTTCAGAACCCATGTTTCCATTCCCTATGATCAGGTTATAATCATCTAAAATTCTGCAGTAACTTTGATCTGGTATCTGCTTCTTTTGGATTTGCTTCCTTTCAGCTTGTTCTTCACATAGAAACCAAAATTATTTTTCAAACTTTGAAATTGATCATATCATTTCATGCTTAAAATGTTTTAATGATTTTCCTTTGCCTCAGGATAAAATATAAATTTAGTGAAGCAATTAATTTAGTGATGCCCTTTTCAGTCTGGCCTCAGTTTACCTGATCCTTTACAACCTGTTTTCTACCTGCATAGGCCTTCTGTAGCTGCAGGATTTGCATCCTCAGATTCAACCAACCATGAATTGAAAATGCATGCTATGTAATTAGGCCTACAGTCTACTGAACATGCACAGACTTTTTTTTGTAATCCCCTGAACAGTACAGTATGACACACTGAACTAGGTTTTACAAGTAATCAAGATTATTTTTTAAAGTATATGGAAGGACCTGTGTAGGTTATATGTAAATACTATGCCACTGTATGTGGAGTACTTGCGCATCCTCGGATTTTGGTATCTCCTGGGGTCTGGAAGCCAATCTCCCCTGCAGGTAACCAAGGAATAACTGAATTCTGAAAGACTTTCCCTCCCTTGAAAGAACCTACCTTCCCTGCCTTTGTATATCTTGTATTCTCTGTTGGGAATATTTTCCCCTGCCTTTATATCCTAGCTTACCAATTCAAGCCACCACTTAGAAGACACTCCAGAAAGCTTCCCCTAATATCCAAAGTTTATGTTGCTAATATAAGCATCCATCCTATCATAACTATAAGTAGCACCATGAACCCAAACATTAAAATATCCCTGTAATGTCCAGGTTACTTGTCTGTCCTCTTACCTCATTATAAATTCTTTGAGGGAAGGGCCATGTTTGTCTTCTTCATTTTTTCACCATTGTCATTACTCTGTAATCACTGTACATATGTTACTTGCTAACTGGTTTTTGAAATGAGTGAAAGATTGGATTATATGATTTTATTAAAATATATAAAATAGGGGGCTCCCTGGTGGCACAGGGGTTAAAGTCTCAGCGCTGTCAAGCAATTGCCAGCCACTGTGCCATGAGTTGGATCTCCAGCCAGGGAGCTAGCCCACATGGCACAGCAGACCTCTCCTGACTCGCCTGCTGCTCTCCTCAACAGTGTATTTCAGTAAATCTGCCTGTTCTGTTTCCCACTCTGTCTCTGGTGAATCCTCTCACCTCCCACCCCAAACCCACCCCGCACCTCTGGCCTACACCTCAGTTTTTGTATGCATAAGTAAATCTTTAAAAAATTAAAATAAGTATATTAGTGAAAGATCACACTAATCTTTGAGGGGTCAAAGGATTTAAATATGAAGGAAACTCATCTACTCCATATTCCAACATAGTACAGAATCACCTGTAGGTATTTTTACATTTTGTGGCATTATATAAAGGAAAACACAGTATTATAAAAATATACACAGCACAGGGCCTCCCTTGTGGCACAGGGATTAAGTCTCAAAGCTATCAAACTTTCAGTAGCCACTGCAGCACAAGTTCGATCCCTGGCCAGGGAGGTGACCCGCATGGCCCAGCAGACCTCTCCTGCCTTGCCCACTGCTCCCCTCATCAGTGTATTTCAGTAGATCTGCCTGTTCTGTTCCCCACTCTGTCTCTGGTGAATTCTCTCACCTCCTGCACCTCTGGCCTACATCCCAGTTCTTGTATGCATAAATAAAAACAATACACACACACACACACACAGCACAATACAACCAGTTTATTTCAATAATGTTTTTTTCTTCTAGTCTTTTGTAACTTTGAATTGTGCTTTTTACATGTATCAAGCATTTATTATCTTGCCAGATAGTCTATATGCTACAAAGTATTTTCAAATACTTATTTTCTTAGTTATTTCATCAAGTTAGTAAACCAAGATTTAATTATTTTTCTAAATCTTGAACCTTTTTTTTTTCACTTTATCACTTACATTAGTCCTGATTAGAAGTTAAGTGGTAAAGGAAACCTTTGAATAGCCATCATGTTGTTCTTTTTAAAATATAATTCCAAAGTCAGTTTACTATTATATATTAACAGGCATAAAGAGGCTTATTATAATTTCATCTCTTTAATAACTGGTAAAATTCAACATTTTATTTCATATTTATTAACTATCTTTTCCATACTGTGAATTATTATTGGTTAAACTATTTTTAATCTTTATTTTTAAGGTCTATATGTAATCTACATTTTAGCACTTTTTTTATTGAACAGAGATTAAACATTTTAAATGTTTGAATCTTTTTGTTTCTCAAGTGACTCATTCTTTTATATATTAGAAAAATTTCTCACTAATTATCCTTGGAATTAAGAAATTAGCTCTTTAATCCACCTTTTAAAGTATAAAGTAAGGGTTTAGATTGTTCTTTAAATTGCTAGAATAGTTTTCCCACATCAAGACAGTTACCAAAACAGTTATTTTTTAAGCTGATAGTTTCTGGTAACCGAGCAGTAACTCAAAGAAGCAGAGGCCACCTTGGCATGCTGAGAATGGCTCATGTGCTCAGAATCTGTCTACAAAACTTCCAGGCAAGACAAAGCTTCCCCTAACCCCCAGAATCACCCTTTTGTCACTTTATTTTTTTTTAATTTATTTATTTATACAAGAAGGCGCTGGGGAAGTGAGAGGATTTACCAGAGACAAAGTAGGAGCAGAACAGGCAGATGTACTGAAATACACTGCTGAGGGGAGCAGGCGGTGAGACAGGAGAGGTCTGCTGCACCACGTGGGTCACCTCCCTGAGCAGGGATCAAACTCCTGCTGCAGTGGCTGGTGACAGCCCTACTGGACCATCTTTATTGTTAACCCTTGCACCACCAGGGAAGGTTCCCCCTCTTTTGTCACTTTAGAACACATACTCATTTAACCCATTTCAATTTATGCCCAAATATTACGGGAGAAAGAAGTTGGGAATACTGTATATAGCACGCTCTTAGAAATGTCTAAGAGGATGATCTAAGCCCGCCTTAGATTTCATACCTCCTGGGGATTCCAGGTGAGGGTAAGCTTGGTATGACTCACTTCCTGAAGTAACACTTTCTTTGAAAGTCAGTTGTGATTTATTGGAAAGTTCTTGTCAGGCAGAAATGAGATGAAGACAGGAACAAAGGAACGTCCTCACTGGAAAGCATCCCGATAATATGCACACCTGCTGCCGCTGTGGCTATTCTGACAGGCAGAAGAGAAAGTGTGACTGGAGAACCATGACTAAAAGACAAAATGCCACCGGGAGCTATCAGATGAGGCACCTAAATATACTGTAGATTCAGGCATGGATTGCATGAAGGAACACCACCTAAACCCAAGAGGGTATCATCCAATTTATCTTAGTAATTTCAGCAATTAGTGGCACAAATAACGTTCTAGTTATTAAAAATAAAAAGAAAGTTCTTGTTTAGATGTAATCTGTCTTTTTTTTTTTAAAGATTTATTTATGCATACAAGAACTGGGGTACAGGCCAGAGACAGAGTGGGGAACAGAACAGGCAGATCGACTGAAATACATTGCTGAGGGGAGCAGTGGACGAGTCCGGAGAGGTCTGCTGCGCCATGTGGGTAGCTCCCTGGCCGGCCGGGGATTGAACTCGTACTGTAGTGGCTGCGGACAGCTTCATAGGCTGTCTTAACCCCTTGCGCGACCAGGGAGGCCTGTAATCTGTCTTCTTGATAACTCTATCTCTCATTCTTATTTCGCCTCCTGAAATAAGACACTTAATCACTGGATTTTTGAGATTCTGAAAATCTAGACGTAAAGGTAATGTTTGAGAGCATCTGAGTACTGACTCTCTTTCCCCAAAACCAATGAAGTTACAGAGTTTCTGGAATCAAGGAACCAATGGTTGCTTTTAATACATTTCATGTCCTTGGCCAAATAAATTTGGAACTTGTTAACATATGTTTGTATCTGTCCATCTGTCCCTTCTTCCCACAGATCTATAGCTGGGTAAAAATAATGCAATCCTCTTTGCATTCTGAAAATTCTGAAGGTAGTGATTATTCAGTTGTTTTAGTTGGTTTCAATTTTGATATTTAAAATGGTTTTAGGTATATTGGTACTCAAGTGTCCTTCTAGACAAAATTCTAATTTGTCAGTATTGCTCTTTATATTTGATATCCATGTGACATCCGTTGTGTTAGTGCCCTCCCCTGTCTCTAAAATAGTAATTAATGATATAGTTCCTTTCCTAAAATCTAGAATTAATTCAAAAATTACTTAGAAAAGACGACTTTAACAAGCTGATGTAAATCTCTTTTAGGGCATTTGTATGATGGCTATGATGAAGAGTATGATTGTCCCATTTTAGATGAAGACCGAGTACGTATAATTTTTTTTTAAAAAGCATACTATTTTTATTTAATGGAAAGTTGACCTCAATTTTTTAAGGAACATTCTTTTTTTTTTTAACCTTTTTTATAGGTAGTTGATGAGTTAGAAAACCAAATGAAAGAAGGTGGAGTTATTGTTGATTACCATGGCTGTGATTTCTTCCCAGAACGCTGGTTTCATATCGTTTTTGTGCTGAAAACAGATAATGGTGTGTTGTACGAAAGGCTTGAAAAACGGTAAGAAAGAAAATATGTCAAATTCTTAAAGTTTAATATAAACTCTTGTCCATATTCCTGAAATTTGCCCATTCTTTTTTTTTTTTAAAGATTTATTTATTTGTGCATACAAGAACTGGGGTGTAAGCCAGAGGTTCAGGGAGTGAAAAGATTCACCAGAGACTAGTGGGGAGCAGAGCAGGCAGATCTACTGAAATACACTGTTAAGGGGAGCAGCGGGCGAGGCCGGAGAGGTCTGCTGCACCATGTGGGTTGCTCCTTGGCTGGCAGGGGATTAAACTTGTGCTGCAGTGGCTGGCGATAGCTTGATAGTGCTGTCTTTAAACCCTGTGCCACCAGTCAGACCCAATTTTGCCAATTCTACTATAGTCAAGTTTCTCTCTCATTATAAACCAAGTCTGAAACCTAAATATTCTTGATCTAACAGAAAAAGATGCATTTGTGGGGCCTCCCTGGGTGGCACAGCAGTTGAGCACTGGGCTACTAAGCTGCCCACAGCCTCTGCAGCGCTGGTTCAATCCCCTGCTACGGGTGAGGGTCCCACATGGCGCGGCAGACCTCTCCTGTCTCTCCCACTGCTCCCCTCAGCAGTGTGTTTCATCAGTCTACCTGTTCTGTTCCCCGCTCTGTCTCTGGTGAATTCTCTCACCCTCCCATGCTTCTGACTGTACCCAGTGCTTGCAAAAGTAAATAAATAAATCTTTAAAAAAAAGAAAAGAAAAGAAAAAGATGCATTTGTAAAATAAAGGCAGTGATAAATCGGCATTTTACAGTGTGTAAACTGTATTTTAGTCCCTTCAAGAGAGCATCATAAATTTAGAATGACCAGAAAAGATACATTTTTGTGGAAAGCATTCTTCCACTGTCTTTTGATTCAAGCCGTGGGAAGATAGGGATTCTAGAATAGTTTAGAGGGTAGTCTCAGGAAAGAAAGTTCTGGATCTGTTTAAGGTCAGGTTCAGTCTAATTTCTCCAGATAAAGAGACCGCGGTAAGTATTTTTGCATGATTTTTCACTTTCAAAAATGTCCAATTTCTGATATGTTCCTAAAACCAGTTAATATCATTCAATTTTCTTTTTGTTAGCTTATATTTTCTTTGCCTTCTAGGGGTTATAATGAGAAGAAACTAAAAGACAATGTTCAGTGTGAAATTTTTCAAGTTCTTTATGAAGAAGCCATAGCATCCTACAAGGAGGAAATAGTGCATCAGCTGCCCAGCAATAAACCAGAAGATCTAGAGGATAATATTAATCAGATATTGAAATGGATTGAGCAGTGGATCAAAGATAATAGCTCTTGATTTATAAGACTGACCACTTTATAATTACTCTTGACATCTCTATACTCACATCATAGAAACAGCAAATCTTTTTTATTAAAGTCGTGCTGCAGGATTAGTAGATGGATACTATAATGGTTTCTGTTTGAGGGTTTTTTTAATATCCTTGAAAAAACTAAACCACCTCAAGAATAATGAATATATTAAGAATTGAGAGTAAAAACTGTCATTTAAGTCTTCAGTTGCTGAAGATTGATAAATCTGACCAGATGATTGGATAACTTTTAAGTTTATTGTGGAAGCAAAAAGTGGTGATGTATTAAAATAAAATATGGCTAAAATAAAGCATCAGTTTTCCATTTGTATTTCTTTAAACTGAAAAAAATAGTAGTGGTAATATTTGCATTCTCTATAAAATTCAGAAGGGTATTCTGGAAAAGTAGGTTTCCCTCCAGGCCACCCCTATTCTTTAGCCACCCTAGATGATCCCCTCCTTTTAGGGAATAATGTTACTGGTCACTGGTTTCCTACATATATTATAAGGGATTTTATGTCTGTGGGGGAGGGGGGGAGAAAATGCGGGGGGGGTGTGTTTGCTCCACGCACGCACATATGCACACATGTGTGCACATATTTTTTAACAGCACATATTTTGGAGATGATTGCATCTTAGAACATACAGACCTAAAGCTTTTCATTTTAAATTAAGATACATTTCACGGGCCTCCCTGGTGGTGCAGGTGGTTCAGAGCTGCACTATGAAGCTGTCAGCAGCCTCTGCGGCACGGGTTGGATCCCAACCAGTCGGCTGGGGAGAAACCCACATGGCACAGCAGACCTCTCCTGTCTCCCCGTTGCTCCCCTCAGCAGTGATTTCAGTAGATCTGCTTGTTCTGCTCCCCAGTGTGTCTCTGGTGAATCCTCTCACCCCCCACACCTCTGGCCTTTTCCCCAGTTCTTGTATACATAAATAAATCTTTAAAAAATAAAATGCCAAACTACTTTCCAAAGTGTTTGTACATTCCCATCATCTAAATTTTAGGGATCTAATTTCTCTACATTACTTGCTACTGTTCATCTAATATCTATTCTGTGGGTGTACAGTCATATGTAAATCAATGGATCGGTTTTGATTTATACTTCCTCAATGATTAATGATGTTGAACATCTTTTTTTATGTCTGTTAGTCATTAGCATATTTTCTTTGAAACCCTAATCATTTTTTTATTTTTTATTTTTTTAAAGATTTATTTATTTATGCATTGAAGAACAGGGGTACAGGCCAGAGATGCGGGAGGTGAGAGGATTCACCAGAGACAGAGCGGGGAACAGAACAGGCAGACTGACGAAATAAACTGCTGAGGGGAGCATCAGGTGAGACAGGAGAGGTCTGCGTGCTATGTGGGAGCCTCACCGGCTGGGATCGAACTGGCACTGCAGAAGCTGTGAATAGCGTCACAGCAGCACTGTGCTCAACTGCCTGTGCCAGCAGGGGAGGCCCTCAAACACATTTTTAAAGTGAACTCTCAATCCACACTACTACTATATGAGTTAGGTATTATTATTTATAGGTAATGAACCCAGGGACTTACTCAAGGTTACAGTTAGAAGTATCTTAGATTGACAGCCTCCCTGGTGTCACAAGGGGTTAAGCACAGCACTGTGAAGCTATCTGCAGCCTGAGATAATGAGAAATCCCAGGCAGGCCAGGAAGCTACCACATGGCAAGACAGGAGAGGTCTGCTGAGCCATGTGGGTTAGCTCCCTGGCTGGGCACTGAACTCAGGTCACAATGGCTGGCAATAGCTTGATAGTGCTGAGACTTTAACCTCTGTGCCATCAGGGAGGCCCAAGAGTTATATACTTTAAATTGTATACTGTGTGGATTTTAGCTTTAAAACTGTTAAATAGGCCTCCCCAGTGGCGCAGTGGTTGAGTGCTGGGTTGCGAAGCTGCCCCAGCCTCTGCAGCTCTGGTTCCATCCCGGGCTGCCGGGCTAGGGTCCCACATGGCGTGCAGACCTCTCCTGCCGCCCGCTGCTCCCCTCAGCAGTGTGTCAGTCTACCTGCTCTGCTCTCCCCTCTGGCTCTGGTGAATTCTCTCACCCTCCCGCGCTTCTGACTGTACCCAATGCTTGTATAAATAAATAAATAAATCTTTAAAAAAAGAAAACAAACTCTTAAATACACATTATATTTGAAATGTGCACAAATGAGTAGACACAATTTTCTAAAGCCATTTAGCACATATTTGTTATGCAATAGCTTAACAGCTTTGTGCATAGACTGATGAAAATCAACTTTAGACTCATGTTATTTTATAGATGAGGTTTTACTTTATTTTTTTAAGATTTATTTATTTATGCATACAATAGCTGGGGTGCAGGCCAGAGGTGGGTGAGGGGGTGAGAGGATTCACCAGAGACAGAGTGGGGAACAGAACAGGAAGACTGAAGGAAATACACTGCTGAGGGGAACAGTGGGCGAGACGGGAAAGGTCTGCTGTGCCATGTGGGTCAGCTGCCTGGCTGGGGATGGAATTCATGCTGTAGTGGCTGCAGATAGCTCCATAGTGCTGACCCCTTGTACCACCAGGGAGGTCCCTCATGTCTTTTTATAACAACTTTAATATGGATGCATTCAAAGTTCCATATTTTGGAAAAATTAGGACAAAGAAAAACAGAATTGAGTTGGTTTTTTTTTTTTAGGGGGGAGAAGATTGAAATATTTTTAGGGTAAAGACTTAAAAATTAAGTCAAAAATTTATTTTACTTTCTTGTATTTTATTTTTTATTGAAAATGTTACAGGGGCCTTCCCTGTGAAGCTATCCACAGCCTCTGCAGCACGAGTTCAATCCCCAGCAGGCCAGGGAGCAACCCACATGGCACAGCAGACCTCTCCTGTCTCACCTGCTGCTCCCCTTAGCAGTGTATTTCAGTAGATCTGCCTGTTCTGCTCCCCACTCTGTCTCTGGTGAATCCGCTCACGCCCCCTGCAACTCTGGCCTGCATCCCCGTTCTTGTATGCATAAATAAATAAATAAATCTTTAAAAAAAGTTATACTCATTACTGAGAAGCAACATGTATATAAACTACATAAATTTTAAGTGAAGAACACATTTTGGTTGGCAAAACCACTAGTATATGTTTATCATACTGAAGTACAGTAGAGAAACTGATTTTGAAGTCATAAATATGCTCATCTTATGATAATTTTAAATTCCTGAGCATCCACTGTGCATATAGCGTTGCTCCTGCCATAGTCTGCAGTAATGTGAGAGCCTCCATTCTAAGTCTGGTTTCCACACATCTAGGTGTGTTTACTTTCTGGGAACGGGTGGGGAGGCAGGCTCTGGAGAAGAGACTCAAATAGTGTAGTCTTTTAGAGGAAATTGTTGATGACTTAATTTCTAAACCAGAGTAATCTTTAGATTCAATCAAGATGTTTGATCTCTTCAAAGCCTCTTCAGTTACTTCAAGGATGTCAGGATGTATTAGAAAGCCATACCGAAATCATTTCACCAAGGTAATGAAGCTAATGACCCTGAACATTCTGTGTGGCTGGAGGTGGGGCCTTCGTGCAAATACACAGGAATAGCTTGTCCCATTCCCGCTGGCTTTTCCCCACCATCACCCTTCTCACCAGTGTTCCTTTGGCCTACAAAACCCTCCCCTCTCCTCTCCTAGTAAATATTTATACAAGAACTGGGGTACAGTCAGAGGCGCAAGAGGGTGAGAGAATTCACCAGGGGGAAGCAGAACAGGCAGACGGTCGGAAGACACTGCTTAGGGGAGCAGCAGGTGCAGGAGAGGTCTGCCGCACCATGTGGGTAGCTCCCTGGCCGGCTGGGAATCGAACCCGCACTACAGAGACTGCAAACAGCTTCACAGCGCGGCACTCAACCCTCTGAGCCACCGGGGAGGCCCCAACAAACTGCTTTTCAAGGTCAACCTCCACTTCCTAACTTCAGCTCGAATCCGTGTTTCTTTTTGGGGTCTCCTCAGGTCTTGAGGTTTGAGCCACCTAATTTTACCTTTACCGACGCACACGCGGGCTGTTCTGTTTTCCTAAATCTCGTGCTATTATTTCGACTCTGGCTGCCCGTGGAGGGACAATCCCGGTCCCGGCCCAGGGAGAGGGAACAGCCACCTGGGCTGACCCGGAGCCTGCGGGCGGCGCCGGGGCCTTTCCGGGCGCGGTCACGAGGCGGGCGGCTGCGCGCGCGACCCGGAGGCTCGGCGCCCGGTGAGAGGCTGACGTGGGGGGCGGGGGTGGGGCCGGGGGGCGCCGGGGTGCTGCAGCGCGAACCTTTGTCGGGGATCCCCAACCCGGGAGGGTGCAGGGCCCAGGTCTGGGAAGCGGGAACGCGAGTTGGCGGGACGCGCGGGCAGAGGAGCCGCGCAGCTCCGCGGACACTCGGCAGGGTGGGAACAGGCTGGCAGGCCGGCCCCGTCTCCCCGCGTGCTGGTTTAAAGGCCTTGCTGACGTTACAAAAATCAGGAATAGATTTAAAAGGCTGCTTCTGCCTCCCACCCCGCCGCCCTCCTCCTTCGTTTTATTTTAATTTTCTAATAATTTTGGGCCTTGAAACTGCAGCGCACTAAATGCAAGTTAGTATCCTGGATTGGATCCGGTGGCAGAAAAAGGACATCCGTAGACTCGCTGGGGAAACCCTACAAAGCCTGTGATTTGCTAACTGCAGCTATCAAAGTCAATTTATTAATTTTGATAAATGTACCCTGATATTAACATTAGCGGGACCAGGATAAAGAATATTCGAGAGCTGTCGCTGTCTGTTGTGTCTTTGCAACTTACTGAAACAAAATCCAGTGACGCTGTACAGGTCTGGTAGGTGGGAGCCGGGAGGGAGTTCTCAGCTAGCCAAGCCTGACAGGAACTAGACTTGGCTGTTTGACCAATTTGTTTGCTAAGGCAGAGAAAGGCTAAAGGGTGTGGATGCTCCCAGTCCAAGTTTTCCGGGCAGGAATCTGTTTTCTGTTTGGAGTCCATCAAATGTCTTTGCAACATCTGTTACGCGCACTAACACACGCATACTCCCCGGACTAGGGGTGTGTGAAAGAAAGACTGTCAGCAGGAAGTAAGAACTATTAAAAAGTACAATACAGGGCTAGGAAGAGTCAGGTGGGAGAAATCCCATCTGGCGCTGCAGAGTCGGGAAGGTTACTGAGGTGGTGGCCTCTTATCTGAGAGAGAAAACATTCCAGGGCTGGGGGCACCAGCAGAGGCCTGAAGTGAGGAAGGTGAGGGGCCCGGAAGCACACAGCAAGGCTAGGGAGAACTGGGTGTGGAAAGGGGAAGAGAAAACTGTATTGTAGAAAACAGGGTAACACTTTAATGACAAATGGATTGGGAGCCATGGAATGTTTCAGAGCAAGAGAGGGGGGCATCATTGGACCCGCGCTTGGAGATGATTGATTTGGCAGCTGTGTGTCAGTTGACTTGGAATAGATGAGATGGGGGCACTATTGGTTTAGCCCAGGAGAGGTAATGAAAAATTCAGCCAAGGCTGAAAGAAGGACAGGGTTTGGGGAGATTTTGTGACCCTAGAGGATTTGGCAACTGGAGGGACCAAAAATAAAGAGGAAAACAAATTCTGAAAATTTGGACCTTGGTGTTTGGAGCATGGTCGATGCATTTGCAGAAATAGAGGACTCAGGACTAGGCTAAGGGGTGGGGAAGGTAATGGATTTGTTTTTGAACAAGCTCTGTTTGAACTGCTGGCAAGATATGCAACTGGAGATGTGTGTTTATGAGTGTTTTTGAGTGGAAACCAAACATATACAGTAGGGACAGGAAGAGGAGCCTCAACAGGCAGCATGAGACCACTGTGAGGTGGAGGAGCTGGGGAGTTCAGGCCTGGGTGTGCTAAGTCAGTGTCACCACTTCTGCAGTGGAGGAAGTTGAGGGACCAGAGTAGATCTTGGATTTAGCAACTAGGGAGTCACTTGTCGCTTTTTAAAGCAGTTGTTATAGTGCACAAGTAGGAAGATTCCTCAGTGTGCAATCTCTTCATCCTATGGCCTTTCCAAGAACACTGGGCAAAGAGCCAGAGCCAGTTTCTTGTTCTGACTCTTCTGACTTGTAATTTTAGACAAGTCATATATGCCTGAGCTAGCATAGGAAATCATTCCTTAAAAAACCAAAGGAGGGGCTTCCCCAGTGGCGCAGCAGTTGAGCTCTGGGCTGCAAGGCTGCCTGCAGCCTCTGCAGCGCCGGTTCGATCCCCGGCCACCGTCGAGGGTCCCACATGGCACGCAGACCTCTCCTGCCGCCTGCTGCTCCCCTCAGCAGTGTACTTGGGTCCTTCTGCCTGCTCCGCTCCCCACTCTGGCTCTGGTGAATTCTCTTGCCCTCCTGCACTTCTGACTGTACCCAGTGCTTGTATGAATAAATAAATAAATCTTAACAAAAAAAAACACAAAGGACCCTTTTGTTCCTAGCAGCCCATAGAGCTAGCATTCCAGAGGGCACACTTTGGAAAATGCTGCTAAGGAACCAGAATTTTTGAGGTTCTAAAGAACTTAAACTTGTCATTTGACATATAATGAAACAAATACTCAATTTGTAATTCAATAAACATTAATTTCAAATACATTTTATAGTATTTCAAATGATATTATACATATATGTGTATATGTATATAATTTCAAATACATATTATACATTTATAATAACCCTATAAAGTTGTTATGCTTAAACCCATTTTGAAGATTTAAAAACAGGCTCTGAGAAGCTATATGATTTGTCCAGGATCACAGAGCAGCAAGTCATGGAGTGAGATCCAAACCCATGGCTCCTGAGTGCCTTCTTGCTGCCTGCCGATCCCTGCTTGTCAAGATTAATGCATTTAAAATTGGCTGAATGAAAAATTAGTAACTTCAACTATTTTCCCTTTCTTAGAAGTAATGTGTTCCGAGTCAAGTCTAATTTGTACTGCATTATATATTAATATTACTATTAGTAGTTAAACAGGGGCAGAATACATAGCCAACAGTTTTCAAAGTTACATTTTAATAAACAGTAGAACATTGGACCCTGTGAAAGCTCATTATATTCAACTTTGAACAGCAGGAAGACATAGACATGACCCCTGAATATATGTGGCATGTTAAAAAGTATTCTCAAGTAATCCCACTGTTGCTTTCTCTTTCCTCTTACTGCTTATATTCCTTTGTGTTGATCATTTCCATTTTCTTCCTTGCTGACTGCCAAGCCCTACCACAGTCTCCTTGTGAGATCGCATTTATAAGCAGGAATCTGCTGCACCAGAGGTGAAACACAGCCTCCAAGAGATTACTCCTTGATTCAGTAAATAATCTCTTGTTTACCTGGAAAATAGAAATTGATAAACTTACTTAAGAAATAACCTTGTCAGAGAACAAAGATGATTCTATAAATATTTGGGGGGAAATTGGGTCCAAAAGACTATATTGAATGTTGCACAACTAGTTATTTTAAACTTTTATGTTCAGTTTTGTGTGATGTCATAAATAACAGAAACCTGGCCGACTCTAACATTTGTTTCATTCAAATTCCCCAAGTTATAAAAAGCAGCTGCTGAGAGTGAGGCAGTGGGTCTGACATCTGGGCTTGGGATTCAGAATCTGACTCTCTCTTGTTGACTATGTTACTCAGTCTCTCTGTGCTTCACTTTAATTATCTATACTTTTTAACAGTTTTGTCTTGCAAAGTGTTTGTGGAGATTAAATAGAATCATTTAAGTAAAGCACTTGAAACGCACCTCACACATGGAAAGCAAGCAACAAGCACTAGCTATTACATCATTAAAAAATTATTAATGATATGAGGAGTCTAGTTTAAGCATTTTCTTATCTAGCAGGGCATAACTGAATAACACTTCCTATCTTGCTCCCTATCCCAATTAAAGGTCCTTTATTTTTTTCTGTTAGAAAAATGTTTTGACATCATATTAATGAGTGCTCACTTTGCCAGCACATGTTACTAAAATTGAAATGATACAGAAGTTAGCATGGCCTCTGAGCAAGGATGACGTGCAAATTCATGAAGTGTCCCATATTGAAAAAATGTATAACAAAACGCACACAAAAACCCCCATCATATGAATGATGTATGATTTACATAAAAAAATGCAGCCATTGCAAATATATAGTTTGATGAACTTTGATAAATCATCATTCTACTTAAGATATAAGACTTTTCCATCAACCCAGAAAAGTTCCCATATGCCTTTTGAAATCACCCTTGCCAGCCCCTTTAACCATTGATCTGCTTTCTTTCATGTACATGAGCTTTATTAAAATTTCATACTGTACATGGTTCTTCCATAATATCTATGAGATTCATCCACATCCACATATATCAGAAATTCATTATTTATTACTGAATATATTCTGTTATATGACCGTGCCACAATTTGTCTTTTTTTGTTGATGGACATTTGGATTGTTTCCAGTTTGGGGCTAATTTGAATAATATTATGAATATTTATGTTCACATCTGTGTGTGAACATCTAATTTCATTTCTCTTAGGTTAATATCTATAATTCAGTTGCGGGATCACGTGCTAAGAGAAATCTTTCCACAGTGGTTGTACTAATTTCTGTTCCTGTCTCTGGTGTATGTAGATGTCCAAATACATACGGTGTGTGGTAGAATCTCATTGTAGTTTAAGTCTACAATTCTTTGATGACTAGTGTTTAGCATCTTTCCATCCATCCGTGTATCTTATTTTATGATGTTATGATGCATTTCTTCAAATCTCCTAAGTGCCCTTGTCTTCCAACCCTGAAAATATATTGACCCTAAAACAACAGAAAACCCTTCAAAATGATCAGATTTATTTGACACTTATGTCAAATATGAGTGGAAGAATTTTTGAAAGCCCTGGTATCAACTACTTAAACAGGATATTTAGAAAAGAGATGTCAAGTGTATTTATTTTCCTTTTTTTTTTTTTTAAAAAAAAAAAGGGTCTTGAGAAAAGGGATGAAATATTTCTAAACTACAGCCAAGCAGCTGTGTGGAAATGCCTGGTGATGAAAGTCCCTCTTTACTGTGCTCTGTGCTGGGGGAACAGGGAAGAGCATTTCAGGTGCTCCGGGCCCACCAGGGAGGAGCCGCCTGGGGTAGGTGCCACTCCTACTCCCCACACAGGGCCAGCTGGGTGATGGTGATTCTCTTTGGGGCATGTGTACCTGGCGATATTTTCTTCTGGGAAGAAGGGCAGGCAGTTGGCCCCACACCATCCAGTTTGGTGTCTTGCTCAGGTGACTCTTTTGTTTTTCTTTCTAGAGGCAAGCATTTCAGTTAGTTTATTCCTTCCTTCCTTTATTCTGTTATTAAATACTTGTTAATTGAGCACTGCTTATGTCTTGAGTACTGTTTTAGGCACTGGAATGCAGAGGTGATACAAACAGGCAAAACTCCCTGCCCTTGTGTTGCCTGAATTCTACTTGGAGCCATTTAGACCAGGTTTGAGCTGCTCTGGCTGAGGAAAACTTTTGGTCACCTTCCCTCGTGGGGGGTGTCTTCAGCAGGAGGAACAACCTTCTGCTTCACTAGACTTCACTTTTGTACTTCCTTCCCCCTTTCAATGATACAATTTGAGAAATGAGTAAAGTATGGTGGAGTGTATTAAAAGGTCATCAGTTCCTAGGAGAAAAATCAAGCAGAGCGGTGGGGCAGAGAGGAATTTGCAATTCTAGATGGGGTGCCAGGAAAGGCTCCACTGAGGAGGTGACATTGAAGGAAGGACCCAACGGTTGAAAAACCAGATGTGCAAGTGTCTGGGGCAAGTGCACTCCCAGCAGAGGGAATGCCAAGTCCAGGGGCATCGAAGGTCAGGGAGACCAGGTCAGGGTGGTGGGTGTAGGCCAAAGGCACAAGGTAGAGATGAGCTTGGGACCCTTGCCCATTGAAAGGGCTTTGGCTCTTACCAGGTTTGTGATGTGAATCAGGAGAGAGTTTCGAAAACAGGCTTGACCATGTGATTTGAGAAAGGGAGGAGGCACCTCTTCCCCCCCATCACTAACTCAAATACAAAACTTCTGCTAATTGTACAGAAATAGCAAATGAACCCAGTGGCGCTGGAGGAGACACACGATAGCCCTGAGCCCTGAAGTGAAGGGCTGTGATGGGATGGGTAGTCATAGTGGAAACCTGGGAGTTTGGTTTTTCAGAGATGTTTCTGAATTTTATATAGCTCTTAGGCTTGTGAAAACCGAATCCTTTCCTTTATGAGCATGCAAATCAAGAGAGCTCTGTTTCCTTGGCAAAGAATGATCTGATCTGCTTTATCCCGCTCGCTGGATTACCAGATTCAGTGACAGCCTTTCTTGCTTCCTTACAATTCACTGCCATAGTTGAAATATGGGGTTGGATCACCGCTTACCAGAAAAAGCCTGAAATGTGAGCTGTTTTTTTGCACGGGGCCCAGTGTGGCAGTGCACGCTAGGATAGCCACGCCTGCATCATTGAATACAGAAAAGAAATTTTCTTTCCAGGAAACCCAACTTTATCATGCTGATGGCTTTTATTTTTTAAAGATTTATTTATTGATGCGTACAAGAACTGGGGTTCAGGCCAGAGGTGTGGGGGGTGAGAGGATTCATCAGAGACAGAGTGGGGAACAGAACAGGCAGATCTACTGAAATACACTGCTGAGGGGAGCAGCGGGCCAGTCAGGAGAGGTCTGCTGCGCCATGTGAGTAGCTCCCTGGCCAGCTGGGGATTGAATTTGCCCTGCAGTGGCTGCAGACAGTTTCATAGCTTGCGTCTTAACCCCTTGCACCACCAGGGAGGCCCCCGATGGCTTTTTTTTTTTTTTTAAATTTTAATAGAGGCATGTTTTATTTATTTATTTGTTTGTTTGTTTATACAAGCACTGGGTACAGTCAGAAGCGTGGGAGGGTGAGAGAATTCACCAGAGCCAGAGCGGGGAGCAGAGCAGGCAGAAGGACCGAAGTACACTGCTGAGGGGAGCAGCGGGCGGCAGGAGAGGTCTGCACGCCATGTGGGACCCTCCTCTGGTGGCCGGGGAGCAGCCGGGGATCGAACCGGCGCTGAAGAGGCCGCGGGCAGCTTCGCAACCCAGCACTCAACCGCTGTGCCACCAGGGAGGCCCACCCCCGATGGCTTTTTAACTACCATTTTTCTTGACTACAGATAACCTGTTTTCCTTATGGTAAAGACGGCACCTGTGATGAGCAGAGCGCTGAGGACACCGAGTGAGGCAGAGGTGCAGGCCTGGGGCCCAGGGGACGATGACATGGCAGAAGGCGATTTAGGGTATGGCCTTGGAAGAAGGCCCGGTGGTGTTTATGAAGTACAAGTTTCACATTTATTGAAGTCTAGAAGAAGATCAGATGGAAAGAACTTTAGCCCTCCCCCACTTCCAAGAGAGGAAGAAGGGAGAAATGATGCCATTTTTCAATATCCCAAGCCTCCGAGCTTGCAAGACCCTGCAGCATCCAGAATTTCCCTGTACAGCCGGCAAAGTAGCTCTGGTAAGAACCCCCAGAGTTTTCTCTTTCCTCCTTCTCCCCTGATTTTTATCAATGTGTTACTCTTCCAATACATGGAAATAAGTCACTATGGTGAATTTTTAAAAAAATATTTATTTATTTATGCATACAAGAGCTAGGGTACAGGCCAGAGATGCGGGGGGTGAGAGGATTCACCAGAGACAGAGTGGGGAGCAGAACAGGCAGATCTACTGAAATACACTGCTGAGGGGAGCAGTGGGCGAGTCAGGAGAGGTCTGCTGCGCCATGTGGGTTGCTCCCTGGCCAGCGGGGGATCAAACTTGTAATCAAACTAGTGCTGCAGAGGCTGCGGATTGCTTCACAGTGCGGTGCTCAACCCCTTGCACCACCAGGAAGGCCCACTACGGTGAATTTTAGAAAGTCATCTTTACTCATCTCTTGGGGTTGGTGAGAGTACAGGAGTAATTCGTGTTTCTATTTCCAAGTATTGTACAATTGTGAAGTGCCATAGTTACTCCACATTGATACGTTTGCTAGTGATATCAGTTGGTGGTTACCTCCCTTGCTTTTTTGGTCAGGTGACATGCTTCATTCAGGCCCCCTTTTTTTCTCTTTCTCCTTTTTCTTTTTATTGAAGTAATATTAGTTTACAACACTCTATAGGTTTCAGGTATACAGTGTCTCACCGCAACTTTTTTCTTATTAGCTAATATATATTGGGTGCCTGTTAGGTGCCCAATAATAAAGTAGTCCTATTGTCATACAGTTCACACTATAGTAGAGGAGACAGAAAATAAATCTACGAATCTTTAACAGCAAGTAAGTAAAGATATAGGGATTATGGATTGGCTAGAATGGCTTGGGCACTGCTTTGTTCAGCCCAGGGTCGGGGGACACCTCTCTGAGGAGTAACATTCAAATCCCAGAATGAATAGAGGAGCCAACCTGGTGCTTTTCTGGGGAAGGAGAGTTTCATGTAGAACACATATGCCTCCAGAGATTCTAGGAATATAATGAAATTCTCAAAACAGAACTAATTTTGCTGTAAGATTAATTTTATGATCTTATCATAATCAAAGCCATATTATGCTATACATTAAGTAAAGAACCAGATTCAGAAGCACACTGTGGTACAGCTCCAAAATAATGGGGAACCTCGGTCATAGGCTTCCACTAAGACCCTATCACAGCCCTTCACTTTGGGGCTCAAGGCTCTCAAGTGTTTCCTCCAGCACCACTGAGCTTATTTGCTATTTCTGTGCAGAAACAATTGGCAGAGGTTTTGTATTTGAGCTAGTGACAGAAGGGGAGACGGTGCCTCCTCCCCTTTTTTCACAAATCACTTATATACATCATGGGTGGCTGAATCTTTTGTAGTTCACCTTGTAAAACCTCCCCATCCAAATGCAACAAAACACAAGTTAAAACAAGAGGAAAATAATTTAAGAAACATGATTTCAGATTTACAAAAGCCATGTCGCCACTGCGAATGTATCCCCACTTTTCAAAATCCATCTTGAAATTACAATGGGATTTTTTTCTTTATTTTCCTTCCAGTTCCTTATCATGTAAAGAAGAGGGATACTGTTTTGCAAGCAAGATGTCAAAAAATGTACATGGTACTAATGTGCCTTTATAAACACACAAGGAAAACCACTAGGGTAGTAACAATAATAGTATGTGCTCCTGTTTTTTTAGGTTATGGACTCCTGTCTTTTTATCAGTGTTGGCCTGATCCTAGATAAGGATATTGTATTAGTTTCCTATTTCATATAGGTACTTTCTAAATTGCCACAAATTTAATGCCCTAAAACAACACAAATGTATTATAATTCAGAGCTCAAACTTCCCAAACTGGATTCCCTGCACTAAAATCAAGGTGTTTGCAGGGCTGCATTCCTTCTTGAGCTTTTAGGGAGAATCTGTTCTCTGACCTTTGCCAGCTTGTTGAGGTGAGTGCTTCCCTTGGCCCAGGGCACCTTCCTCTATCTTCAAAGCCAGCAATGGCTGCTCCAGTCTTTCTCACAGCATCCTAACACTGGCTCTCTGGCCTTCCCATTTCATTTGTAAGGATGAGCCGACCTGGTTAATTTCCTCTCTAAATATTCTTAATTTTATCCACAAAAATCCTTTTTGCCATGTTTTCATGGACTCTGGGGATTAGGATGTGAACATCTTGGGGGGCCATCACTCTGCCTACCACAGGTGTTAGTGGGACGGAAATTGTCATGGCCAACCCAACTCACTCTGTCCCTCCAGGAACCCTCTCTCATCAGAGTGAGAACATGATTTAGGTTTGTTCTTGGATGTTCATATTGATGAAAATTCAGAATAGCAAATGGAGAAATGTTTAATGTCCCTCAAAATATTCTTTCTAGAAATCTCTTCCTTTTATTTCTTATCCTTTTGTAATTTACCACCTGACTGCTTCTTTATTGCCAGAGAGATCACAATGAAAATGAAGCTCCTGGGAAACGCAGTATAATGTCTCAATCGATCATAGTAAGGAGAGATTCAGTGCAATTACAGAGGCTTCTAATCATTCTCCTTGGAAAGAAACTCCTGTTATTTCTTAGATATTCATCTCCTTATATTGATAAAACTTAAGCAAACACCAGAACGTACTTATTTTACTCAGCAACATTCATGTTTTTTATTTTTTATTTATTTTTAAACTAAAAAAATTATTTATGCATACAAGAACTGGGGTACAGGCCAGAGGTGTGGGGGGCTGGTGAGAGGATTTACCAGAGACAGAGGATTTAACAGAACAGACAGATTGAAATACACTGCTGAGGGGATCAGCGGGTGAGTCAGGACAGGTCTGCTACGCCATGTGGGTAGCTCCCTGGCCAGGGATTGAACTCATGCTGCGGTGGCTGCAGATAGCTTCATAGGTTGCGTCTTAACCCCTTGTGCCACCAGGGAGGCCCATTCATGTTTTTTAATATTGTGTTTGGATATAGTCATTAATCATTTCATTAGTATAGGTTTTACTTTAGAGTCCTTTTGGGGGAGACTTTCTATTCAAACATGTGTTTTTTCATTTGCAAAATGTTTAAGTTACCAATTTTTATCAGTATTTGGTCTATTACAGTTATTTTCTCTTTGCAACTTAGGAGAAATCTGTATTTGATATTCTATAAACAAATGTCCTGTATTTAAAGAAAATATTCTTTTTTTCCCTAACAGATTCCAATTCAGAATTGTCAAATATAGAATTAAGGCAACATCTTCACGAAACTTTAGAGGTAGGTATTTTGGCTAAAAATTCTCATGTGAATAAAGTTTACTGATAGATATTTTGCTTGAGTAATACTAAAACTGTCTAGAAGGCAAATACTGGCTTTTTAATTTTTCTCAATGAGCAACAATCTAAAGCTATCTTTCAACTGACCTCTTCGGTTTCTTCTCATCTCTCAGAGATCTATTTACTTGAAGGTGGCCTTACTTTTTTTAAGATCAAGCACTTACAGTCAGAAGCGTCTACTGAAGTTGCTGATCTGTGTGGGATAGCAGCCGGGGATCGAACCGGTGCTGCAGAGGCTGAGGGCGACTTCGCAACCCAGTGCTCAACCGCTGCGCCATGGCCTTACTTTTTTAATCTTCCATCTACTTTTCTTGTATGAACGGTTTGAAATAAATGGATTTAATTTGACTTCTTGAAGTCAGAAGATCAGCAAGTAACCAGGAGGTTTGAGAAGCTGTCCTTCTGCTGGGATTAGGATTTTCTGTGAGGGATGCCTATCCTTTGGGAAACTGGAAGCCCATCTGAGTGTTTGTGACTCAACTGGTAAAAATTAAAGATTTGACTTCCAGTACAATTGCAAGAAATTACTCCAACAAGCATCTTAAAACAACAAATTTTCTCTCTCTCATTTCTGGAGCCTAGAAATCTGAAACCAGGTGTCAGTGGGTCATTATTCCTCTGAAGGTCTACAGGGGGAACCTTCTTTCCCTCTTCCATCTTCTGGAGGTTGCTTTGATAATACTTGGCTTTCCTCAGCGTGGAGCTGCATCGTCCAGTTTTCTGCTTCTATTATCACGTGGCCTTCTCCCCTGTATCTATGTGCAAACATCCCCCCCGTTAATGAGGACACCAGACATTGGATTGTCACCTACTCTAATCCAGTATAACCTCATCTTGACTTGATTACCTCTGCAAAGATCTTGTTTCCAAATAAAGTCAAATTCACAGTAGACTTGAACATAGCTTTTTGGGGTCATAACTCAAGCTGCAACAGGTAAGGTAGCTGTGTGAATGACTATGTTTATTTTACATAATCTAATGTTTTCTTTTCAAATTATTAACTGTGTGTGAAAGTGAAAGCAAAGCAAAAGATTTGGGCTTTTTGTCATACCTGGCACCTGATATTTAGGCTTGCAATGTTAACCTGTTTGATCCACATCTAAAGGAGTTTCTGATTTCACTGTAAAGTCAAAGAGCTTTGAGTTGAAGTGTATGTTGAGTTTAAATGCAGACTAACCAGACTGATCAATTTGAGTTCCGTATGTTACAGATAGGAAAAGTAATTTTATTTCTGTCCTCAGGAAGTAGAAATTTTAAAAACTGAACTTGAGACAGTTAAAAAAAAACTTGAAGGTAAAGAAGAAGCATTGAAAATTCTTCAAAGTATGGTAAGAAAATTTTTTGAAGTATTTGAAGTTTTCATCACTTACACATTCCAGGGTGTTTTTAAAAGGTAATGGTTTCAACTTTTAAAACAAAAGCAGCAGCAAAGGATAGGGGCCCCCAGTAGATTGTGGTAGATGGTTATTGGCCCTTCAGTGGTGATTGTGGTGTGATAACTTACACCTGAAGAGCTGGAAACCTGTACTCTTGAAACAACATACAGAGTTGTAAGCCATTGTTACCTCATTAAAAAATAATAATAAAATGAAACAAAAGCAGGAGGGCCTAATATAATTGTGCATTGTTTTTGAGGTACAGATTTGTTTTTTACAATTTTACAATTTTATTAGATAAAATTTACATGCCATGAATTTCTCTTATTTGAAGAATGTAATTGATTTTTTACGAAACAGAGAGTTGTGCAACCATCACCACAATTTTATTTCAGAACATTTTCATCACCCCAAAAAAGGAACCTGTACATAATAGCAGTCACTCCCCATTCTCATCTCCATTCCAAGACAACCAATCATCCTTTGTAGATTTTCTTTTTTTGTTTCATATAAGCAGAATCATACAGCATATGTTTCATGTAAGCAGAATCATACAACATATGTCTGAATTCTGTTGCATCTGCATTCTTCTAGCTAGCGTGTTTTTGAGGTTCATGCATGCAATAGCATCTTATTTTTTATTTCCAAATAATAGTCCATTATATGGATATATCACATTTTGTTGATCCATTCAACCATGTGGTAGATATTGGCTATTATAAATAATATTGCTAGGAACATTCCTGTACAACTCTTTGTGTGGGAAATCCATTTATTCATTCTCACATTTGTTGGGAAAGAGCCAAACTAAGATCTTTTGACTTTTAAACTGTCAAACTCTCCACAAAAGGTGTTCTCTGTGGAAATTCTCATATTTAGTTAATTTTGTTGCTTTAAATTAAAAATGTGAACTTTGCCATACACACAGAAGTGATTAGAAATTTAATTTATACCGACATGATTTTTATTTTCCTTAGGCAGTATTTGAAAAAGCCACAAGTCATACCCAGGCAGCACTTCAAAAGACTGTGGAACAAAAGAGATCCTTGGAGAAGGTATTTGCCACTGTTATGCTACTTGTTCAATCTGATAAGGTTTCAAATAGAACTTCCTTAAAAATCACCCTACTAATGGACATGTCATTTGTATACACCTGCTAGATGTGCATCAACTTCTTACAGTCTCTTGCCTCTTGAAATTTATAGTCTAAAACAGATTGTCATGTGGGCAAATAATTCAGGCTTTTATTTCCTCATTTTAAGGTCATTTTTTTTTGTGTGTGTACAAGAACTGGGGTGTAGGCCAGAAGTGTGAGGGGTGAGAGGATTCACCAGAGACAGAGTGGAGAACAAAACAGGTGGATCTACTGAAATACACTGCTGAGGGAAGCTCCCTGGTCAGGGATCAAACTCATGCAATGGCTGGCCACAGACTGACAGCGCTGAGACTTTAACCCCTGCACTCCCAGGAAAGTCCATTCTTCATTTATTCTTTCCTCTGTTTGGGTGGCAGAACCTGCTTCGTTCCCACCATCTCATCTTCACTAAAAGGCAGCTAGGAATCAATCACCTTAGGTGCTCAGGTGCCTGTGCCTTTGTAGCCTCCCTTGCTGGGAGGATCCTGGGCTCAGACTCAATGGAGTGTATTTTACTTGGGGGTCTGCAGGGGTTGGCAGCAATGAGAAATCTAGCTCAGTTCAGTAAATCTGAAGCTTAACAATATGAAATTTTTGCTACATTAAGTACACTTTAGCAAAGTTTTTTTAGTGCTAAAGAGGCATGTTATATGTGTTTACAAATGTCGTAGACTCGGAGAAATAATTAGTTTTTTCCTCTTTAACCTATTTCTTTAAAGTGCTTAAATGGTTTATTTTGGCTACTCAAGTCCTGAAGTGACTTATTTGTAGTAATTTTTCATGAAAGTGCTCTTTTCTTTCTACAGGAAATAAATACCTTGCAGTGGAAAATAGAATTTGATCAGAATAGATTTAAAAATGTAGAGGAATCTTGGATCCAAAAATATGACCGGTTTGTATATTATTATTCCATAACTTTTCTTTGGAAAGCCTTAAAATGTGTATAATTCAGATGTAGCTTATTTTTTCTTCTTTGAGCTAACTCTAAATATAAAATTCTTAATCTTACTGCTTATTTATTTGTTAGTCCACATATTTTTGTTAGTATTAATTAAAAAAGTGTAGTATAAACTGTATTTCCAAATATAGGGTAAGAGCCATAATTTTCTTTTCTTTTTTCTTTCTTTACTATTATTTTTTCTTTTTTATTTTTTACAACATTGTTCATTTTTAAACAATATTTGCTTCCCTCCACCCCCTCAGGTGTAGTCCCATAGAATTTCCTTCTCCAATGCACCCGTGCACCATCACCTCAGTCCCCTGTGCTCCTCCTTCCCTCCCTCTGATCCCTCTCCCTCCTCCTTCTCTGCAGTATGTCTCTGATTTATAATTTCCGTTTCTGCTCTGTTGTGTTTTGTACTGTTATTATTTTTTTACACTGGTATCTTTTTTTATTTATTTTACTTATACAAGCACTGGGTATAGTCAGAAGCGTGGGAGGGTGAGAGAATTCACCAGAACCAGAGAGAGGAACAGAACAGGCAGACTGACGAAATACACTGCTGAGGGGAGCAGTGGGCATGGCAGGAGAGATCTGCGCGCCATGTGGGACCCTCACCAGCGGCCGGGGATCAAACCGGCACTACAGAGGCTGCGGGCAGCTTCGCAGCCCAGAGCTCAACCGCTGTGCCACCAGGGGAGGCCCTGCACTGATATCTTATTGGATTCCCCTATATTTCTGCAATAAGTGAAACCATCTGATATTTTTATTTTTCCTTCTGGCTTATTTTACTGAGCATAATTCCTTCTAGTTCATAATATTCCATGGTGTACATATGCCAAATCTTCTTGATCCAATAATCTATTTTTGGGCATTTGGGTTGTTTCCAGGTATTACCTATTGTAAATAGTGCTGCAATAAACATAGGGGTACAGTTGTTCTTTTGAATCAATGTTTTTGTGTCCTTTGGGTAGATCCCTATGGATCGTATGGTAGAAGACACATGATTTTCAAGTTACTTTAGCACTGGTAATTTTTCCTCAAATCTTTTGGGCAATTTTTAAATTAGTGTTAACTTAATAATTTTAAATTATGCTGTTATTATGAAGTCAATCATTGAGAAGTTGATTTGCTATCTGGGGTTAGAGATGATTTTTATTTTTTAATTTTTTTTTTTTATTTATTTATTTGTTTGTTTGTTTGTTTTGTTTATACATGCACTGGGTACAGTCAGAAGCGCGGGAGGGTGAGAGAATTCACCGAGCCAGAGCGGGGAGCAGAGCAGGCAGAAGGACCGAAGTACACTGCTGAGGGGAGCAGCGGGCGGCAGGAGAGGTCTGCGCGCCATGTGGGACCCTCCTCTGGTGGCCGAGGAGCAGCCGGGGATCGAACCGGCGCTGCAGAGGCCGCGGGCAGCTTCGCAACCCAGCGCTCAACCACTGCGCCAACGGGGAGGCCCGTTAGAGATGATTTTTATACCCAATTTCTTTTTAAAAAAATTTATTTATTTTTTACATCATTGCTAATTTCCTTTGATCCATAAAATTTTCTAACTTTGGTCAGTGGGAACCCCATGAAGCTGGCTCCTGTGGCTTTTTGACACCTTCCCATTATTCTTTGAGCACGTTCTTGCTCTTTTATACAAGATATTCTAGGTCAATGTGATAACAATATTTCTTCAAGGAGCTCGGTTGAGATCTTTTTGTTGGGGAATGGTGTATAGAAATCAAGATCTGTTCACTAGGTATGTTCACTGATACTGGGGAATCATTGCTATGTAAGGACAGAACTGGAAAATACACACACACGCGCACACACTCCCACCCCTCTTGATCTGTCATTTCAATGTTATTATCAATAATCTATCCATCTTTACCTACCTATCAATCATCTATCAATCTGTCATCTACTTATGAGTTATGTACCTACTATAAATCATCAATCTATTAAAAACCTTGAGTTCATGCCCATGCTGCCAATTCTACCACCATGGGGTTCATTTTAGTCTTGCCTCTTTCCACATTTGTAACTCCCACAGTGAGAGACCTGGCTCCTTTTATCCAGTATATTTACTTGTTTTTCCATCATAGAATATGCTGAACATAGGGTCTCCCTGGTGGCACAAGGGGTTAAGACACAAACTGTGAACCTGTCTGCAGCCTCTGCAGCACGAGTTCGATCCCCAGCCAGGGAGGTGACCCACATGGCGCAGCAGACCTCTCCTGTCTCGCCCACTGCTCCCCTCAGCAGTGTATCTCAGTCAGCCTGACTGTTCTGTTCCTCAGTCTGTCTCTGGTGAATCCTCTCACCCCCGCACCTCTGGCCTGTACCCCAGCTCTTGTATGCATAAATAAATAAATCTTAAAAAAAAAAGAATATGTTGAACATAGCTTTAGAATTACTAATATATACTAATGTGAAAATCAAATTTACTATCTAGAGTTTAATATTTGTTTACAGTTTTGTTTTTCAGCCTGAGGGTATATAGTCCAAATACAGGGTTCAAAAGTTACTTGTCAATCCATCCCCCCACCCCACACCCAGTATGGCTATGCTATTCATTTAAGTTCATTTGTTCTTATTTGTATCCTGAGAACTTTTTCATGATTCTTTATGATTGACTTATTTATCTTTTACTTCCTAAAACAATGACATGCTTCCAAGTCAGAACTAGTCAGTAAAGTATACTCAAAAAAGTGTCCTCCCCCCATGACCTCTGCCCCATTCCCAGCCTCCTGCCACCTTTCCCCCTCATCATCTGTAGATAACCCATTTTATTTTCTGATTTATCCTTCATGTGTTTCTCTTTTCACAAATGGGCAGGAAAATGTATGTTTTTTATTTCTTCTTTCTTATATATGATTATAGATACTCCCTTATACTTTGTTTTTCCATTTAGCAGAGATTCTGGAAATCATTCCATTGTGTAAATATGTCACACAATCATTCCATTGTGTAAATAAATAATGATTAAATGTGCTTAATCATTCATATTTGGAAACTTAGATTGTTTCTAGTATTTTCCAATTATAAACATTTCTGCAAAAAATAACTTTAAGATTTATACTTTTGTATTGTTGGAGTTATCTTCAGGGTAAATTCTTAGAAGTAGAATTGCTGAATCAAAAGGTAGATGTTTATCTAGATTTATTACCTATTACCAAATTCCCCTCAATAAGGCTGGTATCAGTTTGCATTTCTGGCAGCAATGCATGAGAATGCCTGTTTCTCCACAGTCTCATCAAAAGAATGTGTCATACATTTAAAATTTTTTGATAGTATTATTTATCCTACTTGGGTTATTTTTGTGTTTTGTTTTGGTTGCAGAGAACCCAAAAAATTCTTTTTTTTTTTTTTTTTTTAAATAGAGGCATGTTTTATTTATTTATTTATTTGTTTGTTTGTTTGTTCGTTTATACATGCACTGGGTACAGTCAGAAGCATGGGAGGGTGAGAGAATTCACCAGAGCAGGGAGCAGAGCAGGCAGAAGGACCGAAGTACACTGCTGAGGGGAGCAGAGGGCGTCAGGAAAGCTCTGCACGCCATGTGGGACCCTCCTCCGGTGGCTGGGGAGCAGCCGGGGATCAAACCGTCGCGGCAGAGGCCGCGGGCAGCCTCGCAACCCAGCGCTCAACCGCTGCGCCACCGGGGAAGCCCGAACCCAAAAAATTCTGATTCACATACACAGATTTACACATGGTGAACAGATTCCCTTTTAGTACACTCTTCAGTTAATAGAGCTTGCAGAAAATGCCTTATTATAAGGTGTGCATGAAAATAGTTAATGTACTCGATGAATTAACTTGTTTTATATAATTACAGTATATAAAGTAGGTTAAGTTGATCTAATAAAACATTTGTGGAAAAAAAGATGACAAACCATTTGTGAGCATCTGAAGAATTTCTTCATAATGTTAAAGTTCTTCAGAATTGAATTTAAAAAAACTGACTTAGAAACTTAGGAAGCATTAACATAGGTTCTTGATTCTCCAAGGGCTATTGGTCTTGCTTGAGAAACAAATTTTACATTTTATTAATGTATTAAATAATATATGGAAAGGGAATGCCTTTGCTTATATTTCATTAGTAATTGAGACGCTTATAACCATTCTTCTAATGCTCCAAGGCCAATCCTGAGTAGAGCATGTAACATTCCCCACAAACATCATAACAACGTGTCATTATGAGGATTTTATATAAAGTTATAAACTGACAGGATGATCTGGCTACTGTTTTTAATTACAAAAAAAAAGATTTTTTTAATCCTCTGGTGCTGGGCAATTCAGGAATCTTATAAGTCATTCCAATTTTTATTCAATAAATAGAGCTTCCTATTTATCTTTTAGGCACGTTTTTTGAAAGTGGACTAAGCATTTTGTTGGTGTTTAAATGGTTAAGTTGAATTAAAACTTAAGGTTTTTTTCTTAGAGATTCATATATTTATGCATACAAAAACTGGGGTACAGGCCAGATGTGCAGGAGGGTAAGAGGATTCACCAGAGAGAGAGAGTGGGGAACAAAACAGGTAGACTGACTGAAATACACTGCTGAGGGGAGCAGTGGGAGAGTCAGAAGAGGTCTGCTGTGCCACGTGGCTTGCTCCCTGGCCGGCCGGGGATCGAACTCGTGCTGCAGAGGCTGCGGATTGCTTCATAGGTTGTGTCTCAACCCCTTGCACCACCAGTAAGGCCCTAAATTAAAACTTTAGTAAAGAGAGTAAGTACTCAAAATGGGTGCTTTATAGGCACTTCTGCTTCTGATTGTTTTTTGACTAAGAAGGATTAAGAGTATATTCAAAATCCTATCACAGGGCCTCCCCTGGTGGCGCAGCGGTTGAGTGCTGGGGCTGTGAAGCTGCCCACAGCCTCTGCAGTGCTGGTTCGGTCCCCGGCTGCTAGTATGGCATGCAGGCCTCTCCTGCCGCCCACTGCTCCCCTCAGCAGTATATTTTGTCAGTCTGCCTGTTCTGTTCTGGCTCTGGCGAATTCTCTCACCCTCCCGCGCTTCTGACTGTGCCCAGTGCTTGTATAAATAAATAAATCTTAAAAAAAAAAATCTTATCACATTTCTCTAAATTATTTTATACAAACATAAAACTCTAGATGGTTTTCAAGTAGGAAAATTATATTTGGGGTTTTGTATTCTGATTTTGGGATAAAAATATTCTCACTTAACCATCAAATGTGAATTTTTTAGTGATTTAGAGAATACTTTTTTCTAGGCTAAATTGTGAAAATACAGTCCTGAAGGAAACTTTGAAACTGAAAACAGAAGAAGTTAAAATGCTAATGTCTAAAAATGCAAGTAAGTAGTGCTATTTTGATGATTTTTCAAAAATAATATTAAATTTAGAGAGTGTCCTATGTTAAGAACACACATATCGATTTAGATATTATCAGTATCAATAGTAATGTGTAGTGATATATTTCAAGTATAATAGAAATGAATCATTTAGTTTTTTAATATAAAATTCTTTTGAGGTGGCAGTTTTCTGCTCTCCAGTAGCGAGAAGGACTCTTCCAGTTCTGTTTGGTTTGAAAACCTCTTGTGGTAACTCTTCACTAGAAAAATTGGAGAGAATTCAAATAGCTGGTACATTTGACAATAATACAGTCTATGAGGTCTTATCCTCTCATACACAAAGATTGTGAATAATTTCCTGTTGTAAGTTCTCTTTTTAAAAATCCAACAAATTTTTAAGAGCAAATAAAGACCAGACTTTGATTGCAAAGTTATGTTACTTCCATGTTAAAAGTAACATTTTATCTAGCGTTACATACGTATTATCTCCCTCTCTGCAGTTTATAAGAAGTATAAGATGTTGGTGTAACTAGGTCAGGCAGGGCTAGAGTTAGACCTCATTGCTAATGCTTTTTTATTTGGTCCTTCCTAGTTTTAAATCAACAGTATTTGGAGGCCCTCGCCATGCTTGATATCAAACAACAGAAGATAGTTCAGGAAAACATGTGCCAAGATAATAGTGGCTTCACAGAGGTTTCAGGTCTCGAGGTAGGTGAGCAGGTGTGAAAGTTGAACAGGAGAGAGAGACATTTTCTACTTTTCTTTCCACGCCCTCACCTGCCACATGTTCTAAGTTAATACTGCACTTAGTAATGTGTGACTGAGTAAAAGAGGTACAGACCAGTTCTTCATCCTGCTGATATGACATCAAGGGAGGTACTAGCCACTTTCTGCACACACCCTGCTTTTTTTAAATAATTGTAGTAGAGGTTATGTTAGTATCTAACCTGGGGAGAGGCCTACAGTGCTAGAGTACTTTAACTTTTAACACTTACAGCTATCCTGAGTAATTGTCAAATATTGTTCTAAGTGCTTTACATAGTTTTACACATTTAATTCTTGCCACTACTCCATACCCCGTAAGGTTAGTACTATTGTAATCCCTGTTTTACAAATGAGGTAACAGAGGCACTGCGGGGTTAACTAATTTGGCAAAGTCACACAACTACTAAGTGATTTGCTAGGATTTGTACCCAAGTAGACTGACTTTAGAAACTGTGCTTCCACATACCATGCTTTACTGCGTGGGTGGAAAACTGGTGTACTAGTAAAAAGGAAAAGTAGGGGCCTCCCTGGCGGCGCAAGGGGTTAAGACACAGCACAATGAAGCAATCCACATCCACTGCAGCACGAGTTCGATCTCCGACCAGGGAGCAACCCACATGGCACAGCAGACCTCTCCTGTCTCGCCTGCTGCTCCCCTGAGCAGTGTATTTCGGTCAGTCTGCCTGTTCTGTACCCCACTCTGTCTCTGGTGAATCCTCTCACCTTCCCCCCTACCCCGCATCTCTGGCCTGTACCCCAGCTCTTGTATGCATAAATAAATAAATCTTTAAAAAAAATTATTGTAAATGGGCCATGAGACCAAGTAAGGAAGTAGAATTAGGATTCAGAGGTCCTTGCAAAAACTTAGCATTTTTATATTGGCCTTCCCCAGGTCTTAAGCTTAAGTTGCTTCTGGCAGCTTTCACAGGGGCAGTTATTGGGAGCAGGAAAACGAGAAGGGAAATCACCAATCTGCCGTGGCCACCATTTATACACTCTAGTCAACTGAAAGCTACATGCTTCACAATTATCTTTGATATAGAAAAGATTTTTGAAATAGCCTTCACACTAAAGGAGGCAGTTGATTTAAGCCACTCATCCACGTGAAATTTACAGCAATAGGAAACTTAGACAACAATTTTATATTAAGTTCCACATGAAACTTTAAAGATACCTCACATTTTGTTACAGACTGCCACCATTAAGTTGATGCTTATTGGAATATGTTGGGCGAGGAATGTGTGGCTAGTTGCCAAACTAGGTGTAAAAAATGTAATTCTTACTTTTCTAGTAGCTACAGTGGTCAGTCAAAAATGACCCATTTTGTGGACTATTTTCTTCATTGTGTTGCACAGACTGGTGTTGAGAGAGCAGGCCCACACCTAATTCCAGAACAACGCATGAGTGAAGAAATACTTAAATATATGTTATATAATGACGTATTTTCTTGGCATAGAGGAATGACTATTTTCCTCGTTGACATTAAAATTCACTCATCATGGACCTCCCTGGTGGCGCAAGGGGTTAAGACGCAATCTATGAAGCTGTCCGCAGCCACTGCAGCACGAGTTCGATCCCCAGCCAGGGAGGTGACCCACATGGCACAGCAGACCTCTCCTGACTTGCACGCTGCTCCTCTCAGCAGTGTATTTCAGTCAGTTTGCCTGTTCTTTTCCCCACGCTATCTCTGGTGAATCCTTTCACCCCCCACACCTCTGGCCTGTACTCCAGTTCTTGTGTGCATAAATAAATAAATCTTAAAAAAAAAAATTCACTCATCATTTTTGAGCATGCAATGCTCCCTGCCAGGACCTGGCAGCAGTGAAGGCTGGGCAGCAAGGCCACGCCCAGTCACAGGAAATCCACATTGTGGATGTTAACATTTACCTCATTAGATCAAGTCCCTGCCAATGCCTAATTTCTATAGGAAATTGGTGCCAGGATAAAGGTTTTAGAGATTGATAAGAAGGTAGGATTTCTGTCTTTTTAAAAAAAATTCCATCTGGAACCTGAAATCCTGATCTTCAGCTTTCTTCAATTTTTGTTTTCCTTTTCAGTTTCTTTGAATCAGGTGATTGAAAAGAAATGTGCATATGTGTGTGTGTGCCCTTTGTAGCAGCTAACCAATGTGACAGTAACAGGATTAATGCTTTTTTTTTTAAAGATTAATTTAATTTAATTTATTTATCTATTTATACAAGTCAGAAGTGCGGGAGGGTGAGAGAATTCACCAGAGCCAGAGCAGGGAGCAGAGCAGGCAGAAGGACCGAAGTACACTGCTGAGGGGAGCAGCAGGCAGCAGGAGAGGTCTGCGCACCATGTGGGACCCTCCTCTGGTGGCCGGGGAGCATCCTGGGATCAAACTGGTGCTGCAGAGGCTGTGGGCAGCCTCGCAACCCAGCGCTCAACCCCTGCGCCACCGGGGAGGCCCTAATGCTTTTGGTTTTAAAGCTTGCAGTCCTTGGCGCCTGCCTTTGTCGTGGTCCCAGAGGGAGCCCCTGTTCCTGTGCCAAAATGGCAGCATCCACTCGAAAGATGCTTCTTCAGCTCAAACAAGAGGTACTGTACTATCAGCACACTAAAAGCTTTGGTTTGCTTCCCAAGCAGTAGTCAAATCATGGAACCAGTATATGCAATAATTAGCTTCATTTTAGTAGTCACTGATTATGGAACTTTTGCTTAATTTTATGATAGTCTCACTTGTAAATAAATTTAATTTTGTTTACGTGGCTCCAAAATATAATTAGTACTTGGCACTATATGTTAGCCATGCAAATTTGCTTACCTAAGTTTGTAGTTACTGCTAAATTCTTACTTCTTTTGTATATATGTGGCTCTAATACTATTATGTTAGAGGAAAAGGTGCACTTAACACTTAAAATCTCTAGGCTCTGCAACACTGATTAATGGGGAGATAAATATGTTAGAAAGTTGCAAGGCACAATGGAAGGAACCTTTGTACCCACCAGAGGTAGGCCTCAGTCTTAGCTCCATTATTTTCTAGCTGCTAGCTTTGGACACATGTTAAGTAGAGGGGAATGTAGAGGGTTGTGAGAAATAGAGGAAGTGACATGTTTCATGCAGTGCTGTGAACACCTGACATTTACCTCAAATGATAGCTGCCATTATAGTTAGACCTCAGTAACAATGAAATTTTTAAAAGTTTACCTTCATTGACAGTATGGAATTTAAAGTCTTCAGAGTATGTAGGAAAATGACCACCTAAACATTAGCAATTCATAGGAAAAGCATCGATTACATACATCAGAGTTAGGCTCAGCTATGGGTAGCATTTGAAAGGTGACATTCAAAATTATTTTTGGAGGTATTATTTGTAATGGCTCAAGGCAGAATTGAGACAACCTTGGCACCTTCCCTTTTTCCTTATTGGGCAGGGCACATACAGAGCTCATTTAGGGTAGAGAGGTCAAGAATTGAATCAGCAGGGAGCTGATGGGCATCACAAGGATAACTTCTGGTAATCTAGGACATTGTGGGCAGCTACTGCAGAAGACTGGCAACTACTAATTAGTTTAAACGGGCAGTAGACCCATGTGAGGCAGGGAGATTGCCTTTGTTAATCAGTTCAATTCAGTTGAGAACGGTTCTGGTTTTGTCTCTAACACCTCCCAAATTTTTTTTTTTAAACCAGTTGGAACTTTTGCAGAAGAGTAAAGAAGAAGCTTACATAATGGCAGATGCATTCAGAATTGCATTTGAACAACAACTAATGAGGAAAAATGACCAGGCACTAAGATTGACACAAATGGATAAAATGTGTAAAAAAGCAACAAAACGGGTAAATTGGAAGCACCTTAAAGAGGATGGTAAATATGAATTATAATGGCAATAATCAGGTGTAATTTCAGTTTTTTTGCTTAAAATCAAAGTTAAGCGTGGTAAATTGATGTGGGAGAATATGGTTGAAATGTCACATTTATTTGTGTAATTTACTTAAAATTTTAGCCACTATGGGTAAGAGGACTCATTGGCTATTACATACACAGCTGAGCTATTGGGATTAGCAAAATATGAAAGAACAGGAGTCTCTCTTATTCAAGTACTTTTTTTAACTTCATGTAAACAGACCATATTTAGTAGAAAAAAATTTAAGAGAACTAGATAATTAAAGGGAAACTCTCAAGGGAAATAACCTAACATGTTCCATGTATTTAACCTTTTAGGCACTGAATAAAAACATTAAGCATAATTAGTTCTACCATGGACAACAAATGTGTAGGTGTCTTCCTCAGGCACCTTTCTAGGCTAGGCCTTCCATGGAGCTGGAATGCAATATTTTCAGTTATACTCTTCCATGGCTTGATGTTTTATGTTGTTAATTGAAGGCAAATCCCTTTGGAAATCTGATCTTGTTTGGATGGAAGGCAGAGAAAAGAGTAAAAAAGAATAATGGGCGTAAAGAAGAGTTTAAGTAATCTTAAGAAAGCCTGTGACATTGTCACTTGCTTGGAAGGTCCCCTCCATTGTGCATGGATGGTGGCCATAAGGAGAGTGCTATGTAGATTTTCCTTAAGACATACATTCATATTCATTTCATCATGTTGTTGTGTGTTCTTACTACCTTCGAGAAATCCTGTTTTTCCTAGCTGTGAACAAACTTAAGGAAATTTTCCATAGAAAATATCCTTGAGAAGTATAGTCCCCCAATCTTTGCTCCATTAAAGCATTCACTGAGCGAGACTGGAGTAGAATTTAAAATAATTGATTTATCTGTGAAAATCTTTTACAGTTCCATACACATTTCAGTACCTCTTTCTCACTTCAGTTCTTAAGTGATGACTTTGATTCTTTTCATCAGTGTCATTTCAATAATCTGAAGGGATGTGGGATGACTGTTAGAAAGTCATTTTTTTATGTGTGGTTAACACTTAGGGTATCAATTTTTCTTGATATGGCAGCTGAGACAAATTCTCAAAGATAGATGGTGAGAAGATTTTTTTGTTGTAGAAAACGAAAACAGTTTGTTCCACTCACAAAGTTGAGGAGTGAGTCAGTTGATCTGGCATTTCCCCTTTGTCCCAGTTGCTTGAGGGAGAGGTCAGGATAATGGGAGCCCATCAATTTGGCTTATAAGGACTGGGTGGAAAGAGGATTGTCCTTTAGCTGCTCTGTTTTCCATCAGACCATTTGCAGGGCAATTTAAAAACAATCTTGAATTTTTTCTTTGTATAAAAATACAAAAATTTTGTACCTTCTACAACAAACTGCCTCCTACTTACATTTGAAGAACATCAGTGTGCATATTTCAGGATATGGAGTTTAAATATTATGCTAGTACCTAGGCTAGGCCCTTTCACAACTGTATTTTTGTTATTGTGGTAAAATATATATAAAAGTTACCATTTTCATCATTTTTAAGGGACATAAGTACATTCACATTGTTATGTAACTATCACAATGTATCTCCAGAACTTTTTCATCTTCCCCAAAAGAAACGCAGGACTCATGAAACACTAATTGCCCACTCTCCTCCCCCAGCCCCTGTGCTATATTATTTAATTGCACCAGCAAACCTGAGGATTAGGTACTATTATTTTCATTTTAGAGATAAGGAAATGAAGCTCAGAGAACTCATCCAAGGTCATAGTTAAGTGGCTAAATGAGAATTTGAGTCCAAATCTTTCTGGCTTTAAAGCAGATTACACGGTTCAGAGGCATCCTGTGGCCTGCAGCCATGTTTTGTTGAGTCTGCAGTATTCTCAAAGTAGGTTAAGTGGCTGACATTTTAAATGGGAAGATTTCATGGCTGGAAGTCTGAGATGATGTCGTTACAAGGGCTGCATTTCTCCAGGACAGCTGTTGTTGGGAGCTGAGGTGCATCTGTGTGATGAGACAGAGCAGCAAGGGTGCGCTCTGGGTTACCACATAGCATCCCTCTCAACTGCTTCATGGTCCCAGCTCTAACAGTCTGTTTTTTTCACTCACGGTTACCTAACTCACTCCTGCTAAAGATTTCCTGAAGAGGATAACCTTCTGAATGACTTAGGAATGACTTAGCGTTGGTTCACACTTACCTCTTTTTCTGGAGTTTATCAGGGAGTGTATTTTTATGTCTCAGCTGGATTTTCATGTTCAATTTTAGAACTGTCATCACAAAGGAGTAAAAATACCTTAAGACAGAAACTGTTGGGTATGCTCCCTTCAGATTACAGTTCTAAGAAGACTGAAGACCAGGATAATCCTCAAGAAGTCTTTAAGATGCTAATAGATTTGGTTAGTATCTTTGCTTGTTTTTTTTTGTTAGAGATGTTTATCTTTTTGCTTCCTATTAATTCAACTCTTTATCACTCTAGCCTTGTATGCCCTTTTCCCAGCTGAGGTACCTTCTTCCAGATTTAGGAATTTCATCTCCTTGAACTCCCTGTATGCTCTTTTGCACTTCTCCCTTTCACGTTCTTCCTGTGCAAGTTTAAAGGTCCACCTTTGGAAAGAGGGGGCTCCCCCTAATTAAATCCAGGAACCTCTGCCATCTGCTCTTATACTGTTCATGATGTGTTCTTATATTTATTCAGGAATTTTTAAGGTATGTAAGGCACTTACTACATGATATCCTTGAATCATTTCCTCATCCATGAAATCAGTCCTGTTACCCCATTTCACAAATGACTAAACTAAGACATATAATATGAATGTACTTGTCTCTAGAAGTGTTAATTTGCATGTAAATAGATGAAACAATTATATGTAACTTTAACATTCTTTTAGGTAGGTTGATATTTATTTATAGGTCTTCCATTGTGTGTATATGTATGTATATATGTATACACACACACATATTCCACTCCCCCATCTCATCAGATGAGTTAAAATTATGAGAAGGAATGCTGTTTTCTGTTCTTCCTTTAAGAAAAATCTTTAATATGTAGTGTAATGCTTGGGAATTGTGGACACCTAGCTAATTTATTCGTACTGATTGACTTGACAGACTTGACATTTTGATAAAATACTTTTTTCTCTTAATACAGCTCTTTAACATTGTATTGACTTTTGGTATGTAATTTAAATTTGAAATTTTTAATTTTTAAGATGCTAATAGATTTTAAATTTTAAATTTCTGTATATGCAGTTGAATGATAAAGAAGAAGCTCTGGCTCATCAAAGAAAAGTTAGCTACATGCTTGCTCGGGCACTGGAAAACAAAGAGACCTCCTCAAAAGAGAATGAAGAAAAAAATTCTCTAAGAGACATTTTTCCATTAAAACCCCTCTGTCAGAATATTTCAGAACTCTCTGTTTTATGTGATCCTGTACATTCAAGTGTTCAAAGTTTTAATTCTATGAGCTGCATTTGTTCCGTCCAGCACCTTCATACAGATCAAAACCATACGAGAACTCTTAAAAGATCCTGTTCTTTACCTTCAAGTATCATGTTTTGAAGTTAAACCATTTGAAATTAGAAGTGAGACGTGTTTATATCAAGATACTAAAAAAAAGGATTGTATAAATTTTGCTACATCTTGACAAGTTGGATGTTTTCTGGTATTTCTAAACTTTAGGAGGCAACTTAAATACTTATGTTGTCTGTAAGAAATTTAGTATTTGGTATTCATGTATTTTATTTATAAATTGTATTATTATATATAATGAAGTTGTCAGTATTTGCCAACATCTTAAAAGAGTGATATTGAAAAAAACAAGAAATTATTTAACTACCTAGATTGACTATAGGGATCTCCAGCTAAAGCAACAATATAATGTACACTGATGCGCTACAAAAATTAAGAATGTATAGAAGTGACTGAGTGTTAATTTTTGAAAGATGTATGTCTTTTGTTTTTCAGAATATTTCATTTATCTTATAAAGGTTAACTACAATATATATATATATATAAAAATATATATAATGATGGGTTTCTGGTAGAAGTAACTTCAAAGTTATTGCTAGCTACCATCATAATTTCTCATCTTGATGGATTGATGACATTTTGGCAATATCTTCACTGAATTCTGGCCCTCAAACAATTCTGAACTAAGTCCTTGGTTTTGATGGTGTACTTTAGGCCATTTAATTTTTTCTTTCTACAAATATTACATAGCAATAATCTGTAATACCTGTTAGGAATATTGCTATATTATGTCAAAGCAAATGCATTAAATTAAGTTGCAATAAAAATTTTGCGTGCTAGAATTTCTAGTCAGAAAAAAAAAAGATGGTTACACTACTATTTAAATAGGTGAGATGACAATAGGGTAATAAGATAACAATATTAGCCATTTATAATTGTGTTATAATTGTATTAGGCATTAATAGTAAAAGCTAAAAATTCACAGATAAATTTTGATGAGGAATGAGGAAGTACTATTACCAGTCATCAAAAATATATTATTCTGCTAGTAATATAAAGCTTGTAACGTGGTACCAGCAGATCAATGGAATAGGGTGTAAATAACATAAACAGATCTAATATATATAATAATTTTATATAAGCTAAAAGGTAAGGAAATGAAAGTCCTGGGATTATTTACAATACCAAAATTAAAGTGTTAAAATAGTGATTGCACAATTTTACATTCCCATCAATGGTGCACAAATGTTCCAACTTTCCTGACATCTTTGCAAACACTTGGATATGATATGGTATGTTTTCATGGTTTTCACTTGCATTTCCCTACTGATCAGTGATACAGAGCATCTTTTCCTATGCTTGTTGGCCATTTCTATATCATCATCAGTACGATGTCTATTCAAATCTTTTGTCAATTTTTAAATCAGATTTTTTTAAACTGATTAGCTGAGTTCTTCATATATTCTGGATAGTAACACTTTGTCAGATATATGATTTGCAAATATTTTCTCTCATTCAGTAGGGTGCATTTTTCACTGCTGATTTCATGTCCTTTGATGCATAAGGTTTTTTTTGTTGTTTTTGACATAGTCCAGTTTGTCTATTTTTACTTTAGTTGCCTATGCTTTTGGTGCCCAGAAGCCCTTGCCAAACCTAATATCATGAAGCTTCTTCCCACCCTGTGTTTTTCTTCTAAGGTTTATTATAGTTATTGGTCTTACAGGTCTTTGATCCATTTTGAGTTAATTTTTGCATATTCTCTAAAGTAAAGGGCTTTCTTTATTTTTAAGAACAACTGACAGCTACTGGGAGTATGAATTGATACTACTTTGGAGAAGAATGGCAAATCAACATTGATTGAAAATGTGTAATTTTGGGCCTCCCTGGTGGCGCAGGCAGTTGAGCGCCACACTGTGAAGCTGTCCACAGCCTCTGCAGTGAGGGTTCGATCCCAGCCGGACGGCGAGAATCCCACATGGCGAAGTAGACCTCTCTTGTCTTGCCCACTGCTCCCCTCAGCAGTGTATTTCGTCAGTCTGCCTGTTGTTACCCACTCTGTCTCTGGTAATCCTCTCACTCTCCCGTGCATCTGGCCTGTACCCCGGTTCTTATATAAATAAATAAATCTTTAAAAAGAAAATGTATAATTTGGGCCTCCCTGGTGGTGCAGCAGTTGAGTGCTGGTTTGCGAAGCTGCCTGCAGCCTCTGCAGCGCCGGTTCAATCCCCGGCCACCGGGTGAGGGTCCCACAAGGTGCGCAGACCTCTCCTGCCACCCGCTGCTCCCCTCAGCAGTGTACTTCGCCAGTCTGCCTGCTCTGGTCTCCCCTCTGGCTCTGGTGAATTCCCTCACCCTCCCACGCTTCTGACTATACCCAGTGCTTATATAAATAAATAAATCGCATATGTATATAAATATTCCATTTATAGTTGTGAAAAAAATACAAAATCTAAATGTCATTGTGGCAGAATTTGAAAGGTGGCCCTCTCAAGGTTCCCATTCTAAGCACTAATCTAGGTACTGCTGTGAAGGAATTGTAAGGATGTAACTGAGTGACTTGACCTTAATATAAGGATGACCCAATCAAAGGAGGGCTCTTCTTTAAAAGAAGGAAAGAAAAGAAATAACAATTTTCTCTCTTGGTAGTAGATTTCAAAGCAAGATATGGGTGACTTGACACATTGTGGCTGGCTTGCAGATGGAGCAGCAGGTGACAAGTCCTTTGGACTGTCTTGAGAAACTGAGTGAGGCTCCTGGGTGACCCAGCAAGTAAAGGTGGCACATGCATTAAAACTGTAAGAACTCCTGGTGGCTCAGCGGATTGAGCACCGCGCTGTGAAGCTGTCCGCAGCCTCTGCAGTGCGTGTTCGATTCCCTGCTGGCCAGGGAGAAACCCACATGATGCGATAGACCTCTCCTGCCTTGCCAGCTTCTCCCCTCATCAGTGTCTTCCGTCTGTCTGACTGTTCTGCTCCCCACTCTGTCTCTGGTGAATTCTCTCACCCTCCCACGCCTCTGACTGTACCTCAGTTCTTATATAAATAAATCTTTAAAAACAAAATAAAACAAAACAAAAACCTGCAAGAACTGAATAAGCTTGCAAGCAAATGCTTTCCTAGAATTTCAGGAAAGAGCCCAGTCTGACTGACACCTTCATTATGGCCTCATGAGATTTTGGCCCATGCAAAAAATAGTGAGCCATGCCAGATAGCTGACCTACAGAATTGAGTAATAAACTGTGTTACTTTAAGCTGCTTTACGATATTTATTTTACTCAGCAAAAGAAAAAGAGCAGTCTGTAAATAGAGCATGGGTAAATAGCATTGAATACATAAAGTATATTATTATATATTATATGGAGTTAAATAGATTTACATGCATTAACATGGAAGAAACTAAAGTTTTGAGTAAACAAAAATTATAGCCTATAATTCATATAAAATTTTAAGACCCAAAACATTGCTATAATATTTTATAGTATACTAGTATTTAGTAATATTACTATTACTACATGCACTGAAGCAGTATATAGAGCAGTATAAAATCATGGGAGGACACTCATTTCCTGACAGTCTTCTATTTGATGAGGGTGAAAGGGAGGCTATAGAACAGAAGGACATATTAGAGGACCTCAGTTTTAGCTATAATGTTTTCTTTTTTTCCTATTTCATATATTAACATTTGTTAAGTCTGGGTAGTAGAGGCAAGTGTTTGCTACATTACTACTATTTTTCCACTTTTAAATACTACTCCTAGTCAAATTTGTGATGCTGTATAGATCAGATCATCAGAACAACTGATAATTATTTTTATTAAAGTTTTCTTAATGCATTTTCAATTCAACATTTCAGAGAACTGAGCCTGTCTTACCTTTGTAATCCAATCAGAGAAATCAGAATTGTTTGTTTTAAAATATATTTAATAAAAATAACAGTTTATATATTTTACATGTGTAGAATATTTACAGATTCCTTCTACAGCATTTACTTAACATTTACTATTTTTCCATTATTTGTATTTTGGACTATTTTCTTCAGTAGTAAAATACTGTCCAGTGTTCTCTGTAACTAAAAAATTAGCTTCTTGGGTAATACGCCTGGGGGGGAAAAAAATGAGGTGGTTCACAGGTAATCTTATGGCAATTTTAAACAGTCATTGCATCCCACCTATACTTATTTACTTGATTTGATTTTCCAAAGCACTTACGAAACATAAGCAAACAGTGTACCATTAGGAGTTCATGACAAGAACAATATACCTCATAATTATGAGGTATACTCATAAGTGTCCATGTCCCTCTCTAGAGCATGCTATTAAACATTCTCAATGGAAGTAAATAAGGCTTGTGTCTACTCATGATTTAAAATTTATTTACTTTTTTATCATTTAAATTTAAAAAAGCAAATAACTCACAATCTACATTTCTTAGCTGGCCTTCTGTCACTATATATTAGTGGAGTTTTCTGACTTCATTTCATTCCTTATGAAAATAGAGTTTTTACCTTGTTCCAAGGCCTCTGTTCTCTTCCGCTTTGTTGCCACACCTGGATTTGACTGCTCCTTTAAAGTTTCCACTGGACAGTTTGGTCGTGGCAGCTGACATCCAGGTGTTGGCCCTGGCCGGTTACTAAAATATTTAGTTTTCAATGCCTTTTAAAAGAAAAAACACCCCCCCCGCAAAAAAAAAAAAAAGATTTTTAAGTTGGAATATGAACTGTGTTTAAGAAAATCAAAGCTCCAAAACTATTGGGAGCCTAAGTATATTATGTGAAGAACCCTTTTCCCAAAACAAAATTAATTTCAAGCATTTGAACATGCAAATTATTACAAATAAATATCTAGCAGCATAAGACTGGCTAAGAAAACGACATCATCTTCTAATTTTTCCATAGTTAAAATAGTCTACATGAGGGCCTCCCCGGTGGTGCAGCAGTTGAGCGCTGGGCTGTGAAGCTGCCCGCAGCCTCTGCAGTGCGGGTTCGATCCCCGGCCACGGGCAAGGGTCCCACATGGCATGCAGACCTCTCCTGCCACGCCCACTGCTCCCCTCAGCAGTGTACTTCATCAGTCTGCCTGTTCTGCTCCCCGCTCTGGCTCTGGCGAATTCTCTCACCCTCCTGCACTTATGACTATACCCAGTGCTTGTATAAATAAATAAATAAATCTTTAAAAAAAAAAAAAAAGTCTATATAAAATATTCTTAGTTAGACATTGGATAATTCAGCTCTCTACACATCTCTACAAAATTTAAAGAGAGAAACTTGCTTAAAGGTAACTTAAATTCATGTCACATACAGATATATATATATATATCAAATTCCAAATCATATAAATTCATGAGACTAAAACTTCTAAAAAGATGTGGAAACGGGCTGTTGGAAACGAGCTAAAACCTAACAATTCACTGCAAATTGACAGAAGTTTCACTTGAAAGGCTTTGTCCGAGGTTTGTTCTATTACTACAAATCTAGTGTCCTGGGCCTCCCCGGTGGCGCAGCGGTTGAGTGCTAGGTTGCGAAGCTGCCCGCAGCCTCTGCAGTGCCGGTTCAATCCCTGGCTGCTCCCCGGCCACCGGAGGAGGGTCCTGCATGGCGCACAGACCTCTCCTGCAGCCCGCTGCTCCCCTCAGCAGTGTACTTTGGTCCTTCTGCCTGCTCTGCTCCCCGCTCTGGTGAATTCTCTCACCCTCCCGAGCTTCTGACTGTCCCCACTGCTTGTATAAATAAATACGTACATACATACATACATACATACATAAATCTTCAAATCTAGTGTCCTATAATTTGGTATTTCTTTACTTCAGTCTAAAATTCCAATAAAAATATTTTATTTTAAATGACAAATTCATACTTTATTTGCATTGTAGTAATATTCACTAGCCACAATAATTTAAGAAATTTCCTTTTGGATAATTCACTTTAGCCTTGATATATTGTGCATTAACATGTTTTGTTAGGCACATGGCACAGCAGACCTCTCCTGACTCGCCCACTGCTCCCCTCAGCAGTGTATTTCAGTCGATCCGCCTGTTCTGTTTCCCACTCTGTCTCTGGTGAATCCTCTCACCACCCCCTACACCTCTGGCCTGTACCCCAGTTCTTGTATGCATAAATAAATATTTTTTTAAAGGAAAGATTATTTTATTTTTATTTATTTATGCATACAAGAGCTGTGGTGCAGGCCAGAGATGCAGGGGGTTAGAGAATTCACCAGAGACAGATTGGGGAACAGAACAGGCAGATCTACTGAAATACACTGCTGAGGGGAGCAGCGGACGAGACAGGAGATGTTTGCCTCGCCATGTGGGTTGCTCCCTGGCAGGCCGGGGATCGAACTCAAGCTGACTGTGACAATGACCAATATGCAATATCTAAGTTCCCTTTTATGGGAAATATAACAAAAACACTTTTGGTATAAGGCTTGGTACAACATTTAAATTAATATATAAGTTTAACTGAAACGGGCCTCCCTTGGTGGCACAGTGGTTGAGTGCTGGGCTGAGAAGTTGCCCGCAGCCTCTGCAGCGCCGGTTCGATTCCTGGCCACCAGCGAGGGTCCCACACGGCACGACAGACCTCTCCTGTCACGCCCGCTGCTCCCCTCAGCGGTATATTTCGTCAGTCTGCCTATTCTGTTCCCTGCTCTGGCTCTGGTGAATTCTCTCACCCTCCCGTGCTTCTGACTGTACCCAGTGCTTGTATAAATAAATAAATAAATCTTTAAAAAAAAAAAAAAAAAAAAAGAGTTTAACTGAAACATATCAGTGTCTTAACAAATACAGAAACCCCTTTCTACATAAACACCACTTTTAAAACCAATTAATGATATAGACATATATTTATATTTTCAAAACCAAGTGTAAACTCCCGTATAATTGTTTGTGCATTATATAATTTAATATAAGTCTGAATAGTCCTTATAGTTTGGGGAAAAATAAAAAATTACTATTCCTTAAAACACATCTTTCCAATACTTAAAATACGTAGAAAATCTTATGAAATTCTCATTTTATGAGTGCTTTAGTTAAGATTATCCCATTTCCTAGTATAAGAAACATACACTAAAATACCTGTGTGGCTGTAATTCGAGTACATGGATTAAATAAGAATAAGCCTTGTATGAGATCTAGCAAGTCATCTCCTGCTGCAATGAAGATGTGCTGTAACGGGATTCCAGGGAAACTCTTAAATGTCACGAAATCCGGAAGACTACACATGTCCTGTAAAAATATTTTTATATTTCAAATTTAAGTAAAAGGTTTAGAGGTACAGAGAACTCAAATGAAGTAAAATAAAAGAGTCATATGAAAATGATGATCTAAGCAGAAAGTCCCAAGAAATCTATTTTGAAACTTCTACAAGTAGTGATCAGAGTCAGTTTGCAGGATTGGTACATAAAAGTGAATTTAGTTCTACATAGTGACAATGATTACCTGTTGACAATGAACTTAATAATAGCCATTTTAAATCATTCAAAAAGGACAATGAAATACTTAGGTGAAAATCTAACAATATGTTTTACTTGTGCAATGAAAGTTATACAACACTGATGAAATAAAAGTTCTAAACAAAAAAATGACACTTATGTTCATGGACTGGGAGATTCAACACCGCAAAGATGTCAAGTCTCAAACTGATAAATAGGTTTAACATAATTCTTATCAAAATTCTGACAAATTATAATTATAAAATTTATATGAAAAAGCAAAGAAACTAGAATAGCTAAAACAACTCTAAAAAAACAAGTTAGTGGAATCAGTCTACTTGATTTGGAGTCTTAATAGATAACTATTTGAATTAATCTGCAGTACTGGCAGAAGGATAGACAGATTACTGGAACACAACAGAAAATACAGAACTAGATCCACACAAATATGTGCAACTGATTTCTGACAGATTTGCAGAAGTAATTCAATGAATAATCTTTTCAACAAATGGTGCTGGAATAGCTGAACATAAACAAGCAAAAAAAGAATGCTTAAAATAAGTTTCTAACATCACATAAAAATTAACTGAAAAGGGGTAATGGACTTAAATGTAAAACTACGAAACTTTTTAGGAAAAAAACACAAGAAAATCATCAGGAAATTTCTCTGTTAAGCAGAGTTCTTTACCTTGACAACAAAAGCATGATTCATAAAAAGAAAAAAAATCAATGAAATAGACATCAAAATTAAAAACTTTTACTCTGAAAAAAATGCAAAGGATGAAAAGACAAGGTATGGGGGGGGGGAATCGTTTGCAAATCACATATGCAAAAGAGGACTAGTATCCAAAAAGTAAAAGGAGTTCAATACTCAACAGTCAAAAAAACAAACAATCCAGTTAAAAAAATAAGCAAAAGACATGAAGATTCATACAACCTAATGAATCTACAGAGAATTATGCTGACTGTGAAAAAGGTCAATCCCCAAAGTTACGCATTATGATTCCATTTCTAGTATTATTGAAATGACAAAACCATAGTAATGAAGAACAGATTAATGGTTGCTGGGAATTAAGAAGGTGGGGGTGGAAGAATAAGGGGTATTGCTATAAAAGGGCAACTTAAGGGGTCTTTGGGATGATGTACTATTTCTCAATATCATCAATGTCAACACCACGAATGTGATGTGCTAATTTTACAAGATATCATTCTGGGAAGCTGAGTAATGCACATAAGAGATATATTCTCTTTCAATTACATGTAAATCTATATTACTATTTCTTACAACTACATGTAAATCTCAAAGAAGTTTAATCTTTTTAAATGTCAGTGCAGTATTTTAACTGATACAATGATTACTGTTAACCATGTTTAGCAAATGTTTAGAAATGTTTAGCAAATTATATGAAAGAGAAAAGGACAGAATAAATACTATCAACATAGGCTCTGGAGTCTGAAGACCTAGAATGCAGTCCTGGTTATGACCCTGGGCAGTATCCTTGGGTAAGTTACTTAACCTCACTAAGACTCAGTCATCTCATCTGTAAAATAGGAGAAATGGTAACCACTTAATAGGATTGTTGCAGGAATTAAATATAATTTATGAAATGCCTACCATGAAAAGCATATAGAAAAGTACTTAATAAATGACAGTACCAGGGTATATTTTACAGTTAGAATACATAACAAACTTTTGAATAGACAGCTGAGGAATAGCACAAAAGAAATTCCATACACTTAATTTCAACTTCAGATAATTTCATTACATAGTGAATAACTTTACAGAATGCCAACTAAATTTCAAAGAGAATATATGAAGTCTTACAGGCCACTGTTCCTCGGTTGGTGTTCCCAGAGTTTCAAATATTCTCGTTAGTTGATCAAGGTCTGAATCTCCTGGCAAGAAAGGAACCTGAAAGAAAGCAAGAGGCAGATATTTCAAACATAATTTGTGATAGCTGTTATATAGTGAAAAATACTATAAAATTAGTAAGAACAACTAAAAAATGAACAAAGATAAAACGTAGTCTGACATATGCTGCATATGGATTAGATTGCCACTGTTAACCAAGTAAACAATAACACACCTACCACTTTATACACTCTGCAAATCTTAAATTCAATAAAACTTTACCATTTAACAGGCACTGTGCTATGCCTAGGGCTATCCCCTGGGGTGGATGACAGAGTACTGTAGACCAACCTCCTGCCAAGCCACTAGCACCTGATCTCCATATTGATGATAATGGGAAGTCTTTTCATCTGATATTAGCATTTGGAGGAGGTTTTTTTTTTTTTTAACCCTTTGTTGGCTTTTTGTTAAGAATGGTGCTCCTCTCTGGAAATCTTCTCTAGAAAGATAACTCTGACATAATTTTTATGAAAATACATATAACACTACTGAATTGTGAACATCAGTTTAAGTCTTACCCTTAGAAGCAACTCTGCTAATATACAGCCAACAGCCCACATGTCCACACCTACACCATACATTCTAGCTCCAAATAGTAACTCAGGGGCCCGATACCACCTAAAGAACAAAAAAAATTATCATTTTAGAATGTATCAGTATTTCTTTTTTTTTAAAGATTGATTTATTTATGCATACAAGAACTGGGGTACAGGCCAGATGTGCGAGAGGGTGAGAGGATTCACCAGAGACAGAGCGGGGGACAGAACAGGCAGAAGGACCAAAGACAGTGCTGAGGGGAGCAGCAGGAGAGGCAGGAGAGGTCTGCCACGCCATGTGGGTTTCTCCCCGGCAGGCCAGGAATCGAACCAGCGTGCAGAGGCTGTGGACAGCTTCACAGCGCTTGCGCTCAGCCCACTGCACCACTGTGGAGGCCCAGACGAGTTCTACTTTTAACAAAACAATGATTCCAGAATTGTGCCAAGGTATTTCAGAAAAGCAATTTGATGTTCATTTGTGATTAATAATCTGTACAAAAGAAACTTTTAGTAATTTAAGAGATTCTTACCTGGTTACAACTTGATGTGTATAAATTCTATTGGGGCTCCCAAAAGATTTGGCCAGGCCAAAATCTGCCAGTTTTAAAACTCCATTTTCATCAAGTAACAAGTTGTTTGGTTTTAGATCCTGTATCATAGAGGTTTTAAACAACCAAGTAAGCAGGGTGAGGGAGAATATCATGTTAAGTTGGCTTAACTTTAAACTTAGCAACAATAGAGTGATACCTCAAATTTAAACAATAATCAGTATTTTTTTTATTGATGTAAAATGCTATCACTGCAAAATATTGATCATATTACTACTTAGTGATACCTTGAGTCAAGGGTAACTAATTTCAAGTTTAGTAGCTGATAACTGATAATGTCAGAACCTAGATTTAAACTACAATTACATTCTTCACAGAATTGCTGTGAGGATTAATTTTTTTTTTTTTAAATAGGTAGAATTTTGGCTTTTTTTTTTTTTTTTAAGATTTATTTATTTTTATTTATACAAGCACTGGGTACAGTCAGAAGTGCGGGAGGGTGAGAGAATTCACCAGAGCCAGAGCAAGGAACAGAACAGGCAGACTGACGAAATACACTGCTGAGGGGAGCAGGGGGCGAGATAGGAAAGGTCTGTTGCGCCATGTAGGACCCGCGCTGCAGAGGCTGAGGGCAGCTTCACAGCCCAGAGCTCAATCGCTGCGCCACCAGGGAGGCCCGGATTAATGCTTTTTGTAAAGAGCCTAGTGTAATGACTGACTCATAGTAAGCACCCAATAAATGGTTGATACTATTAATATTTTTTTTAATAATTTTTTTTTTTAAATAGAGGCATGTTTTTTATTTATTTATTTGTTTGTTTTGTTTATACATGCACTGGGTACAGCCAGAAGCGCGGGAGGGTGAGAGAATTCACCAGAGCCAGAGCGGGGAGCAGAGCAGGCAGAAGGACCGAAGTACACTGCTGAGGGGAGCAGCGGGCGGCAGGAGAGGTCTGCGCGCCATGTGGGACCCTCATCCGGTGGCCGGGGAGCAGCCGGGGATTGAACCGGTGCTGCAGAGGCCGCGGGCAGCTTCGCAACCCAGCGCTCAACCACTGCACCACCGGGGAGGCCCTGATACTATTAATTTAATAAGAACAACATATATGAACAACACAACACATTGAGAAAGGATGAGGAACGTATTCTTCAAAATCTAATATGAAAAAGGTAGTAACAAAAACCCAAAATGGATTCCAAGTTTAATCTATGAGAATTACTAACTAAAAATTATACAAGCTGAGTTATCTAAGAAGATCCACTTATCTAAATTATTAGCTTTGTTCCAGCAACTAAAAATTCCTAACAAAGACTCAGCCATTTCAGAAATTTTATTTCATTACTTCATAGAATTTTAGAGCTACTAGAAATACTCTTCGAAAAGTATTTTAGCATTGTATAGTTTAATCCATCCTCTCATAATTCTCCCCCCCCAAAAAAAAACAGTATAGCACAAAGAACATTTGAATTAAAGCCAAAAGATACAGATTCTAACACTGTCAGTTATCAGCTACTGACCTTGAAAAATAATATAACCTTGTTGAGGTCATTTTGCAACTTAGTTTTTCATCTATGAAAAAAATGAAGGATTAGACCACTCCCATTTCCAAATTTCACTTAGTAATTTAGAGTTCTCCCAGCACCATCTGATGGAACAGTGGAAGGGAAAAGGAAGCAGTTGGATTGAAATGGCCCAACTATATCTTTATTTCAATAATTTACATATTAAAGAAAAACCCCACAAAAACAATAATTTACATGTTAGGGCTTTTATGTAGTAAACTTACTACAGAAAATTTGCCTACAACATAAAGAAACAATCATATTTGGTTAACACCTTACCCTATGTAGAATCCAATGTTGATGTAGATATTCTAACCCTTGAAGAGTCATTAACATGTAGGCTTTGATGTGTGATGGTGTCAGCACAAGACTATTATCCTTTATTATAACCTGTTTAGTAGGTATATAAAGCATAGGTAAATTCCACCAAACAAATCATTTGTAGACATAAAATAAATTTATTCATAGAGAAGAATCTCAAGACAGGTTGCCTAACCCTCCTTAGAAGCATTGTCAGATGTGGTTATGTGGTTAGGGAAATTATCCTTGGTTCGGGGTTAAAAAAAAGCAGTGCTTTGTCTCCTACTGCTTTCTTTTAAAGCATGAAATGCAGCAAACATATGTTGTTTCTGCTTGCCCCACTACAGACAGCCTCTTCTGATAAGAATATTGAACATTCCTTCCAGAACCACCTACTCCCTGCTCAGTCCATATGGTTAATACAGGACTGACCACCACCTTGCCTCTAGAGGCAGACACATGAACCAGGCCACAGCCTATTACCACACTGCAAGACTGTTGGCCAGGAGACTAGCTTGGGGGAAGACTTGTGTCAAGTCAGTCAATCAATTTAAGTACCTGTGCTAGAATCCAAGGATTTAAGCATTTATTTTCTTCAGGGATTCTTAAGGTCTAAGGATATAAGCCTGGAAGTACAGGAGTACGACTGAGAAATTATTCCCATAGATGATGGCAACAGAGAAGAAAATAGAGCCAACTTATAAACTCAAGACTGAGTATTGATGACATTATTTGTAACCGATGCCTAAAGGCATTTATCCCTAGTCTTGTCCTAATATGGTACAAATTCTCATTTCTTTTTGTAAAAATCAGGTTTAGATGTACAGTGCCGTGAGTTTTGACAACCACATCTAGTTGTATAACCACCACCATAATTAAAATATTAGTTTAATAACCTCTCAAAATTCCCATAGTTCCCTTCTATTCTCAATCTTTCCTTTTATTCCCAGCACCAGCAACAATATTGATCTGACTTCCTTTACTTTTGTCTTTTCTAGAAATATCATACAAATGGAAACCATAAAATATAGTCTTTTGAGCCTGGCTTCTTTTATTTAGTATGATGTGTTTCAGAATCACAATTATACTGTTGCATCAAATAATAGGTTGTTTCTTTCTATTCCCAAATAGTGCTCTTTTTATGGACGTTTCTTTACACCCTCACTAGATGAAGGATATTTGAGCTGTTTTCAGGTTGGGTAATTATAAATAAAACTAAATATTTGTGTACCATCTGATTTCTGTATAGACATGTTTTTGTTTCTCTTGGATAGACACCTAGCAGTGGTATTGCTAGATCATACCTTAAGTGTATGTTTAACTATCAATATATAAGAAACTGTGAAACTGTTTTCCAAAATGGCTGTACCATTTTGCCTTTACACTGGCCGTAAATGAGAATTCCAGCTGCTCCACGTCCTTGGATATCAGTTTTTGAGATTCGATTAATATTAATAAAAAAAACAAAACAATGTCTTATTTTTCTCAAAAAGAAATGCAGTTTCAAAAGGATGGTACTATGGAACAGTAACTCTGAATCTAAAAGGCCAAATATTCATTTCTTTAAAAACAATTAAATCCAAATCTTTGTATATAATACTAGGAATATAGTTCTTTAGAAGAAAGAACTCAGAAGAACTTTGACATCAGTATATAGCCAGATCTCAACAAAATTAAGCACTTTTCACTATCAGTATCTTCGTGTGAAGAAAATAAATACTTGATTCTCTTGATAAACAGAAAAAATATTCCTCTTGGAATCTTAGTCTTACCTCTAAATCAGTTTCCATAAAATCAAAGACAAGGCTTATATTAGATTTGTGTCCAAAAGCATCAAGAAGCTGCAAAGTAGAATTTTAAAACATCAAAATGTGATTCTTGACAGTACTACGTCAAGTGAAACATCTTTAAATATTAAATAAGTATTTGGACGGCTGATAATTCTCTATAAAGCTTAAATAATTTAATTAAATTTGTCATTTATTCTCTTTTGCTAGTATCATAATAGCCCGATAAAGTAGAAAATATAGAACAGAGTTAAGAAACTTGGTCATGATTTACATATGATAGAGCTTTTTAGGCTTCAAAATGATTTCTGACTAAATTAGCCCATATGCCTATACTTATTTCCTCATTTGTACAGTTTCAGACACTGCTTACAGGAATAATTAGGATGGAAAATATATTTCACTTTATAAATTTTTAAGTTTTTCTGCAAAGCTTATCTAGAACAACTCATCTTGCTGAGATTTTGATCAATATCTATCACATTCAGGAAAGAGGCAGAGTTCCAAATCCCAGAAACAACCTAGAGCATACTCACACCAATTATATTTGGATGACTTAGCTCCTGTAATAATTTTATTTCTCTTAAGGCTGTTCTGTTTATACCTACATTAAAAAGACAAAGCAAAAAGTGAAAAATCTAAAATTTCAAGCCTTACAAACAATATTTTTGGGACAGATACTGTTAATATCTCAGGAAATAGCAATGATATTCTACAGACAAATTTTACGACATGTCTGTTTTTCTCTTACATTGTTTTAGTTTTTATTTTTTGCATACAAGATCTGGGGTGTAGGCCAGAGGTGCAGAGGGTGAAAGGATTCACCAGAGAGTAGGGAGCAAAACAGGCAGATCTACTGAAATACACTGCTGAGGGAACAGCAGACAAGACAGGAGAGTTCTGTAGCATCATGTGGGTCAGCTTCCTGGCTGGGATAGTACTAGGGCTGTAGCAGTGACAGCAATGAGGCTTAACCACTCGGCCACCAGGGAGGTCAACCTTGCTTTATTTTTAAAATAGCTTAAATAGCAAATCAGATCTGAAGACTACTGGAATAAAATGCATAAAGTATGTAGCATATAGGTGGTAAATTAATTAAATCTTGCCCTATGGATATTAGCAGCAGATTATTAATGCTAACAGTGAATTAGCAGTAAGATATTATCTCTTCCAAAACAAAGGATAGAATCCAAAATTAAGATCTAGTAGTAGTAGATACAGGAATTTTTTTTGATGACTAAGCAGGATTTAATATTCTAGCAAACAAGGCTTTGGGAGATAAAGAAATCTTATGCCCCATACATCGTTTCCAACATGAGCTTGTGGACTTCCATGAAGGTGTATCCTGAATACACTAAGTAATCAGAAGATGAGAAAAACAATGACTGTAATACCACCTAACACAGTAATGAAGAAAGACAGCAAGATAAGCCAATAATAACCTGCTACCTTCCATTTACTTAGGTGACTTGAATGTTCCTCTGAGCACCAAAGGGTAGAAATCACAAATATCCTGTCTCCATCCTGAGAATTATCTTTATTCTCTGGGACTCTGCAATAACTATCTACAACCCTTGGTAACTCTAATTAACACTTTGTTCATTTCCTCAGTAAGAATAAAAACATTTCCTGTTCTGTCAGTTTACATGAAATACTTACCATCTTTAGCTTCTGATCTATGTCCAAGCTTGATCTAGTGGAGGAAAAAGAAATATATTTAAAATGTGTTAAATAATTTAGACTTAATACATAATATATTAAAACTTTAAAAACTTAGCCACAGTTAAAATATGTAAAAACTCATGTAGCTAGTGTTGGTAGGTATGACAGGGATAGGTGTCATGAATCAGAAAGGCAAAATCAGGGCCTCCCTGGTGGCGCAAGGGGTTAAGCACAGCACTATGAAGCTCTCCGCAGCCTCTGCAGCACAAGTTCAATCCACTGTGGCCAGGGAGCTACCCACATGGCATACTCACCCACACTCCACCCCTGGCCTGTACCCCAGTTCTTGTATGCATAAATAAATAAATCTTTAAAAAAAAAAAGGCAAAATTAACAACATAAAAGAGGGACAAGTGCCTCCCATTTCTTGCCTTTTAGTTTTTGAATTGCACAAATAATGGAATTAAGAACTTAACATATGCCTCCTTTATCTTTACAAGATTATTTAATAAGGCATAGCCATAGAGGTAATTATAGAACAAAGCTGGAAAGCCAGGGCAATAGAGAAGTCAGAAAAATTAAAAAAGATGACAGTGGCAGGAACTTTTGTTGAGAGGGAGAGAGAGAGCCTGGTGTTAAGTGAATGAGAAGGTAAATGTCAGAGGAGCTAGGGATTTTGAAGGAGAAACAAAGAAGCAACAGGAACTATAGGAAGGAGGAGGTCACCTGCCCACCCAAAGGACCTGAGATAGGTGGAAAAAAACAGCCTTTCTGAGAGATACTGACTTCAGCAGTATAGGAAAAAGCAAGTAACCGGGCACCAGGACACCTGGATTTAAAGCCTACCTTTATTTTTATTTTTTTAAAGTTTTATTTATTTATGCATACAAGAGCTGGGGTACAGGCCAGAGGTGCAGGGGGGTGAGAGGATTCACCAGAGACAGAGTAGGGAACAGAACAGGCAGACTGACAGAAATATGCTGCTGGGGGTAGCAGCAGGCCAGTTAGGAGAGGTAGGACAGGGATCAAACTCGTGCTGCAGAGGCTGCGGACAGCTTCACAGGTTGCATCCCAATTGACTGCGCCACCAGGGAGGCCCTAAAGCCTATCTTTAATAATTACTAGCTGTGGCACCTTGACAAGTCAGGTAATATCTCTTATCCTCAGACACCTCAAGTGTAAAACAGGAATACTAATTTCACCTTCTTCACGAGGGTGTCATGAGGCTTAAGTGACAAAATGGAGGTGAAAATGCCCAGCATGTAGAAAATTAGCTAGTTTCTTAAATAAATGCAACAAAAAAGCTACTCAAATCATTTGAAACAGGGCCTCCCTGGTGGCGCAGCGGGTTGAGTGCAGCGCTGTGAAGCTGTTTCTCCAGCGCGGGTTCGACCTGGCCGGCGAGCGAGAATTCCACATGGTGCAGCAGACCTCTCCTGTCTCGCCTGCTGCTTCCCGCAGCAGTGAGTGTATTTCAGTAAATCTGCCTGTTCTGCTCCCCGCTCTGTCTCTGGTGAATTCTCTCACCCTCCCGCACCTCTGGCCTGTACCCCAGTTCTTGTATAAATAAAAATAAATCTTTAAAAAAATTTTTAAAATCATTTAAAATAATGCACCACATTAACGTTGTTAAAGCTGGTGAAAGCATTTCATGGTAAATCTGTTCACAGCAAATGTAGATAGGCCACATAGAGGGACAGGTGAGAAAGAAAGTGGCCTGTGAAGTTCTTGAAATTAAATAGTTGTGAGGTCCCAACAGATGAGACTTGCTGCCTTAGCCAACGTCCGAGTTTATGAAACAAATCTAGCAGTTTCTTCATTTCGACTTCAATGAATGGAATAAAAAACTGGCTCTTGGAACATAAGAAAATAATTCTATCTTTCTTTGAAAATGATACATAAGGGCCTCCCCGGTGGTGGAGCGGTGGTTGAGCGCTGGGTTGCGAAGCTGCCTGCGGCCTCTGCGGCGCTGGTTCGATCCCCGGCTGCTCCCTGGCCACCAGAGGAGGGTCCCACATGGTGCGCAGACCTCTCCTGCCGCCCGCTGCTCCCCTCAGCAGTGTACTTCGGTCCTTCTGCCTGTTCTGCTCCCCGCTCTGGTGAATTCTCTCACCCTCCCTTGCTTCTGACTGTACCCAGTGCATGTATAAACAAAATAAAAAAAAAAACAAAACAAACAAATGAATAAAAAAAAGCATGCCTCTATAAAAAAAAATTCTAAAAAAAAAAAAGAAAATGATACATAAAACTATTAGCAGAGGACGGTTTAAAGCAGTACGACAGCTGTCTAGCAATCAATTCATGAGGCCAGCATTCAGACTACTGGAAAAAAGAATAAACTATAACTCACTTTCTTAATGGCGACAATTTGGTTGGTGTTCTTGTCTCTGGCCTTGTAAACCGTGGCAAACTGGAGAGAAAAACAGGAATAACTTAAGTTTGTGCACGCCTTTCTACTCATCGATTTACAGGAGGCAAAGAACCCAGGGTTCTCGGAGCCGACTCCTGGGTGCCTGAAAGGTGGTGAGGCAATCCTCGTCCTGTTCCAGGCTTATCTTCAGAAAGCAGAGTCCTCTCAGGCTCCCCTCCAGTGTGAACACAAGGGGGGCCGCGCTCAAGGAGAGCGAGCAGCCGGGACAGTCCTCGGGCTTCCGCGAGAAAACCTGCGAGGTGAGGCTACCGGGCGCTCTCCGCTCTGGGCCCTCGAATCCCGCCCGAGCGCCTCACCTGTCCCTCCCCGAGAAAGTCCAGTTTTTCATAACGTTTTGCTCGTGACTTCACGTCCACAGCCATCCGGCGCACGAAGCCCGAGTCCAGCTGAAAGGAGTGAGCCTTCCAGACAGCAGGAATTTAAAGCTGTGGTAAAGCCTCCAACAGCCACTTCCGTTCACTGGGCGCCGACGCTTTGTTAGCTCCGCCCCCACTTCCGGCATGGGCGGGGTGATGTTAAATAAGTTCGGTCGGCGCCCGCCCCACGGTAGCTGCGACAGGCAGGGTTGGTTGGCAGTCTGCGCACGCCCCGCCCTATCACGTGATCTAGCTTTGGCACCCGGAAGCAGAGTGTGTTTGCTGGAGTCTGTGTCACCCAGTTACCTGTTAATTTCTTCAGTACCGGGGACTGGCCAGCCTTCCGATACGATATTCTGAATTAGATATTTAATAGGCGTGTATGAATATGGAGGGCTTGGACTTGTCCATGATACAGTTTCCTGGTGCTTGCTAAGGCGCGTCTTGTTTCCATGGTTACTGTGGACCCCTTGCCTTGCAACGTCAGGTTACTTAAGCGTGCTCAAAGCTTTTAAAGGTCTGCTGATGAGATTTTCAGCCCAATTCCTTTATTAAGAAGTATTTCCAGGGAAACAAAATCCTAGTCAACTGAAGAATTATGTGCTGGTCATCAGTTTTTTCTACTCTTTATGAACGGAAATAATAGCCTACATCATAAGTGGTTGTGGTGATTAAAGACTGATGCAGCAAGTTTAGACACAGTATGTGCTCAATTAAGTGCTGTGATCAGTATCTAACTTCTTGAGTCTTTATAAAATTTTATACAAATCAACAAATTAAGAGCATGATTCAACAAATATACACTAAGTGCTTACTATGTGCCAGTCTCTTGTAGACTAATAAGCAGAAGAAAAAGACAAAGATCCTTGCCTTCCAATGGAAGGTGACAGTAATTGCAGAGCCTGCTTTATGGCAAACAGACTTCATCTTGTCTCTAAACTGCCATGTTGAGACTTCTAGGTGAAAATTAAACAGACTGATTAAGCAATTCCATGACTACAACAAACAGGAGACATCTCCTGTTTAGTCCAGCAAAACCCCCTTTTGTCTGAAGACTGTCTATGCACCAATCATTGACAAGTGAACTCAAGAGCCAATCTAGAAAGTTTCACAACAAATGACCTAACCTCAGACCACTTCCCTGCTTGATCTTTTAAAATTCCCGTACCCTGACCCTGATAGTACACACTTTGGATTTGCCCCTTGGTCATGCATCTGTATTGTTTTCTAATCTCAAATAAAGGTCTTCCTGATTGTATAACCTGGTTGCTTCTCTCCTGTTGACACAAGTAAATTATGTTTTGATACACAGTGATAAGTGCTAGAGATAATAGTGTCTGCAGTTTTAAATAGGGTGGTACAGGAAAGCCATCGCTGAAAAGCCACTGCAGTTCTGGACAAGTTGTATGATCTGATGTAATATTTTTATAAGGTTCATTGCTGTAATGAGAAACAAATAGACTTAAAGGGGCAAGAAAAAGCTAGATTGCTAGTCAAAAAATTATTGTAGTGAACTGGGGGTTTCCGGTTCCACGGCCCTCTTTCTCTTCAACGAGGCGGCCGAGCGGCAGTCGCAGAAATGCAGATCTTTGTGAAGACCCTGACAGGCAAGACCATCACCCTCAAGGTAGAGCCTAGTGACACCATTGAAAATGTCAAAGCCAAAATCCAAGACAAGGTGGGCATTCCACCTGACCAGCAGCATCTGATTTTTGCTGGCAAACAGCTGGAAGATGGTCACACTCTCTCAGACTACACTATTCAGAGTCTACCCTGCACCTGGTATTGCGCCTTTGGGGTGGCATCATTGAACCTTCCCTCCGCCAGCTGGCCCAGAAATATAACTGTGACAAGATGATCTGCCGCAAGTGTTATGCTCGCCTGCACCCCCGCGCTGTCAACTGCCGCAAGAAGTGTGGCCATACCAACAACCTGCACCCCAAGAAGAAGGTCAAATAAGACCCTTCCTTCCTTTGCCTGCAGACAACCTCCTGCCCAAGCCCCATGACTCTGGGCCCTCAATAAAGTTTCCCTTTCACTGACTGAAGCAGTTAAAAAAAAAAAATTATTGTAGTAAATAATATGGCTGTTTTTAGTGACAGCAATTTGGCCTCCAGCCAATAGGATTTGCTAACATGCTACATATGGGTTGTAGAGGTGTGGGAAGGAAAATTCCAAGTTTTTAAGCTTAATCATTTGGTATTTCTAAAAGTTGAAAATCCTGATTTTCAAATGAATGTTTAAGAAGGCAGCAGAATACCAAGGATCATAATTAAAGTATTACAGTGAATAGTTTGGATCTAGATTACCTGCATTTAAATACTGGCCCTACTAGTATTCAGTCCCTAGATATATGATCTGGGCAAATTATTTAACCTGTTTTTAGATTTCTCCTGTGCATAGGACCAACAAATATATTTGCTGCATGACTTAAATGACTTCACACTTCTGATAATACTGTTTATATTAGCCATTACAAAACTAATATTGGTGGCCATCCATATCTTTGTCACTACTTGGATCTTTATCGTTTTATTTTGTTGGTAGGCAAAATTTTCACATGTTGCAGAAACAGTCTTTATCACCTATCTCTCTTAAAAGTGGTATCACATGACTTAGGTCACAGCTCTTTTTGAAAGACATCTCTGTAACAGTAACCTAAATACCATTCAGCATCTGTGTAGCATTTTACAGTTTACAAAGCACTTCACAAATCAGAAGTAGTCAGTTTCCAAGATGGCCCCAAGGGGCCTTCACTTTTTGGTATTAAAGCATTTGTATAATCTCCTCCAACGAAATAGAGTTCTGTATGGTCAGCAGAATATACAGAATGAGTGTAATTTGTGAGGCTACATCTTAAAAAGCCTTGATGCTTCTAACATTGCACACTTGGAGCATCTGCTTTAGGGAAAGTCAGTCATCATGTCTGAGGTCTCCTGTGAACTGCCAGCATCAACTTTCAGCCTTGTGAGTGAGACATCTTGGATGCAAGTGAATTATCCAGCTCCATTTCAGGTCTTCAGATAACTTCAGCCCCAGGTAGCATCTGATTGCAATCTCATGAGTCATACTGAGATAAATGCCAGCCAAACTGAATTCCTTACTCAGAGAAACCACAGTTATTATGTGATTATTGTTGTTTTTAACCATTATATTCTGTGGCGATTTGTTACAAAAGGCAATACACTAATATGATCCTGCCTGTCACACTGTATAACACTAGAAAGGAAAATAAAACTTGAACAAAGTAAGCAATTTCATAATAGTTACATATACTTAAGTGCCTAACCCCAAGCAAAATGCAGGCTATTTACTCTAAGCCTAATCAGGATTCTTTCTATGACAACACCCTTCTTGGGAGCCCATCAGAAAACAGCAATTCCCAATTTTTGCCATACCAATACTCAAAAATTCTGTAAAAGTGTTATTTTTTTCCCCATTGTGACTTTCATAGCAACAGATCTAGTAAAGAAACCCCTCCAGAACTGGGGTTTTGTACTATTGTACTATTCAAGTACTATTCAAGCTACTCTTCATTACCTAATTCCACTATTTCTGAGAGAAAAAGAATTGCCCTAGGCTACCTTTTACTGAAATGAGAAAACTAAGGATTAAAAAAAAAGAACAGTGCTAGTTTTAAAGAAAATTTTTCAAATAAAATTTTAAAATAATAAAATATCATGAATCATGTAATTTTCATGAGTCATCAGAATAGTTTATTGTTAGCACCAAACCTCTATCTCATATTTGAATTGGGCAACATTTATACCAGGCCATATCACAGAATTTACAAAAGCAGCAGATCCACTCTTCTTCTGAAGAGAGAACTAATTAGCCCATTACTATGGGTTAAGGTGAATATGAACCCATAGGGAACCAGAAAATATAAAAACATACTCAACAATTCTACCCTGTCTAGTGCTCATGAGCTACTCTTACAGTTAGGGGTGACTTTTTAAAAGCATATTCTAGAAACCATTAAACATAGGGAAGAGAATTTATTAGCTTCATAAGACTTTACTTTCACAGTAATAATGCTCTTGGCACAGGAAAACCCTATTAAAGTTTCATAAATTGCCTTAATAAGGTAAAAATGTAGACTGATTTAATGCAAGTTTCAGACATTGAAAGTTTGAGAAAATTAGGGATTATCAGGATTTGCATACAACATAATCAAAATGGTAAACTAAACCAAAGAATTAGACTTAACACGTCTCAAAATATAATTAAGTTGTAATTTCTAGTCAAACATTTATTCCTATGCTATATTCTTTTGACCTCTTATTTTCTGACATTCATTTCTAAACACAGGTTACAAATAATCTTATTTGTTAACTCTCCAGTCTTAATATCACAAAGTCACCTGTTTTTACCTTGGCTATATTTTTATCATTTACATAAAATATACTTATTAAGCCATAAAGTTTGAGAAACTTTGTGAATGAAAATATAGTAAGAGAATTAAGAACATATAATGGAGTCATTATTTCACTGATCCTCCTCTTTAGGAAAATCTCTTCCCAAAAGCAGCAATTCTGCCTAATAAATTTTTTTATGTCTACACAGAAACTGAAAGAAAAGTGAAATTCTGGGAAACCTATGTAGGTTTACTAGACATTTGTGTGCTTTTCATAGTTCAACACTGGTAATACTTGATAATCAAGAGTAAATTAATAGGCTAACATTTAAAAATGTATACTTTAATAAGTAGATAATATATAAACAATAGGTAAGCTTATGGAGAAGCTGACCAGGTACATAAATTAGGAGATACAAGTGTCCATCTAAATTTTCTATATTTCTTTTCTTTTCTTTTTTACAGAATATTTATTAAAGTTGTTTAATATACAATTTCTCATTTGTCATTTTGGAAGTCCTTTATTGTAAAGACTATTCATTTGCCTGATGACAAACTGCAGCCCCACTGTAAGTGATTATTCTGGACCTCCACGCTGAAAAGGAAAAAATAAAACAATAAGTTTGAGTGATAAAAATATATAAGAAATGTTTTCATGGCACTATATGCATTTACACCATTTTAAGCAAGTGACCTTTATTTTTCAAAAACAATTTTGAGTTTTTACCACTTTTGGATACTCATATCTATGTTATAAACATCATTTATGATATGGAAAGTAAGACTGACCTACCTCAGTGATCCAAAAATTTCTTGGTTTCAGAAACCCTTCACACTCTGAAATTTATTGAGGACCCTAGAGCTTTTTCTCATGTGGTTTTATCTATTGTTATTTAACATATTATAATTCTACATATATATATTCTTCATGCACATTTTTTGAGGGCTCCGACAAGTTTATTACTGGCCCAAAAGACTATCTATCTCTTACTTTTGAACAAACCTTGACAAGACAGTTGGTAGAGAATATAAATCAACATGTAAAATTCCAAAACCCAAAAATGTTAAGGTGTTTTAGACAATTTTGTGATAAAACACAATAGCATACCTGGATAAATTCCATTTCTTCCTGAGATACAAGTTTCCTTCTATATTTCTGAGGTAATGTTTTTATTATTTCTGCAGTGTCTGGTGGGCCCTGATACATCAGCCAATCTGGTGATTTACTTCCTTTAGAATGTTGTGAAATTGAAGAAGAGTGAGACGGTAGTCCTGCTGATCCCAAAGCTTCTGATACTGGGGAAAAAAAAAAGTTATTAGAGCAATTGTTGAAGTATCTTAACATACTATTTTATCTATTATTGAAATAATCAAGTAATTCTTAAAATGAGAAGTATTACCATTTTAAGAGGTATGTATTACAGAATGACTTAGTTGGGTAACTATATATATTTTCAAAAAGTTCTTTTTAAAACAAATGAAGTGGGCCGGGCCTCCCTGGTGGGGCGCAAGGGGGTTAGACACAACTTATGAAGCTATCCGCACCCAATGCAGCACAAGTTCAATCCCCAACCAGGGAGATACCCCCATGGTGCAACAGACCTCTCCTGACTCACCCGCTGCTCCCCTCAGCAGTGTATTTCAATCAATCTGCCTGTTCTGTTCCCCACTCTGTCTCTGGTGAAGTCTCTCACCCCCCACACCTCTGGCATGTACCCCAGTTCTTCTATGCATAAATAAATAAATCTTTAAAAAAATAAAACAAATAAAGTAATTTTGAGTGAATTATTAAATTGAACAAGTTTGTAAAATAATTAAACTTCTAAATAGTGGAGTTTGACCTCTATAGATAACCTATGCAAGTTTTGTCAGATGGTGGAGTTTAGATATAATATTTTACAAAATGGAAAATATGAGAGTTGGTAAATGTAGATTTCAGTTTTCTCAATATCTTTATAATTTTATCTTAATTCTGTAAGAGTTATTATAATAAGTTTGTTGAAATTTTCCTTGAATAAAAGATTAAGGATATATGTAATAATAAAGACAGGGACAAACGGTCTGATAAAAATGGAAGATAATTGCTAAGTACTAAGGCAATCTAAGAAATATTTACTGACTGAGTGAATAAACGAGTGAATGAAAGAAAAGGTTAGCTGGGAGAGAAATATAGGAATGGCTACTATTTTCATAATGTTTGCAAATGTGTATGAAAAATTCTTCTAAGGACAGAAGAAAGAAGTAGAACAAAAATTCTCCTATACAAACTCAGTGTCATTAAAAATTTCAGAGACATCTACTGTTGAGTGACTACCTTTTAAACTGGAGGTAATAAAAAGTTAATTTCTACTTGCATGCAACCTAAGGCACTACTTTGATCGCAGCTACATTAGTCTACCTTATTTAGAGTGAGAAATACTGTACATAGTACTCATATAAATGCACATATACATTTTTGAAAATTCTAAATATAGTACAACTTACCATTGGGTTTCGGATTGTCTCTTCTATCTGGGAATCTTATTAGTGGAGTATGTGGCTTGACTACCTAAAGTAAATAAAATGCATGAAAAAAAGACAGTGCACTAAAATAATGTTAACTTTTTGAAACAATCTACTAAACCTCATAAACAGATACCTTAGTAAAAATAAAATATTTCAGGGCCTCCCCGGTGGCGCAGCGGTTGAGCGCTGGGTTGCGAAGCTGCCCACAGCCTCTGCAGCGCCAGTTCAATCCCCGGCTGCTCCCCGGCCACTGTAGGAGGGTCCCACATGGCGCGCAGACCTCTCCTGCCGCCCGCTGCTCCCCTCAGCAGTGTGCTTCGGTCCTTCTGCCTGCTCTGCTCCCCGCTCTGGCTCTGGTGAATTCTCTCACCCTCCCGCACTTCTGACTGTACCCAGTGCTTGTATAAATAAATAAAAATAAATCTTTAAAAAAAAAAAAATAATAAAATAAAATATTTCACTCTAACTTTTTATTGTATTATTTCATTCTTCCTCAACAGGAAAGCTGGTTGAGGAATCATTAACTTGTTTAGCTTATCTGCTATTCATAACTTTGAACTTTATACATCACAAGACATTTACTATCAACTGACCTTAAAACAACCTTTTGAAGATGATGGCATGGATTTTATATTGCATTACTTATATATAGCTGTACTGACCTGTAAGAATTGGAAGTTTCCAATTCCAGTAAGTTTCCTGACTTAAGTGTTATTTCCCTATTACCTCAATACCGAGCAACTGAGTAGGCTTACAAAAGCTTCCAAAAATTAGATATTTTAAAAAAATACATTTTCTGACTACAAAAGTGACACATGTCCGATATAAAAAGATTGTGTGTGTGTGTGGAGGAATTTTATATGCAGGAAAGCACAAAGAAAATGTTAAAATACCCTAACCAGATAAGACCAATTAAAACATCTGATAGTCCTCTATTTTAGCCTTTTTTACTATACCACAGAAATATGTATTTTCAGAATGTTTTTATAACATATACTTGAATGTTTTTATAACATATCCCTGAAATCCCAGGTAATGTGGATCTTCCAATATGAAATCTTCAACATATACACTAAGACATTATACAACACAACAGAGTACTATTCACATTTAAAGTAATAATACGGGGCCTCCCCGGTGGCGCAGGGGTTGAGCGTTGGGCTGGGAAGCTGCCCACAGCCTCTGCAGCATCGGTTCGATCCCCAGCCTCTGGCGAGGGTCCCACATGGCGGGACAGACCTCTCCTGGTGCCCACTGCTCCCCTCAGCAGTGTATTTCGTCAGTCTGCCTGTTCTGTTCTCCACTCTGGCTCTGGTGAATTCTCTCACCCTCCCACGCTTCTGACTGTACCCAGTGCTTGTATAAATAAATAAATCATTAAAAAAAATAATAAAGTAATAATATGTAGTTTTATTATATCTAGATAAGTGTTTATCTGCAATGCCTTTGTATATTACATACTACATATTATACATTTTTAAGAGTTCTGAAATAAATAGGTTTGTTGGGACTTGCCTAAAAATTACGACTATAATTCTGCTACTGTGAGAAAATACCAGAATATGGTTCTTTACCTCAGCATAAGAGCATGCTCAAGTCTTTCATGTTAAAAAAACAAAACTCTCTCCCTCTAGTAACTATTTCTTCCTTTTCACAGTCAACTTTCTTTAAAGAATGTGTATTTATCTTACCGTCCCAACCCCATTTTAAAGTTTTTAAAATGTCGAAGAGTTTTCTGAATCAATTTCAAACTTGGATTTTAAACTCACAAGGCCTGTTATGATCCTCATCTGGTCTTTGCCTCCCTCAGTCCTCATCACTGTCTTATGTACCCTGTGTTCTGAAGAACCTGTCATTTCCCTATTTCATCATGCCATTTCCATCCCCGCTCAATGTAGAGTTTGGGTCCATTGTAAAGAAATCTCTCCCCAATTCCATTCCACTCACATGACTCCTCTTCCACCTGCCTGCTTATTTTTCAAAACAACACAAATGTCATTCCTCTCTAAGCAGTTTCCAAAATTTGATTTAAAAATTCCTCTTTAGTGTTTCAATGACATCCTGAACATCGAAGAATATTCTACAGTGGGCAGTTGATTCAGCCAGTGATTACAGGAGAGCTAAAATCCTGGAAAGGCAGAAAATTAAGCATTTCCGCAGTAGTGCTTGGAACATAGCAAATGCTCAGCAAACATTTACCCAGTAAATGAAGAGACTGTTTTTGAAGTTAGGACTAATTGTATAGGTATGTAAGAATATATATACACACTTACACAAATGCACATACACTGCAGAGAAAGAAGCTATTCTGAAGCTTTTTCTGTAGGATATCTAGAAAGGTTCCAGGGAACAATATTCCCAGATTTATTAAAGGTTTAGAAGGGTTTATGGTCTGTGCACTTGAAGGTCAGTGTAGCTAGATAAATCTTTGGCTCACATTTTTTTAACTACTTAAATTATTCTTCTTCAATTACCTAAATTATTTTATTCACATGCCCTCTTCTATGAAGTATTATCACTGAAAACGCTGATAACTCCTCTTGTAAGTGCTTGTTCTTGTCTAGATCACCAAAGAATTTTTTTTCTTCAAAATCTATTTTACTAGACTACACCCATTTGTCAACCATACTGAGTCAATTCTCTTAAGTACAAAGCATTAAGTTTGTTTTCTTTTTTTATCAGGGAAATTTTATTAAAAGTATAGGTTTGGAGATGCTTTTTCTTTTTTAGAGACTAATACAAAAATTGTGTCTTGTCTTTGCCTATTTTAATCACTTTCTCTAAATCCTTTAATCTCTTTACTATTTCCCCCCATTTTTCTCTTTTATCACCCTCTCCTTTAGTATAATTTCTGATTTGCTTATTTACCCTCTATTCCTTCTAGCTTACTGTTTACTTCTGAAAGTTTCTTTTTTTCATTCTGAATTCTGAATTAAGTTCAGAGCTGTAGCTAAAATCTCAACCTAATATCAAAAATTACAACTTTTTAACCTATAACTCTCTTTTCTCATCTTCTTCCTCTTATCAATTTCATCAAGCCCCCCATTTCCAAAATTGTTCTCTTTCCTCACAATTAATTGGTCTCATCCTGACTTTCTTTTGAATCTATATTGAAACCTGCAGTACATTCAATATTGTTTTATCTGCATTCTAAACTTCTTTGCTGGAGGGAGGAAATCGCAAACCCTGAATTAATCCAACCACCCATCTTCTCACCCTGTGTCTCATGTAGTTAAATCACTTCATAAACGATAAGCTACCACCTTTTGCTCTCACAATGGTCCAAACCAATCAAATACATATTTTTTGGCATTCAGCAGATATTTACTTATTAACTGTAACTTACTCTTGTAAAATAAATTCTAGAAAACCTGTAGTACAGCCAAATTTCTCAATGTTGAGACCATGCTTTGTAAATTTCTATGCCAGTCTATTGAAATACTACTCTTTCTGCAAAGTACTGATGAATGGCCAAACTCTACTCAATGGAGGCACTGTGCCTGTCTTGTTGGCACAGCAGTCCCAGTACTGAGTATAGGCCTGGCACAGAGGTACTCAAGAAATTTTGCTAATAGGTAATTGGGCCTCCCTGGTGGCGCAGGGGTTAACTCTCAGCACTATCAAGCTATCATCAGCCACTATGGCAAGAGTTTGATCCCCGGCCAGGGAGATAGCCCACATATGATGCAGTAGACCGCTTCTGTCTCGCCCGCTATCCCCCTCAGCAGTGTATTTCAGTGGATCTGCCTGTTCTGTTCCCCATTCTACGTCTGGTGAATCCTCTCATGCATCCCCAGCACCTCTGGCCTACCAGAAAATGTATGCATAAATAAAAATCAATCTTTAAAAAAAAATATATAATAGGTAATTATTATATAATCTTAGCAATATTGCTAATAATATTATGAATGTGAGTACAGGTTTTTGTATCTTAGGAGACAGAACAGTTTCTATTGTATATCTCACATTCATTTTTCTTTCATATATCAGTAGTTAGTTCTTTATTACTATGTGTAATTTTTTCACTTTAAAAATCTACCACAGCTTTTTATCCTGCTAATGGACATTTGGATGATATCTAGTTAGGGGGTTATTAGTAATAAAGCAGCTATGAATGTTTTTACAAGTATTTTTATAGGTTAAGTGCATTCTTTTCCCTTGTAAAACTGTGAGCAGAACTGTCAGATCACTGGGTAGGTATACCTACCATCTGGCTGTACTATTTTATTCTCCCAACAATTTATGAGGATTTTAGGTGCTCACATTCTCATTGCCATTTGGTATTTACAGTTTTTTTAATTTTAATAATTTTGGTGGGTACAGTAGTACTTCCTGGTTTTTATTTGTATTTTCCTGGTAAGTGTCTTTTCACAGGTTTGCAGATGATTTTGGATATCTTTTTTAATGCATTACCAATTTTTAAAACCTACTTGTCTACTTTTAAATTGGGCTATTTATATTTTTAATGATATATATATATATATAAGTGGGCTATTAAAGTGGGTTATGTATTATGGATACCAGTTTTTTGTCAGATGTTCTCCTTGTGCTCACAAAATCTTTAATTAGTTAATGTTCATTAACTATTCACTGAATAAGTGAGGATCACTCATTGCAATGGCACCGAAGACTGGGATCTAGGATTATCATTCAGACTATCATTAGGAAAAGGTCTTTTGAGAGATATACTTGTATAAAGAGAAATGCACTTCTCATATGAAAGTGAAACATTCATCGTACAATAATGAACTCTAGAGTTGAAAACGACCAAATAAGCCAAGCACATCTATGTCCATGTTCATACATACCATTTTTACCTCTCCTACTTAAGCTTGTGACTACAGCTGGAGAAGCAAATACACAAGCTGTCAAGAGCTGGCGATTGATATGTGGATTAAAAACGTGGCCCCTGGGGAAGTTTATCCAAACTCAAAAAAAAAAAAGGCTTCGGAGACCGACATTAAGACGTATATCCCACAAAAACGTAAATACTATCTTCTCAATCAATTCTCCCCATACAGCCTTGTAGAGGGACACTTGACCTGGCAGGGAAGAACCGGCCGCGGCCGAGTTCGCATCCTTCAGGGCCAGCTCTCCGGTCACTCGCAAGACCTTGAAGGGACACTGGGTCAGAAGCGGGGTTTGCTTCCTTTGACTCCCTGCTACCGCCTTCCTCCCGATTGGCTGATCAGACACATCACAGACGATACTAGAAGACGATTGGCCGCACCATTGCCAGGGCAGCCTAGCCCGCAGACTCCTAAGGGCGCTAATATCTTGGCGGAGGACAATACAGGGACCCCGGGGCAGCTATATGCCTACCTGCTGAGATGAGGTACTTCCGTGGCCGCGCTCGAACCCTCAACTCCAGCTCCCGGCTCATCGCCCTACCCAATGCGTTCAACTTCCAATGCTCACACACACCCCCAGGCACCGCATCTGGCCCGACTAAAGGCCGCCGTTACGCCACCGCCTTTCTTCCCCAGCGCGGTTACTCTACTGGGCACCATCCCTACCGCCCACGTTACGGGAAGGCGACCGAATCTCTTTACCTGAACGACCCTGCTGGCGGACGCCATTTTGCTGCCCATCATGACCCCCGAGTAGGGGCAGCTTCCGGGGCGCGCGCGCGTGCCGCAGCGAGAACCAAGTCTTGGGCGGCAGAGGGCGAACCCTGGACGTGACGTCTCAGAGGAGGAGCGAGCGGGCACGCCGCAGGCCCCTCCTCCCACTGGGCGGCGAGCCCCGCCCCCGAAGCCTCATCGCCCCGCCCACTTCCCCTCCCCGGGGCGCACGGGCCGGTCTCCCATTGTTCCGTTTTGCAAAGTTTTGGGATGTTGGTTATTTTGCTCCTCAGCCTGCCGCCATTTCCTCTTCCGATGGGTGGTTTCTAATTTTCACTGTGTGCCAAAAGTTGATCGGAAACCAAATACATAATACGAACTCCTGTGCTTCCTCAAATTTAAAATCTTGTTAATGGCTTAGCAGGTTGAGCGCAGCCCTGTGAAGCTGTCCGCAGCCTCGGTAGTGCAGGTTCGATTCCCGGCCGGCCAGGGAGAGCCCCACATGGCTCGGCAGACCTGTCATGTCTCTCCCGCTGCTCCCTTCAAAAGTGTATTTCGTCATTCTGCCTGCTCTGCTCCCCGCTCTGTCTCTGGTGAATTCTCGCACCCTCCCGCGCTTCTGGCCTGTACCTAGGTTCTTGTATAAATAAATCCTTTTAAAAATTAAAGAAAAATTAAATCTTGTTAAAACTTGGGTGTTAGGGTTTCACTGATGGTGCAGGGATGAAGTCTCAGCGCTATCAAGCTATCAACAGCCACTGCAGCATGAGCTGGATCCCCAGCTGGTGAGCTAACCCACAGGGGGCAGCAGACCTCGCCTGCTTAGCACCCTGCTCCCCTCAGCATTGTATTTCAGTCGATCTGCCTGTTCTGCTCCCCACTCTCTCTGGTGAATCTTCTCACCACCACCCCCCACCCACCTCTGGTCTACAGCCGAGTTCATGTATGCATAAATAAGTTTAAAAAAACCCTCTATTAAAATTAAATGTAAAAAGGTATAAATTATGAGTCCAAATATTGATTCAGTGTATCTGTGGAGATGTCCAAAGATCTATGTATTAAAAAGCTTTCAGGGCCTCCCCTGGTGACGCAGCGGTTGAACGCTGGGCTGCGAAACTGCCCACAGCCTCTGCAGCGCCAATTCGATCCCCGGCCACCGGGCGAGGGTCCCACATGGTGCGCAGACCTCTCGTGCTGCACCCGCTGCTCCCCTCAGCAGTGTATTTCGTCAGTCTGCCTCTTCTGTTCCCTACACTGGCTCTGGTGAATTCTCTCACCCTCCCGCATTCCTGACTGTACCCAGTGCTTGTATAAATAAATCTTTAAAAAAACCAAAACTGTCAGAACTTGTTTTAGTGGCATATATTCTAAAATTGGACAAAGGACACAATCAGGCAAATCACAGAAAAGGAAATACAAATGGCTCTTTAGAATATTAAAAGGCGGGCCTCCCCGGTGGCGCAGTGGTTGAGCGCTGGGTTGCGAAGCTGCCTGCAGCCTCTGCAGCACTGGCTCGATCCCTGGTGTGAAACCAAGCATAAATATTCTTAGCCATTGCTTTGTCATTTTGTGTGTAACTGCCATTTTAGAATTTCAGGTCTTGCAGGTCTTGCTGTCCCGGGAAAAGACTGCATTCCAGAGATAGTTTGGACCCTCACTCCACCCTTACTCTCTGGTCACCAATGAGGGTAAACTTGCTGTAATTGGAGCTGCAGGTTGGAGCTGCATCTTGGCCTGGCCAGTCAGCTTAGAATGATAGCCTGGCAAAGTTGGAGAACTCATCCTTGTAGCCAATGAGTAACTGCCAGCATAATTTAACCTTATTAAAAGACCCCTGCTTCCTTTGTTCGGGGCTCTCGGTATCTGCCACTGCGTTGGTAGGTGCCTTGAACCCGGACTCGAGTCTGAAATAAACTCCCTTTTGTGTTTGCATCAGCTGTCTTTGGGTTCTTGGAGGCTATGCTCGCCGAGTCTGCTGACCTTGGGCACAACATTTTGGGGGCTCGTCCGGGATCGGCTAGCACAGACCCCAACCACCAAACAGCTGAAGGGAGCCATTAAAGCGTGCACGACGGGTGGGTGCCAATACTCGCCCAGGTAAGATTTGTTTCTAGTCTGCAGACCTGTATTTGCATTGAGTACCTGTGGCGTAGCCGGAAAAGGCTCAGGTGGACGCACTGATAAGAGCCTCCGGCGTGGACCGCGGGAGACATCCCCGGACCACCAGATTGTTTAGAAGCTGTTTGTGCTCAGTACCTGTAGCCAGGAGAGGCTCGGTGAATGCACTAAAGAGAGCCTCTGGCGTGGACCGTGGGAGACGTCCCCGGACCACCTGATTGGCTATCCCCTGTGGGGCAGCACTGGGGTAGCATTTGTGTTTGTACTGAGTACCTGTAAGGGGCCTGTTTGAAAAATTTGTTTTTTGGTTCGTTTCTTGTAACTTTGGTGTTTGTCTTTACCCAGGGACCTCTGGTTTTGTTCCTGGTGTTTGTTGTCCTTGTTGCATTTGTGTGTTCGTAATCATGGGTCAGGCAATGCCTACTCCACTGTCTTTGGTCACAGTCAAGGCTAAAAGTAAAATGCTGGGGACTAATAAGTAAAGGGGTCTACCACAGCTGACTGGTGAAAAAAACTGCCTCTGATCTCAATAAGCAGCTGCCGGTGTAACAGGGTGGTCCCCAGGAAAGGGGGAGGTTCCAGCTTCCCTGCCCCACCCAAGGAAGGGTGGAGCTGAGCAGGGAGAGAAGAAGCTGCAGAAGAGACTGAGGAAGGAAGTAGGATGGAGCCAGGAGACCTGGAGGAGGCGCATGGAGCCTAGAGACACGTGAAGAAACTGCGCTTGTCTTTTGGTCGTGGACTGGGTGACACAGATGTGGGTGAGACCCGTGGGGAGGTGACCATGGCAGCTTTTATCTTGATGTTGATTTTGCTCTTTTTCTTCCGGGCTTGTCCAGTTGTTTGTGACCCTTTTCTGTGGGTCCCCACTGGAAGATGCTTTAGACTTGTGGCAGGCTTTGGGGCCTTGCTCTGGGCCAATCCCATATGGATGGACTTTTACCCACGAGGGGATGGGTAACTTTAGGTGCTTCATTTAGAAACTAGACTCTTTGCCTTACCTGTATTGTTTCCTAGTTTTATTAAAGTTCCTTCCCATTAAAGTCTCCTATGTTTTGTGTTGATGCGGCGGATGGCAGAACCCATTTAGAATAGGCAGGTTTGTGGGGTTTTGGGCTGCCCCTCTCCCTGTCCTATAACACCTGGACATTTTCTCCAGTGTTGAGATCATTGGTATGTCTCTGCTGCCTTCCAGCTGTGGGGAAATTAAACTCTCCCTTTGTTCACCTTAAAAAAAAAAAAAAAAAAAAAAAAACTGCTGTGTTACTTTGCACTTGCTAACTGAAAGGTTTGGTGTGGTAAAGAAAAGGAGAGCCAGGCTGAATTTCTCAAGGGAGAGAAAAATTTATTGCACCCCAGGCAGACCTCACATACCCAAGGTGGGGGTTAGCGAAGCTGCGTATGGCGGGAAAAAGTTTATAGGGCGGAGGGAGTTTCTTTGTCTGAACAACAACAACAACAACAAAAATTTGCCTTTTGTTTTAAAAATGTGCTTAGTCTCAGTGAGTCAGAACTAAAACAATGTGAAGCCAAATAATAATTACTTAAAAATACAAACTCAAAATGTTTTTCTTATTTAAAAAAGTTAGTACAGGGCCTCCCCGGTGGCGCAGCGGTTGAGCGCTGGGTTGCGAAGCTGCACGCAGCCTCTGCAGCGCCGGTTCGATCCCCGGCTGCTCCCTAGCTACCGGAGGAGGGTCCCACATGGTGCGCAGAGCTCTCCTGCCACCCGCTCCCCTCAGCAGCGTACTTCGGTCCTTCTGCCTGCTCTGCTCCCCGCTCTGACTCTGGTGAATTCTCTCACCCTCCCGCGCTTCTGACTGTACCCAGTGCTTGTATAAATAAAACAAACAAACAAATAAATAATAAATCATGCCTCTATTAAAAAAAAAAAAAAAGTTAGTACAAACTGCTTAACTTTGAAATTGTGGTCTTTGTTGGACTCTAGGTTTTAAAATAAGGGTTAAAAATTAAATACTTGTTCTATGAAAAAATTCTAACTTCTATGTTATTAAAGACCTGCTTGATATAAAAAAAATATTAAAAACTTGCCTACATGGATGTGTCAAACTTTTAAAAAAAAAATTGTTATTAAAGAACTGGAGTTTACTAAATTGTAGTTTCTCAGTGTTTTTGCAAATATAGGTAAAAAATAACTGTTTCTTTAAAATTGCACGTGGCCAAAAATTTTAAATAAATTAAGAGATCTCTTTGTTCTTGCTTTTTGCCTCCGGAGGATTAATTATAAATGGCGCCTATAAAAAATCCTAAATTTTGAAATCGTAATCTAAAATTGTGGTAAAAATAAACTAATTCAAAATTTAATGGTTTAAAGCATACATGCCTTAAGGTTTGAGTGTTAAAAAAATTTTGGTGCTTTGCTTTGTTTGAATGTGTTTACTTGTGCTATAGGAGAAAAATAATAATTAACCTGGCCTATGCTAACAAACAAACTTACTTATAGGCTTTTATCTAAACTTGTCTTGATAAGATCTTGTTCCAGGAAGACTAATCTACTTGTCTTTTCCCCTTGGAAAAAACAACATATAGTCTCCCAGTAAATGACTAGGTTTCTTTACAAAATTCAAGGTAACACCTAAAGCCATATGGACAAGTTACTGGAAAAATGTACATGGTATTAGGTATCTATTTTTTTCTTTTCTTTCTTGCTTTTGTCAATCTATCTGTAACAGGGTGGTCCCCAGGAAAGGGGGAGGTTCCAGGTTCCCTACCCCACCCAAGGGAGGGAGAAAAAAAGCAGGATGAAAATCCAAAAAGAGACCTGAAGGAGGCGCATGGAGCCTAGAGACATGTAAAAAAACTGCGCTTGTCTTTTGGTCGTGGACTGGGTGACACAGATGTGGGTGAGACCCGTGGGGAGGTGACAATGGCAACTTTTATCTTGATTTTGATTTTGCTCTTTTCCTTCCGGGCTTGTCTGGTTGTTTCTAACCCTTTTCTGTGTGTCCCCACTGAAAGATGCTTTAGACTTGTTGCAGGCTTTGGGGCCTTGCTCTGGGCCAATCCCATTTGGACGGAGTTTTACCCACGAAGGAACCGGTAACTTAGGGTGCATAATTTAAAAACTAAATTCTTTGCCTTTCCTGTGTTGTTTCCTAATTGAAGTAAAGTTCCTTCCCATTAAAGTCTCATATGTTTTGTGTTGATGCAGCTGATGGCAAAACTATTTAGAACAGGCAGGTTTGCGGGGTCTGGGCTGCTCCTCTCCCTGCCCTGTAACATGTCTAGTGCTTGCCTAAAGAAAAAAAAAATTAAAAATATGTCTAAGTTGTGCAGTCCAAAGAGATAATAAACAGCTATTACGATGTTTTACAATGCAGAGATTAGAAACCAAAATGTAATAATTCTGAATACAAGTAAAAATAAAGGTAGTGCCTTATACTATTGTGTGTTTTTTTTTTTTTTAAATTCTTTTCCCAGGAGTCCTGTATCTCTGTATTTTGGCTTTGACTCTATAAACTGTATAATGTAATGATTGTTTTTAATAGTCTGGACTCTGGTTAAAAATTAGTATAAAAATTTTAGCTTCTTAAGTAAATTTAAAAGTTTCAGTTTTGTATTTTATAAAATCCCTTGCCTTTTTGGTAATGCATTGCTGGATTTTGGTGATTGCCTATTCATTGCTTGGTTAAAAAAAACCAACTCTTTTATCCCATGTGCCCCTGGCAAAGAGGTGTTATATGCAAAAGTGTGTATGTGGGAAATAGTAGCATTTTAGACACAGGACAGGTGAACAAGGTAAAGTAAAATGATTTATATCAAACACCTGTTTTATAGTTAATGACAAAAATGGTGGAAAACTAGTTAACTTGTTCACAAGAGAGGCAGCATGATAACTTTTGCATTTCCTGTATTTTTCTCTGCAGTATTATATGTACACACTGTGTAAAAAAAAATGTTATAATGTTTAATTGTTCAGAATTGGAAAAATATTATTCACTGTTTTGGTGTCACTTAATATCCAAGTGGTCTCTGGTCTCTATTTTATAGAGACTGTATAAAACCTATAAAAATGCATGATTAAAATATGTATTTTTAGCCAGCCTTGTTCTGACATCAGGTGCAGGCTCTGGAAACTAAATTAAGGGCCTAAAAAAAAAAAAAATCCTTTTAACACTTTTATTGCATATGGCCTTCAAGGCCTACAGTAATATGGAGGAGACTAGCTAGACTAAAAAAAAAAAAAAAGGGAAAGAGGCAAGAAAAGGGCCCAGTAAATGGCAGTTGCCATCACAGTGCTCTGCCACCTCAGATTCACCCAAGGCCCCATGCGCCCTAGGGCATTCGGGACCTCAACCTCTCATGGGCTGCCAGCTTGCATCCACTGCCAGCAACCAGGACACCTCAGCTGCAAGAAGCTGTCCCCAGGGCCATGCCTTCGGTGCCATCATACAGGGCACTGAAAAGAGGGACTGTCCCTCTCTCCAGAGAGGGAGGGGGCCAGCCCAAACCATGGGCCATTATGGGAGGACAGGCTTGACGGTCAGCTGCCTCTGATGAAGAACCCAGTGCAGGAAAAGACCTTCTCTGAAGAAGCCCAGAGGTGAGACAAGCTCCCCTGTTTACTGTTTATATGAATAAGCCTCGGGTGACCCTAGAAGTGGCAGACAAAAAGATCATCTTTTTGGTAAATAAGGGGCCACTTGCTCTGCCTTACTCCAATTCTTTGGATTGACCTACTGGTCGACTGTCCCCCTCACTAGTACAAATGGCCAGACTGAGCCAAGACACTTTATAGCACTGCTACCTTGCTCGCTATGAAGCTACTTGTTTGTACATTTTCAGTGGTTAAATAAAATACAGAATGGCTTTGTATTTTTTGTCATTGACAAAATTGCACCAGAAATGTTTATACAGGTATATTTTTAAAACCGTTTTATAAAACATAAAAATATAATTGTAAAGAATTTTTGTTTGCATGATCATGGTTGGCCAGGTCTCATCGTGCATTAATGTTGAGCATCAATGCACAGGAACTGTTCATTGTAAATTTTGGTTGGTACCGGTGAGTCTGTGATTTGGCAACTTGTCTGTTCACGTTTGAAAAAATTATGATGTAAAATTTCCAATTTTCTGTAAAAATAGGTGCAATAATAGTCAAAGTTTTAATGTCCTGAGTCTTCATCTTGAAGGATTACCTCATTATGTTAAAATTTAATATTTTATGTACTAACATTTAAAGGGCCACATTTTAATAACTAAAGTAAAATTAAGTATGTATAAAACCCTAAAGCCCTAGACCTATTAATGGCTAAAGTTAAAAAAATTGTGACCTCCTTACTCTTGAACCTCATCACTCTTGAACTAAAATCTTTTGTTTTTGTTTTTCTCTTGCTTGGGCCTTACATCCTCAGTGCCTTCGTTTAGGTCATTTCTCGCCTGGAGACCATCGAACTATGACTCTTCCACTGTCCTTTCGAAGTCCCTAAGATCGTCGCCCTGTGGTGGAGCCCTGACTGTTTCCCCTCATCGCCCACTTTCAGCAGGAAGCAGTTACTGATCAGAACGACGCCCCTTTCCCTGACTGCAGTTAAGGGTTCCATTCGCAGAAGGGGAGGACTAAGACATAGGACAAGTTAGGGTAATTAGGCAGTTTTAGGGACAGTGCAGGAGGGGACCTCTGAAGAGTTTAGGAAGGCTTCAGAGATAAAAACAACTAAAGAAATGTGTTAACGTTGGCCTTGGTTTCCTTCAAGTAATAATGGAGAGTGTTTTAATTAGAGCAGCAGACTCACCTATGCAAGGAGGAAATAAGAAGGGATTGGTATTAAGACTGGTGGCGGCAGCCTGTTTTATTCAATAACTGATGTTTAGTGACCAGATGAATAACTCTGTGACTGGCTAACTAAAAAAAATCCCTTGTTTGAGCAGAGTAATTCTCATTTGTAACTGAAGATAATACCTCTTGCTGACTAGATAGATGGTTTAGCGTCTGATTTTCAGAGGTCGTGGTCTGAAATGACCCAAGAAAAAAGTCAATGTTTTGTATAAAAATGACAATTTTTCAACTTTGCTGGACCTATAAACCTGTAAATGAACAATACATAGCACATTATGTGTGGCTGAACTTAACCATAATTTTGAGACTGACCTACTGATAAAAGGCTTGGTAGCTGTGTTATAGAATAAATTTGTGCTTGGCCTGATACTACAGAACTCTGGTTATGTAAAGGTTTGAAATGGCTTAGTGTTTGTACAGGAGGAATAATATTTTAAGGTCTGGGAATCTTAGTTAATGTTAGAGCAGCTTTTTACTTCTGTAGTAGAAATGTTAGGGGGAAAAGACAACCTGTTTTATATCGGGGCTGCCCTATAACAGAAAGATACTCTGATAATGACATTGCAGATGAGTAAGACTGAGTAAGTTCCACTGAGACCTGTAAGGAATGCTGTGAACCAGTCAGCTGTGCCTGAATAGACTGGGTACCTGAAGGCCGCTGATGGTGTTTTGAGGCAGCAGTATCTGGCCTTACATCAATAAAAATCTCCTTAAAAAAAAAAAACATAATTACAAACCATTCAGCTCATGGTCCTCCACTCCCGATGTGCTCCCCTCCCTCTTATTGATTCACATAGCTTTGCTTTGTAACAGTTCTTACAAAAAAAAAAAAAAAATGGGGAAATGTGAAACCAAGCATAAATATTCTTAGCCATTGCTTTGTCATTTTGTGTGTAACTGCCATTTTAGAATTTCAGGTCTTGCAGGTCTTGCTGTCCCGGGAAAAGACTGCATTCCAGAGATAGTTTGGACCCTCACTCCACCCTTACTCTCTGGTCACCAATGAGGGTAAACTTGCTGTAATTGGAGCTGCAGGTTGGAGCTGCATCTTGGCCTGGCCAGTCAGCTTAGAATGATAGCCTGGCAAAGTTGGAGAACTCATCCTTGTAGCCAATGAGTAACTGCCAGCATAATTTAACCTTATTAAAAGACCCCTGCTTCCTTTGTTCGGGGCTCTCGGTATCTGCCACTGCGTTGGTAGGTGCCTTGAACCCGGACTCGAGTCTGAAATAAACTCCCTTTTGTGTTTGCATCAGCTGTCTTTGGGTTCTTGGAGGCTATGCTCGCCGAGTCTGCTGACCTTGGGCACAACACCTGGCTGCTCCCTGGCCACCGGCGGAGGGTCCCATATGGCGCGTAGACCTCTCCTACCGCCCGCTGCTCCCCTCAGCAGTGTACTTCGGTCCTTCTGCCTGCTCTGCTCCTCGCTCTGGCTCTGGTGAATTCTCTCACCCTCCCGCGCTTCTGACTGTACCCAGTGCATGTATAAACAAAACAAACAAACAAATAAAAAACATGCCTCTAAAATATATATATATATATATATATTAAAAGGCAATCAACCTCAATTATTTCAAGAAAAAAATTTTTTAAAGATTTATTTATGGGGCCTCCCCTGGTGGCACAGCAGTTGAGCGCTGGGCTGCGAAGCTGCCTGAAGCCCCTGCAATGCCAGTTCGGTCCCGGGCTGCAGGCGAGGGTCCCACATGGCGCAACAGACCTCTCCTGCCGCACCCGCTGTTCCCCTCAGCAGTGTATTTCACCGGTCTGCCTGTTCTGTCCCTCCCTCTGGCTCTGGTGAGTTCTCTCACTCTTCCACTCTTCTGACTACCCAGTGCTTGTATAAACAAATAAATCTTAAAAAAAATTATTTATGCATACAAGAACTGAGGTACAGGCCAGGGGTGGGAGGGTGAGAGGAATCACCAGAGACAGAGTGGGGAACAGGCAGACTGAAATACACTGCTAAGGGGAGCAGCAGGTGAATCAGGAGAGGTCTGCTGCCCCATGTGGGTCACCTCCCTGGCTGGGGATCGAATTGTTGCTACAGTGGCTGCAGATAGCTTCATAGTGCTGCGTCTTAACCCCTTGCACCACCAGGAAGACTCAACTGTTTATTTTGTGAAGAATTTATGTGATATGGAAAACTCTCTTGGGAGTGGGTTGTGTGAAGGTAAGGTACAGAAGAATGCAATGTACTATCTTTTAAGATAGGAGTAAAAATAATGCATTCATAGTCAATTCTACCTGTGTAAGAACCAGGAAATGTGACAGATTTAGTTCTAATATTCCCAAACTGGGAATATTATTCCTAAACTGGTTAGGTTGTAAAATCATGTGACTAGATCTAACCAAAGGATCCTATTTTTCCTCAAGCAGTATTTCAGAATTGTTGCAGACCTGTGAAGCAAATATAACTTGTCCTTTTAATTCATAGGTCTCCAGATCAAGAAGAGCCACTTTTGGATGTGATATCAAAGATGATAGTGAAACTCTGAACCTTGGAACTGTTGTAATTGGACCATAGTAGTAGTTTATCTTTCTTGTGGAGGGGTGTGTCTTTTACATGCAGAAGGCAAGTTAGTATTTTAGACCAAGATAGGAGACTGTGGCACAAAGGAAACTTGGACACCAGGGCTAACAAAGTTTATTGTACGGGTGCTGACTCAGCAGATTTGCATCCGAAGGCTGAGTCCCGTTTGTAGGAAGTCATGGCTTATATACACTTTTAGTTTTATAGGGTTCCGGTTGGGTTTGCATTGGCAGCTGTACATGGTCAGATATGCCATGGCTATATGCCAAGAAGTGAGTTGTATAGTTGCATACAAAGGAGTAAAGGGTCAGTAGTCATGGGACCTCCCACCCAAGTTCCATTCTGCCTCATGGCCAAGCATGGGCTAACATGAAGCAAGATTCATACCAGGAACTAAGTTGCATACCAGGAACTGAGCAAAAGGTTGTTACTAAGACCCCCAGGTCACCATGCTACATATTCTTTTCAGCAAATATCTATTTTCTTCCCTCTACTCTGAAACCAAGAACTCCCTTACTGCAAGAGTACACTTTTCCAGTCCCAATGATGTGGGGCTTGATCAGTGGAACCTGGGTAGAAATAATTATACATCTCTTCTGAGTAGAAACTAACTGTGCTTGTATAATTTGATTTGGCCTCATAAGACATTGTTTCAACAGTGGCTGCTCAGTCTGGATCCCAGAAAGATCAGTCAAACCACGGATCCAAGAAAGTAGCAGCTGCCATAAGCCACTGAGATTTAGGGATTATTCAACACAATTTTAGGAAAAGCAGACTAATACAATTTCTCTCTCAGCATTGAGCTTTAAGTGGCGATTCAAAAGACAATAAAATCCCAGGAAAATGCAAAAATATTTTCAGATGTTGCTGATAATTCATTGGATTGGGACACACTAATAAAATGCACACTTATCAGTATGATTTACTTTCTGCTATATCTATGGACTAAAAAGATATTTTCAAGATTGTTCTTTTTTAATTGAGTAAAAGAACTGGAATGTAGGTGAGGGGGGATGGGTACATGGATGAAAGGATTCACCAGAAAAAGAGTGAGGAGCAGATCAGGTGTTATTTACTGAAATACACTGCTAAGGGGAGCAGCAGGCAAGACAGGAAATGTCTGCTGCGCCATATGTGGGTTAACTCCCTGGTGGGGGTTCAAACTCAGGCCTTTGTAGTGAGAGTGCTGAGATTTAACCCCTAGGCCATCACAAATGCTCAAGAATTTTTTTCTATAAGAAAAACAGAACTTGTCTCACAATTATTCAGACGATTTCCAAGAATATACTGTATTGAAAAGAATAAAACTACAGAAATTATTACTTACCAAATTAGATGAAAACTCTATTCCAAAGAATGTTCAGAATTAAATTCCAGGCAAATCATACTCTTTTTTTGATCAAGAGAACAAATTTCAAATGCTGTCATTTGCTGCAGTACATATTTTCAAATTTAAAGATCTTACAAAAAGAACACTTAAAAATACATTATAGGGCCTCCCATGGTGGCGTAGCGGTTGAGCGCTGGGCTGCGAGGCTGCAAAGCTGCCCGCAGCCTCTGCAGCACCAGTTCGATCCCTGGCTGCCGACCAGGGTCCCACATTGCGCGCAGACCTCTCCAGCCGCACCCGCTGCTTCCCTCAGCAGTGTATTTCACCCGTTTGCCTGTTCTGTTCCCTGCTCTGGCTCTGGTGAATTCTCTCACCCTCCCGTTCTTCTGACTGTACCCAGTGCTTGTATAAATAAATAAATAAATCATTAAAAAAAAAAAAAAAACATAAAAGTGATCACAACAGTTCCAAATTAATAAAAGGTAAAATTATAGCTTTTAAAAATGAAATGGGGGCCTCCCAGGTGGCACAGCAGTTGAGCGCTGGGTTGCGAAGCTGCCCGCGGCTGCGGCGCCGGTTCGATCCCCGGCTGCTCCCCGGCCACCAGAGGAGGGTCCCACATGGCGCGCAGACCTCTCCTGCCGCCCGCTGCTCCCCTCAGCAGTGTACTTCGGTCCTTCTGCCTGCTCTGCTCCCTGCTCTGGCTCTGGTGAATTCTCTCACCCTCCCGCGCTTCTGACTGTACCCAGTGCATGTATAAACAAAACAAACAAACAAACAAACTAAATAAATTAAAAAAAAAAAAATGAAATGGGGTGATATGAAAGGTGGCAAGTTTTATTTTGTAAAAAGAAGAGTAACATTCTTTTTATTTTTTAGTTTACAGAAGTAAAGCATGCTAAATATAGAAATACAGAAAAGACACAATCCCCCTAATGTAACTGTTAACATTTCATATATGCTTTTTTTTCTCTCTTTTTCAAGGTTGAAATGCTTTATTTAGGTCTCTATTCAAATAAGTGAATATACTTTTCTAATGTTCTGGCTGACAAACAAACCCATGTAAGTATTCCTAAGGAAAGTTGGGAATGCCAGGAATGTTGTAGGGAAAACATTCACATACAGTGGAAAGCTGGTATTGATATATTTTAGGCTAATATTTTCACTCTTTTAGGAATATGCCAGTCATTTTAACGATTATATTTAAAATAATAGAGCCCAAGTTATAGTGTTAACTAAAAATTAAAAAAAAAAAAACAGTATTAGAATAGATTCAAAAACACTGAAAATATACTTCAACTGAAATTTGCTTTATAAATGACATATCAAAGATAAGAACAAAGAAATGCCAAAAGAGAATTCTTATTAGATCATGGTGAGATTCTTCTCAAGTTGCAGAACAGTTTCCTTAAGAGCAGAATCCTCTGCCCAATTGGCTTTACTCCCCAAAATGAGGTTCTATAATTAAAAAAAAATTAAAGTTATAAACACTTTCTAGAATTTAACATGATAAAAAAATCTTTGTTCACTAATCTTATCAAATAGTGAACATTTACTAGATTTGCACATTTGCTGTGATCATGAGAAAAAGCATTAATTTTTTTTCATTTCTAATTTCAGTAAAGCTTTAGTCTTGATCCCCACAATGTCAGGGAATACTTACCATATTTAAAATGTGTTTTTAATTGAGTAATGTTGGTTTATAGATTCCAGGTATACAGCATTATAATTTAACATCAATATAATTTAGCATTATATTCATTATCAAAAGTCTAGATTCCATCTACCACAATACAATTGACCCACTTAATATGATTTACCCACCTTCCCTTCTAGTACCCTTATTTACAACAGTTTTTTAATGCTTTATCAGTTTTTGTGGCTAGTTTTTACTTATTCTGGATATTTGCAGTGCATGCTATATTAAAGGAAAAAGACTAGCTATGGTCAAGAATTCACTTCCTACTTCCATGATTAAAAACCAGTAATTTAAGAGTAAATAATAAGCCCTATTTTAAGAATAGACAAAAGTTTCATTCTCAGTCCTTGCAGTTTTAAGACCCTGAAAAATACTTAGAATATTTTTTTTAAAAAGATTATTTATGCATACAAGAACTGGGGTATAGGCCAGAGATGTGGGGGGTGAGAGGATTCACCAGAGACAGAGTGGGAAATAGAACAGGTGGATCAACTGAAATACACTGCTGAGGGGAGCAGTGGGCAAGACAGGAGAGGTCTGCCGTGCCATGTGGGTTTCTCACCAGCTGGCCGGGATCGAACCTGCGCTGCAGAGGCTGCTGAGAGCTTCATAGCACTGCACTCAACCGCCTGCGCCACCAGGGGAGGCCCCTAAATTACTATTAATTTTGATTCAGTGAGGTCATTGCATTGTCAAGCAGGACACAGTTTTGGCCTACTTTAGGAGTCTCTTGTTCTTAAGTTCAACTAGAGGATTTAGTCATGCTTGAATACACACTTCCAACTGTCTTTGTAAATTTGACTAGATTTACATATACTAGACCTTTCATATTTTTATAACAATGTGCTTAATACAGGCCAAAGTTTTAAATATTTTTATATAGTAATATAACACTTCAAATCCGTTTTCAGTAGCATTTCAAGTAGTAACTGTATCTTGAGCCATAGATTTTCAAAGAATGACCAGAATTTTAATTAATTATGATTCTAAGCATTCCTCCATTGTCTATAAAAATATTCTAAGGGATCTCCCTGGTGGTGCAAGGGGTTAAGTCTCAGCACTATGAAGCTATTCATAGCCACTATAGCAAAGCACGAGTTTGATCCCCACCATCCAGGGACCTAGCCCACGTGGTCAGTCTGCCTGTTCTGTTCCCCCCACTCTGTCTCTGGAGAATCCTCTCACCCTCCCGCACATTTGGCCTGTACCCCGGTTCCTGTATGCATGAATAAATAAATCTAAAAAAAAAATAGTAATTTAGATATGAATAAAAATTAAACTCAAAATAACTGTGAAAGCAGTATGAAGGAAACAGTGTCAAAGGAAGTTAAAATGATTCTGTATTTATGATACAATCATCCACTCCAGGTTAGAGTAGGGGATTTGGTCACTCCTAATGCAATCACCAATTGCTACTAAAATAGGAGGTGCAAAATCTGGGGAAGAATTTTTATGGTGAGATATATGACCTCACATTCTACAAGGATATGCTTTATGCACAGTAGGCATTTGTTTTACACATAATAGGCAGCATGGAACCATAAATTTTCTTAACTGAACAATGGCAATTTAGGTGTTTCATATCAATAGTTCCAGAGATATTTTATAACTTTAAAAACAACACCCAGAAGAAATACATAAAGCTTAAAAACTGGGCGGATCTCTGCCTGCCTGTGACTATGCAGGTGCCCCTCACCCCTCTTTTCCTTTCTCCTTTTCCTACTCATCCTTTTAAAATGCAAAATAAACAAAGCCCCAAATTAACAAAACTTAAAAACTGTGCTATTTATTGAGAATTTACTCAAACCAGACACCATGCTACCACATTAGCATGAATTATTTTCTTTGGCTTTCATATGCAGTCTCTCTAATAAGGAAACTGATGCTTAGGAAATTTAAATAATTTGTTCAAGATTTAGCAACTAGTAAAGTAGCAGTCAGAATCTCAACTTTATCTTCCTATCACATTATCCATGTCTTCCCCCAATTTCTAATTTGGAGCTTGATGCTCTGTAGATTGCATCATTCTACTTGCTCAGAGCTGCTAAAATCTTTCCATTTATAAATGCTGAAGTAGAACCATAATGAAAAATCAAAGACTTAAATTTTAAAAGATAGATGAATCCCAGGTATGTCAAAACAATAATATTCAGTAAATTATATTGTCAAGATCAAAAACTGGAAGTTAATAATGTAACAAAATCTATCATTTAAAAAAATTGTTTAACTCCCTTCCTAATTTATAAAAGTGTTACCTGAAACACATGTTGAATAACTGTAGTAATTTGTATTTCCGTCTGTAGGTTTTGTTGTATGGTCTTTATCTTGTCTGAATTTTCCATACTGTCCATACCATCTTTCTGTTTGTTCTTCTCAGTCTGTATTTCTAAAAGCTTACTTTCTGAGGCTTGTTTTAATTCTATAAAATTAAAAATAAAACAATTTATTATAAATAATAACTTTATAAACAAGTACCTTGAAAAATTATGAAGCAGAATAGTTCCTGGTTATTTCAGTGAAGAAAAATTTTAAATGAGCAGCATTTTAGGTTGCATTTTGATCTGAAAATAACTTCCCGAGTGCAAAATCTATTAATTTTCTTCTTAGCTGTACCCTTGGTGAAATGTTCAAGGTATGCATGTGTGACAATGACAGCAATCTACAAATCTTTGAAATAGCATAATGCCAAGGAGGACATACTCTGGGTTGGCAAGATATAAATATAAAAGGAAATACTTCCTCTCCTTTATTAAAAAAACTAATATACCAAACAAGATATATTTTCAATAGAAAGATTCCATTCTCTTTTTTTGTTTTATTTCCCAAAACATTTAAGAATTAAAAGTATTTGAAAATTGCAAATGGATGTGTCTGAAGAGTTTGATTTCTTAACATTAATTAATGTATCAAAAGCAGGTTGGGATGTAATGAAAAATTAAACTTCTAATTAATAGCTAAATGAATAACTGACAAATGAAATTTGAGGGAAAAAATTAAAATAAATGGTGATTAGATTAGATGACCAAGACTATTTCCAACTCTGAGATTACCTACAAATCTGTATATTTAAAAGCAATTAATCATGTCTATACTGATAAATGAAAAAAAGTAGTTTACAACACAAAATAAAATGAGACCAATTTTCCTTTATCCAAATTAAACACTTTTCATAAATATGCTTTTTCCAAATTTTCTACTGAGAATGTTACTTTTGAAATAAATATTTCAATAATTTCAAAGCAAAAGGCATCTCATGTTCATTAAGTTGAAAAGCACAGAAACATATATATCACTTTGATCATTTAAAAATCATACATTGGGGGCCTCCCCGGTGGCGCAGCGGTTGAGCGCTGGGTTGCGAAGCTGCCCGCAGTCTCTGTGGCGCCGGTTCGATCCCCGGCTGCTCCCCGGCCACCGGAGGAGGGTCCCACATGGCGCGCAGACCTCTCCTGCCGCCCGCTGCTCCCCTCAGCAGTGTACTTCGGTCCTTCTGCCTGCTCTGCTCCCCGCTCTGGCTCTGGTGAATTCTCTCACCCTCCCGCGCTTCTGACTGTACCCAGTGCATGTGCAAATGAACAAATAAATAAATAAATAAAATACATGCCTCTTTATAAAAAAAAAAAATAAATAAATAAAATAAAAATCATACATTGGGCCTCCCTGGTGGTGCAGGCGGCTGAGCGCTGCACTGTGAAGATGTCCGCAGCCTCTGCAGCATGGGTTCAATCCCGGCCAGCCAGGGAGAAACCCATATGGCACAGCAGACCTCTCCTGTCTCGCCTGCTGCTCCCTAAGCAGTGTTTTTTGTCAGTCTGCCTATTCTGTTCCCTGCTCTGTCTCTGGTGAATCCTCTTACCCTCTCACACATATGACTTGTACCCTAGTTCTTGTATAAATAAATCTTTAAAAAATAAATATCAATAAAAATCATACATTTATAAATATGTTTATATGGACATAGAAAGTAGCCTGGAATGATACATGCCTAACTTTGCCCACACAAAAAAAGAGACATGAGGGCCTCCCCTGGTGGTGTAGGTGGTTGAGCGCAATGCTATGAAGCTATCTGCAGCCTCTGTAGTGCAGGTTCGATTCTAGCCAGCCTGCGAGAAACCCACATGGCGTGGCATACCTTTCCTGTTTCGCCTGCTGCTCCCCTCCGCAGGGTATTTCAGTCTGCTTGTTCTGTTTCTGCTTTGTCTCTGGTGAATCCTCTCACCCTCCCGCATTGTAACCTATACCCTGGTTCTTGTATGTATGAATAAATAAATCTTTAAAAAAAAAGAGAGAGACATGACATTTACATTATACTTTTCTCTATCAACTGATTTTTCCCCACTGAGAAACTATTCATTTGTAATTTGAAGTCTAAAACAACAAAAATAAATAGAATAATACATATTTTGTATACTTTTTAAATTGCCATGTCCCCACTGGAGCTTTGGGTGAGCTTTGGAGCTTTGGGAGTGAAGCAGGTGCACATATCATGGTGTGAAGTTGGACTCTCAAAATTATATAATTGTGTAAATAACCGATAAATCTGTAAAATTTGGGGGAAAATTGCTGTGTACAAAATATTAAGAAAATTAAGAAATTTCTATTCTTAAGAAAAGTCTTGCATTACAATAGCAGTTGAATTCTTTAAAAAAAAAAAAGATTTATTTATTTATTTATACAAGCACTGGGTATAGTCAGAAGTGTGGGAGGGTAAGAGAATTTACCAGAGCCAGAGGGGAGAGCAGAGCAGTCAGACTGATGAAGTACACTGCTGAGGGGAGCAGCGGGCGGCAGGAGAGGTCTGTGCGCCATGTGGGACCCTCCTCTGGTGGCCGGGGAGCAGCCGGGGATCGAACCGGCGCTGCAGAGGCCGCGGGCAGCTTCTCAACCCAGCGCTCAACCGCTGCGCCACCGGGGAAGGCCCTGAATTCTTTTTTTTTTTTTAAGATTTATTTATTTATTTATACAAGAGCTGGGGTACAGGCCAGAGGCGTGGGAGCATGAGAGAATTCACCAGAGACACAGCAGGGAGCAGAACAGGCAGATGGACCAAAAGCACTGCTGAGGGGAGCAGTGGGCGAGACAGGAGAGGTCTGCCGCACCATGTGGGTATCTCCCTGGCCAGGTGGGCATCAAACCCGCACTGCAGAGGCTGCGGACGCTGTGCTCAACCCGCTGCGCCACCATGGATGCCCCATAATAGCAGTTGAATTCTTTAAAAAAGGAAAAATAATTCTCAGTAGCTGAGCGATCTGGTCTTATCAATCTCCATTGTAAGTGAAATACGTTGTATAAAAAAAATAGTGCTCTACATACGTAACCTCTTCTTTCTAACATCAAGCAGTTTTTCCTCCAAATCCCAAGATACCTGTTATTAGAAATGTAAAGGTTAAAATGCACAAACCTGGAATACATATCCTTGAACATTATATATTTGTTTTTTCTAAAGCTGCAGTCTTTAAATCTTCTATTTCCACATAGCAAAAGAGAGAGAACAATAACATAGTAAGTACATAATTAGTAAAGTTTATTTGCTTAGTCAGAAATTATAGAGTTAAGAAAAAGAGAAAACTTAAGGACAGTGAATTCCAACCCTAGCAGTTCCTTTAGGAGATACCATTTAATCAATAAGTTGTTACCAAAATCATGAGAATTCAAAGGCAACCTAACATGCAAACTTACCTGCTGTGATTTCATTATTAAATTATTTAGCTTCAATATGTGTTTCATGTTATCTATGAGCACACTGAAAAAGAATTTTAAAAAGTCTATTAATCCTACTTAAAAAATTTCATTAATGAATTAGCATATATTTCATTGTATCCAATGTACATGTCAATAGAAAGTCATCATTTAACAAGATAAATTTTAGAAAAGTTTGATGTAAACTAAATTTCTGTTTAAAATTAGACATGCCTTTCCCTAGAAAAGTTTTTGGTCACAGATAATAAAAAATATAAAACTTAGGCATATAGGAACATTTTTTTTAAAAATCTCATATTTAGGGGAGAAAAACTAATTTGCTAAATTGCCCTTTATTTTTGATATACACTTTATTTTTCAGAATAGTTTTAGGTTCACAGTAAAACTGAGTGCAAGATAAATCCATATTCTGCCCTACCACCCCCCAACTGAACAGCCTTCCCACTATCAAAATCCCATGCCAGAGTGGTCCACTTGTTACAAAACATGAACCTACATTTGAAACATCATTATCACCCAAAGTCCATAGTTCAATTCACATGAGGGTTAATTCTTGGTGTACAGTCTAGGGCTATTGACAAAAGTATAACTACATGTGGGCCTCCCTGGTGGCTCAAGGGATTAAGCACCACACTATGAAGCAATCCGCAGCCTCTGTAGCATGAGTTTGATCCCCGGATGGCCAAAGAGAAATCCACATGGCGCAGCAGACCTCTCCTGACTCACCTGCTGCTCCCCTCAGCAGTGTATTTCAGTTAGTCTGCCTGTTCCCTACTCTGTCTCTGGTGAATCCTCTCACCCCCACACCTCTGGCCTGTACCCCAGTTCTTATATGCATAAATAAATAAATCTTAAAAAACAAAAACAAAAACACAAAATCAAAGTACAGATGCCACCTTTACTAAGTCCAGGATAAAAAAAAAGACAAAACAAAAAACATACCTTGTCTTGATGTCAACTTTCTCCAGATTTTTTTTAAGTGCAGTCGAAAGTTGCATCCTATGAAAGGGAAAAAACTTGCATAATAAAATATAGATAACATTTATGGTACATTGAAAAAAAAATGACAAGTTAAAGATTGATTTCTCTTTTCTTTTGAGTTACAACTGATATATAACTGTAGTTTTATTGTATAACAATGATTCAATATATGCATACATTGCAAAATGATCACCACACTAAATTTGCTAAACATCCATTACCATGATTTCCTTTTAAATATAACGTAAAACATAAATAGGTTTTTAAGCAGCATGGTATGGGCAATACTTTTATAAATAAATCATAGATCTATAAAACCAAGATGGATGGGCTGTTAAATATGGCTGTACATGGCCCAGCTGAGGGGTTGAGCTTTGCTCTCCAAGCCATCTACCTCGGTACAGGGCTGGGAGGAAGCTTTAAGGCACTACAGAGATTAACATGGGCTTCAAGTGGAAAAAGCTAGGGAATACAAAGTCACAAGTGACTGTAAACTTTAAAATACGCCTACAGAAAAACAAACATAAATTACTTTTAAATTCAAAAAGCTAATGATACTAAGCTAATGATATTAAAAGCGAACTTTTAACTTATTTAAAGGCAAATAAAGAAAGTTCAATTCATGAAATGAAGATATCTTAATAGCTTTAAAGTCACCTGAGTTAAAAAATATGATCTATCAATATAAAATGACCCAGCATGATATGAGGGAAAAAAGTTCACTGCTAGAAGCAATTAAAAGGGCTTTAGCTACTTTTCAACTAAATGTATTAAGAAATTCATTCAAGGAGCCCAGAAATACAAGGAAGCAATTACAAGTCATTCAGTTACTTGAGATTATTCAGACCACAAGTCTATAACAGACAATGTTCATATTATTAACAGTTGTATACCAGAACCTAGCACAAAACCCAGGACACAGTAAACGATTTTGTTGATAGAATATCAAAATATAGATGCAAAAGCTATAATTAAAATATATTAAACTCAAAGACAATTCTTTTACATGATTAACAGTAACTAGATCAATGAATCCATGTAACCTTTTCAAATACTAAATGGGATTTAATCTTATATAGGTGTTTACTGTGTTGATTGAGATTTCCTTCTTAACCCTGTATTATGTAACTTCATCAAATGATGATATTAATGAAAGATTTAATTTGCCTTCCAGAGCTCAGAATTGTGTGACTATTATCTAATCATCATTCCTCTTGATTAATTCATTGTGACCAGTTAAAATAACCCCTCCACACATTAGCTATACCCATTTTACAATAATTACCTGTCCAGTGCAAGTTTTTTCATTTCAAAAGCTGTTTTCACCTTTTCAATTTCACTTTCCAGGTCTTCAATTTTACTATCAAAGAAGCATGGACAAAAGAATTTCAGCAACATCAGAAAAAGCCATTACTGAATTGTATAAAGTAAACCTTTGGTAAACTAGGACCTTCTGAGATATATACACTATGTTAAGTTCTTGATAAGGAGGATGTCAGAAAGTACTAATATAGCCGTTCACATACATGTAAGTATACATCTCATACTAACAACTTGTCAACAGAGGCATGACAAATTATTTGGAAAAGTAAAGGAAACGTAAATGAAAAGCAATGTTACAAGAGAGGCAATATGCTATCTTAGTGATTACCACAAATAAAACTTAAAAAAATGACGTACCCTTCAATTTGCTTTTCCTGCATGATTTGTTCTGGAGTTTTTTCTTCATCTACAAATAAATAATGTTTTGAATTTAGTAACATTTTACAACAATTTTGTTTGTCAAACAGAAACAAAATTTAAGCCATGCAAATCAAATGTTTGCATTTAGTTTTCAGACTATGAAACAACTGAAAACAATTTTAATATAGTTTATTCAACACAATAGACCCAAAATATTATCATTTTGACATGTAATTAATTTAAATTTACTAGTGAAATATTTCATAATAATTTTTAATGTGCGTATTTTACATTTAAAACTCTTCCCAAGGAGGACTAAGCAGATTTCAAGTGTTAATCAGTCACATGGAATTAGTAGCTACCATACTGGACAAGACAATTTTAGGAGATAAAAGGGAGTAAAAGCAAATACTTTTTCACTGTGAAATGTCCATATATTAGCAATTAGAACGAAAAAGTTTTAAGTACCATGTACAAATGCATCTAAAACCCTGAACAAAATAAAAGTGTATGACCTCTACAATGAAAACTACCAAATACTGAAATGGAAAGATACACCATGTACAAGTATTGGAGAATCAATATTGCTAATATAATAATTTTCTCATATTAATTTACGGGCCCCAATCAAATCTTAATCAAAATTCTATAAGGCTTTTTTTTCTTCTATAGGAATTTATAAGCTGATTTTAAAATCCACACAGAAATGCCAAGGACCTGGAACAAAGTGATTTTGACAAAGGAGAGCAAAGTTGAAGAACACAGAATAACCTTTATCAAGATTAACTATAAAGCTACATTATGGTTTACTGGAAAGACAAATATCTGAAGAGAACAGAGAGGAGTCCAGAAACAGGGTTATATAGAGACACATGGAGAAAGGTAACTCTTTTCAACAAATTGTTCTGTAAAATTGGATTTCTATATGAGAAAAACGAATCTTTAGCCTGACCTTACACTACACACAAAAATTAACACAAAAATGGCTTCCCCGGCAGCTGGCAGGGGTCCCACATGCCCCGACAGACCCTTCCTGCAGTGCCCGCTGCTCCCCTCAGCAGTGTATTTTATCACTCTGCCTATTCTGTTCCCTGCTCTGGCTCTGGTGAATTCTCTCACCCTCCCGCACTTCTAACTGTACCCAGTGCTTGTATAAATAAATAAATAAATCTTTTAAAAAAAAAATAACACAAAAAGGATCACAGACCTTAATATTAAAACAAAAAAGCATAAAAATTCTATAACAAAACATAGGAGAAAGCCGTTGTGACATTGAGGTAGCCAGAGATTTCTTACATAAACTCAAAAATTACAAACCACAGAAGAAAGATAAATGATAAATTGTACATCATCAAAATTAAAACCCTCTACTCCTCAAAAGACACTGTTAAGAAAATAAAAAAGCAAGCAACAAACTGGGAGAAAATATCCACACTAACTAGACATTTATGAGAAATGGGACTTGATTTATATATAAATAAGAATGCCAAATCAGTAAGGCAACAATCCAATTGAAAACTAGTGGTAGGGGGCCTCCCCAGTGGTGCAGCGGTTGAGCGCTGGGCTGAAAAGCTGGCCACAGCCTCTGCAGCGCCGGTTCAATCTCCGGCCACCAGCGAGGGTCCCACATGGCACAACAGACCTCTCCTGCCACACCCGCTGCTCCCCTCAGCAGTGTATTTCATCAGTCTGCCTGTTCTGTTCCCCGCTCTGGTGAATTCTCTCACCCTCCCACACTTCTGACTGTACTCAGTGCTTGCATAAATAAATAAATAAATCTTTTTTTTTTTTTAATGGAATTTTCCATATAGGGAAAATAAGGACTTTAGGAGGTTGTAGATTCCTTAATTACTTGCATTTTAGCTCTAATGTAACCTTCAGAGAAGCATCATTATTCTACCTTGCTTCATAATCACCTTGCATGTTTCTTTACCTGCTTTGCTATATAAGAATGTAAACTCCATAAGGGTAAAATCTTGTTCAACATCGCATCTCTATGCCTAACATGGTGGCAGGGACATATTAAACACTCAGGAGTGAATGTAAGAATACCTATAGGGCCTCCCTGGTGGCGCAAGGAGTTAAGACACAGCCTATGAAGCAGTCCCCAGCCTCTACAGCACGAGTTTGATCCCCCGGCAGGTCAGGGAGCAACCCACATGGCGCAGCAGACCTCTCCTGACTCACCTGCTGCTCCCCTCAGCAGTGTACTTCAGTCAATCTGCTTGTTCTGTTCCCCACTCTGTCTCTGGGGAATCCTCTCACCCCCCACACCTCTGGCCTGTACCCCAGCTCTTGTATGCATAAATAAATAAATCTTAAAAAAAAAATACCTATAAAGATAATTCCACAATGGTCCAAATTTTGAAAAAACCTTTTCTTTATACCCTGTTCTCCAAGGATAAAGATTATCCTTTTTTATTAAATGGGCTTTCATGTCAAGAAAAGCACTGGCCATTTCCTACCTCTCATCTCTGAGATAAACATTAATTTAATACAAGAAACATTAGCTTTGGGAACAAGGAGACCACCAGTTGTTTCAAAGGGAGGAAAGTGACCAACAGACATCTCTGAGGTAAGCATTACTGATATAATGCAAAGGTCAGAGCTTTGGAGACAAGAAGGTCAGGTTTAAATACCAGTTCTACAATTTCTATTTATAGTAATCAGAAAAGAGGCCAGGTGGCCCACTTTATAGTACTTTTTTTTTTCTTTTTCAACAAAATGACTTTAGAATATTTGTGACCCATGCGCTTATAAATCAAGTGGCAACAGATGGTCAGAAGATGTAATTCCATTATTTATTATTTTCTTGGTTCCTGAGATTTTTTGATTCATGATTTTCAAAGGAAAATTTAATTTTTCTGTGTTTAGAATAAGAAACTGCCACTTACAACTTTAAGTTGACCTCCCTTCTGCCTATCATTTCTATAATCCAGTATTTCTCCAAGTAATGGTCTCACATCACTTACTTAACAATCATTGGGTTTGCCAATTTGATTTTCAAGTTGTTGATAGAACTTGTTCTATGATCCCTTCAGCCCAAGGGATTTCACAACTCTGACCAAAAGAATGTAAATGCCCTGCATTGTTATTTGGCTGTTTAAAATATTTTTTTCTAAATCCCTAACTAGTTCCCGAGGGCTTGAGTAAGCCTGCTTTCAGTCTTCCTACACGGTATAGTATTGCATTTTGCTGCCTCTCCTATTCCCTAAATAATTTTTTGTAAAGCTGATTTCCTTTTCCCTAAAGTTTTGTTCACCACCAAATTTATACAACTTTATCTGAAAATGAAAATACTTACTTGCATCAACCATTGATTTATATTCCAAGAGTTGTTGTTTTGTCTGTGTTCTCAGTCTGAAAAGAAGAGAAAGTGATGTTTATTCAGGTTTTATTCACCACTGTATTATAACCTAACTCCTAATTTTTTGGGAAGCAGATGCAACTAAATGAGTACAAATAAACTCAACATTAAAGTCTTCCAGTAGAGCTTATTTTACTTAAAATGGACATAAAGAGTTTTAAGGATTCAGCGGAAGCACAAAATGGAATATAGTGGGGAAAAACAGTATCTATGAAGACGTTAAAAATGTGATTCTCAATATATTCTTAATGAGCCACACCCAAATGGGCCTCCATGAAAACTGCTACGTAAAGAAATAAATCAAAATAGTGAAACCTACAAACACTGTGTTACAGATTCTCTATTCCTTGGATTTTGCTGCCTCAAAATTGTCCTATGATATATTGAATCCAAAATCATACATAAACAAAGAAAAGCTATGGGTAAAGTGGCAATTAGTTATTAAGTTGTACTTAAGGGTTGCTTCCAACTTACATAGCAGTTTCATAAAGCTGAAACTATTTTTATTTGGAGACCTATTTAAGTAGCTAAGAAACACGGAACAAATTTTTTTAAAGCTCCATGGCCAGTTCCTTATGTTTCAAAATCTTAAATTAAAAGGACAGGTTAAATAGGTGAACAAGACAACTGAAAGAATATTTTCTTTCTAGGCAGAGATGGAAATGGGACTCGTACGTCTTTAATATTTAGTATTTCATATTGTAGGTAGAACAGAATTTTTAAAAGGAGGTTTATTATTAGTCAAGGCCTTCTAAAGCTAAAATACGGTTATAAGGCTTATCTCTCCCAATCCTAATTTTCCCCCCATAAAATTTAGATGGTAAGACTGCAAATTTTTTTTTCTGTAAAGGATCAGATAATAAATACTTTAGACTTCATTAGTCATATAGTGTCAGTTGTTATCACTCATGGGTCCTTGTATTAGGAAAGCTGTGTTCCAATACAAATTTAGGGATACTGAAATTTTTGAATTTCATGTTATTAAATATTTTTGTAATTTTCCCCCCTAACCATTTATTTCTTTTGTTGGTTATTTTTTCCTTTTATCATTATTTATTTATTTATATTTTATTTTATAATTCTTACAGTATTTTTCTTTTTTGCACAATGTATGCATTTTCATCTTGGTTATATTCCCCATACAATTGCACCCCCCTTATTTTAACCCTTATCCCTCCTCTCCCCCCTCTCCCACCCGTGTGTCTCTGGTTTGTAGTTGCTTGTTGATTTTGATTTTTTTACATGAAAACTATTCCTAGCTCCGGGGGCCACACAAAAACAGGCGGCAAGATGAATTTAGCTCAAGGCCTCTCAGTTCACTGGATCAGATTGACGTCCCTTATCAAATCTTCCCCTAGGTACTGCTTAGTGGAAAAATGTAAACACTGCAGTCTCGATAGGAAAATATGAATATTTTCATTAATACCCATTATTCTTGTGCACTGAAAAGGGTCGTAGATACAGGAGAAAGGGGGCAAGGTAACCTCCGTTGCATAGCTCGGGTCTTGGATACAGTCCACCTGTTTGAAAATCCGCACCCTGGGGCGCAAGGGGGAAGGAACAGGGCGATTACAGACCCAAAGGACCCTACGCTAAACGCTTGCCCCGGAGGGTGTCATTTAATTCCCATAACGACTCTACTAGGAGGGTGTCATTTTCCTCTCCCTTGGGAAGGATCGTAAGTCGTCGGAGTGAATGCTGCAGTCACACAGCTACCGGTGACCAGAATCCCGACACCGGATAAACAGAGGGCAGAGCTGAACCACCACGCCCACTTGGCCTCCGCCCTCGGGCCACTGGGAACGACCTGAGAAGCAGGGTCACACGGTCCTCGGGGACGTCTCTCGGGCGCCGGCGACCTGTGGGGGTCCGCCTTCAGCGCCGGAGTCCGCGGGCTCGGAGACTGCATGATCCTCAGCTTGCTCGTCCATTCTAGCGGGCGCGAAAAGCGGCCCTCCCGGGCCTGCACAACACGCCACAGCGACAGTTGTTTTTCCCGCCACAAAACTGACTCCCGGAAGGGGCGGGAACCAGCAGTCAGGCCACGCCCCTTCCGCCCCACGGTCACGTCTTTCCGCCACGGACTGGGATTACTGGGATTGCAGGGATTGCAGTGTAGCACTTCCTGTTGTCCAGGCTGCACTGGTTGAAATCGTTGCAGGCCGCTAATGAAAAGTTCAAAGAACTGGGGGCCTCCCTGGTGGCGCAAGGGGTCAAGATGCAACCTATGAAGCTAACCGCAGCTACTGCAGCACGAGTTCGATCCCCAGCCAGGGAGCTACCCAGATGGTGCAGCAGACCTCTCCTGGCTCGCCTGCTGCTCCCCTAAGCAGTGTGTTTCAGTCAATCTGCCTGTTCTGTTCCCGACCCTGTCTCTGGTGAATCCTTTCACCCCCTGCACCACTGGCCTATACCCCAGTTCCTGTATGCATAAATAATTAAAAAAAAAAAAAAGTTCAAAGAACCAGAAGCGCTATCTCTACGGAACTAGCCACAGGCCTGCAACCATTTAAGCCTCTCCTAGGGTATCGGGAACCGCGCCTGGTGGGGAAGACGGGTCAAAAATGGCCTTAGTCTGGACTGTGAGACCTGCAGTACAAGTTTTTTTGCCCATTTTGGCACATGTTCTAGATCTTCACCTTGGAAAATGGGTGTGTATTGAAGGCTGGTATTGGAGAAACATTGGTGGGTTCTTTAAGGTGACATTTGACCTGAACTCAGGGCTAGACCCCCTCATTTGGCGGAGAAACAAGGTGTTCAGTTCAGAGACATCTGTGGCCTCTCAAGTACCAAGCAGTATTGACACTTGAACCTGACTTCCAGCGTGAAATCCCGTGTGCCCCCAAGTGTCAACCTGTAGTTTCAGCTGGTTATAATTGAACTTTACCAGCTGTGCGGTGATTGGGGTAATGGAGAAAATGCAGGGAACCATAAACAATTGATGCATTTGTCGTTTTTCCTTTTGGTCGGTAGTGTAAAGGACGCTGTCCTTGCAGCACAAGCACAATCAGTCCGGATTTTTTGTTTTCAAAGAAGTGACCTCATAGTTCTTTTTTAACTTTTACTACTTTTTCTGGAATGCCTTTAGCATCTCCTATCAATCTCTTCCTTTCAACAGGTCGTTTATCAGGTGTCTACTGGTCAAATGTGGGAAAAAGACAATGCAATAGTTCTCCAGTCTGAGCATGCATCAAAATCATGGGAGGGTGGGCCTCCCTGGTGGCACAAGGGATTAATTAAGCACAGCAGTATGAAGCAATCTGCAGCCTCTGCAGCCTGAGTTGGATCCCTGGTGGGCCAGGGAACAACACACATGGCGCAGCAGACCTCTTCTGGCTCACCTGCCTCTCCCCTCAGTAGTGTACCTGGGTGGATCTGCCTGTTCTGTTCCCTACTCTGTCTCTGGTGAATCCTCTCACCCCCCTTTACCTCTGGCCTGCACCCCCAGCTCTTGTATGCATAAATAAATAAATCTAAAAAAATCATGGAGGATGGTTAAAAAATTGCTAGATGCCTCATTAGTTGCTGATTTGCGTTCTATTAAGTTTTCATATGATATTGCTGTTGCTGACTAGGGGCGACACTTCGAGAATCATTCTATTAATATATTTTAACAAATTTTTAAAATTACAGAGTAAAGCAAAAAAAGTGAGGGGAGAGTGAGGAGCGTTTCTTTAAAGAAAATGTCCATTACTATAGATGGGATGATAACTACTATCATGTTACTCCTGTGAGATAAATGATTCAAAGCCTAGTATCATTGATCAATGCAGAGAATGAAAGCAGCAACTTCACAGCAAAGATGTATCTGGTGATTATCACTTAACAAGATGATCAAACTTGGTATCACCAGTAGTCTAACAATCTGATGACTCCAGTACCATGCATTAAGTACACATCACCTATGTTCTAGTCTAAGGTAACTATGAAGAAACAATCACACAAGAACTATAGACAATAATCTGGACAACTCCTCCTAATATTTTTTGAACCATTGCATTGAGGAAATTTGAATATGTTTTGCATATTATATATTTTCCTAGTGTGATAGAGATATTGGTTATTTAGAAAAATAATCTTGATTCTTGAAGTTTGAAGGTGAAATTATCTTGACAGCTGAATTTTACTTTCAAATGGCTTTGAAAAAGAAAAGGAGCTTGTGTATATATACGTATTGGTGTGATTAACAGTTACTCCATATTTTCTTAGCTTAAGTATATATATGTTTAATATTATTATAAATCACTACTACTTTGCTCCTATTAAATATTTACAGAAGTCATCAAATACTTTACTACAAATAAGACTAAATTTCAAAAAGGCATTTTTGGGCCTCCCTGGTGGCGCTAGGGGTTAAGCACCGCATTATGAAGTAATCTGCAGCGTCTGCAGCATGAGTTCGATCCCTGGCTAGCCAGGGAGAAACTCACATGGTGCTACAGACCTCTCCTGTCTCACCCGCTGCTCCTCTCAGCAGTGTATTTCAGTGGATCTGCCTGTTCTGCCCCCCCACTCTGTCTTTCGTGAATCCTCTCAACCCCCCGCATCTCTGGCCTGTACCCCTGCTCTTGTATGCATCTTAAAAAAAGGCATTTTTATAGCCCACACCCCTAATGACTTTAAATGACTAACATAATAGTTGCCTGAGAAAAAGATTAATTATGACAACCAAAATTGACAAAAGAGTTCAGAAACAAAGTATCTGAGAAGAATGTATACTAATTGGGTTTTTATTACTAAAATACAGAAAATTTTTTAAACTAGAAAATAAGAGTTGAAGCATATACACATCTCAGGGTGTGAAACTACTAAAATTAATTTTTTTAAACAAATGGCAAATCAATGAAATTTAAGATGTTTCTTACTACCTTTTTGTAATTGACTTTTAACTTCAATGAATTGTACTCAGAATGTGGGTAAGTATTCTTTGAAATTTGTTGAGAATATTCTAGAATTTAGTACATGTACAATTTTTGCCAATATTTCATGTATCATTAAGTATGAATCTGAATTGTGTGCACACTTCCATTATGTTCATTAAATATTTTGTTTTAAAAAATCCAAAGGAAAGCAAATGGTGAGAATGTAGAAGCTAAAACTATAAAGATAAAAATAGCCCCCAAAACTGATTGTTTTAGAGCATGAATAAAAGAACCGCTGTGCAAGCCTGATCACTAAATAAATTATTTGATATCCAGAACAAAAATGAAGCTGTAATACAGTAGAGATGAATTATAGCATGAATTAGATCTACAGTGAACCAAAAAATTCTAAAACAGATTTTTTTCTATGAATAGGGGAGAAAATCCCTAAATATCACAAAAACCATAGAAAATTACAATTTTAAGAAGTCCCAGGACAAATGACCTTGTAGTTTAACTTAATTGGTTTTCAATGTATAAAGATTTCAAATTATAAGACACGAAGATGAAAACCTTCATCCACCTTAAAACTTAAAAATTGGCCAAAACCAGAAAAACACTATCAACAAAAACTGTGCCCATTTCCTACATGTGCAAGTTTTCTAAATGAAACATTAGCATATTCAATCTATATACCATGAGGAGCTACTTACTCCACTCTAAAAAAACCTCTAATGTGGAATATTATCAGATTAAAAACAGAAGGACCATGAAATCACAACCTTTAAATGAGGGCCTCCTTGGTTGCGCAAAGGGTTAAGACACAACCTATGAAGCTGTCCGCAGCCTCTGAAGCATAAGCTGGATCCCCCAGAGAGCCAGGCGGAACCCACATGGAGCAGCAGACCTCTCCTGACTTGCTGGCTGCTCCACTCAGCAGTTACATTGGTCAATCTGCCTGTTCTGTTCCCCACTCCGTCTCTGGTGAATTCTCTCACCCCCCAACACCTCTGGCCTGTAACCCAGCTTTGTATGCATAAATCAATCAATCTTAAAAAAAAAAAGTAAATGAAATTCCATAGCTTTGCTATTTAACAATGCCGAACAATATGGAAAAATAGCTAAAATACAGATCACTTAGACTAATAGCAAAAATAATGGTCAATGTACTAAAGAAATAACAGCTCAGAGGGCCTCCCTGGTGTCACAAGGGTTAAAGTCTCAGTGTTATCAATCTATTGCCAGCCACTGTGACATGTGTTGCCTGCTGTTCCCCTCAACAGAGTATTTCAGTAGATCTGATGCCCATTGATGTTTCAGATTATTTGGAAAAGGATGCTTTTAGAGGCAGCTCTCCTCCAAGGCTGCCTGCTGGGAACTATGCAGGCCTCTCTTTTAACGAACTTGTCACTTTCATGTGGTATTGGTGTAAATGGATAAGAATCTTACCTTATACCCCCATCAAATGTACTGAGAATTTTAGATATAAATAGGAAAAACCTAGAATTTAGATGTTTATGGCTAAAGTTCACGTTAAAATTGAAAAGAAGCAAAGAACTACAATAAGTAGATTTGATAATATAAACACTTAAAATGCAAATATAAAAAGATAACAAAGTCAAAGGACAAATTACAAAATAGGAATGGTTAATGTGTTGGTAAGTCAACAATTTATTCAAATAGCCATCAAAAGTATTAACTAAAACAGCAAATAAATTAGGCAATTCTTGGCCAAATTCACAGAAATTCAAGAAAATGACTACCTTAAGTTCTGGCAAAGATGCAGAGAAAATTTAGCACTTTTGTATATTGTTTTGTTATCTGCTAGTAGTACCTGCTGAAACTTTGGAGAAAATGTAACCATCAACAGGGAAATGGTGGAATGCTTTAATAGTATATCCATACCATGAAATGTAATACCCAAACACATACACATTGACATGAACCACTAAGTATACAGAATACCATTTTTTTTTAAAAAGATTTATTTACACAAGCACTAGGTACAGTCAGAAGCGCGGGAGGGTGAGAGTATTCACCAGAGCCAGAGTGGGGAGCAGAACAGGCAGAAATATGAAATACACTGCTGAGGCGAGCAGCCGGCATGGCAGGAGAGATCTGACATGCCATGTGGGACCCTCGCCTTTGGCACGGGATCTCACCGGCGCTGCAGAGGTTGCTGGCAGCTTCGCAGCCCAGCGCTCAATTGATGAGCCACCAGGGAGGCCCTGGAATACCATTTTTTTATATCTCTGTAGCAATTTATATGCATGTCTGTTTATAGAAGGCCTGGAAGGATACATTAAACAATTGATATCCTTTCTAGTGTGCAGGTTGACAAAGTTATGAGTGGCAAACAAACTTTTAGATACTTTTGCATTTGTTTTGAGGATTTTTTTAAAGATTTATGTATGCCTACAAGAACCAGGGTACAGGCCAGATGTGCAAGAGGGTGATTCACCAGAGACAGAGCAGGGAACAGAACAGGCAGATTGACTGAAATATACTGCTGAGGGGAACAGCGGGTGAGACAGGAGAGGTCTGCCGCACCATCTGGGTATCTCTGCGGCCAGCTGGGATCAAACCCATGCTGCAGAGGTTGCTTCACAGTGCTGTGCTCAACCACCTGTGCGACCAGGGGAGGCCCCATTTTATTTTCTTTTTTTTTTTTTTTTTTTTTTAGAGGCAAGCTTTATTTATTTATTTATTAACACAAGCACTGGGCACAGTCAGAAGCGCGGGAGGGTGAGAGAATTCACCAGAGCCAGAGCGGGGAGCAGAGCAGGCAGAAGGACCGAAGGACACTGCTGAGGGGAGCAGCGGGCGGCAGGAGAGGTCTGCGCGCCATGCGGGACCCTCCTCCGGTGGCCGGGGAGCAGCCGGGGATCGAACCGGCGCTGCAGAGGCTGCGGGCAGCTTCACAACCCAGCGCTCAACCACTGCGCCACCGGGGAGGCCCTATTTTATTTTCTTAACCAACAAAAAGTTAACTAAGTTTTGAATATAGAATTTTTTTCTAGTGAAAAAGTTGGTAATAGCTAAAGGTGAAAATTAGTGGCAACAACGCATTTGGAATTATGGCAGCAAGCACCAAGAGAAATGAAACAGGCAGCATTAGGGATCAAGTGGTAGACATTTACTAAGTAGAACTAAGCAGCAGATTCTCCAAAATGACTGGGCTAATAGGCAATATGCCCTATGGGAATAAGTGTTTTTAGTGTGTTCACCTCAATCATTAATACCAAGATACATACAACAAGAAACAAGAGCCAAATACATAAGCAACAGTTATATACATTTGTTGCATTCCCAGGTAAACTGAAAGCATTTTTTAGATCCCCCCACCATACCTTTAAGATAACTTTTAGATTTATTCTAGAGTAGGAAGTAGCCATGAGTAAAGGTATAGGTAAAAAGGACCACAAACTTTATTAAAAGTAAATGAACATAATATGTACAGATAGCACATGGTGCCAATTTTATTTGCAGATATAGTACTCCCAAGTCAAGTTAACATATAGTACTCCCAAGTCAAGTCACAAGTTACACTTTTGCTACAGCTTTAGCTAAATCTTGAACTATTACAGAATTCAACTGTGCCAGAGTGCTGACTTTGGCATGCTTAGATGTCGCATACTTGTTCTTAATTGTCTGAAAGAGAAAGGCATACTAATTAATGGAAAAAAAACATAAGATCTAATTATATTCACTTAAAATATCAACTTAATAATATACGCATTTGCAGGCAAAAGCCAATTATTTTCACCTTTTCCAACATTCTACAGTACACAGCTGACTGACTTACCATGTGCTTTGTAAGTCCACGATTCACCATGACTATATTCTTAGCCAGGTGCTGCATCACAGGAAGAAGGGATTCTTCAGTGTATGACAGGTAGTGTTGTAGAGTTGGTGTCTAAAAACAAACGTTAATGTTAAAAATGCTCCTTAACAATAGTTTTCATAAAATTCCTCGATGTTATTCAATAGGGTAGGGAGCTAAATTATGGATGACTCACTATAATTCAACTTCAAGACAAATTGAACTTAAGACTCCCTTCTATCCCAGGTCCTCTTTTTTCCTTGTTTCTCTGGATCCCCTGCTTAAACCTATTATAAACTAATGCTCAAACCTAATTGCACTATAGTAATTGCTCATTTGTCTACCCCAAAGCTAGAATCTTAAGTTACCTGAGGCAAACTCTCTCATTCAGTTTCATGCCTCAGTAGCACACGATAGGTAAGAGAATTGGTTAAACCCATGAATATGAATGAACTTCTAAAGATGTTATTTGAGTAATACGGGTGTCTCCAACTATGAGGACTAGCAGTTGCTGTTTTCTCAAAGCAGTATTCAAAGATGAAATTAGGTAATCAAATATAAACACTTTATGCTGAAAGACATCACAATTAAGATACCATTTTTAATCATTCACTGGCTAGATTCCATATTTAGGAGACATTTAAATTGTAATTTAATGAAAAAAAGTTCTGTAATCAGGCAAACACATTTTATAATGTAAAAGCTTATGGTGACCTATTCCTGTGTGACAGAGCTTACCCATTCACCATTGTCAAGAATTTTCAGAGCTAAGCAAAAAGCTCCTGCTGCAATTTGAGAAGGAGGAAAGTGCACCATATCGTAATCCAACATAGTTAATTCCATCAGGTATTTGGCCAAAGTATGTTGCTCAACATCAACCTGGAAGAAAATCCGCAGGTCACTGAGCTACTTTCAGAAAATTCCTTATTGGCAATAAGCAGTATAGTATGCCTATATTTAAACAAATGTTTGACTACTAACTCTCTAATGCAATTCCCCATGGGAAGACTTAAAAATAATATTAATATGCAACTTGACTAAAAACAACAATTATTTTTATACTTCCTCATGTGGTTAGCTAGTTAAATTTGATTGGTTTGGCCAGCAGTATTCCTTAAATGTACCATACCGAAAGTTTCTCAAGAAATCTATACCTCTCCAATCTTAGAAGCTCTCCGAAGGAAGTGCAGAGGCAGAGGGCGACCCAAGCCAAAATTTAAAGCTCTTAAAATCTTCATTTCCATCTGTCTAATTTGGTGCTTAGTGTAAGTGTTGTCAGTCACAAAGGCAAAATCTCCAATTTCTGGAGGGTACATTTCTTCGTATTTGCTTGCTATAAACATGGCAGTAACACCAACCAGCTGCAGCATCTTCTTGGGTACACAATTATTCTGCAATGTAAATTTCAATTGTACGAGAATAAGTAATATGTATTTGATAAAGCATACATAAGAGCACTGAAGGAGGGGGGAAGGCACTTCCATAGCAAAATCTCAATTTATGATACCCTATCCTCTAAGACAGATTTTCAGCTAGGACCCTAGAAGTGAGAATCATCAATTACTGAATTATGCTCACCTGCATGAACCGATCAATAATGGAAACAGTCATGTACATAGTCTCCTGCAGCAACCTGAATTTCATCTGAACCTGTACCAGCCAGTCAATTAGGATGGCTCTCATGTTTCCAGTGACTTCACGACCTAGTAGGTATTTTGGTCTAATGGCTTGCTCCTCCTGCAAAAGAAATGTTGATTATTCTTTGCAGCAAGACTCCATGTCACATTTCTGACCAGAAATAACAGTCCCTACACAATAGCTCTGCAGCATTTATGATCAACCAATTGTTAAATCCATACATATTCCTATGTTCACTACAAACAGCTTCATCACTGAGGAGAAAAAGAAAGCAAGCATTAAACAGAACAGTGTGACAGGTGTTTCATATTGGCAGAACTCACCAGAGCTCCTGCTGGCACACACCCTATTTCCACTTGCTCCAATAAAGACACCTTATGATCATCTCAAATCTTTTCAGTTAAGACTCTAAGCCCAAACCCTGTGGTTTTATGAAGCAGAGAAAACAGCAGCAGCCGCCAGACATCCTTGCCACATTCCTGCTCCAAGGTACAAATCCTAAAAACACCATAGCTAAGAACCATTAAGGACCAGCACATACATACACTCTTCTGAAGTTAGAACACAAATTTAAAAAAGCACCAGAAAGGGAGTGAAACCCTAAGCTGACTAGTGCTGCTAGCAAGAAGTCTGATTTGCAGGATAATCCTATAGAAAAATGAAGATGCCTGAAAGAACCAGGCAAGACACTGAAGATGTTAACTGATAATGCTGAGGTATGAATGCATTATAAACAAACAATTGGGTAAATTTGATAATAACTACATAGTTTGTTGTTAGCTTCTAGTAAATTTCAGAAATGGGATTAAATGGAAGAAAACCAACACCTTACGTTTTGAGTGTTCTCTAAGACACAAGGAATTATTCCCTTGATGTCACAGAGAAATCATCCATATTGACCCACAATGCCTTGTGATGGAGGTGAATATAATTTTTCAGCATTTTCTCCACTACTATCTACCTCCTGGGTATTATCCTCCTTAAACCCAAACTGTGGTGGATATAAACACATCATTCAATCTGTGGACTTTCTATTAGAAAGAGCCATGGTAGTACCATCTCTCACTTTGAAAGCTTATTTGGAGGTTCTAACAGGGGAGCACAACTACTATATACCCTTAACTGAAGAAGGGTCCTCTCTATTCAGGGAAGGTAATTCTCTTCTACCGAGCTCTTAGCTTTGAGAGGGACACACATGGAGTGGTGAGGAAGGGGACACCCACCCAATCAACCCTGGATATCAATGGGGTGACAGATGTCGCAGCCAGATGGCTCTCACATCCCCGAATCTCACTTTGAATGTTCCCTTTACTAAAGGACAAAGACTTTACTATTTGTCATGTGACTTTGTTTTTGGTAATCAATTTAAAAGTGGAAAGCTGCTCATGTCCTACTTGAATTATAAACTGTGAATGGAAAATATTCTTAGTAACGCCAGATGCAGTTTAGACAAAAACAAGACTCAAGCAGTAACACTGACCTCAAGTTGTCTCAGATAAGCATAGATATCTTTCACATATTCACTACAAAGGTTTGGATCAGCTCCATCTTCTGCATCCACATCATTTACTGCAAGAATTACATCAGAGAAAGCCTGACACAGATACTCTTCTGCAGGGGCACATCCAGATGTTTCCATTGGACTTGGAGAGGGAGTATCAACCTTGAAAACAGAGCGATATCTCAAAACAACAGTAAAGTGGAATGTTCACTGTAGTTTGGAAGTGAAGATGAGATCAATGATACCAACTCAAGAGACTATCTGCTGAAAAGACCACAAAGGAAAAGTACCTTCTTGTCCAATTTATTTTATTTCTCTTCAGGAAATGATTAATATGAAAGTGAAATGTCAACTTAAAGTGAGCCAGTTTGAATTCAACAGAACCGAAGCACTCACAGATAAAAAACGAAGCAAATACATTTCTATTCAAGCTGTTCTAAAGGAAACGCTAGGTAATGAATCTGTCAGCATCATGTAAATTTAATTCAATTGAATGAAAGTCAGTCTTTAGTCTTTATTTCAAAGTATGTACTTCTCACCGCTCAGGAAAACATAAGTTCTGTCCTGATTTCTAAACACTGACTTATTTATTTTTTAAATATTTATACAAGAACTGGGGTACAGGCCAGATGCGCGGGCAGTTGAGAGGATTCACCTGAGACAGAGTGGGGGACAGAACAGGCAGAGTGATGACGCCATGTGGGACCCTTGCTGGCTGGCCGGGATCAAACTGGTGCTATAGAGGCTGCAGGCAGCTTCACAGTGTGGCGCTCAACCACCTGCGCCACCAGGGGAGGCCCTAAACACTGACTTTGTTATCATTCATTATATCCTGCAAGATGCTCCCTTTACCTTAATGTTCAAACATTTTCTGAACATCTTCAAGTCAAGCTCTATGCCAGGCACTGGCTTTATGGTGTCCTCAAGGGGCCTTGCATTTAAAAGAGATAATAAATGAAGTAAGGCCATTAATTCTAGAAACAATGGCAGGTATGCATGAAGTTAAAGTTTTAGTAGTTGATGATTGAGCTGTTTTAAAGGATGAAAAGATTATTAGCTAAACATAAGAGAAGGTGGGGATAATGGCATTCTGAATAAAAGGGGATACAAAGGCAAGAATTAGTATAGGGCTTTTTAGGGAAATCTCAGGTAGTTTGATATGGCTGATTAAAGACTGCACGTAGTACAGGTTTCATGAGTTATGTCCAGGTCAATGCTAAACACCAGCTTCAAATCTCTTATCCTTATGTAAAAAATCCTTACGTATCTTTGTTCTTGAGTGAATGACTTTTATAACCAGTTTTAACAAAACTATTAAAATTAGAGGTTCAGAATACATGTCATTCCAATTTTAGCAAAATAGCCTCTTCCAGATGACCTGTTTTTCCTTCACAGGGTTAAATACACTTGTATACCTGATATTTAATAAAAAGTAGTGTTTTGAGGCTGTTAAGTCATCTCACCTGCTGTTAGAAGAGCTACATTTCCTTTCTCCTTTTACATCTTCATATTTTCCAATATTATAGGTTTACTATTCAGTGGTCACGTTAGAGTTAAAAACTCAAAGAGAACAAACTGTTTCAGTTAAATTCTAGGTAGAGATAGCTTATACCAAAGACAACTAAATCTTTATTTAAAGCAGTTACTAATCAACACCATTAGACAAAGGGGACAAATTAAAAGCATAGGTTCCAAAGTCAGACAACTTGGGTTTGAAACAATGTACCACTTATTAGATACGTGACTTTAGAAAAAATACTTCTCTAAGCCATTATCTAAAAGGTGGAGGAATAATACTAGCTAAAAAGAGTGTATATAAGGGCTCCCTGGTGGCGCAAGGGGTTAAGAAGCAACCTATGATGCTCTCTCCAGCACTGCAACACAAGTTCGAACCCCAGCCAGGGAGCTACCCACATGGTGCAGACCTCTCCTGACTCGCCTTCTGCTCCCCTCAGCAGTGTATTTCAGTCAATCTGCCTGTTATGTTCCCCACTCTGTCTCTGGTGAATCCTCTCACCTCCCCAGCTCCTCTGGCCTATACCCCAGTTCTTGTATGCATAAATAAAGAAATCTTTAAAAAAAAAAAAGTGTCTGTAAATACCATGGGATTTAATGCAGGTAAAAGTGCTGGGCAGTGCCTGCCGCATGGCAAAGCAAACAATGTTCTATTATTACTATTTATTCAAATGTTATTCTATGCATCAAAGAAATGATGGAAGGAAATAGTTATAATAGCCTCTAAAAGGATAAATAAATTTACCAAAATAGGCTCAGGAGAAAGTTTTTCTTCTTTAACAGGCTCAGATTCCAGTTCAGGATGAGGCTCAGATTCCGGCTCTGGTTCCACCACAGGCACAGGTGCCTTTTCCAGAGGTTTTGGTAGTTTTTTAGCCATCATTTTCCCAGCCGCTAAAGTTTTTGCTTCCTGTAGATGAAAGGGAGAATGGAATGTTTCTCCATGAAGGGTCACTGTTGACAGTGAACGCTTAAAGACAAGTTGGCTCAGGATGATAATTACCTTTTTCAGAGGCATTTTGCCCTGGGGCTGTTCACTGACTTTGTTTCCGATATCTCCAAGGGCTGTTCTTGGCCTCAGCCCGGGTTTGGAAGCTGCAGCAGAGGCCACAGGCACACGCTTTGCGCCTGCCATACTAATCTTCGCCTTATTTTCACCATTAATTTTCGTGTTCTGAAATAAGCAAGACCATTTTGAGAGCTGACCCAGCAAGGCTAGAGTAAGCCAAGGGTTAATTGTGGCGAGGTAAGGGAGGCCCCCGGGAGGAAAGCCAGCAGTAAAGGAATTCCCAGGGGAAACCCCCCCCCCCGACCTTCGCCGCGGCAGTGCCAGTCAGTTTTATCCCATTTGCCAGCATGAGATTGCCAGATTAGTCCCCGCCGGCCCTAAAATACCACGCATTTGCATTTGAAAGGAAATCGAAAAAGCCTTCAATTGCTGGCACCTTCTTTCAGGGAAGGGAGTCACGCAGCCGGTAGCTTCCCCCTGGCCCTCCATCACCTTTTTAAAAAGGTTTCCCGTCGTCCATCCACCTCCCGCCCCCCGCAACATTTATCCCAGGCCGGTGCAGCTCGTTCCCACCTTCCTCCGTTCCCCAAATTCCCTCACCATGGAAGAGCCCCCACCCCCAACCTCACCCCCAAATCGCCTCCCCGGGTCGCTCCAACCCCGGGTCGGGGGGAGGGCGACTACAGCAGGCGAAACAGGGCAAGAGAACACGCAGCGAGCGGGGAAGGCCGCGCTGCCCACGGCCCGCGGCAGCTCACCCTGGTGACCCGCAGCGCCATGGCTTCCTCTCCCCGGGCAGCAGCTCAGCGGCGAGAACAGAGCGGGAGCCCCAGAGCAGCCCAGGACCTGCACCCACAGATCAACAGCCGTTCCTCCGCAGCACGCCGGGAGCAGCCGCCTCGCCTTAGGTTTAAACCCCGAACCGCTCCCTCCTTATTGGCCTGTTCGTGGCACTCGCTCCCTTCCCATTGGCGGCTGCCGGTTCCTCGGAGAATGCGTTTCCAGGGCGATCCCGCGACGACATTCGAGAGGGGGCGGGGCAGAGCGAGGCTGCTCCGCGCGACGCGGGGCCGGGACGTCACGTGACCTAACTCTGCGCCTGCGCTCTCTGGACCGCTGCGGGGGCCCCCGGGAGAGGCGCCGCCCAGCTGGACCCGCCCGGAGAGCGCTTCGCCTGAGCCTGAGAACCGGGTGGCCCCGGGAAGGTGACAGTGAAGCAGCTGCAGTTTGCGATGCGTTTATGCTGGGTGGCTGTGAAGTTGTTATGAATGTAGTCTTGCCTTTTGTTAGGCCTCTCCACGGCGGTATTTGATATATGTAAGAGCCTTTGATATACTTTTCAAAAGCACCTGGGATGGAGGAATTGAAGTTCAGAGAAACTTTGGGTATCCTTCCAGGATCCCAGGTTAGACAGAGGTTGTGCGTTTTCATCTGTGAGGTTTCTACAACAGCAATTGTTTTAAGAATTATTGCCAGCTTCCTAACCTGTCAGATCCGTAAACCAAATTGCTTCCCCAAGTCAGTCCTTTCGTTTTAGCTTTTTATTTGAAAATAATTTCAGACTGATGAAAGTTGCAATCAAAAATATTACAAGGAACATACATATACGCTTAACCCAGATTCACCTATCCTTACATTTTGGTTCTTTTGGTTTTTATCATTTATTACATCAGTCTCTCTCAACTATACACAATTCCCCCCCCCCTCATTTGAGAGTAAATTATATAGGGTTAGAGAGATAGATTTTGACTCTTTATCTCTCAATTCTTCTGTGTTTCCTAAGAAAGATAGTCCCTTACATAATCACAGTATAGTTATCAACTTTATAAATCTATTTTGTTAAAACTTTTTGTTTTTAAGATTTATTTATACAAGAACTGGGGTACAGGCCAGATGTGCAGGAGGGTGAGTGGATTCACCAGAGACACAGTGGGGAACAGAACAGACAGACTGACTGAAATACGCTGCTGAGGGGAGCAGCCAGTGAGACAGGAGAGGTCTGCAGTGCCATGTGGGATTCTCACCAGCCAGCGTGGATGGAATAGGCACTGCAGAGGCTGCGCTCAACCGCCTGCGCCACAAGGGAGGCCCTATTTTGTTAAAACTTTTTTTAAAAAAAGATTTATGCATACAAGAACTGGGGTACAGGCCAGAGGTGGGGCCTATGTGTGAGAGGATTCACCGGAGATAGAGTGGGGCACAGAACAGGCAGATCTACTGAAATACACTGCTGGCGGGAGCAGTGGGCAAGACAGGAGAGGTCTGCTGCACCATGTGGGTAGCTCCCTGGCCGGGGATTGAACTTGTGCTGCAGTGGCTGTAGATAGCTTTATAGATTGCGTCTTAACCCCTTGAGCCACCAGGGAGGCCCCTTGTTAAAACTTTTTTTTTTTTTTAAGAATCTGGGTTGCAGCAAATACTGTTTTTTTTTTTTTTTAATTAATTAATTAATTTATTTATACAAGCACTGGGTACAGTCAGAAGCGGAGGAGGGTGAGAGAATTCACCAGAGCCAGAGCGGGGAGCAGAGCAGGCAGAAGGACCGAAGTGCACTGCTGAGGGGAGCATCGGGCCTCAGGAGAGGTCTGCACGCCATGTGGGACCCTCGCCCTGTGGCCGGGGATCCAACCAGTGCTGCAGGTGCTGCGGGCAGCTTCGCAACCCAGTGCTCAACCCCTGCGCCACGGGGAGGCCCCCTTGATAAAACTTTTTTATTTGACCTACTTTATATTCCGGTTTTGTCAGTTGACCTAACACTGTGCTTTATAGCACTTTCCCTCCTCCAGTACATGATCCAATCTCAGGACAGATGTTACATTTGTTTATCCTGTCTATTTAGCCTCCTTTAATCTGGAATGGTTCCCAGTTTGTCTTTTATCACACTGATGTTTGGAACCCTTTCTACTATTTAAAAAATAGAATTTTCTTATTTTTGTTTGTTTGATGGTTCTTATGATTTAAATCGTAATGTATGATTTCTTGTGATTGAAATGGAGGTTATGCATTCCTAGCTGTTACATCTTTTTCTTGTGCATCAAATCTGCAAATACTTGATAGTTGTCTGCCATAAGTAAGCTTAATTTTATCACTTGGTTTAGAGTTGCATGGTTTCTCTACTTTTTTTTTTTAAAGATTTATTTATTTATTTTTTTGTACAATAGCTGGGATACAGGCCAGAGGCGCGGAAGGGTGAGAGGATTCACCAGAGACAGAGTGGGGAGCAGAATAGGTAGACAGACAGAAAGCACTGCTGAGGGGAGCAGCGGGAGTGACAGGAGAGGTCTGCCGGGCCATGTGGGAATCTCCCTGGCCGGCCGGGAATCGAACCTGCACTGCAGAGGCTATGGACAGCTTCACAGTGCTGCGCTTAAACTGCTGCGCCACCGGGAGGCCTCTCTGCTTTTTTTTAGCTATTATTTTTTTCTAGCAACTAATACATTCTCTTGGGGAGACACTTTAAGAACAAGTTTCACATCATATTTTCCCCTAGGTTCCAATGTACTCATTGCAGCATTAGCTTAGAAGCTGTTGAAATTGTTTAATTGCCATGGCTTTATCTAGTTAATAAAAAGTCACAAGTTTTGATTGACCCTAGGATGACAGGCCTTTATGAGACCTAATTGCAGATCCCTTTCTGACCATTGAGCACTGGAACTTCTTTATTTATTTATTTATTTATTTATTTATTTATTTAATAGAGGCATGTTTTTTATTTATTTGTTTGTTTGTTTGTTTGTTTTGTTTATACATGCACTGGGTACAGTCAGAAGACTGGGAGGGTGAGAGAATTCACCAGAGCAGAGCGGGGAGCAGAGCAGGCAGAAGGACCGAGGTACACTGCTGAGGGGAGCAGCGGGCGGCAGGAGAGGTCTGCGCGCCATGTGGGACCCTCCTCTGGTGGCCGGGGAGCAGCCAGGGATCGAACCGGCGCCGCAGAGGCCGCGGGCAGCTTCGCAACCCAGCGCTCAACCGCTGCGCCACCGGGGAGGCCCTGGAACTTCTTTTAAGCCAATAGTTCTCTGGAGTGTTTTGTCCCATGGAGACATTTGGCAATGTCTAGAGACACTTTTGTTTATCACAACTGGGAGGATGCTGCTGGTATCTAGTGTGTAAAGATCAGAAATGCTGCTAAACATCCTATAATGCATTGGTCAGTCCATCCTCTCTCCCCAACCCTACCACAAAGAATTGTAAATAGTTAATAGTACAATAGTGCCAAGCTTGAAAAATTTTGCCAACTATGTCTATACTTATGGACTCATTTCTATTGAAAATGCAACCTATACTTAATTAGCCTAAGTGTCACAGATCATATCCTTTCTTCAAAAATGCTTAAAAACGTATGATTTTTCTCCTCACCAGTATTCCCTCTCCTGGCCAAGTTTATTTTTTTTTAAGATTTATTTATTTATGCATATAGGAACTGGGGTACAGGTCAGAGGTGCAGGGAGGTGAGAGGATTAACCAGGGACAGAGGGGGGAACAGAACAGGCAGACTGACTGAAATATACTGCTGAGGGGAGCAGCAGACAAGACAGGAGAGGTCTGCTGTATCTCCTGGCCAAGTTTATAGTATCAATTACCTAGCAGAGATTGTTCTAAGTGCTAGAGCTACAACTCTGAACAAACAACTCTGAACAAACAGATGAGATCCCTGCTGTCATAAAGTTTATATTCCAGTAGGAGAGAGCAGACTAAACAAGTAAATGTATAAATAAAATGAGTAAAAATCAGATATTTTTAGGTTCTAAACAGGGAATGAAAAGAAAGTGACTTGGTAAGTACTTGGTGATCAGAGATGGTCTGAGAAGGTGACATTTAAGCTGAGGCTTTAATGACAAGAAAGAGAATATTCCAAATAAGGGGAAAAGCCTGTGATAATCCAATGATAGAAATGATCTTGTCAGGTCTTCAAAAAAAAAAAAAAAAAAACGCCAGTGTGGCTGTAGTATAGAGAGGGAGGAATAGAGGGAGATTAAAGAGCTAGGAAAGAGAAAGATTGTGTAAGTCCTTGGAAACCAAGATAAGGAGTCTGGGTCATAATAAGGCCAGTGAAAGCCTTTGGAGAGTTTTAAGGCAAGGTGTAGCATGCTTGTATCTTTAAAAAAGATTACCTTAGTAACGTGGAGAGAATATATACATATAGATTGCAGAAGAGAAGCAAGGGGAACCACTTTTGCCTGGGAGCCCAGGCAAAAGATGATGTCTAGGATGGAAAAAATTATTTTCAATTTTTAATTCTGTCCAACCAACAGCCAAATAACATAGAATGAAGGCATTCTTTTTATTTTATTATATTTAAGGCATTTTATTTTTACAAAGTCAAAAAGGGATGAGTTCAGATTGTATTTTGAGGTAGAGATGCTGGGTATTGATGGCTTGAATGCTTGGAATGACAGAAAGGAATCTAGGATGAATCCTAGGTTTTGACTTGAATAATAAAACAGAAGACTAAGAGAGGAGTAGTTTTTAATGGGTAGCAGGGCTTGGGTAGTAGATAAAAATTCTGCTACCTTTGGATTATTTAGAGATATACAAGAGGAGAGGTCTCCTAAGAGAGGTCAGCAAAAAAACTAAAGTTTCCTTTTGCTCTAAATAGTATGATGCAGATGAGGTCATCTAGAAAAGGAATGTAAAGAAGAGTAGAAGTCCAGGAGCAAGACCCAGGGCTCTTCATATTTAAAGATTAAACAAAGTGGGAAAAATCAGTTAAGAAAATTGTGCAAGAACACCAGAGAGATAGGAGGCCAAATTGTGATGACTCAAGAGACAAGCAGGGCTTCCCCTGGTGGTGCAGGTGCTTGAGCGCAGCGCTGTGAAGCTGTCAGCAGCCTCTGCAGAGCTGGTTCGATGCCGGCTGGCCGGCGAGAATCCCACATGGCGGCAGACCTCTCCTGTCTCGCCCGCTGCTCAGCAGTGTATGTTCAGTCAGCCTGCCTGTTCTGTTCCCGGCTCTGTCTCTGTGAATCCTCTTACCCTCCCGCGCATCTGGCTTGTACCCGGGTTCTTGTATGCATGAATAAATAAATCTTTTTTTTTTAAAAAAGCAGTATTTTACACAGGGAATACTGTTTTAACATGGCAGATTGAATATACACATTTTTTTTTTCCAGAAGATAATTATTAATTTAATTTTTTTTTAAATAATAAATTTTATTTTTATATTCCCCATACAATTGCAGCCCCCCATTCTGGCCCCAATCCCTCCCCTCCCGCCCCCGCCCCCCAAAAAAGTGTCTCTAGTTCATAGTTTTTTGTTGATTTTGATTTTCACTTTCTTATAGTTATTCATTTTCCTGGTCCCTTATTTAAGTTTTCTAGAGTCCTGCTATGAGTGAGACCATCCGGTATTTTTCTTTTTCTTTCTGGCTTATTTCGCTGAGCATGATCCCTTCCAGCGCCATCCATGTTGCTGCAAATTGCATGTGCTTATCTTTTTTGAATGCTGAGTAATATTCCATGGTATATATGTACCACATCTTCTTGATCCAGTCATCTATTTTTGGGCATTTGGGTTGTTTCCAAAGCTTAGCTATTGTAAACAATGCTGCTATAAACATAAGGGTGCAGGTGCTCTTTGGAATTGATGTTTCTGTGTCCTTTGGGTAAATACCTAGGAGTGGAGTTGCTGGATCATATGGAAGCTCTATGTTTAGTAGGTCAAGAAATCTCCACACAGCTCTCCATAGTGGCTGGACCAGTTTGCACTCCCACCAACAGTGCAGAAGAGTTCCTTTTTCTCCACACCCTCGCCAACATTTGTTGTTGCTAGTTTTTTTAATATGTGCCATTCTCACTGGTGTAAGATGGTATCTCATGGTAGTTTTGATTTGCATTTCCCTGATGACAAGTGATGTTGAACATTTTTTCATATGCCTGTTGGCCATTTGCATTTCCTCTTCAGAGAAGTTTCTTTTTAGCTCTTCTGCCCTGAATATACACATTTCTGTTTCATCTTTCTTTAAGACTGTAAAAGGATTTTTAAAAAAGCATAAACTCTCAAGGATGGGAGAAGAGATAATAATGACACCAATTTAGAAGCAGGAAAGCTTCTAAAGTATCAGACCAAGAAAACTGAAATCTAAGCTGGCAGTGAAAAGCCAAGATGCAAACTAATTCATGTTATAGACGCCAGCAAGTCTCAGGAATTGGAGGCACCAGCAGCCTGTGATGTTTCTGACAGTGGTGGTATAGGTGAAGCTGAAAAGAGTTGGTTGATACCCTACACAGTTGACATTGTAGCTGCTTCTTGGTCCTGGCAGATGACTGGAGATTTTTTTTTCTGGAGAGCCAAACTAAAGGAACTCTGAGTTTCAAAGCCCAGACAAGCTAACAGGGAATTAGTGAAATCCTTCACGCCAAATAGTGAGACCTCTAGTTCTTTCTCCTATTCAGTCTCCTAAATGTTGGCAGCTGGATTTAACTCACACTCTAAGTGAGAGGGGAGCATGGTTCTTTGGAAAATGGACCAATTCTAAAGAAAAGTTTTAAAAGTACTGATGGTTAAGAAGGGTGCCCAACAAAATAATTAGGTCACCTTAAAGTTATGCTTCCTTTGACATGCTTGCACCCTGACCCAGAGCATCTAATCAATATTTGAATATGACTCTCAACTATTAACAGCTAGCCAAGAAGCACCAGACATTTGAGGAAATCCTCCAACTTGAAAGAGAGCAAAACAAACAAACATAAAGGAAACTCTAAATGAAAAAACAATTCAAGGAGAAAAAAAGCTAAAAAAATATATACAAAAGATATCATATCATCAGAGAAATAACAGATCCATAAGAAAATTTTAAAAAGAGCTATGGGACATTAAAAAGATGATCACAAACATTAAAAATGCAATACCGGGTTTGGAAGAGAAAGTTAAGGAAATTTCCCAGAAAAAAATGGACTAAAATATAAAGAGACAGACTGTAGAACAGATAAGAAAATTAGAGTAGCATTGCAAAAGGTTAAACACAACTAATAGGAATTCCGGAAAAAATTCAGAGATCAGAGGTAAAGAAATTACTAAAGAAATAACATGGAAACTTCCCAGAACTGAAGGACATGCCTTTCATGACTCTATCTCTGAGTGCACTGCACAATAAATCAACGAAAGACTCATCCCCTGGACTGCTGACATGTAACATTAAGAGTAAAGTCAAGGGCTTCCCCGGTGGCACAGCGGTTGAGCACTGGGTTGCAAAGCTGTCTGCAGCCTCCGCAGCACCGGTTCGATCCCCGGCTGCTCCCCGGCCACCGGAGGAGGATCCCACATGGCGCGCAGACCTCTCCTGCCGCCCGCTGCTCCCCTCAGCAGTGTACTTCAGTCCTTCTGCCTGCTCTGCTCCCTGCTCTGGCTCTGGTGAATTCTCTCGCCCTCCCGCGCTTCTGACTGTACCCAGTGCTTGTACAAATAAATAAATAAATCTTAAAAAAAAAAAAAAAGTTTAAAAAAAAAAAAGAGTAAAGTCAAGATCATAATTGGAAACAAAACAGAAATCATACAAAGGATCCGGAATAAAAATGGAATTGGACTTTTAACAGCAATGTTGTAAGCTAGAAGATTATAAGGGAAAATTATTTTCAACCTTTAAAATTCTGTCAAACCAACAAACAGCCAGGTAAAAAAGACAGAATGAAGGCATTTTCAGATTTATGAAGTCTAACATTTTATCCAAAGTCTAAAATTTATTACAAAGTCTAAAAATTTATCTCCCATGTACTCTTTCTTAGGAAGCTATTAGTCTCCCAGACTATGTATAGTCTCTCAGAATAAGAGTAAAAATTAAGAAAAAGAGGGGCCTTCTTGGTGGCACGGGGGTTAAAGTCTCAGTGCTATCAAGCTATTGCTAGTCACTGCAGCATGAGTTTGATCCCAGCCAGGGAGCTGACCTACATGGCACAACAGACCCCTCCTGTCTGGCCCGCTGCTCCCCTCAGCAGTGTATTTCAATGGATCCTCCTGTTCTGCTCCCCACTCTGTCTTCGGTGAATCCTCTTGATGGAGGAAAGGAAATACAAGGAGAAGAACCTAACTCACACAAGGAGGTAGGGGTAGAAGGGATTAGCATAATCCATTAACCCAGTTATAGAAACCAAGACCCTTAGGCATCAACGTCCAGATCAGAAGGCCCAACACCCAGAAACTCTCAGACTGCTATAGGAGCACAAACCATTCACCCACAAAGATGAGCTCCTCCCTGAAGATGATAAAACCTAATGCAGCCCTCACAACAGGCAGCACTCTGTCTGCCCACCTGTGACTATACAGGTGCTTCAGTTCACCAGCTCTCTCCCTCTGCAGGGCAGCAGCCTCCTGCCTGCCTGTGACCTGTACCTGCCGGGGCTTCTTTTCACTGACCCCCTCAGAGGAGCCAGATCTCCTCAAAGCCACCCGCCTGCAACCATGCAGGCCTCTCTCAGCAAACCTGTCCATTTCGGAGCAGCTCTTTCTGCCCGCTTGTGTCTATGCAAGTGTCTTTATTCTTCTGTCTCTTTTCCTAATAAACCTGCTCTTTAAATATGACTGACATCTCTTTCTCGTGGAGAAACTTGCCTGGGAAACGCCGCGTGCTGCTGAAATGGGAGCTCTGGTGAAACCTTTCCTAGAGTAAACTCAAGAACCCCGCACTCCAAACCCACAGACTCCAAAAACGACAACACTCTCATCCCCCACCCCTCTGGCCTACAGCCTAGTTCTTGTATGCATAAATAAATAAATCTAAAAAAAAAATGAAGAAAAAGATGTGTGTTCTCAAAAACACAAAAGAAAGAAAAAGGGAACTCCCAGGATTTAGAATGTGCTCTATTGGCACTGTTCTGTAGATCTAGAGAGCAATCAGTGCATGCTGGAGTAAGAACAGCAAGTATGGTGGGCTCTAAGTGGGGCACCTCCAAGCCAAAGCATGAAAATGATGGATGACCTGATGTTTTTGAACCACTGATCTGATGCACTTTTACAAGGCTAGACAATCAACCTTCATCTGATTACAGGCCTGTGGTTAATTTGTAACCTGGTATTCTACTACCTTCCTTCCCCTGCTCTTAACCTTCCTAATCATAGGTTTATAAATCACCTACCCAAAAGCCAGGATTATGCAAAACTGAGCTACTAATGGGCTTACTCAATTCATTCCAGAAGGAATTAATTTTCTTGCCATTGCATTTCCAACCCTGCCAGTTCAATAGATCTATCAAATGCCACTTCAGCTGTGAAAACTCATCCTTTTCAGCTAAAAGTATCCTCTCCATTTACTTGATTTTGCCACTCCCCTATGGCACCAAATCTCTCTAAATCTTGAATTATAGTTATTTATATCTTTCCTATGGTAATAAGCATATTGAAGGGAGAGACTGTGTCCAATTCATCTTTTACCTTACATCTCAAATGAACAAATAAGAGGCAAAGAAAATGTTTCTAGTCTAAAACACCATCCTTTTTCACTTGGGTTTTGGCAAAATCCTTCCAACTTTTTCCTGTTCCTACTCTCAGTCTCCTAGCTTGATCCTTTTGAAACTCATCACCTCAAATTAGGTCCTTACTCAAATCCCTCTACAGGCTTTCAGCGTCCTGTTATACCATATGTCTAATCTTGCTGCTATCACACTCGTTTTCTTGCTGTTCTTCTAGCATGGTGAGCATCAAATGCTTTTGCTCTTAATATTCTCTCCGTTTAGAAAGGTGGGCATTAGTAGCATATGGTCTAGGATACTAGACACTGTTTGCCTTCTTACTTAAATCGGGTTGTAAAATCTTTTTTTAAAAATTATTTATTTATGCATACAAGAACTGGGGTACAGGCTGGAGGTGTGGGGGGGGGAGTGAGAGGATTCACCAGAGACAGAGTGGGGAACAGAACAGGCGGACTGACAAAATACACTGCTGAGGGGGGCAGTGGGAGAGACAGAAGTCTGCTGCGCCATGTGGATGGCTCCCTGGCCGGCCAGGGATGGAACTTGTGCTGCAGAGGCTGCTGACAGCTTCACAGTGCTGTGCTTAACCCCTTGCACCACCACGGTTCTAAAATCTATAGAGAGCCTCACTTGAAATCAGAATGTCTGGCTAGGAAAGTTGTCTTTATCACTTAATAGTTATGTGATTTAGGGCAAGTTAATTAGCCTTTTTTTTGCCTCAGTTTCTGCATCAGCAAAATGGGGAAATCATTATACATATTTATTACTGAGAACAGTGCTCATCTAGTACATAGTAATACTTATTACAACCTAAAAATTTTGTAGATTAGTCTGTCTCCTCCTCTTGATCACAATAAACCTCAGCCCCATCAAGGCAGGACTTTGTTTTATTATCATTTTATTCTTAGGCTCCCAGAGCAGTGTCTCTCTATTTTTAAAAAAGATTTATTTATGCATACAAGAACTGGGGTGTAGGCCAGAGCTGTGTGTGTTGGGGGTTGAGTGGGTTCACCAGAGACAGAGTGGGGGAGCAGAACAAAGGGATCTACTGAAATACACTGCTGAGGGGAGCCGTGGATGAGACAGGAGAGGTCTGCTGCACCATGTGGGTCAACTCCCTGGCCAGGGATTGAACTCATGCGGCCGTGGCTGGCGATAGCTTGATAACACTGAGACTTTAACTACTGCTCCACCAGGGAGGTCCAGAGAACAGTGTCTTGGTATAAAGGACTTCAGTAAGTTTTTGTTGAGTATGAATGAACTTACTGAATATTTATAAAACCATAAATAAGCTATTGTTATTTTTTAAAAAGTAGGCTTTCTGTAACTGAATATTAACAGATGTAGCTATTGTATTTTGTTGCAGGCCTCTATGGTTTTTTTTTTTTTTTAATTATTTTTTTTTTTCTTTTAAAGCTTTACCACAGCACCATGAAGCTGTAGATGCTTATGCATTTTTTTTTTTACAGAGGCATGTTTTATTTATTTATTTGTTTGTTTGTTTATACATGCCCTGGGTACAGTCAGAAGCTAGGGAGGGTGAGAGAATTCACCAGAGCAGAGCGGGGAGCAGAGCAGGCAGAAGGACCGAGGTATACTGCTGAGGGGAGCAGCGGGCGGCAGGAGAGGTCTGCGCGCCATGTGGGACCCTCCTCCGGTGGCCGGGGAGCAGCCGGGGATCGAACCGGCGCTGCAGAGGCTTCGGGCAGCTACGCAACCCAGCGCTCAACCGCTGCGCCACCGGGGAGGCCCCATGGTCTTTAAATTGATATGAAACATAGTCATAAATGGAACATAGTCATGAATGGAATTTTTCAAGATTTTTTCTTGAAAAAAATCTAGTCAACTATACCACATTGTTGAAGTAGCTGGGTTAAAACAAACTTAATAATTGATAACACCAGAGTAGTAGGAGAAAAAATGCCCCTGTGATTATGTAAGGTATTTAACACAGTGCCTAGCTGTACTAACTTCCAAATAAATAATTATTAGCAAACTATAAAAACACTTAAAAAAGAAAGAATATTATATGAGGTCAGGAGTCTGGCAAGATGATGGTAGAATGGAAATGCCTGTGTGCCTCCTCATTACAGTCAAATAATTTGCATCAGAAGGAAATCAATAACCCCTGAGAGGTAAATGGCAATGGTAGCACACATCAGAAACAATGTTCCAGCAATAAGGGACAGGAAAAGTTTGACCTGTGTTTATAGCAATACTGTGAAAGTAGAACCTATAGGAAGAAGTGCCAGATGCTGCGCAGGGCGCCTCTACAGTTATTGACTGAGGGGCACACAACCACATCAAGGTCTTTGGAGAACTGGCACTGTGCTGGATAAGGCAGGTGCAGAGAGTTGGCATTTAGGACTGAGTCCACAATTGGATACTTGTAGGAGCAGGGGTGCAGAGTGATGATTATTGGGATGAAGCGAAAGCTCCCAATATAAAACAGCCGTAACCTGTAACCTGTACCAAGGGACTCAGATTGAGCACCTATTACTCCTCATAGAGAATGCTACTACTTGTAGCCTGAGGCTGGGATATTAAAAGCACCAGCCATTCCCTTACCTAAGGCTAAAACTGAGAAAAGAATTGAACATTTTCACTAACTTGAGTTTAACTACCTGTTAGTAGTAGCAAACACTCCAGGGTAATGCTCTGCCCTGGAAAAGAAAACTCCTGGCTTGTAACCCTTCTCTACTGTAATTCCTGCACCACACTGCATTCAGTGCTCAAACGCAGCCTAAAAGTGGAAGCTGACATAAGATTACATGAGACACTTAGACCAAGGAACTGGCCTAAAGGAGGGTAAGCATTGTGGAACCCCATCACACAACTCAAGTAGGATACTTGAGTATCTGATGCTCACTGGAACAGTCCTTTGGTAACGTACTACCCCGGTTTCTTTATGCATGTCATCCCTTACTGAGATGTTTTCCAATCAGTTCTCTGATCATGTTCAGACAAAGGCAGCAATCTGAAATTTATAAAAACTAAAAACGAAGAGACAGAAAACATGTTATAAATGATGGCGCAACAAAACCCCCAGAGAAGTCTCAGTCCAGCAGAACTACAGACTATGCCTGAGGAGGGGTACAGGGTAGCAGAGCATAGAAATAGAAAAAACAATGGGTGATATAAAACATGAACAGAGTAAAGACCAAAAGGATATGAGATAGTCACAAATAGATTAATGGTTCTTAAAAATATCATAGCTGAATTAAAAAACAAAGTAGAGAGCCTCAACAGCAGACAAATGCAAGCAGTGGAGAGAACTGGTGAGCTTGAAAACAAAATGTTGGAGAACACACAAATAGAAAAGCAAAGAGAAAAAAAGAATTAAGAAAAATGAAAATGATATATGAGCCCTTTGGGCTACCTAAAGAGAAGTAACATCTGTATCATGTGATCCCAGAGAAGAGAAAGATAGAGGTATAGAAAATATGTTTAAAGAAATAATACTCAAGAACCACCTCAGTCTGGGAAATAAACCAGACATCATGATCTAAGAAGCCCAAAGAGTACCAAACAAAATAATAGACAAAAGAACACATTGTAGGGCCTCCCCTGGTGGCGCAGCGGTTGAGTACTGGGTTGCGAGGCTGCCCACAGCCTCTGCAGCGCCAGTTCGATCCCCTGACACTGGCGAGGGTCCCATCAAAAAAAAAAAAAAAAAAAAAAAAAAAACAGAACACATTGTAATAAAACCGTTGAAAGTCAATGACAGGGACAGAATTCTGAAAACATCATAAAAGGATAATTAAGAAAACACCAATTAGACTATCAGCAGGCTGTTCAGTAGAAACACTACTTGCTAGTAGGAAGTGGCAAGAGATATTGAAAGTATTTAATGAAAAAGATTTCCAGTCTAAAAATCATTTATTGAAGTGAAAATAACATACAAGATAGAAAGAAGGGTATGGAGGTATACTGACACAGAAAAACTAAAAGAACTTATCAACACCAAGCTGTATATGAAAGAAATTAAAGGGGCTATTTATAAAGCAACAGGATAACAGGCACCTATGTTGTATAACATGGAAAAGGAGGAGAGTAACAATGTGGCCAATCAGAATGAGTTTGAGACCACACTGTCCAATGTGTCACAAAAACAGTCCATCATAAACTAATCTCAGTAGTATTCAAACAAAAAAATTAATAGGAGTAAACACATGAGATGATGGAAATTGAACCTAAATAAAACATAAAAGGTCTGAAAAATAAGAAAAGACACTAAACAAAACAAAGCAAAAATGGCAATGAGCACTTATGTGTCAATAATCACTTAAATAGGGCCTCCCCGGTGGCGCAGCAGTTGAGCACTGGGTCGCGAAGCTGCCCGCAGCCTCTGCAATGCCCGTTCGATCCCCAGCCGACAGGTGAGGGTCCCACATGGCGCGCAGACCTCTCCTGCCACCCGCTGCTCCCCTCAGCAGTGTACTTCGGTCCTTCTGCCTGCTCTGCTCCCCGCTCTGGCTCTGGTGAATTCTCTCACCCTCCTGCGCTTCTGACTGTACCCCAGTGTTTGTATAGATAAATAAATCTTCAAAAAAAAAATCACTTAAATATAGTCTGAATTCACCAGTCAAAAGGTGTTGGGTGACTGAATGGATTCAAAACAAAGCCCAACAGTCTGCTGTTTACAAGATATTTAACTTACCAATAAAGACAGGCACAGACTTAGAGGTAAAGGTTGTAAGACAACACCGTAAGCAAATGGTAAAAAAAAGTCAAGGGGCCTCCCTGGTGGCGTAAGGGACGCAGCACCATGAAGCTATCCACAGCCACTGCAGCAGAGTTCAATCCCGGCCAGGAAGGTGACCCACATGGCCTAGACCCCTCCAGATTCACCTATTGCTCCTCTCAGCAGTGTATTTCAGTCAGTCCTCCTGTTCTGTCCCCACTCTGTTCAATTCCCACTGTGTCTCTGGTGAATTCTCTCATCCCCCCACACCTCTGGCCTGTACCCCAGTTCTTGTATGCATAAATAAATAAATCTAAAAAAAAGTCAAGAAAAGCTATTCTTATATCAGATAAAATAGACATTCAATTAAAAAAGATGCACATTACGTGATAAGGATCTAATATAGGATGAAATAACTCATATAATATATACACTGAAAGAGGACTAAGATATCTGTCAATTACTAGTGCAGCTAATGAGAGATATTGGTAACAAATACTATAGGATTTTAATACTCCACTTATTACCATGGATAGATCAACAAGACAAAGAATAAATAAACAACAGCCTTAAATATACAACAGCCTTAAATGTGGAGCTAAACCAAAAAGATTTAACAGGTATCTAAAGAACATTCCATCCAAAAAATCTGTATACACATTTTTCTCAAATGTACATGGAACATTTTCAAGAATGGATCATATGTTGGGACGCAAGTCAGTTGTCAGTAAAGCTACAAGGACAGTATTCTGACTATAATGCCACAAAGCTAGGAATCAGCTACAAAAAAAAAAAAAAAAAATCAAGGTAAAACTAAAAATACATGAACACTAAGCAATATGCTGCCTAATAGCAACTAAAAATGAAGATAAAATAATCAAAACTTACTTTGAGACTAGTGAAAAAGAGAACACCATTACCAGAGTCTATGGGATGCAGCAAAAGCAGTCTTCAGAGAGAAAATAATAGCAATATAAGTCCACATTAAGAAGAAAAAAAAAATTGTGACTTCCTGGTGGCGCAAGGGGTTAAGCACTGCACTGTGAAGCAATCCGCAGCCTCCGAAGCCACTGCAGCACGAGTTTGATCCCACGGCCAGCCAGGGAGCAACCCACATGACGCAGCAGACCTCTCCTGACTCTCAAGCTGCTCCCCTCAGCGGTGTATTTCAGTCAGTCTGCCTGTTCTGTTCCTCACTCTGTGTCTGGTGAATCCTCTCACCACGCGCATCTCTGGCCTGTACCCTAGCTCTGTATGCATAAATAAATAAATATTGCCCATTTAAAAAAAAGATTTATTTATGTATACAAGAGCTAAGGTACAGGCCAGAGATGCAGGGGGGTGAGAGGATTCACCAGAAACAGAGTGAGGAGCAGAACAGGCGGAGTGACTGAAATACACTGCTGAGGGGAGCAGTGGGTGAGGCAGGAGAGGTCTGCTGTGCCATGTGGGTTTCTCCCTGGCCGGCCAGGGATCGAACTCTTGCTGCAGAGGCTGCGGAATGCTTCATAGTGCTGTGCTTAACCTCTTGCGCCACCAAGGATGCCCTAAATATTGCCCATTTTTTGACTGGATTATTTACTTTGTTTTTGTTGAGTCTCATCAGCTCTTTGTTAGATTTTTGTGCTCAGTCCTTTATCATTAGTGTTATGTGCAAAAATTTTCTCCCAATTGGTGGGGTGCCTCTTAGTTTTGGTTACTGTCTCTTTTGCTGTACAGAAGCTAAAATGTTCAACATCATTTGTAATCAGGGAAATACAAATCAAAACTACAATGAGATACCATCTTATACCAGTGAGAATGGCACATATTAAAAAAACTAGCAACAACAAATGTTGGCGAGGATGTGGAGAAAAAGGAACTCTCCTGCACTGCCGGTGGGAGTGCAAAACTGGTCCAATCACTATGGAAAGTTATGTGGAGATTCCTCAACCTGCTAAAGATGGAGCTTCCATATGATCCAGCAATTCCACTTCTAGGTATTTACCCAAAGGACACAGAAACATTAATTCAAAAGGGCACTTGCACCCTTATGTTTATAGCAGCATTATTTACAATAGCTAAGCTATGGAAACAACCCAAATGCCCAAAAATAGATGACTGGATCAAGAAGATGTGGTACATATACACAATGGAATATTACTTAGCAATCAAAAAAGATAAACACATGCCATTTGCGGCAACATGGGTGGAGCTGGAAGGGATCATGCTCAGTGAAATAAACCAGAAAGAAAAAGAAAAATACCAGATGTCTCACTCATAGTAGGAATTTAGAAAACCTAAATAAGGGACCAGGAAAAAGACTAATTACAATAAAGTAAAAATCAAAATCAACAAGCAACTATAAACCAGAGAAACACTACAGGGTGGGGCAGAGGGAGTAGGATCAAAACAAGGGGGGAATGGGGATTGTAAGGGGACTATAATCAAGATGAAAATGCACACGTTGTGCAAAAATGAAAAATGATGTAAAAATATATAAAATTAAAAAAATAATAAAAAAATAAAATTTAAAAAAAGAAGAAAAAAATCAGGCCTCCCTGGTGGCGCAGGGGTTAAAGAAAGTGCTATCAAGCTACCACCAGCCACTGGAGCAGGAGTTTGATCCCCCACTGGCCAGGGTGCAACCCACAAGGCACAGCAGGCCTCTCCTGCCTCTCCTTTCAGCAGTGTATTACAATACATCTGCCTGTTCTGCTTCCCATTCTGTCTTTAGTGCATCCTGTCAACGGCCTATACCCGTTATTGTATGCATAAATATCCCTCAAGCAACTTGAAAAAGAGGAACAAACAAGCCCTAAGATAAGGAAGCATTTCTTAGTACATTTTATGATGTACATTTTATGATGTACTATTTAACAATACCCAAAACCAGATAAAGACAGCACAAGAAAATTTTAGAACAAAATCATTACGTAAAAGGACAATAAATCTGTATTATGAAAGATGTAAAGTTTATTCTAAGGGGAAATCACCAGCTCCAAATTGGTAATGAAAGAAACTAATGGTTGGAGAGAAAGGGAGAGAAATTAATCTGTTTAACAACTGCCACTCTTTTTGAGGGAAATGATCTATTAAATAGGCTTCTGTTTTAAGTATTTAGACTTATTAGTACACTTAGTATATAATTATTGTCTTAGAATGCTGATTTTAAAAGAAAAAAGACAGATTAATGAAAACTACATTTGAAGTTAGGTTTAAAATAATTCCTCAACTTTATTTAGCCCTTTTTAACTTTCACTTCATTTTCATATACATTATTCCTTTTCTTCTTCATAACCTTGTGAATTTGAGGTTTTATTCTGATTTTATGTGTGAGGAAAAAACAAAAAACCCGGAGAGGCTAATTCACCTAAAGTTACATATTTTGTATGAGCTGGAGTCAACTTTCTGGGGCTTCCAATACTTGACCTTTCCTGGTTCCCACCTGCATCCACTTTAACCTTCTGCTTCTGTTTTCTTTCTCATCTTGAAATCTCTCAATTATATTAATTTTCCTGCTGTGCATATGCCTTCTAAGGGAAATGACAACTTTAATGGTGCAATACTTATTGTACCTATTTTATACTGCATAAAATATCGATATGCAATTATTTTCCCACCACTCAAAAATTTTAATATGTATTGAAGATTTTGAACCAGAAAATATGTAAGAGAAGACAAGGCATAGAAAATAACTTATAACAAACTTCTAAAACCTCTCACATATTAAAACTGGTATGACAAAAATATGATTTATAATACATTTTGTCATTATGGTATAGACAAGAAAATAGTACCCATACTAAATGAATTCATCCTACTTATCAAAAAGAATGAAAATACTCAGATACTTATAAATAGGTATTCAAAAGTTTCTTTTGGAACAACATTCTTTGGTGTTCATAAAACTGCATATATTATATATATATATATCAGTCTTTCAGACTATATATTCAGTGTAAAATGGAAATGAAAAAATATAAATTAGATATTACTACATAAAGTAGTTAGAGGCTAAGTATCTTGATTTTACGGTGCTCAAGTATCTCCAGAAAAGATTTACTCACTAAACTTTACAGTAACTACCTATTCTTTGATATTTCTCACATATCTACATGTTCCAGAAAATAAAAAGAGTTCATCTATTAAGCAGAAAATTCAATTCTGGCAATTATTACTGAATTTTTCCACTTACTGTTCTATAACACATGGAGCTAAATGAAAACATGAAAAGCCCAGCATTACTTGGATACCAGCATGATAAGTAACTTGGAATGCCAGATACAAAACAAGAAATGGAATATTCTGGTTTAGAGGAGAAAGGTAAATGAATAACATGGACACAACTTTTAGTATAAGTTCTTTACCCTAACAAAGTAATTATTCATTTGCAAATATTACCAAAAGTAAAAAAAAAATTTATTTTACAGAGTGGTTGGATTTATAATACATAAAAAATTGTAATATTATAATTCCCTATTTTTACTGCTTATCTCAGATCAGTGGTTGAAGTTTCTCCCAAATAATTTAGTTTACATTTAAAGTGGCAATACAGATTTACTGAATGGATTTAAGTTATAATTAGAAACCAGTTTTATATACAGAAAATCCATAAATATAGAACCTTTATTCCTATTTTATTCTAGGACTATGCAAAAATTTACTAAAAATTTTTCATTTGGGTCTTTGTAATAAACATGTAAATACATTACTTACAGTGGAGGTGCTTTCTAACAAAGCAAACACACAGAAGTAATTTTGGTCTTCACTAAAATCCATCATTATATGTTCACTTTCAAAGATGATGTAATACATCAGGTTCATCAAATTTTAAGATTCTTACTATACACATCATTCAAATAATTTTTTACTTGTACAATGAATGCTTCATTCTATATTTTAATTTCCTTTAAGAAATATTCCTGATCCAATGGTAGGGAGTGTTAAAATTTTTTCACATATAGCAAAATGTTTCTGTACAATTATGTGCAATTTTCTTCCTCCTGGCAATATTATAAATACTGGGTCGATTAGTCTTCATTGTTCATATTCCAGGTGTAATTCTCAAGTTATCTCACATGATGTAAGTACCATCTTTGTAATATTTCATGGACTCCATTTGTTTTGTCATTGCCAGAACATCATGAAATCCAGTACTCAGGCCAGACATATGTTGAAAGTATGCCTCTTTTTCCACTTGAATTGTTAAGTTGTTTACTCCAGCATCTTTTAGTATTCCTGTAACCTGTTATAAAATACACACATTTAGAAGAATTTAGATTAATACATTCAGTGCATGTCTTAAATAATTGATATTATATTTATATAACTACAATCAAAGATGAATCCTTAAAGTGAGGTTTATTATTTAGTTAGTCAAATGTTAGATAGGATATTTTAGAAGTCCAGTAAAATTACTGACCTGACATTTAAAGCAGAAAAGGAAAACAGCTATTGTTCTTAATTCAGTATGTCAAGAATAGTAATACAGGAACTATTTTAATCTTTACCATATTTGTCATACCCTGACAAATTTATATCAATTTAGGGCTATCATTATAACTTATTGATAACCTATTTGGAATCAAGATGGATCATCAATTAAAATTTTTTTTTAAGATTTATTTATGCATACAAGAACTGGGGTACAGGTCACAGGAGCGGGGGGGGGGGGGTGAGATGATTCACCAGAGACAGAGTGACTGAAATACACTGCCAAGGGGAGCAGCAGGAGAGCCAGGAGAGGTCTTGCTGCGCCATGTGGGTTGCTCCCTGGCCGGGGATTGAACTCGTGTTCAGTGGCTGAGGATAGCTTCATAAGTTGTGTCTTAACCCACTGCGCCACTAGGGAGGCCCCATCAATTAAATTTTAAAAAAAGATTTTTTTATTTATTTATGCATACAACAACTGGGGTGTATGCCAGATGCAGAGGGTAGGGGGTGGTAAGAGGAGTCACCAGAGTGGGGAGCAGAACAGGTGGATCTTCTGAAATACACTGCTGAGGGGAGCAGTGGGCCAGATAGGAGAGTCTGCTGTGCCATGTGGGTTAGCTCCCTTGGTGGGTATTTAACTCACACTGCAGTGGCTGGAGCAGCTTGACAGTGCTGAGACTTAACCCCTGGTGCCACCAGGGAGGCCCATAAATGAATTTTTTTAAAATGTAAATTAAGCATGCCCTCTAATTTCTACAACTTGATTTTATTTTAACCATTTCAGAATATAAAACAAATCATGATATAAGTAAAAAGTTAGGTAATCTTTGGCTAGCTAAAAGATGGGTGTTTTTAAACAGTTAAATAACAATTGAAGGTATGGAACTTAGAGTGTATGCAATGTTATGCATGAATTACTTCAATTAAAATTACTTTAAAAACAAAAGATTATTACCTGCTGTACTATTCTTTGTTCCAGCACATCAGATGTGACCTGTATATGAATTGTTCCTGCCACAATATTGGCAGAATGACGCCAAAAATGGGAGTCTCGGTATGATATTAATCCTTCAATTTTTTGTATCTGTTAAATAAAAGGAGGGAGATATAAATGGTCTTAAAGGCTAATTTACTTAACACAAAGTAATCTTTCTGATCTAGGAATCACTATTAAGTGGATTTAAACTAAACTAAACAGAGCCTGTAAGTGAGAAAGGAATAGGAAGGGGACAACTAGCTTGAACTAAAATTGTGTAAAATATTATGAGTCGGGAATGTTACCAGGGAAGGCAGGGAAGTGAATAGGATTACAGATGTCTTTACACTCAATAGCTGCACATCCATTTTCACTTTGCCTATTTGAAATACTAGATATATTATGCTGATACACACATTCATGTTACTTTCTATGCAGAGATAACATGTTCAAATGACAGTGTCCATGATCAAAGAGAAGGGATTAAACATATTTTATAGGCTACCCAAACAATGAAATTTGTCATTGCCTTTTTACAAAACAGCACAACAGTTTTTTTTTGTTTTTATTAAAAAAAAAATTATATAGAAAAACAACTTTAAAAAAATGTCTCTTTCCAGGCCGTAGAATTGTATGTAATCTTTTTTTCTTTTTTTTTTTTTGGGGGGGGGGTACTTTTCTTAATTTGAAGTTTTCTGTAATGAAATAAAATGAAATAAAATATTTTTTAGTGGGATGTACCATTCATTAATGAGAAGGCTTGAGAAAATAACATATTATGGAAACAGTGGATAAAGATGCTGTATCTTAAACATTCAAGATACCAACTTTTCACTAGAAGATCAGAATTTGAGTATGACTTGTCTGTTTAAATTCTCAGTCCATTTTTCTATAATTTTTTTTTCCTTGATGTAAAGGATAGTGAACAGTAAGTCTTTGCCTGTTTATATGTGATACAAATATTTTCTTTTAGCCTTTGTAGTTTATATTTGTCAACAGAATCTTTTGTCAATGGCAATTTTCAGTTATCAAACCTATAGTTTTTTTTTTTTTTTAAAGATTTATTTATTCATACAAGAGCTGGGGTACAGGCCAGAACGTGTGTGGGGTGAGAGAATCCATCAGAGACAGAGTGGGGAACAGAACAGGCAGACTGACCGAAGTACACTGCTGAGGGGAGCAGCGGGAGAGTCAGGAGAGGTTTGCTGTGCCATGTGGGTTGCTCCCTGGCTGGCCGGGGACCGGGGAGCAAACTCATGATGCAGTGGCTGCGGACAGCTTCATAGGTTGTGTCTTAACCCTCTGCGCCACCAGGGAGGCCCAAACCTTTAGATTTTTTCCCCCTCCATTTTACATTCTGGTTTTACTTTAAGTTTATGAAAAAGAGACTTTCTCTACTAAAATATTCTTTCTTTTTAGCAGTTTTATAAATTTTATTGTTTACATATTTAATCCACTAGAAATATATTTTTATATGGTATGGTATAGTGATATAGTTTTGCTTCTCCACCAAGTGGAAATGCTGATTAGGATCTGAAATGCCATCTTTGAGAGATACACACACACATATACACACACATATATATATGAATTCTCTAAGTTCCCTGACAACCTATTTTTAAAACAATTTTTTGTGTTTACTCCTGAACAAGAACAAAACTTAGCTTTTTTTTCCTTTTTTTAAAAAGATTTATTTTTGGGCCTCCCTAGTGGTGCAAGGGGTTAAGATGCAACCTATGAAGCTATCCGCAACCTCTGCAGCAAACTCTGCAGAGTTTGATCCTCAGCTAGCCAAGGAGCAACCCACATGATGCAGCAGACCTTGACCTCTCCTGACTTGCCTGCTGCTCCCCTCAATCTGCATGTTCTGTTTCCCAGTCTGTCTCTGGTGAATCCTCTCAATCCCTCCCCCCCAACTCTGGCCTGTACCCCAACTCTTGTATGCATAAATAAATCTTAAAAAAAAGATTTTTATTTATACAAGAACGGGGTACAGGGCAGAGGCTCAGGAGGGTGAGAGAGGATTCACCAGAGACAAAGCAGGGAGACAAATGGACTGAAGACACTGCTGACGGGAGCAGTGGGTGAGACAGGAGAGGTCTGCCATGTGGGTATCTCCCCGGCCGGCCAGGAATCGAACCCACGCTGCAGAGGCTGTAGAAAGCTTCACAGTGCTGCGTTCAAACCACTGCGCCACCGGGGAGGCCCCAAAACTGTTAACTTTGTTGGTTAGTTGTGCACAACTTTATAATGACAAAACAGAATTCTACTAACTAGTTTATTCTGGAAAATTTTTATGTTTTTATTTATTCTTGAACATTAACTCTTCCAAATAAGCCTCCAATACTGGACTACTAATCTCCCCCAAAACAGAAACAAACAAAACAAGACAAAAATCCCAATGAAAGCAAGTGTATAAAGATTTACATGAAAGAAAATCACCATCTTAGCCATGCAGTTTCCTATCTAAGAAAATGTTTCTATTTATTCAGTGTCTATTTTACGTTCTTTAAAAAAACCTTTATTTTCTTCATATCTTGTTTATTTCATGTTAGGACAACTATACTCAGTTTCAAATGCTATTTTAAACAGAAAATAATTACACACAGAAGAAATCATACAAAGTACCTTTTCTAAAGCAATATGTAGTTCTTTTTCACATTCTGGTGGCAATCTCAGAAGTAGAACTTGACAGGCATCTTTAATCAGTGGAACAACACTTAGGAATATTAATATAGCAATAAAAAGAGAACAGAGGGGATCAGCAATGAACCATCCAAACTGTTCTATGAGAATTGTGGATACGATCACACCAATACTGCCAAGTGTGTCTGCTAAAACATGTAGAAATACACCTAAAAGAAAAAAATAAAAAATATTAACAATTAAATAAAGCACTTCTAATTTAGTTCTTTTATCCATTCTATAAATATTACTTGAGGGCCTCCCCGGTGGCGCAGCGGTTGAGCGCTGGGTTGCGAAGCTGCCCGCGGCCTCTGCGGCGCCGGTTCGATCCCCGGCTGCTCCCCGGCCACCGGAGGAGGGTCCCACATGGCGTGCAGACCTCTTCTGCCGCCCGCTGCTCCCCTCAGCAGTGTACTTCAGTCCTTCTGCCTGCTCTGCTCCCCGCTCTGGCTCTGGTGAATTCTCTCACCCTCCCGCGCTTCTGACTGTACCCAGTGCATGTATAAACAAAACAAACAAACAAACCAGCAAACAAATAAATAAAGCATGCCTCTATTAAAAAAAAAAAATATTACTTGATACTACTGTGTATGTGGCACTCTGTAAGGGCCGGTACCTCAAAATGATTAAAATACAACCACTGTCCTCAAGGTTGTTACAATATAATGGTAAAAAGGCAAGGACGTGGGCGACCACATAGCACAGTATGGTAAGCTTTATGATGGTGTGGGTTTGTCTGACAGAGCCTCTGAGAAACCATACATGAGTTAAGTTTTCTCATTATCCAAAATTTACATTAAAAATTAAACAACCAGAATAATTCAATATAGTAAGTGATAAATACTCCCCCCCCCCCCTTTTTTAAGGAACGATGAAAATTTCCTGGTTCATTTTTAGTGAAAGATCATAATGGCACACTCAGTGTTTTCCTTGCAAGTAATATTTATGCAAATGTGAGTATGAAAAGGACTCTATCATTATAATAATTTATTAAAAATTTGAAATCTATGAATGTGCGCATTTTCCATTACTGATAACTTTACACCTTTTTACTTTTTTCTAATTTTTTAAATTTTTTAAATTTTTAAACAATATTTGCTTCCCCCTACCCCCTCAGATTGAGTCCCCATAGAATTTCCTTCCTCAAGGCACCTGTGCACCATTACCACAGTCCCCTGTGCTCCTCTCTCTCTCCCTCCTCCCCCCCTGCAGTATGTCTCTGATTTATAATTGTCTGTTTTTGCTTTGTTGTGTTTTGTACTGTTGTTGTTATTTTTTTTTATACTGATATCTTATTTGTTTCCCCTATATTCCTGTTATAAGTGAAACCATTCAGTATTTTTCTTTTCCTTTTGGCTTATTTCACTGAGCATAATTCCTTCTAGTTCCATCCACGTTGCTGCAAATGGCATGAGTTTATCTTTTTTGATTGCTGAATAATAATCCATATTGTATATATATCACATCTTCTTGATCCAGTCATCTATTTTTGGGCATATGGGTTGTTTCCAAGTTTTACCTATTATAAATAGTGCTGCAATAAACATAGGTGTACAGGTGCTCTTTTGAATCAATGTTTTTGTGTCCTTTGGGTAGATCCCTAGGAGTGGAATTGCTGGGTCATATGGTAGCTCATTTTTAGTAGGTTGAGGAACCTCCAGACAACTTTCCATAGTGGTTGGACCAGTTTGTACTCCCACCAGCAATGTAGGAGAGTTCCTTTTTCACGACACCCTCACCAACATTTGTTGTTGCTTGTTTTTTTGATATGTGCCATTCTTACTGGTAACTTTACACATTTTTAAAGCCCCAGATTGTTTTTCAAAAATAAAATTGCACCAGGAGTCCAATATTTAATACAAATGAACAGTTTCAATTTAGAACACTACTGAAAGGTAGGACTCACCTCTCATGTTTGCATTCATGCCTCCTCCTGCAGCTCCGTGGCTGTGACCATGCCCATGGTCATTGTGTCCATGCATATGGTGTGAATGGCTGTGATCAGAGTGACAGCTTCCTTGAGAAGCTCCATGGGTATGGTTATGGGCATGGCTAAAGGCACAGATACCAATAAGGTTTACTATCAGTCCTCCAACTGAGACTGGCTAGTAAAAGGGAGAAAAGAAAACTTTTAAATTTGTAATTAAAAAAAAATTTGCTATTTAAAAGTTAACAGAGCACATAAATGGGTTTCTGTTTATAGTAAAACCATCTAAGTTCAGTAAGTAAACCCAAAATTTAAAAAGTGTTAATTTTATAGTTTCTTAGAAGAAACACTTTAATTTTCAAAAACCAAAGTGTTGAGGCCTCCCTGGTGGTGCCAAGGGGTTAAATCTCAGCACTATGAAGCTATCTGCAGCCACTGTAGCAGACTTCCATCCCCGGCCAGGGAGCTGACCCACACAGCGCAGCAGACCTCTCCTGTCTGGCCTGCTGCTCCCCTCAATAGTGTATTTTAGTAGATCTGCCTGTTCTGTTTCCCACTCTGTCTCTGGTGAATCCTCTCACCCCTGCCCCCACACCTCTGGCTGCACCCCCCAGCTCTTGTATGCATAAATAAAATAAATCTAAAAAAAAATCAAAGTGTTGACTAGTAGCAGGATCTGAACTGCTTTCATTGATTAAGAATAAAATGTACTTGGTTGATGGCTTAGGGACAATTAATGTTAAGATTTTCTTTTGTTTATTTTGCTTACTAGAACAAATATCAATTGTACCCAAAATTGCCTTTGTATTACAGGGTAAATTTCAACAGTTGCAAGACAATAAGATAGGAAATTGGTTTAAATAAATAAAACCTTCCTGGATTAATAACAAATAATTAAACCGTAGCATGGAAAAAGCTATATGACATGTAATTCAAAAAGGAAAATAAAGAGACTTACTGTTAACATGTGTGTGTCCAATTCTGGTGGATCAATTAATCTAGCCACTGACTCCATAAACACAAAGAAAGCTATTACCATTAGAAAAAGTCCATTAATAAATCCAGAAAGAATTTCTATTCGGCCATACCTAAAAATGCAGAATATATTTTTAAAAAAGAAAAATGGCAAATATTTTAAAAGAATAAACTTAGGAAATAAGATATCCAACTACATAAACAGTAAAATTAATTATCATGATTTTAAACATCTAATGCAGGACGATTCTTCCATACATATATATTTGTTGAAATTTTAAATATCAAAGTTCTTTTTTAACATTCCTCTCTACACAAATCTTTCCTAATTTTTTAGCAAGAAGTTCTCTCTCTCCCTCCTTTCTTTGAAAAAGAGTTATCTTTCGTCCCTTAATATACTTTTTTATCTTTTGTTATAGCATACAGATTCTGCTTTGTATCAAAATTATTTTGTATTTTTGGCTCATCCATCATTCAAAATATAAAAATTAAAAATAAGTCCTGAATTTGTCAGTCTGTTTAGGGTAGATCTTATCAAAATACCTTGCATGAATCAGGGATTCTAAAATTTGAACTGCATTATTCACTCAGGGAAAATCTACTTCAGGTATAGTTATTTCAAATTTTGAGTACTCCTTCTAACAGTACTCCTTCTTACATCTAAAGATGTAAGTGACCATGCACATTCCATCGATTCAAAGAAACACGGTGGGCAAAGAGCTCAATATTTAACTGATTTTTACTACTTGCCCATAAGATTATTTGTTGTGAGGTATAATGTTGAGCTTACCACCATTTAGTAGTTATCAAAATGCTTAGTTCAGTTCCTCTTATCCACATCAGATTAAGAAAAAATGAAATGCTGAAAACTTAAGAGTAAAAGTAATAAAATTTTATTCCATAGGATGGAATCTATAATTCAGATTTTTCTGTTGTGCTACATTGCCTTGATAGTTAGTGTACCTACCCATAGGAGAAAATTCGAGTTGCTTTCCATCTACTCATCAGAGCTGCAAAAAGTCCCATGACCAAAGCAGAGCAGTCAAAGAGCATATGAAATCCATCTGAGATCAGACCCAGACTATTGGTTAACACGCCATAGAATAATTCCACAAAGGTAAAAAGCTAAAATGTTTAAAAAAAAATAGGGGAGGAGTGTGTTGGGAAATACTGTTGCAAGACAGATTTACCAGAATTTAATCATGAGGACTTTAACCTTTGGTCACCCAAACCTTTTTAAGGTATATATGCTTCTTTAATTATTTAACTAGCATTTATACCAGAAACATCTTTTCATATAAATTGTAAGAAACGAAAAAGTTAAATTAGGTACATCCATCATATAAATTATTTAAAAGGAGATAGTTTTATTTAAATATACAACTTAATAAACCAGCCTATAAGATGTTAGCAGTTTGGTCTGAAGTGAGATTCAAAGGTTTATTTTCCAATAGACAGCTATGCTGAAAATCTTCACCCATGGAGTTATAAAGAGGATTTCCTTCAGGAATAGATGATTATCTTTAGAAATTACTGTATTTATTGATGAAATAGCATAATAAAGCATGCTTCCAAAATGTCTCAAACATTGTTTGCTAACATATTCTCAACATGATCCTACAATCTTTCCAGCACTTAGAGAAAGTGTAATTTTAGACTTTCTGTATCAGAAATTTAGAAATTACTAAAATTGTGCTAGCACTATCAAAAGTAAAAGATTAAGCTTTTAACATAGGCAATTAATAGTTAAAATCCTTACCAGATTCAAGCACAAGAAGTAAAAGATCTGCCTAGAATCATTCTCCTCAAGAATTTGTTTTAGTGATTCTTTAATAAATCTAGGGATCGATTGCGAGCTATGCTGAAAAGCATCACCCATGAAGTGATAAAGAGGTGTTCCTTCAGGAGAATATCCAATTAGGGTACCTTTCTGTCCTCTCTTAGAGGGAGATGATAAGATGTTGGCAGCTAAAAAGAGGAGGGAAAAAGACTATTACAAAAGTTTTAAGAATTGAAGCTACCAGAACGCAACACAGTTTCTGTCAGCAAAAATGCAAGCATTGAACAAATTTTAAAATTAAGTAAATTATTTGAGTATCGGAATTCACAGAAGAAATTTATTAAGGGGAAAAACGCTTACACAAAATGAAGAATATTGCGCTTACTACCACTCCTCCAGACAAGACGTGTTCAGTGCTCTCCTGATGTGCTGCTTTGTTTATAGCTCGAAGCTGGTCTGTTATAGGATGTGTCCAAAAGTTTCCAAAAAGTAGAGCGCTAATAAAAATGGGAAAGGATCCATAGCGGGCACATTTGGAAACTTCCATTTTGACTGAACAAATGGAATCGACATAGAAATCCAGGATCATGACAAAAAAGATAACCGTTGTGAAAGGCATAATGAGAGAAAACCAAGATTCAACTTTACTCTAGAAATTTAAAAAAAAAAAAAAAAAAAAAAAAAAAAAAAAAAGCAGAAATTGTCAATATTATTTGGGTATAAAGTTCACATCTCATAAGATGTCTTAGATTAATCCCTTTATATATAAGCAAATATTCTCTTGATTCAGTATGATTTCTAAAATACCAAAATATAAGAGCTATAAAATATTGGAATTTCCCAATAGTCCCAAGTGATTAAAAAAACAAAAGCATTATTGTTTAATAATTTTATACTAGGTGACCAAAATCATTGTGCTTAACATATAGTAGGTATTAAACTGCTTTTTCAAAAAGCTGATTCTTTGGACCATACTAAAGGGAAGGATATATAAATGTAATAGTACTTGATTTGTATTTTCTATAAATAATATATTCAACGCCAAATAATTTTCAAAAACTGTAAAGAAAACCCAAAAATAATTTAAGACACATGTAACCTCAAATTGAAATAGGATATAATGTACTGAATTAAAATTTATAAGGAGTAGCAATTCATTTTACTGACAACCAATCAATTTCTGTTCTTACCTCCGTTGTTATAGAAAGAACAATGACCCATGGGCACAAGAGAAGCACAGAAACAAGATGGGATAAAGCTTGAAGACGTTTGGCTCCACCAACATCTATAGAGAGCTTTCTGGAAGCTGTATGAAAACCAACTTTACAACACAAAGCCAGTACAAGCAACAAAACTCCACCCTATGAGTAAAATTAGATAACTCTCATTAGAAACATACAGTCTAATACTCAATCCTTAAATACATAATATTTGGAGAAATGTAACTAGAATTTTTCCCATATTCCAAATTATTGAACTACTTAAATGGCAAGCAAAACTGTAATTTACTGATTACTTATTTTTAAATGCATTTTTAAAGTTCTATTTGCTATACTTCTCAGAATCTTTTCATCAAGTTAGCAACAAAGAGGGCCTCACTGGTGGCCCAGGTGTTAAAAGTGTCAGGGCTATCAAGCTATCACCAGCCACTGCGGCATGAGTTCAATTCTGGCTAGGGAGCTAACCCACAAGAGTTCGATCCTGGCCAGGAAGCTAACCCACATGTGCAGCAGACCACTCCTGACTCCCCTGCAGCTCCCCTCAGCAGTGTATTTCAGTGGATCTGCCTGTTCTGCCCCCTACTGTCTCTGGTGAATCCTCTTACACCCTACACCTCTGGCATACACCCCAGTTCTTGTGAGCATAAGTAAATAAAACTAAATCTTATTTTTAAATTTTTTTAAAGATTTATTTATTTACACATACAAGAACTGAGGTATAAGTCAGAGGTGCAGTGGGTGAGAGGATTCACCAGAGACAGAGTGGAAAGCAGAACAGGCAGATCTACTGAAATACACTGCTGAGGGGAGCAGCCGGGCGAGGCAGGTGAGGTCTGCTGCGCCATGTAGGTTGTTTCCTGGCCGGCTAGGGATCGAACTTGTGCTGCAGTGGCTGGCAATAGCTTGATAGCGCTGTCTTTAACCCCTGTGCCACCAGGGAGGCCCCTAAAACTAAATCTTAAAAAAAAAAAAAAAAAAAAAGTTAGCAACAAAGAAATGAACATACCTTGTGATCTGCCACACCTAGGAAGGCAATGGCTGTGTAAAGCATGTGAGTCAGAGCACTGTCATGATGTCCTTCAGCTAAGTGAGTTGGAGTATAGGATAAAATTCCAAATATTAACTCTGAATCCAGAAGTCTTCTTGAAATTTTCGCTATATAATTTGGGGCTGAATATAAACTAGTCTGTGGGTCCCAAACCTGACTATTCTCAGTAAGTTTCCTTTTGAAACAAAATAATTTAAAATTTAATTTTAGGACAAGATTTATAAGTTAGAATGGACTGATTTTCTTTTGTTGTCTCCTAAACGACAGATGTCATCTCTAATAGACATATACATACATACTGTAAATAGGACAAAGAGACAAAAGCAAGGAACCTTCTTGGACGACTCTTACCCAATGGAATTAAGGTAGTCCTTTTAGAATGACACGTAAAATCAGCTGTAAATTTGTTTCTAAGTCGTTGACCACATAAGGCTCAGCAAAGCAAGGAAGGAGCAATCACAGGAAAGTGGGTGGGGAATAGTATCACAAGTAATCTGGGATTCAGCAAACTTATGCTACCCTCTTTCATTTTCACAAATTATTATTATTAACCACTAGGTTTTAGGGCAGTGTATTTTAGTAACCAGAAGTCTTAAAATGGTCTTCTGGATTCTTAGTAGTAAAGTGGGCACTTACTATACTTAGTAGTAAAGTGGGCAAAGATGTGTGAAGAGGAAAGAATATGGAACATCTGCAAAGGAAAATGAATAGACATATTAGACTGGAAAGTTGATTTATACAAGATAAGAGTGAGGGATGAACTGGAAATAATTTAGAACAAAAGAGTGAATACTAGGCTAAGAAATCTGAACTTTGTGTTTCAAGCAAGAAGATGCCAAAGGTTGTTTATTTAATCTCAAAAAGGTTATACTCAATAATCACTAAAGTGAACATCGAAATTACAAATATATTTTATTGACTGGCAAATCATTTATTGTTTCTCTTTACCACCAGGACATTCTAAAATATTCTTTTATTGTCCCTACATTTAGGGTTCTACAGAAGATATTAAGATGCTGTAAAACATTTAATTTAGAATTAATCTATTCACTATTTGAAAACTGATTTAGAAAACCCATATTAATGTATGACAATTTCACCCATGTTTTATCAGTTTAACTCACTCACTCCTTTTCCCATTCTGCCAATCGTCTTTTTCTGCAAGATTCCTAAGTCCAGTTTATTGCAAAAGGATACGGTGTTCAGCCATTTTAGCCATGAGATCATCATTGTCAAAAAGCAATAGGCAGATGACAGCGATAATGAAAAAAGCAGCCCCCCTTGTCTGAAAACAAGAAAATAATATTAAGGATGGCTTTTTCAAGAGTTGATTTTTAAGACCATGACTATATTAAACGCTAATGTTTATTTTATTCCAAATAAACATTTAAAACAAAAATAACATCTAACATTAAAACTTATGCAATATACATTTATAGTACTAACAGTAAGATATAAAAGTAAAGAATACATTCTGCAGGATGTTTTATTTTTTTATTTTTTTTATTTTTATTTTTTAGAGGCATGTTTTATTTATTTATTTGTTTGTTTGTTTGTTTGTTTATACATGCACTGGGTACAGTCAGAAGCGCGGGAGGGTGAGAGAATTCACCAGAGCCAGAGCGGGGAGCAGAGCAGGCAGAAGGACCGAAGTACACTGCTGAGGGGAGCAGCGGGCGGCAGGAGAGGTCTGCGCGCCTTGTGGGACCCTCCTCCGGTGGCCGGGGAGCAGCCGGGGATTGAACCGGCGCCGCAGAGGCCGCGGGCAGCTTCCCAACCCAGCGCTCAACTGCTGCGCCACCGGGGAGGCCCTCTGCAGGATGTTTTAAGGACATTTAGACACATAATGGCCATTTCCATTGTTTCCTTGCTAATATGGCCAGACATGTCACCATACACAAGGGATAATGCTAAATGAAATAAGTCACAAGAAGAAAAATACTACCAGATGATGTCATTAATATGTGGAATATAGAGAAACCAAACCAAGGGTCAGATAAAGACAAGCTTTAAAACTAATCCTTGAAAACTGACTACAGAACAGAAGCATCCAAGAGGATGTTTGTGGAGTGGGATTAAGAATAAAGAAGGAAGCACAATGGACTATGATGGAGGACTATTTTGTGGTAGGTGCAATATGGAGCTGATGTGGAGAATCCTATTGTTACCTCAGTTAAATTATTAAAACAAAAATACCACAATTAATCATCTTAAATATTATTTTGTTTCTGGGCTTAAAAGCCCAAGTAGCTGAAGAATAATTAGTAGGGACTTATTTATTCTACAACATGCAAGTGATTGACAAGACAGTAAATTTACAATAATATCAATATCCGAGTCTCCAGTCTTTTTGGGGAAAAGAGCTAAGAGGGAATGCTAAGGAAATTAACAAAATCATTTGTAAAGTCTAGTAAAAGAGTAAATAACTTAAATGCTGATAAGCTATTTAAGTTTGTGATCTTATTCCAAGGAAAGTATTTTGACAAAATAAAATTCTAGAAAGGAAATACTATTCTAATTTGTGTAAATACTTCAGAATATGGGTAGAAAAGTAGTCTAAATAGCATTATAATATATTCTGTATTTACAAATTTATAAGTATAATACCAGATTCTTCCAGTACATAAACATTTAAAATGAAAAGTGAGGAACCTATTACATGATTACACTATATTAGTAAATTCTTCACTAGTGTGGTAGATATTCTGACAAGTTGGTATGCGTAAGCACACAATTTAAATTTTATAATTTTCACAGAATTAGAATATGGCAACATAAATTATACTCAAATATGTAGAGCAAAATGTAATCTTCTGTTAACTAAGAGGGCAACTGAGAATTCTGTAGTGCTTCAGAAACAAACACTGATTCATAGATTGATGTCCAGATTCATTACTGACACCAATGAGAGGATATGTAAGATCTATACTCTAATTTCTGAATTAGCACAGCAGCAAAATTTTTGTTGTTGTAATGTTTTAAAGTCATCTGCATTTCTTTTGTGAGTTGTCTTTGATTATTTCTATTGAGGATAATCATTTTTAATTAAGTTGAGAGATTTATATTTTAAAAGAAGTGTAAAACTTAATTTGTGACAATTTTTGTTTAGTACCAATGATTTCTGTAATATGAATGCTTGTAATCTTTTTTTTTTTTAAAGATTTATTTATACAAGACTGGGTACAGTCAGAAGCGTGTGAGGGTGAGAGAATTCACCAGAGCCAGGGTGGAGAACAGAACAGGCAGAATAAATTAAACCGGCGCTGCAGAGGCTGTGGGCAGCTTAGCAACCCAGCGCTCAACGGCTGGGCCACCAGGGAGGCCCAAAAATCTTGTAATCATTATGAAGTCAAATGTACTGGGTTTTCTATGTGACTTTCCCCCACCCCCACTGCCTATTTTTATGTTCAGAAAGTTCATTTCTGAAAGATACCAATTATCCATGTATATTTTATTCCATCTTTTTATGTATACATATACTAATCTTTGAACACCACAAAACAATTCACTTGACATTTATTTTGGAGCTCTCCATGAACAAGGTATATACTTGAATAATAATGATCTAATTTGAAATCTATAACCTGGGTAGTTTTCTCACAGCCTTACTAGACATGCTATCTTGTTCATTTTATAAGTCGGCCTTTATTATGTATCCTGAAAGCTCCTTTTATTAACAGGGACTTCTATATTTTATTTGTCTTTCTCTTTTCTCCTGTAACTGTGGCAATTCACTATGTACAAAAAGCATTTAATTTGATAAATAGATATATTAGAATTTTAAGCACTGAGAATTACAGATGGTTGACTCATTTATCATAAAGGAATAATACTTCAATTACTTAAGGTGAACAGGGTTGCCTAGTTGGCAAAATGTTGGATAAATGTTTATCAGACAATAAAAGTAACAAGTTCTTAGGAATTTTTCACAAATGATGAACAGGGGTTAAGAATGAGGCCCGGAAATGAAGGGTGTTATTCTACACCAATTCATATACCGTGTTGTAACCAAGATTGTCTCAATTAAAAAAAAAAAAAAAAAAGAGTGGGAGCAAAAAAAAAAAAAATGAGGTAGCAGAGGGGTTTGGGTACTGCATAAAGGAAATCTTTATGGTGATAAATCAGTTCTTTATCATGAATAAAGTGGTGATTGCATGAATCTACACACAAACACACACATGCTATAAAACTGGTGAGATCTGAATAAGGTCTCTGGAATATACCAATGTTCATTTCTTGGTTTTGATAGTTTACTTGAGCTGGGTAAGTAGTTACCACTGAACTAACTAAAGGATCAGTTTGAACTGATCTCTTTGATCAGGATCTCTTTGAACTATTTTTACAACTTTTGAGGACTATATGATGATTTCAAAATTAAAAGTTAAAAAAAAAGTTTGCATGAAAAATCTGAAATTAGCAGAAATAGCTCCTGCATTCTTTTAAATGCTAAAAGATATTATTTAGTTGTTTCAGATAATATTTTACATGTACAATTTCAATTTTCAAGTAACAACAATGGAAAATTCTACCTTGGCTGGTCCTCCTCCAGAACTAGTGAACAAAACACTGAGTAATGAGATGACAACAATATCACTGTGTTCAAACAGCAGCAAAGTCCTACAAAAAGAAGACATTATTATTCATGAGGCCTTTATTATTCCTCTGATCTTTATCAGGAAGCATTAATTCAACTATAGAATATAAAATTATTTCTCTTTGATTTCATAAAACATTATTAGTAAAATAAATAGGTATAACTGCTTTGGAAAATACACTGGCATGATCTATCTAGAAAGGGTGAGGATAAAACACCCAAAAGTACAACTTGCAGGATTATACAGTACAGATTTCTTATATATGTATGCCAGGAAATAAAAGACTGCTCCATAGCCACACTGTTTACAGTAGCCCCAAAGCAGAAGCAACCTAAAAGTCCACTGTAAAGAGAACTGATAATACAGAGTAGCCATTCGATGGACTATTGTAGAAGTACTGAATTGTACACTTTAAAAATGCTGTAGCTGAATGTTTGTGTTTTCTTGTTCTCTAAATTCATATGTTGAATCCACTTGTGAATGTAACAATATTTGGAGGTGGGGCTTTAGGGTTATGTAGGTAGAGTCTTCATGAATGGGATTAGTAGCCTTAAAAAACAGACCACAGAGAGCAACTTTGCCCTTCAGCCTTGTGAAGTTATGACAAAAAGATGGTCATTTCTAAACCAAGAAGTGGTCCCTCACCAGTTGCTTCACTTTCATCTTGGATCTTCCAGCTACCAGAACTGTGAGAAAAAATTTGTATTGTTTATAAGTCACCCAATGTATGTTACTTTTGTTACAGCAGCTCAAATGGTCTAAGACCAAAAGACTAAATGTTAGTTTATGAATTATATATTTAAAAAATTACCATAAAAATCAAACATATCTTTATTTAGAAACATGGTTTTATTTTGGGGGCTGGATGTTGGAAGCATGAATGTTCAGTTTATTATTATTTAAACATATTTGTTTACTCTTTTATAGATATAAAATATTAGAAAAAGTTAAAAAATTATTAGTCAAGGGCTAATAGATCTAACTAGTCAAAGATTTTTAGCAACTTGTTGAAAAAATTTTCATTTTTACTCTTTACTCAAAAATTTGTTTAATGAGAAGACAATAGTGATAGCTTTAGTCCTATTAATATTTGGGATATTATAATTTTAGGAAAATAAGTAAGTCAACAGGGCAATACTAACATAAAATAAGACAGGCTATGAAACACCAAATGAGTCTTTTTAATCAAGAATTTGCATGATGGTTTTAGTAAAAGAATGAGAGGGGTTAGTATTGGCAGAGAAGCAGATGGTAGTGAGGATTTACAAGAGCTGGAAGATGACTATGGAGCCAAGTAAGAATTGTAGAATTGGGCCTCCCCGGTGGCACAGCGGTGGAGCGCTAGGTGGAGCGCTAGGTTGCGAAGGTTCGATCCTGGCTGCTCCCCGGCCACCATAGGAGGGTCCCACATGGCGTGCAGACCTCTCCTGCCGCTCCCCTCAGCAGTGTACTTGGGTCCTTCTGCCTGCTCTGCTCCCCGCTCTGGCTCTGGTGAATTCTCTCACCCTCCCGTGCTTCTGACTGTACCCAGTGCTTGTATGTATGTATTAATCAATCAATCAATCAATCTTTAAAAAAAAAAAAGAATTGTAGAATTGCCCCCCACCCCGCCTCCTTATCCTGACACGTAGGAATAGCGATTTAATAACATACAAACCAAGACATAATGAATAAGAAATTTAAAATATTACAGATAATAAGCAATAAATACACCATTCAATCATGTTCATAAAAAAACTGAAAAAGCTCTTCCCAAGCTGAAAAATTTCAGTCAGCTTTCCCTTTACTCCAGGGTATTGCTGCTTTCATAAACAGGGATATGATATCTAGAACTATGCATACTCTGGGTCTGAGTAAGTATAGGGTTAACAAGCCGAAGGGACCCAAACCCAGAAGCTAATTTACTACCTGTGAGAGGGGAAAGGAATTTTCACACAGTATTTCCTACCTATCATTTTATATTTTGTCTTCTCCAGAATTCTGAATGAGATTTTTTTTTTTTCTGAGAGATTTTTAGAATATCCTTAACTTCCTCCTTACCTCTCCTCATATTCCTCCCTCATCAATGACAAGGTACTTTTTCTTTTACTTTTATCTAATAAATAAAACCCTTTAGAGACAGAAATATTAAAAGAATAATTATGTATAGTTGCAAATGTTACAATTAATTTTTATTATATTAAATGACTCTTAAGCATTTCTTCCTCTGAATTGGCACATTTACACAACAAAGATTTCATAGATCTAGTAGAATCATTCTTAATCTGATGACTGAAATATCATTCCCAACACACTTGTTTACAACAAAGTATTTTAATCATTTTCCATGTGTATAAGACTACTTTCAGAAGTATCCTTAAAAAAAAAAAAAAGTTAAAGATTTTGTTCTCCTCCATATTTGTTGATTCTATTTACCATTGTAGAACTTTTAGTTTCTAAAATCAGCTGTTAAAAGGATCACCTACGAATGATTAAAAAAACAAAAAAGCACCACTATGACAAATGTTTTCTCAAACTCTCTCAACTCAAACTAGTAAAATATCTGTGACATATCATAAATAATATACTAAGGGTATTCACCAAAGAGCTAATCCATAAGCTAATAAATCTCTTTCTCTCTGTTTAAGTTGTTGTAGCCAATGCTATAGAAGTGATAGAAGCATTTGTACACAATTTGACATAAATATTGAACATAAAATTTAGTGGAACAAAACTAATATTCAAAATGAAGACATATAAACCTTTGAAATATGTATTTTTATTTACCTTAGTGGTCCACAAAGAGTAAGGCCAAAAAACCACAAGAGAGAAATGATACACCCAGCAACTGCATGTTTAAATATTTTGATCCACTATAAATGGAAACAAAAAATAAAACTTCAGTTACCTTTTGCTCAATAGCTCAGAATCGCAAATGATACACAGGAAAAGATATTAATGGAAACATAAATATTTTAAAGGCTAAATAATGACATATTTTGAAATTAAATAGAAAATGTTAAGATCCCATTGACTAAGTCTAGAGTTGCAAGACAGTATTCTATTTTCCATTTTTATATTCTTATCTGTTGTTAGAACTTGAAATCTTTTAAAATAAAGTACATTTTTCTGTGTTTTTTGTTTTTCCATTGGTTTCTCATTAGGTAGCGAGTAACAATGTTTTATTTTTTAAATTCTTTTTCATCAGGAATATTCAGTGCTTCATTTATTTGAAGAGAGAAAAAAAGCCAAGATGGGACTGATTTATTTATTATTAAAAATATTTTATTTTATAATTCTTACATCATTTTTCATCTTTGCACAATGTATGCATTTTCATTATGGTTATATTCCCCATACAATTGCACCCCCCCTTATTTTGACTCTAGTCCTTCCTCTCCCTGTCCCACCCCACCCCCTGCTTTGAGTGAGGCCATCCAAGATGGGATTTAAAACAGTAATCTTTTTAAAAAATGTTCTTGGTCACTAAAACAGACACCTCTTAAATTTGCCATTCTAATTAAAAAAATCTTGGCATTGATTTCTAAGTTGTGGCATAAAACAAAAATATCATACGTATAAGTAGCTTCTGTCTCAAGAGGTGATAATGGGAGATAATTGTGCAGGACATTTCCATTAGGAATCTTAAACCTGAGGTGCCTGAAGAGAAATGTGATAATGATAAGGGTGACAGCTAATATGTACTATGTACTCACTAAATGCCAGGTGCTGTTAAAAAAATTTTTTTATGTATTGATTTATTTATTCCCCACAGCTCCATTAGGAAGGTATTACTATCTCCAATTTACAGGTGAGAAAATCAAGGTAGAGAAATTAAGTAACTTGCCATAGTAAGAGCTAATAAGGAGGACTGACAACATATGAATTTGTCTGACTCTAGAGGTCTCATTTAACCTCTATGCTTTATTGCCTCCCAATGACATTCTGACATAGGTTCTTGGGCATATTTCCATGTCTGATTTGTAAATCTTTTGGAATAAGGATCCTGTATTAAAGGAAACAATTACAAACATACTTTAAGTTTTTCTACCCTTTTTCTGCATTTTAAAACATTCCAATTTATTCTTGCAGCCTCAATTCTGGACAAGTCAAGAGCACGATAACTCTGGAAATCCTCTGCTGTGTACTTAGATAATCTGTAAGTAATCCTGATCAGAGAAAGAACGTTGTATCCTAGATCCTCTGAGTGGGAAGCTGTTAGAAGAAAAAAGAATGCAAAAAACTCACCTGGTGTTTGCTAAGACTTTTTCCAGAAGAAAATGGCTTTTGAAACAAAACCATAAGAAGTGCAGTCCTGTAAATATTGAAACATGAATATGTTAATATTAATCAATCTCATATATGGGTATGGTTTTAAGTTAAAAACACTTAAACACCTTTTAGTACAACTTGGAGAAATATGTTATCCTTTGAAGAAATCATACTGGAGAACTATACTTATTTTAATAAGGCCTCATTGCAACATTTTAGGAACTCTTATAACTGCCCTCACAACCACACACAAATAATTTTTCATACTGTCAAATACCAAAGAAAATAATTCTTCAAGATTTAGTAAGACCTAATCTTAAAATAGAAAGAATTATATGTCCTTATATTTCACATTCTCAAAATAGTTATATAAAAATGCAAAAAACTGATGCTAAATCTCCTAGCTATGATTACTAAAATCAATCTTTAACAGATTTTTATTAATACAGAGGGTGGTCACTGTTATTCTCAAAATTCAGAGAATTCTTATTTAGATAAAATTTCTTACTATATGCAGAATAATGTAAAATTTGAACTATACGAGCACACTATGTTATGAAGGGAACAGATAGTGGACATAGTCTGACATGGTTTAACTTAGAAAATAAGGAATATCTGTGTCAAACAAGTTTCAGGCAACAATCTATTCCTGCAGGAAGTTTGGGTTATACCAGTGGTACGGTCTGGGAACCCCCAGAGTCTCTAAGACTTTTTTAGGGAGTCTGTGAGGTCAAAATTATTTTTATAAAAAAACTAACACACTTAGCCTTTTTCTCTCTTATGCTCTCAGGGGTATACATTGAAGCTTTTCAGAGGCCAGCTCATGTGACACACTGTGACAGATAAGACTGAAGCAGTTATGAGACTCCAGCTATCTTCTATTAAGACAGAAATTAAAATAAATTTGCAAAAATCTCATTAACACAAACTAAACTATATATTTGGCAAGCTATTAGAGTACAATAATAATTTTTTTTTTAAAGATTTATTTATTTATACAAGCACTGGGCACAGTCAGAAGCACGGGAGGGTGAGAGAATTCACCAGAGCCAGAGCGGGGGCGGGGCAGAACAGGCAGAAGGACCGAAGTACACTGCTGAGGGGAGCAGCGGGCGGCAGGAGAGGTCTGTGCGCCATGTGGGACCCTCATCAGGCGGCCGGGGATCGAACCAGCGTTGCAGAGGCTGCGGGCAGCTTCGCAGCCCAGGGCTCAACCGCTGCGCCACCAGGGGAGGCCCGAGTACAACAATTATTTTTAAAATCAATTTCTTTTTACCTTTAACCTTAGGTAATCACTTTTTTAGAAACAAGTATCGAATACTTGTTCAGAGCAATAAAATGCACAAAATATTCTAAATAAGGTTTCCTAATGATACTTAGTTAAAATAGAATTTTCAAAGAAATAAACAATAGTAAGGGAATGTCACACTTACCCAAGTTTTAATATAAAAATGAACTGAACTATGTGAACTACTTTTAGGAGATCATATGACTCAAAAAGTCCCACAGCCTTCAAAAATTTAGTGAAACATAGTAATACAATATATTTCGTTAATCTGTGAAATAAAAACAGAAACAAGTTTCAATATCATTCAAATGACAGAGCACTCTAATTTTTTTCTTATCATAAAAGTAAGGTAAGTCTCTATAGAAATATAAATTCATATAAACAATAAATGAAACAAACAAACAAAAAAACCAAAGCAAATTCACCATCCTCATTGAGTAGCATTTTGGTACATATGAACGCTATAATAAAAGAAACAGCTGTTGAAAAAAAAAAGGACAAACTAAAATAAAAATATTCTTGGTTAACTGAATTGCCTGGACTATTTCGTAATGTGCTTTCTAAACTAAACGTTTATGCTAAACAAAGAATAAAAACAGAAACCAACCTAAAAGATTACACAATAGTAAGACATTAGAATGTTAAATGCCTTGGGTTTGCTCCTTCTTGCTTTGCTAAGTGATTGCAGTGAGGGTCCTCGCTGAAAAGTCAAGAACCTTACAGCAGCCAGTCCTGAAAAGACTCAAGAATCGGAAGGACCGCATAAGGGGAGCTGAAAAGATCATCATTCTAGGTAGTTAGATCTCCAGATTCCCACCCAGCAGAAGCAATCAGCAATCCTTCTTCAATCATGACAAGACATGAGGCTTACTCTGGCAAGATCTAGACACAAGGCACAGAAGAAAGGGAGAGTAAGGCAATGGGCTAAAATCACGGCGATTAAAAGAAATTTCCCTTCTTAACCTCCTTCCCCCATTTAACTCCGATATCCTAACAGTCAGGCTTCCATCTCCCTGTAGGATAACCCTTCTTGAGAACCCTTCTTGATTGGAGGTTCTAGTAGAGGAGCATAGCTACTCATACACCTTTGACCAAGGAACGGGAACCTCTCTGTTCCAGGGAGGCAGTCCTCTTGTGCCCAGCTCCAGCCCGCAGCTTTGTGAGGGATGCACATGGTGCCATGAGGGAGGAAGGGGCCTAGCCAGCAAGATCAGCCCAATCAACCCTGGAGATCAGTGGAGTGACATGTCACAGCTAGATTGCTCTCACATCCAGGAGAACCTGTCTTTGGAGAAGCCCACAAGAGGACAAGTCCTCCACAGGTCTTGTAAGTAGTTCCTTAGGTCTCACTCAAATATGAATGCCAAACATGGTTAATCCTTTAAGGTGAATCAACAACAAGATCCTGTTCCTAGTAAGAGTCCAAGGAAACAAAACACAACAACAAACAATTTAAAAGAGATCTCAGGGGATAACAGAAAATGATAGGTAAAGAACTATAAATAATACTCTCTGAAAAATAAGATTATCAGATCCATGAAAAAATTAAGCTACCATAAAAAGAAAAGAAAAAAGAGCTCCCAAAAGTGAAACTAGAAAATAGAGAAGCATCAATCTGTTTTCTAGCTTACTGGTCTTCTTTGGTCATATATCTCTAGTAATAATATATTTGAGACCCATTACTTATCTGTACATTATAAACATGTGCTCCATATTGTTACAGATGCTATCAAACATAAATTAGATATTAAAAAGAACGCTAAAAGGATGAGAAAGTTTAATATCCCCTCCCCATAGATTATCTTGTGTAGCCACTCAGCAGATCACATTTTAAGTTTACATCAACTAGATGGTAATACACTACAAAGGAGGTTTAAAGGATATACAAGGCCTATATACTGACAGGAATGAGAAGTCTCTATCAATGGGAGATAAAAACATTAAAAGCAGATGTATAAGTTTGAAGAAAATCTAAGTCAAACAGTAACGTCACAATCTGATACACCATGGGGGCATCAATGTTTATAGGGTGGTATAAAAATTGATGAGTGTGAATCATCAAGGACCATGGTACTCAGTCGATAAGAGAGCTAAATTATAATAAACAGTAATTTGTTTAAGTGTACCTTAGGAAGATTTTGATGCAACTATTAAATTTCAATCCTTGAAATTTAGGATGGTTCATTTCCTAGGAAATCTAGGATGGATCATTTCCGATTTTAGTCAGGACAATGTCATACTAAATTAAATTAGATTTGGTGCAAAACAGTTTTTAAAATTATGAACATAATCTGGGGGTGCCTTTTGATAGTGTAATCTGGGGATTTGAATGATGTGGTGATTAGTCACCTAGAAGTTAATAAAAATGCTACTGTGGAACAATAGAGTCACATCCTGAAGCATAGACATTATTACTTAACTCACCTGTAGAATATTATAAACTTCATTACAATTTCCGTTTAAAAGATCAAGCAGATTTTCTGCGGTGATGAAAATGTACTAGAGCTTAGTTGTAATGAAAGTTACACAGGCATCCATTTGTGAAAAGTGCTAATTGGTACCTTTAAAATCTATGAATTTTACTGCATGTAAAATATATCTCAATGAAAAAAGTGTTAGAAATAAACTTAAAAGTGTCATTATAGTACCCCCCCAATCAAGTTTATTTGATTCTCTGTTATCTGTACCCTGACTAAAAACATGCAACATGGAACATCTACAACATGGAAAATCTACCAAATCCCTATCTAATGTCTAGGTATGAAAATAAATGTACATATGTACCAGTAAAATGGAACACTAACATTGGGCCTCCCCTGGTGGCGCAGTGGTTGAGCGCTGGGCTGCGAGGCTGCCCGCAGCCTCTGCAGTGCCAGTTCGTTCCCCAGCTGCCGGCGAGGGTCCCACCAAAAAAAAAAAAAAAAAAAAAAGGAACACTAACATTAAGAGTTTTTAACATTTAGAGTTTCTCTAACCCAATTCCTGCACTCAGATTGCACAGTTGAACCCCAGAGTACCAGCTGGATTCAAAAACACATCTCTGAAGTATGTTCTTAATATGTAACACAGAAAGTCAAAGTTCATCCAAGAGGCATTGAGGGTTCCCATCTTCAAAACTGTTCCCAATTATGCATTCACATTGACCCACATGTACAGTAAAATCATCTTTAAATATGAAAGACAAAATGCATATTTAAACCTAACATTAATTTACATTTTGACCAATTTAAGCTAGAGAAAAAAGTCATATAGAGGCTAAATACATTAACTTATTAACATCAAATATTCTGATGATGGCAGCAATTCATAATTAGACAATAATAATAACATTTGAGCTAGAAATCCTTTAACAGTTCCTAACATAGAGACTTGCATACTTTGTGCTCAGAATGTTTACCAAAGAATGCTAACTCTAATTACACTTGTGTAATATAGTAATGTCTAGTAAAGTATTATACTACACCAGCGGCATACAAGCTACTGGCAATTTTTTTTTTTAAAGATTTATTTTTTTAATTTATAAAATAGCTGGGGTACAGGCCAGAGGTGTGGGAAGGTGAGAGGATTCCCCAGATACAGAGTGGGGAACAGAACAGGCAGAATGACCGAAATACACCGATGAGGGAAGCAGCAGGCGAGACAGGAGAGGTCTCCTGCACCATGTGGGAATCTCCCTGGCCAGCCGGGAATTGAACCCGTGCTGCTGACAGCCTCACAATGCTGCGCTCAACCCACTGTGCCACCGGGGAGGCCCGCTACTGGCAATTTTGACTTAGCAGCAGCCCAGTTAGGACTTCATAATAAAAGAAAAGAATGAAGTAAGTAAGGGAGAAGCTCAAAACCTCACGATGTACTTGTTAAGCTCTTAAGTAGGTGTAAAAATAAGGCAGCAGGATATACTCAAGGACAGAAAAAATAACACTATCAACTAGATGGGGAAACAAAACACAAAGACCAGGAAAAATAGAAGTAAATGAAAAATCACAGCATTGTAGGAACTCTTGATGTGAGCAAAGAGTCTTGTATATCCTCTAGGGTGTTATTTAGCAATTCTTCAAATTGTCCTTGCTCACTTACATAAAATGCCAGATGTCATATGCGGTCAATGATACCTAAGGGAAGCCTGACAGGGTACATTCAGGTATGCTTTCTCTCTTCCTGGTAAAAGGGCAAACTGCAGCTGGAACTACTACTTCTGCCTTCTTTCTGCTTTTAAGGGAGAACTTTTATCTAAAATTTATCTAAAAAATGTTTTTGGAATGTTAACATCATCTGAAAAAGTTACTCATTTTATAACAATCCTGAACAGTGAATAGTGTCTTACATTTAGTAGACACTTGAATTTATTGAACGAGTTGAATTTGAGTTACAACACTGAATTTTTTCCTCCTGAGGAAATGTGAGCTGTTGCACTAGGCAAGCCCTAAGGAGGTTTGAACTTAAATCTGAATTCCATTACATCCAGAAGTTCAGTAAATTTCAGGTGTTATATAGCAATTACTATAATGACACTTTTAAGTTTATTCCTAACACTTTTTTCAGGAAAGCCAATACAGACAAAGGGCAGAGAGCAAAGACAAAGAATCTGGTTCCTTGAGGTGGAACAATTACCAACATTCCCCCGTTTCTTTTATGTAGCAAGCCCAGGTTCCTATTGAAGTTCTCTTGATTTGGTTACTTACAACAAAACACATTTCTAAGCACTATCCAAGACACTAAATACCTATGTAATAGAGATCTTGCCTTCAAAGAGTTTGAGGTTTAAGAAAAGCAGGCAAAAAGTATTTATGTGATGCAGGTTAGAGTTCTAAAGGAATCGATATGGAAACAACTAAATTGAACCTGGGAAAAGAAGGTCATCTTCAGAATCTGAGATGGCTGTGCATTAAAAAGGCAGCAGGAATTATGAAACCAGGAAAGAGTATGTCAAACTACAGAGAGCAGTAAATGCAAAATACTAGTACGGAAGGAGTTTTTGAAGAAATGACTTGTATATAAGTTCAGTTCACCAAGTGATGCTCTAGTAAGCCATTATAATGAGTAAATTACATTAAAAAAAGATGAAGCAACATGTAAAATTATTTCCAGATAATATTTGTTAAAGTATCACAAAACTAAGAAAGTTGACACTGAAGAATGGCAAGACTCAGTCATATGCAACTGGTAAAATACTTCCTGGTAACATTACTATTATCTTTCTGACACTACTATCTTTATCCCCTTTTTAAATTTTGAGAGATCACAAAATTCCCAAGTAGTTGGTTGTTTAAAAAAAGTTTTAAATAAAATCATTCCCAATTTCTTCTTAACAGGTGAGCAACTGGGTATATCCTTCCTTACCTCTCCCTCTTTATCTCTTCATAGGAACATACATATATTTTGGATACATTCACATTTATCATTGTAGGCATATTTCAATATTGCGGTGTGATTTTTCACCAAATACATATTGATGATCATTTGTTACCATCATTAAGGCAGGAAAACTATTTTAACATTTAGTTAGAAGTTGGATTCTTTGATTTTAAACTCCCAGTTAAAGTATTCCTGTTGGGCTAAAGATGAAACACTATCTAAGGTCAAGTAACCATATACTAATCAATAGACATTTCCAGTTCATGCTGCAGAGAGAAAAAGTGAACATCTTCATTTACTATTAGGAGTAAAAGATGGGAGTGGGGGTGGGGTGGTGGTGAGCAAGGTCCATCACTAAGGGGCAGTGGCTCTCAGCAACTTACTGACCTGGGCGACTTACAGTTCCAACCCACCTTCCCAATTTATAAATCATTATTTTCCATTAACTAGCTTCATCAAAAATGTCACTGGTCTATTCTGTGAAGGATTAGAAAATCTCTGGTTCTCTGAACCTGAAATTTACTGAACTTCTGGATGTAATGGAATTCAGGTTTAAGTTCAAACCTCCTTAGCTTTTGCCTACTGCAACAGCTCACATTTCCTGAGAGGGAAAAATTCAATGTTATAACTCAAATTCAACTCGTTCAATAAATTCAAGTGTCTACTAAATATAAGGCACTATTCACAAGGCAAAGGGTTATTGATTCCTAGTTCAGTTACCAGGTGTGAGACCTTGGGAAATGTACTTAGTTTTTCTACTTCTCAGTTTCCTGATGTGGGAAATAAGGATGCCACTATCTTGGTCTACAGCACTGTTGTAATGATTGTAAGATGCTGTACTCAAAGCTCTTGTAACACAGGAGGTGCTTAATAAATGCTGGCTAACACCTCTGCTCTTTACTGCAAAGAGGACTTACAGAGCTAAAATAGAAGCATTTTAAAACAATTCATATTTGTGAACACAAGCATAAAAATATCCACAGTAAAGGGACATGTCAGGTTTTGTTGCAGATTATAACTGCTATTTGAGTTTTAATCCATATAAAGGAAAACTCTTGCTACCTGGAATCTATTAAAAATCAGTTGAGTTGAATTTGATACTGCAAAGAACAATAGGCCAGTTCTACTAAACACACAATGCAAATAAGTAGCCAAAGAACTGTACACCACATCTAAAGACAATAAGCTGACTAAAAAGAATTTAAAAAGAATTTTAAACTACTTTAAAGGAATTTCAAGTTCATAAAAAAGTTGCAGAAATAGTGAACCCTTTATCTAGATTCTCTAATTATTTAATCTATCATCCCATTTACCTTCTTTCTTTCTAAACAGACTTTTCCCCTGAACTCTTTAAGAGTAAGCTAAATACATCATGCTCCTTTACCCCTAAACACTTGTATTTCTTAAAGACATGGACATTCCCCTATAAAAGTCAGTAGTTATCAACTTCAAGGAATTTAACATCGATAAGACTTTAATATAATCTATCGTCCATAGTCCAATTTTGTCAATTGACCTGGTAATGTCCTCTAGCAATTTATCTGCTGCACTACCAAACCCAGACCAGAATCCCTATTTCATTTAGTTGTCATGCTCTCAGTAAATAATATCTGATATGCCTTTGTCAAAATAATCTTTAAATTTCAAAGGAAGTATTCAATGATGAAAACCACCTCATTAAAAGTGAAAGCAATGAATAGCAGTTCCAACCAAATTTCTGGGTCATGTTTTATGCATCTTTGACACTACCTTAGAACTCAGGATTAGATCAGTAAGGACACATTTGAAAGTGGTCACTGTACTTACCTCTTGTGGATTAAAGGGAGCATTGTGGAGAGAGGTAAAGGGGACTTTTCACTTTTCTACTCTATCAATTTCTGGACTGTTTGATTTTTTTTTTTTAACAATCACCACGTTTCTTATTAATAAAATAAAACCAAAAAGTAGAAGAAAATTAGATGGGCTGGATTCTTGATGTGCGGGGTTAACCTGACCATCGAAGCTCATCTGTTTGTACTTTGGTTTCTTTGCCAGAAGAGACAATGATGACACTAATCCCTAAGTCATGCAGAGGCGTCAGAAAAGTTAAGGAGCCACCAAACTATTTCAGGGAGAAACAGAAAACAGAAATATTTTTCATAGATCAGAAAAAGCTCTCCCGTGAACTGGCTGGCAGTTCTATGGCTGGAAACCTTAGAACCTTGAAACCTTGCCTTGAAAACCAAACACCCTCAAGTAGAACCTGGAGGATTCATTCTGCAGCGGGCAACAGATGAGCCAATGAAAGCTACGGGCGGCCTGGAAGCAGTGGGAATGAGGACGGAGGGTTCTGGGGCGCGAGCTGCACCAAGCAGGCGTTCCGCGCTGTCAGGGGGACGGTAGGGATGCGGGCTCCACCTGCACCGGGCTGGAGTCCCGGGCAGCGGCCGGGGAAGGTGTGTCCCGAGCGGCCCGGCTGGCAGCTGCCGTCCGGGTCCGAGAGCGAGCCGACGAGCGCAGGCGCGGAAGAGAGCAGCTCGGGAAGCGGGAGCCGATCGGTCCCTTACCGAGCACTGGGCACGTCCACCGGCCCGAGGCCCCCGCCGCCGCTACCAGCGGGGCCGGCTAGCACGTCCCCGCCGTACTTCTCTTCCATCCCGGGGCTCAGGAGCCACCGCTGCTGCCCGTGCCGCGAGGTCTCCTCATGTCTCGCGGCTACTGCGGAACAGCGGGCGCAGGCGCGTCACTCCCCCATGGCAGCGGTTCCGTAGGGTCCCCCCAAGTTGGACCGGCAGCACCGCTGTTCCCGACTCCCGCTCACAAGCACACGCTCGTCGCGACTAGGCCGCGGGCAGTTCCGGCAGCGCCGGGTTCCCAGGAGGCGCACAGCAGCAGACGTCGCCCGGCCACGTCATCGGCCCAGCAGCCTTCACTCCCGGGGGAGTGCCCAGCCCTGCGCCTGCGCAAGACAAATTACTCGCCTTTCTTTGCCCTTTCTTAGGCTCCTCCCACCGGGGGTGACGTAATGAATCCTCGCCCCCAATAGCCCCGCCCATTAACGCAGAGGCCTGCGCACAAACCTGTTCCTGCCGCGCCACCTATGGGCGGTCAGGGACTCAGCGGGTTCATGAAACGTAGAGGTGGGGGCATAGAAATGCACAATGTATGATTAATTTGAACAGCATTTCTTTTAAATTCTGCCTGCTAAACTGTGATGCTTAATCCAGGCACGTCTGCAAAACCAGGCCAGGTAGGCCCAGGTCTGTTAGGGTTATTTTCTGTTGCCAAAAAGTTAGGAAGTGGGCTCCTGTTTCTCTTGATTTGAATCCGGCTCTGCCTCTTATTAATTCTGTCGATTGGACTTTATGTGCTTTAATTTTCTTAGCTGTAAAGTAGGAGTTATACCTATATCATAAAGTCGTTGGGAGGTTATGTATGTTAACACATGACAAGTTAATATGAATGATATGTCGTAGTAAATGTTAGCTATTTTTATTACTCATAAGGAAATTTGGGGGCCGGGATGAAATGATGTTTTGAGCAGTGTAAAGTATGATTAGTTTTCAATATTATACATTTATTTTTTGAGTAGAAGAACTGGGGTGTAGGCGAGAGTTGCAGGGGGTGAGGATTCACCAGAGACAGAGTGGGGAGCAGAACAAGTGGATTTACTGAAATACACTAGTAATGGGAGCAGCGGGTGAGACAGGAGAGATCTGCTGCGCCATATGTGTGTTAGCTCCCTGGCCAGGAGCCAACTCAGGCCATAGTGGTGGAAGCTCTGAGACTTAATCCCTAGGCCACCAGGGAGGCCTGACAATATTATACTTAATGAAAGTATACACAGAGGGTCTTAATAACATGTAAAAGAATGAGGAATCAGTCTCTGCTGGAACTTCATCATCTATTGTAGAAATTATTTAGCAATTTGAGAGCAAGCCCTGGCTGTTAAGATTACACTTGAAAGGCACAAATGCTAAGGTCAAATAAGGTGTGACGTGGATATAACCAGAAGACTCGCAGATAAAATATGACCTAGATCTTGGATAAGGTTTTGGACATGGGAGAAGGGCATTGTGGGTAGACACATCTTATGTGTCCTGTGTAGAATACTGTATTTAAAAGATGAAGACACATTTTTTTTTTCAGATTTGAGGGAAATAAGTGTGAAGATATAATATTCCAGCAGCTGTCTTGTGGGCTTAATTGTTTTTGATTAAACTTTTAAAAATTGAAGTAGTATTAGTTTACAATATAGAGGTTTCAGGTTTACAGCCTTTTATTTGGGGGATTTTAATTCAGGATCTTTCATAGCATGTTTGTTTATTTAATTTGTATTAAAACATCCATATCTTTTGCCTGCTTCATGTGATAGTCATTGGCCCAAAGTGGGGGGGGGGATCTGGTAACATTCCCCATTTTCACCAAGGGACTTTTTTGTAGCAAATTTTTGGGTAGCAATTTATTTGTAGAGTTGTTTTCTATCAGAATGGCATTGTAAGAAGTAACTATTGTTTTTTCACAGAGATAGCTTAATTCCTTCAGAGTTCAGGGAACTAGTAAAATAACATTTATTAATTGAGATTAAATTTCGTCCAAGTGGAGCCTGAATTCAGTTGATAATTTTGACTTAGTGATAACTCCACTTTGTGTGTATGTGTGTGTTTATGCCAATATAAGTACACTTCATACTTTTTTTTTTGTGGTGGAAGTACCTCTGCTTTTTTTTCTTCCTCTCCTCATCCCAATCTGCTTGGGTTCTATGTTCATCCCTCCTCTGAAGCATCTCTCTCAGGGATATTTTTCAGCCATATGTTAACGTCATCTTTCTGTAGTTTCAGTAGAGTTGATTTTGCTCTTCTTCTTTTCTTTTTGTTAAGGATTTATTGGGCCTCCCTGGTGGTGCTAGGGGTTAAGCACAGCACTGTGAAGCTATCCGCAGCCTCTGTAGCAGGAGTTCGATCCCTGGCCAGCCAGGGGGCTATCCACATGGCGCAGCAGAGCTCTCCTGTGTAGCCCGCTCTTCCCCTCAGCAGTGTATTTTCAGCCAGTCTGCCTGTTCTGCTCCCCACTCTGTCTCTGGTGAATCCTCTCACCCCCTCCACTCCCACACCTCTGGCCTGTACCCTAGTTCTTGTATGTGTATATAAATAAATCTTTAAAGAAAAAAGAGGTGCAGAGAGTGAGACAGAGTGGGGAGTAGAACACGCAGATCTGCTGAAATATACTGCTGAGGGGAGCAGTGGGAGAGACAGGAGAGGTCTGCTGTGCCATATGGAGTGCCATGAGGGTCAGCTCCCGGAGCTCAAACTGCCCGGGAGCTCAAACTCTATCCTGCAGTGGCTGTGGATAGATTTGTAGTGCTGAGACTTAACCCCTCGCACAACCAGGGAGGCCCCTCGCTTGTCTTGAAACCTTTTCTTTCCTTGGTTTTCAGAATCCCACCTTCAGTTGTCTCAATGGAAGCTCAAGTAAGTTCTTTATGCCCAAAAGTAAACTCATGATCTCTCCCCTAATCCTCTCTTTGCCTTTCCCTGATCCTCTTCTGTTTTCTATCTCATTGATGGCACCATTCAGTTTAGTAAGCCAAAAATTTACGTACCATCCTTTATACCTCCCCTTCCTAGTGGTCTCTATTCAGTTCACCACTGAGTCATGTCATTTTTTTTAAACCTTGTCAATATTTCTTGAATCAATCTAAAATTTTCCATCTGTATTACCACCCTCAAGTCTAGGCTACCATCTAATCTCATTACTAGTCTTTTCAAGTTCACTCTTTACCTTCTCCAATCTCTTTCTCACATCTACATTAATATTTTTCAAGTGAAAATCTTACAATGCACTTATTGCCCTTCTAGACTGCTGAACTCTACCTTCCCACTTTCTGGTGGCTTTCTATTACTATTAAGAAAAACTCAAGTCATTAATATGGTCAACAACATATTGCCTGGACTTGCCCCATTTTGTCTTTACAGCTTTACCTCACATCAAGCTGCCCTGTGATCTCTGGATTCTATTTGCCCCCTTTTCTTCAATTGTGCTATTTATATTTTAATACTATTCTAATACAATTCAAACTATTTTCCGTGCCTAGACTACTGCTCTCCCCCGCCTTCAATCTTTGCTCATTGAAATCTGCTCGCTCTTTTTTGTTACAGGTTGAGTCCTCTGTGAAGCAGACACTGAAATAGTTTAGTATGTGGATATTTATAAAGGTGTGCTTTTGAGACTAACAAATATATAGGGAAAGAAAGGAAAAAAAAATTGGGCAGAGGGAGAAGTTGATAAGTGGTGTAGTCTAACAGAAGTCTCAGTGTATCTCCTGGAGACCTTTGGAGCTGACACGGTTTCTCATTAAAGTCTTTTTTTTTTTTTTTTAAAAGATTTATTTATTTATTTATACAAGCACTGGGTACAGTCAGAAGCGTGGGAGGGTGAGAGAATTCACCAGAGCCAGAGCGGGGAGCAGAGCAGGCAGAAGGACTGAAGTACACTGCTGAGGGGAGCAGCGGGTGGCTGGAGAGGTCTGCGCACCATGCGGGATCCTCCTCTGGTGGCCGGGGAGCAGCCGGGGATCGAACCGGCGTCTCGGAGACTTCAGGCAGCTTCACAACCCAGCGCTCAACCGCTGCGCCACCGGGGAGGCACTCTTATTAAAGTCTTTTATAGATTCAGGAGTCAATACAGGATCAAGTGTTGCATTTACTTGCCATATCTCATGAGTTTTTTTTTTTTTTAATCTGTAACCGTTCCTGCTCTCTCTTTTTTCTTCATGACCTTGACATTTTTTTAAGAGAACAGAACAATTATTTGTAAAATGTCTATCAGTTTAGGTTTGTCTGATGTTTCCTAATTATTGAATTTAGGATATGCATTTTTGGCAGGAATACCACAGAAGTGGTTTTGTATTCCTCTCAATGAATCACATCTGAATCCACATTGTTTCATTACTGGTTAACTTTTGTCCTTTGGTAAGATGATGTAATATTATTAAATTATCAATAATATACAAATTATTCTATAAATTCAGTGCAATCCCTACAAAACTCCTAACTGGCTTCTTGAAAAATTGACAGGCATATCCTAAATTCTGTAGCCAATTTCCTAATATAGATACTGACTTCCTTAACTGTTTCCTCATATCTCTTCTGGCTGTAGGGTGGCTCCGTGGAATCCATTTTGCTAACACCATCAATTAGTTCTTGCACACCCAATATGTAATCCAGACGGGCATGCTCACGGGTCTTCCCATTCTTGGAAGCACAGGCTTCAAGTTCACCAACAGCAGCACCAACAAACAGGACAGCACAGTCAGCCTGAGATGCACCTGCCACCATATTTGGTAAGTTTCTATGTCCTGGGACATCAATGATAGTTACATAGTATTTACTGGTATTAAATTTGTGCAGGGAGATATCATGGTGATACCATGCTCATATTTAGCTTTCAGTTTGTCCAAGAACCAGGAATAATTGAAGGATCCCTTTTCTAACTCAGCAGCCTCCCATTCAATTTTTTTTTTTTTTTGATGGATCTTTCGTCAGTCCTACCACATTTGTAGATCAGATGACCTGTAGTGGTAGACTTGCCTCAGTCAACATTCCAATGATGATCATATTGCTATGACTCTTTTCCTTTCCCATTTTGGCTTAGTTTAGCTGTGGCTTTCATGACACCTGTACTCTGGCCGTAAACCTGTTACAGGAAAAAAGTACAACTGCATTTTAAAAGTATCTATATAGATACACATTTCATAAGTTTGTTATAATAAGTGTTTGTATCACAATGTTTTACATTTTAAGTCTCTTGATTACATGTTTTTATTTTCCCCTAATATTTTATTATAAATTTCAAACATACAGAAAGTTGAAAGAAGTTTACAAATGAACAGCTACATATCCAAAACATATATGTTACTATTAAGATGGAAAGCTTACTGTGCAATGCCTATGGTCATAATATTCTGGAACAGTGATCAGTTTTCAACACTTCAACTTGCTATATTTGTTCTTATTAATATTGAATTTATAGTTATCACTTGGAATTTTTGCATTCCCAAAAAAAGCTCCTTGGAACTGTGTAAGAAACAACAGCAAACTCTATTACATTATATACCTTAAAGGAAATTCAATGATGGCATAAGTAACCTGAGCTTAAGATAGTTGAATACACACTCTCCTGGGGAAGCTGAGGCAGATCTTATCACCTATTCATCTTCATCACATGGGATCTCTGTCATTCAGTTCAGTCCACCTAATAGACATTTGCTAAGCTCCATGTGTTTGTTGGGCACTGTGATAAAAAAGGAAGAGGAGAAATTTTTGAAACCACTAGAGGACGATATAATACAACACAAACCACCATAAATTTAGGCAGTACATGTTGCAAAACTGCAGAAAAAGGAAGGAGGAGCATCACAACATGGAATGAGTAGTGGAGGAAGCAGATTTGTTGTCTTCTCTTCTGTGGTTCTACTGCCAAGAACAATAGTGTGTACTAGTCTTTTCAGCACCCATTTTACAGACTAGTTATATATGACCTTTTCTAAAGTCAGTATGTACTTGGCTTTCCCTGTCTCCAGCAGATCTGCTTTTCAGAGAAAATTTACTTGCTCCTTTGCATGCAGTTGGATTTGAGAGCCTCGCTTGTTCTCATCATCAAATACTTTGGTTTGCCAAGAGTTAGAAATTGTAGTAGTTCATAACTAATTCTAAAAAAAAAGTTTTATTTTTTATTTTTTTAAAGATTTATTTATTTATTGATACAAGCACTGGGTACAGTCAGAAGCGCGGGAGGGTGAGAGAATTCACCAGAGCCAGAGCAGGGAGCAGAGCAGGCAGAAGGACCGAAGTACACTGCTGAGGGGAGCAGCGGGTGGCAGGAGAGGTCTGCGCGCCATGTGGGACCCTCCTCTGGTGGCCGGGGAGCAGCCGGAGAGCGAACCGGCACTGCAGAGGCTGCGGGCAGCTTCGCAACCCAGCGCTCAACCGCTCTGCCACCGGGGAGGCCCTAAAAAAAAAGTTTTATTGAAGCAACATTAGTTAATCGCATTGTATTCCTGGTGATTCCATATTCATATTTGAGAACCATTGGGCTCTCTCTCAAGAACTTGTTCTGGTGACAAAGGGAAAGAGAGAAATGGAAGCAGATCTGGGCTCTGCAGATGGAGGGCAGTACACAGATGCCAAGATGAAATCACGAGCTAGCAGAAGCTATGAATAACAAGCCATGAGGTAGAGAAAAGATATTCAGAGTGAGGTGTTTGGTTGATGGCAGTTGAGCTAGAGAAGCAGGAAAAGGGAGTTGCTGAGTCATAACGATAGCATGTCAGTGAAAAGAGCTGCTAAAGCAATCTGGGGTCCCTCATCACCACTGCTGCTTTGGTGCCTTCCAGTTTGGTAACTGCATCCAGGGTCTGTAGTCTGCTGTCCAATTCAGCTGCGCCTATGATTCCTGGTCATTGTCCCCCTAAAAATAAAAAGCTGAAGTGAGAGGCAATTGAGCATTTATTTTGGATCAAAATATTGCATTTTGGGTGATACACTTTTCAGGTGGAAATCTTATGAAATGTGTCCTGAGAAGAGGTAAAAGTTGGGGATTTTTATGGGAAGAAAAGGGATTCGTGAGGTAAGTAGAGAAGAGTTAATTAGCATTAACAAGCTTAAACTCTTCTTGGCTATCCATAATTGGTTACTGATTCTGTCCTCTGACTAAAGTACATAAATCATCAGTCTTTGTGATCAGGTTGTCTGTTCTGCTGCTGGGTTCTCAAACAAGTGTTCTTGAAAGAATTGCTGTTTGGCGCAGTTCAAGGGTCTTTTGTCCCAGTGCATACTGAAAACAGTTTCCACAAGGACAACTCTCACCCTGTGTTAAATTGACTCTACCTATGTTTGTTTTTCATACTGTGTATCATTGAGATTCCTATTTTCCTTAACTCTCTATGTAATGTACAGTATTTCCCCAGTACTTGAGGTAAGCTGAAGTTGCCTTGACATCACAGCCCTAAGTCACAGATACTCTGGTTTACTTTGCCTTATTTTAACTTATATACAATATGTAAGTTAAATCCTTGTGATGGGTGTGAACTGGGAAGTTTCTGTTAAGTTGATGTACAGCAAACAGAATCTCAGCTTCTCATAGGAACAAAAATAAAATTGGGGGATTATACTCTTGCCTTGGACCTTGATTCTATATAAAGAAGTGACTCATAAAGCTATATTTGTATAGTATTAAGTTGTCAAAATTGTAAATTGACCAAACAACCCACATGGCTGTATACTATATAAATTTACACTTACTATATAAATACTATATAAAATTATGATGTAAAATACTATATAAAATTATACTTCGAATGCTGTAATCTCATATAAGTCTTGTCAAAGTTTTTTTTTTTTTTAAAGATTTATTTATTTTTATACGAGAACTGGGGTACAGCCCAGATGCGTGGGAGGGTGAGAGGATTCACTGGAGACAGAGCGGGGAACAGAACAGGCAGACTGAAGAAATACACTGCTGAGGGGAGCAGCGGGTGAGATAGGAGAGGTCTACATTGCTATGTGGGATTATCGCCAGCCGGCCGGGATCGAACCCGCGCTGCAGAGGCTGCAGACAGTTTCACAGTGCGGCATTCAACTGCCTGCGCCACCAGGGAGGCCCTTAGTCAAAGTTCTTATCTTCATAATTCTGGCCTTATTTTTACTGTAAACATCAGAAGATGAACATATTATAACAGTCACAAATTGGGGAAATCTGTACAGGTCTCTTTGAGTAGATTTTTGGAGCCATGTAGCACCCTTCCTTATGCCCTAGTGAGAAACTAATTCTGAAGCATTCATTAATTTTTTTTTTTTTGGTGTTTCTTTTAAATCTCACTGCAAGTTTTCTGAAACAAGTATAAGCTCAAGTTTTTATTTTTTTCTTTAGAAACCCAAAACTTTTATGCTTTCTCGAGCAGCTCTTTCATCAGTTTTAGGAGCTGTTCCTTCATCCTGGATGTGATGCAAGCCACATCTATTTTTGAAATGCATGAAATATAAACAGGGACATTGGTTTGTTTCATCCGGAGGGTTGCCCAGCACAGTTTCATCACAGTTTTAATGAATTTGGCTGAAATGTGGGCTTAAATGCTGAATTTGAATCTGAATCCACCAAGTTTAAATTCTTCCCTTGTCAACAACCTCTGTAATTTTGCATGATTACTAGGATCAGTAGAGCGCTGCTCTCCTCCTGTTTTATAAGCTACCTAAGGAAAGTTTTCCATTTCGTGACATGGGGGTGGAATGAGTATTCACTCACACACATGATGTTGGAAATGCTGAGAACAATTTTGAAACCATAGAAATAATTTAGTAGGAGGACTAACTAGGCAGTTCCTCCCCTTCCTTCTGTTAGACAGTCAATTCAAAGATCTTACCATAAGTGCTTATTAACTCTAAATAGAAAATAAATTATTTCTGTCCTTTTCAGAGAAGGACAGAAAGTGCAAGTCTAGAGAGTTGATGTATCTAGGAAGAATGAGGATGGATGGGAACTGTTGTGAGTTACTGTATAATATTCTTCAGTTCAGATCACGTTAGTACAGAGGACACTTCTGAAAATAACACAAATAAACAGGGCAACCAGAGTCACTCAGGGATTGGGGATCTGTGCCAATAGCCCACCAACATAGTTTAGGGTACATACTTGGAATAGAGGCATAAGGAAATCATTTCTATGGAAAAATATAGTCACTGAAAGAATGAGTGTGGGTTTTTTCCCACTTAGTTTACAACTTGTTGGGTCTAGACAACAAATTGTCAAAAGGCAATCTGCAAGTTTTTTTTATTTTTATTATTTTTATTTTTTTTTTAATCTAAAAAGGAAAGAAAGAAAAAAGAATGAGAAAAAGAAAAGGCAGTCTGGGCTTTTGGGTGGACGAATGGCATTTGGAATAAAAAAATCAGTGGTTTGAAAAATTCCAAAGCAATTTATGTCAAAAATGAGTGGATTTGAAAGTTTAATAGATTTCTAATGTTAGGAAGTTTTCCTGGAATTGAGGCCCGAATATAAGAGCAGAGCATCTGAGGTATGGAATTGATGGAGATGTTTCTTGGTGAAAAGCAGTTATTTCCCTGTGGGCCTTATAAATCTGAAACAGATAAGGGAAATAAAGAAATCAAATTATACAACTTTGATGAATGACAAAATTTGTCAGAAAGAGCTATATATTAAGTAATTAGGTTTTTAAGAATAAAGCATAAATCTCCCATAGATGTGGAAAAGGAAGGAGAGACAGAGATAATCATATTTGAGATACTGGTCTAAACTTGTGCTGGAAAAAATTTTTTTTGTTCTTATTATATTATTTTTTAAATCAAGTAGGATAAAGCTTATAGAGGCCCACACTTCAGGCACCCTGGTGTAAAGACTGTATAATGAGGCAGGACATTTGGAATGTGAACAAGCAGTTGCTTTGGCATATGACTTATTCAACTGTCCAAGAATGACAAATACATTGAAATGTCATGACTGAGATATGAAGAAGGCAGAAGACCAGAGTTGAGAAGGACAAGCTAATCCACACAAAGGCTAGTGAGTCTCTGGAACTATTGGATCTAGATGTTATAAATCTATAGGTGCTGATTTAAGGTTTTTTTTTTTTTTAAATTCAGAAACATTCTAGCTGTATTTATACACACACACACACACACACACACACACACACACACACACACACACACACTGCTATAGCTGTGGAAAATAAGATCAGTAGTTTGTTGTTTCATTTTATCCCATAGTGCCCCCTGTAGGAATCTTATAGGAACTACATGTAGAAGTTGTCAACGGCTATCATAACCGTTGATTAGAAAAACAGGATTTATCTAGGAATTGAGGCTATTAAAAGGGTGGGTGGATGGTGGCGAGAAAAGGGGGGTGCTTAATGGACTCTGGTGGGGGATTATTAGGGCTTGGTGTGGTAACATACATCTGAAGTGGTATGAACCAATACCCCTAAATCATATATAGTTGTTGTAAGCCTATGTTATCTCTATAAAAAAGATACAATTAAAAGGAAAAAGAATCACAGGATTTCAGAGGTGATAGGACTTTAAAGGTCACTGCAACCACGTTTCTATCCAAAGTTTGGATCGTTTCTATAATGTATTTGATTAGCAGTTTTATAACTTTTGCTTGAACCACCCTTGTTCTATTCCTGTTTTCACACGCTTCTTTTCACCCTGTGCTTCACCACTGCCTTCTAAAATATCTGGGTCAACTTAGTCTTAGGCCTTTTCAAAATTGTTCAAGGTGAATTGACTTCCTTCTCATCGGTATCCCCTTTGCAGGCAATTTGGTGATGAGTTCTGCTCAACCAGTTACTGTTTACTTTCCATCTTTCAAATGGTTGGTTACATCTCCTCTGTTTCATCTCTCTCATTCTCTTTGTTTTTGTGGCTTACACTTTTAAAAAGTTGATTTGCTATTGGTTTACAAGGATTGGCATCTTTACTAAGAAAAATTCACCCACTATGTTTTTGTAGGTTTTGGAAGAAAGAAGAAATGAAAATAGAAATAAAACCTGGGGACTCTCTGGTGGCCCCTGGTGGCCCAGGGGTTAAAGTCTCATGCTCTGAAGCTATCACCAGCCGCTGCAGCATGAGTACTATCGCTGGCCAGGTTGCTAACCCACATGGTGTGGCATATCTCTCCTGTCTCACCCGCTGCTCCCCTCAGCAGTGTATTTCTTTTTTTTTTAATTTCTTTTTATTTATTTGTTTGTTTTGTTTTGTTCATACATGCACTGGGTACAGTCAGAAGCGCGGGAGGGTGAGAGAATTCACCAGAGCCAGAGCGGGGAGCAGAGCAGGCAGAAGGACCAAAGCACACTGCTGAGGGGAGCAGCGGGTGGCAGGAGAGGTCTGCACGCCATGTGGGACCCTCCTCCGGTGGCCGGGGAGCAGCCGGGGATTGAACCGGCGCCGCAGAGGCCACGGGCAGCCTCGCAACCCAGCGCTCAACCGCTGCGCCACAGTGGAGGCCCTCAGCAGTGTATTTCAGTAGATCTTCCTGTTCTGCTGTTCACTCTGTCTCTGGTGAATCTTCTCACCCCCACACCTCTGGCCTACACCCCAGTTCTTGTATGTATAAATAAATAAATAAAATAAATCTTTACAAAACAAAAAAAGAAAGTAAAACTCACCGCATTTGACTGGAAACCTAGTCATGTTTTTTTTTTTTTTCCCAATTCCATTATTATGAATTATAAAATGAAAGTATAGGCCTTTATGTTTATTCTAATTAAAAAATTTCCCCTTCAATTTGGTTTGTTGTTTTGGCCCTTGAATCTTCAATCTGCCAGCTACCTCTCTCAGTCACCAAAGAAGTAGATAAGCAAGCTACTCTACAGCTATTTACTCAATGAACAGAAGACTAAAGCCAAAATCCCAGGGTACCAGAGACTCTGTATTGATACCATTCATAATGATCATCTGGGCCATAGTCCTCAGTCTTGTTCACAAGGTGAAAGTCTCCATTAAATCCTTAAAGTGCAGTGTTCGCAGCTTCTCTGATTGACCAGTCTGGCAGAATTTGGATAAAAAGATAAGTGCTGCTAATTCACTAAGTCTGACTTTTCCTTTCTGAATCCTGTGTGTGTTTAAGTGTTCCCCATACTCACTGTTCAAAGTGATATTTGTTAACCTGTCTGAGAAATGAATTTTCATCCTTGTTATATTTTCTAAAATTATCTTGAATTTTCTAACAGCAATATATTTATTGCCAAGTTCTTTCAGTAATAGTCTGGCATGTAGTTAGTTGGCACTAGTAAGTTTGCAATGATTGGTAAACCTTCGTGTTCTCTTAGAATATCTCCATCCCTTTGGATTTTTAGATCTCTCATCTGAATGATTGGTATACCATTTTTCTGTCCACTCATCAGAGTGGCAGAGATGAAATATGGAGAATAGGAGATGAAGTCTCTGTCCCCATTGTCAATCTTCTACTTTCCTTGGTCTTCATACTTTGATATAATGTCACTTCTATATAATTTCAAAAAGTTATCTGTAACATTAGAAGTTTATAGTAGAACACTTGGGTTTATAAAGATCTATAAAAATGGCTTTTTATTGGGTTGGATATATGGTAGTCTGCCCTTTGTAGGTTTGGAGTGGAACTCTTGATTTAGCAACTCATGATTTAAAATGCTATTCAAGAGGAATGAAAAAATGTTTCAAAATTTTTTAAAGCTTCATTAAGTTATTGGCCTTTCCTCTACAGGGAATAGAATCTGAATAGTTTGGGCAAGGGTGTTGAACTTGATCAGGGCACACCTCTAGCTTCATTCTCCTCTTTTCTGCATATAATGTTCTGACCTGGGAGGCTGTTCTTCCTGGGTCACATCCATACATGTGTTGCTGGCTTTCTGCAGGGGATGGGAGGGAGGGAGGGAGGGAGGAAGGATGGGCGAGGACAACATGGGGTTGGGACACTTATTTCTCTGGCTGCTTTTATGAAGTTGCCACAGGTTGTTGTGTCCTTTAGCAGGGTTCAGCTCTTATCTCCGTGTCCACTCTACACGGCTCTCTTTCTGCCTGGGTTCTTGCAAGTGCTGCTTCTCCTTATTCCTCTGGGGATGGTGACAGCTCCACTGTTAAAATCTCTATGGGGCCTCCCTGATGGCAAAAGGGGTTAAGAGGCAACCTATGAAGCTGTCCACAGCCACTGCAACATGAGTTCAATCCCTGGCCAGGGAGATACCCACATGGCACAGCGGACCTTTCCTAACTTGCCCGCTGCTCCCCTTGTCAGTGTATTTCAGTCACACTGCCTGTTCTGCTCCCTGCTCTGTCTCTGGTGAATCCTCTCACCGCCCAACACCTCTGGCCTTTACCCCAGTTCTTGTATACATAAATAAATAAATCTTTAAAGTCTCTGTGGCTTCCATATACACTCACCCTTTTGTGATTAGGCTCTCTTCGGTAAAACTTCTTCAAATTGTCCTAATTTGAAATTTGAGTGTAGCATCTGTTGTTGTTTGGGAGGGGCAGGAAGGCTTTGACTGGTACAGAAAATTTTAAACAAGTCTGAGCGAAAATTCTTCTGTTATGTCAAGTTTTATTGAACTGTGTGATGAAATATTCTTGGACACTCTAGGAACTATCCCTTTGTAGAATTTTTAGTGTATAGAGTCAAAAATAGAAAATATTTTATGAAGCTCTAGATCAGAAAATCCAGTGCTTTTTTTCCTCTCAAAAGAATGCCCATATTACTGGATTTTATTCTATGGAACTGTTTATTGATATTTTGGATTGCAAACTTCTGGATTAAAAATAAAAAATTCTGCTCAGATATATCAAACCAGTGAATAGTTTCCAGAATATAGAAGAGATTCCTACAAATCAATGTGAAACAGACAAAAATGTAGAAAATGGGCAAAGTTACAGATTGGAAATGCATATAAAAAGATGCTAAGCCTCATTAGTAATGTAGAAAATGCAAACTAAAACAAGAAAGTCCTCTGTATGTATCAGAATGTCAAAAAACAAAGGCTGGGCCTCCCCGGTGGCACAGCGGATTGAGCTCAGTGCTGTGGAGCTGTCTGCAGCCTCTGCAGTGTGGGTTCAGTTCCTGGCCAACCAGGGAAATTTCCACACGGTGTGGCAGACCTCTCCTGTCGCGCCCATTGCTCCTCTCAGCAGTATATTTCTGTGGTTTGCCTTTTCTGCTCCCTGCTCTGTCTCTGGTGAATCCCCTTACTCTCCCTTGCCTCTGGCCTCTACCCCAGCTCTTGTATAAAAATAAATAAATCTTAAAAAAAATAAAAAAAAAACAACAACAAAAGTCATGTAATATCCTGTGGGGGTGGGTATCAGTGTAAACTGAGACAATCAACTTGGAAAACAATTTAACATTGTTTTGTAAAGTTGAAAGTAAGCAGGGTTGAGCAGTGGTTGAGCGCTGGGTTGCGGGGCTGCCCGCAGCCTCTGCAGCACTGGTTCGATCCCCGGCTGCTCCCCGGCCACCAGAGGAGGGTCCCACATGGCGCGCAGACCTCTCCTGCCGCCCTCTGCTCCCCTCAACAGTGTACTTCAGTCCTTCTGCCTGCTCTGCTCCCTGCTCTGGCTCTAGTGAATTCTCTCATCCTCCCGCGCTTCTGACTGTACCCAGTGCTTGTATAAATAAATAAATAAAACAAATCTTAAAAAAAAAAAAAGTTGAAAGTAAGCATACAATGGGATCCAACAATTCTAAGTCAACATTAGTCTAGTCTGGGGAAACTTTTTTGTCTATTTATACCAAGATGTACATGGCAGCATGTTTTGCAAAATGGGAAAATTGGAAACAAGCTACATTTCCTTCAATAAGGGATACATAAATAAGCATGGTATTTTGGTAAGATGCATTTAAAGTGAATGAACTAGATCAATATATATCAGGAAGCAATGAGTTTTTTAAAAGACAAATTGCAAAAATATTTTTACTAGATGGTACCACTTTATCCAATGATGAGTAAAAAAAAAACACAAACACTAGCATTTGTTATTTAGAGATGCATCTATGTAGCACGACACAAACAGAAAGACTACACCTAATTTATGGGAGTGGTTTCTCTAGGAGAGCCTAGGAAGGTGCTGGAGCATATTGCTTGATCCTCTTCCCCTCACTCTTAGATGCTGATTCTTCTGAAGTTTTCCCACAGTTCTCTACCCCATCAGGGCTTGCCTGTTCTTTAGTACAAAGATCCCCATCAGGCACATTCTCCTCCTCAAGCAACTCAGAGAGTGGGCACATAGCATATTCTTACACTGACTTCCCTCTCTTTTCTTTTCCTTTCCCCTCTTTCTGTGCTCTTTTCCATCCAGTTTATACATGTCCTATAAACCACCCCAATTTTTTTTCAAGTTTTATTTTTTTAAATTTTATACAAGAACCGGGGTACAGGCCAGATGTGCGGGAGAGTGAGAGGATTCACCAGAGACAAAACTGGATGTAGAACAGGCAGACTGACTGACGTACACTGCTGAGGGGAGCAGCAGGCGAGACAGGAGAGGTCTGCTGCACCATGTGGGTTGTTCCGTGGCCGGCGGGGATCAAACCTGCACTGCAGAGGTTGCGGACAGCTTCACGGTACTGTGCTCAACTGCCTGCACCACCAGGGAGGCCCCATACCCACTCAAATTTTTTACTAAACCCTGATATATCGCATCTTATATTTAATAAAGGAGAAAGTGCAATTCTTTAGTTCACATTTGCAATCCCATCCTCTTATCCTCTGCTACCTCAAGGCTCCACAACCCCTCTCCCTTGTCTGAGGCCACCACTGTTGGGTGCTTTCTGCATTTCTAGGGAAAGTCTGATTTGTAAATGTAAATTTGTACATTCCTCTCTGCATTTCTAGGGAGAATCTCTTAGATATTACTGGTTTCTTTGGCTCTAAGAGGAAAAATGGAAAAAGGAAAAAATAGTTTATTCAAGAGTAAAATGTTTTTTAAATCCAGGAATACAGTCTTTGCAACTGTCTTTTCAAAACTTCTGGGTAGTTACTCCCAACCCCATGGAAATGAGGAAGGAAAGAAAAGAGTCTTCTAGCAGCTGAGATCGTGTTGAGACTCTGTTCCTTATCATATCAGCACACTCTCATCCAGTTGGCCTTTTCTGAAAACGGATTTCATAACATTTGCCACCTTATAATTCAACACATGTAATATTTCCTGTCAGTTTAACTTCTCCAAACTTCTAACAAGGAACAGAAATTCTCAGAAATGGGAGGACAGTACAACATTGTCCTTCCTCATTACCATCCTGTCATTTGCCAGGAATGACACAAATGATGGCTCTTAGCATAGTCCAGAAGTCAGGCAGCACCAGGGGGCTCTCTCGAAGGACCTGTCTGAATAGGATCTTTCCATTTCTTTGTCCTGCCCAACCTATGAGTCTATTGTTTGACACTAGTTAGTATCCCTCTTTATGAGTGACATTTCTTATACCTTTTTTCGTTAGAGTGTTCTATAACCAGTGGTAACTAAAAAAACGAAAATGAAAACCCAAAAAACATAAGCCAAGTTGCCTGGCTGATAACTGCTATGTCAGTTAGACCAAGGAAAGAAATGGTGGTGTCCATAGAAGAAGGTGGCCCTTTCCCACCTACAGGTTGGACTGGATCTCTAAGTGCAAACATAAATCTTATTTTCTTTTTTTGGACCTGGAGGTCACTCTCTTGAGATAAGCAAAAAGAGGTCCTTTGAGACTTGTCAAGTTCATGCTTATGCCTGAATTCTTGTAAATGACAACTTTATTCATGGGATAATACATTTTAGAGTTGAAAGATTAATTTGTCCAAAGTTCTGATTTTGCAGATAAGAAAAAATGCCCAGAGGCATTGAGAGATTTCCCCAATAACAGTATTATTATTTTATATTGTATAGCTTAAAAAGACTGTTGCCTCCATTTTGTGGGGCAGGAAAGGGATAATCAGAGAGATGAAGTGCCTGGCCCAGGCCAATTCTGAGAATTGACAACAGAGGCTGGACTTGAAGCCATGTGTCCTATTCCCACAATGATGCTCTCTGATGGATACTATGCAGCCTCTGGACATGGGAGGGGATGTTAGAAATAGCTAGGTCTGCCATCTGGAGACCCACTTAATTTGCCTGTCTATCCTTGGTGATCTAACACACTACTGAAAATGTGCAGGCATTAAGAATATGAAATTGTATTTATTTATTCTTCATTTGAAAAGCACATGTACCCCAAAGGCATAAAAGTACATGCAGTGAAAAAAAAAAAAAAAAAGCTCTTATTCCTAGTCATCTAGTTTTCCTCCCCAGACTTGTGAATGTTCTTCACATGACTATGCTTCGATAAGAAAATAGAACTGCATCCTTTTCTTAGTGGCTGCAAGTGTTTCATTGAATGGATGTACAGTAGTTAACTTATACAGTTCTTTCTTTTTTTTTTTTTATAAAGAGGCATGTGTTTTTTTTTTTTATTTATTTATTCGTTTGTTTTGTTTATACATGCACTGGGTACAGTCAGAAGCACGGGAGGGTGAGAGAATTCACCAGAGCCAGAGCTGTGAGCAGAGCAGGCAGAAGGACCCAAGTACACTGCTGAGGGGAGCAGCGGGCGCGGCAGGAGAGGTCTGCGCGCCATGTGGGACCCTCATCCGGTGGCCTGGGAGCAGCCGGCGCCTCAGAGCAGATCGAACCGGCGCCTCAGAGGCTGCGGGCAGCTTCGCAACCCAGCGCTCAACCGCTGCGCCACCGGGGAGGCCCTACAGTTCTTTCTTGATGGACATCAAAGGTGGTTTCCGTTCTTAGACTATCGCTGTGAAGAATACAGTATATGTGCTTTTCTATATATGTGCTGGGATACTTAGAAGGGGTTGGCAAACTATAGCCTATGGGCTAAATTCACCCTGTGTTTTGTTTTTTTAAATAAAGTTTTATTGGAACACAGTCACATTTTGTTTACAGATTGACTGCTTTCTTGCTACAGTGGCAGAGTAGAATAGATGCAATACTAATATGTGGCCCAGAGTCCTAAAATATCTGTTCCTTTAAAGAAAATGTTTGCTTGTATCTGATCTATAGGATAAATTCCCATTAGTGAAATTGCTGGGTTTTACTTTTCACACTTGATAATTAATGACCCAATCTCTTCATAGAAGTTGTGCTGGTTTAGGCCTCCCCTGGTGGCGCAGGCAGTTGAGCTCAGGGCTGTGGGGCTGTCCGCAGCCTCTATGGTGTGGGTTCGATCCTGGCCGCCTGGCGAGAATCCCACATGGTGTGGTAGACCTCTCCTGTTGCCCCTGCTGCTCCCCTCAGCGGTGTGTTTCGTCAGTCTGCTTGTTCTGTTCCCTGCTCTATCTCTGGTGGGTCCTCTTGCCCTCCCGCAGATCTGGCCAGTGCTCTGGTTCTTGTATAAATGAATGAATAAATCTTTAAAAAAAAAAAAAAGAAGTTGTGCTGGTTTATTCTCACACAGCCTGTGTATTTTCCTATATTCATAGAACTTTTTCACCCCAATCTAAAAGATAAAAGAAAATTTCCCTTAATTTATTTTGCATTTCTGTAAAATTCTGTAGTTCCTAACAGACTCAAGAGTTGCATCTATTTCTCTTGCTGACAGGGAGGGAGGGGTGAGGTCCAGTGACTTAAGGGTCCAAGTTTAGCATTTGCAGGTCCTTGTTTTCCTTGTGTTTAGAATGGAGATGGGTTCTTGATCTGATGCTAAGAGGCTCAGGCTATGGGATTTAAGACATATAAGGGCCAGGAGCCAGCTGCATCTTTATAGTTTGTCAGATTTAAAGATAAATTGCTTTGAGAATAGAGCTTCATTCCAAAAAGAGATCAAGGTACTAAAGTTTTGTAGCTAATGAGGTTGAAGAAAGGCTGCTCAGCAACTAACTAGATACTTAAAATGTGGTGAGGCCGTAATTGCATTTAAATGTGTAAGAATTAGATTCTTAAATTCCCAGAGAGGAACTATTGGAAACAACTGCACTGGAAATATGCTAAATTAATTATGGTAAAACCATTTAATGAAATAGTATGTGACTGTTGAAATAATATAGCAAGTCCATATGTGTGGGTATGGAATCTTTTCCAAGAAATCAATAAATAGAAATGTCAAGGTTAAGGGCTGTAAGTATCTTTTATCAGTGTTTCTGAAAGCAAAGCCTGAGACAGGGATTCTTCGGCTTTTGGGAGAGAGTGCTCCCAGGAGAAAGGGGAGGATGGGAATTGGGTAGGGTAGGGGAAAAAGCTAAACAAGAGGTAATCCTAGTGGATGACAGCTTTAGCCTGAATTTACAGGGAATTCTGGAGTAGCAATTGCAACACAGAGTTGTCAAATAGTTTGTACCCCTGTGTTGGCTACATGTTGCTGCAGAGTGGGAGGTGGGCTGGATTCTCTGTAGAAAAGGGCAACTGTGAGCTCCTAGTCATCAATACTCATGGCAGCAGGGGGATGGGTACACTGGCTATGCAGGGGTGCTGGGCAATGCTCCAGCTGCAGAAGGCATGCTGCTATTTTGTGGGAAAGGAAAGATATGTGCACATACATGCTGTTGTATGCCTGGGAACAATGAACAGAGGCTCTTATGCTGGGGTCCATGAATACCTAAGGGCTTCATGGATAGGACCATATTTCAGTATCACTGGATTCCTTTGTAATCTTCTGTATTTTATTTGACATATTTTGAACATTACACTGAGAGGGGCATCCAGAGGTTTCATCAGATAGCTAAGGGATCCATGAGACACACATACAGATAAAGAGGGGCAAGAAAGTGATGCCAGCTTTGGTGGGTGAAGGCTAGGGGGCGACTGGGATCAGAGTGGCAGACAGATTTCTTATTCTTTGTATGCCCTTTTGTATTATTAGAATTTTTGCTATGTGCATGGATTATATTTTAACGAAATTGTATCTTAAAAAGAAACCTACTGCTCAAAAGAACTAGGAAAGAGAGGAGGAGACCAGATATGGGGGAAAGTACCCCTCCAACATACTGGATTTTTCATGGGCTTTTTTACTGCTATTGTTTCCTGGTTTTTTTCCTCCTTATTTATGCCATTTCCCTGATCACTTGCTTTCATTTTCAAAATCCTTTCTTATCTCTTGAACGCCTGCATTTGATTTTGAAGCTGCTTTTGTACACTTGGATGGAACCCTGAATAATTATCTTTTATTAATTTTTGCCCAGCTCCTAATCAAGTGATAACTAAAGTGTAGAATCGTTTCCTTGCATATATGTGCATACTTGCAAAATAAATTACCTTATCCTGCACAATATTTTTGTGGGTCAAAAGCATGCCTTTAAATGAAGAAAATATTTCTAAAATGAGAATCAATTTTGAAGGTTGTTTCATGCTCAAGATTCTTTAAGGTTTTTTAATCAGAAAAGATTTGAGGACATTTGATGCCTGCTTTATTCATGGTACATTTCTAAAAAGTCATGATTTACTAAATTCTGTCTCTTGGGATTTTAAAATGAATGTGCACTCTCCACCACTTTTGTTGCCAAGGGAGCTCACATCTACCCTGAAAAACCTTCCTGTGGAGTGGAGTCAGCAGAGATAAATGAATGAGAGTACATGTGGTTCTGCAGTAACAGTGCAGTTTGGCTAAAGGGTGACGTCATCTTTTTCTGTTGTATCTGCCATTCTAAACAGCAGTCAGTCTAGCTTAGCTAGAGAATGAGTTACCAGGAGAATACACTGGTTAGGTGGGACAAAAAAGGAAAAATGGAAAATAAGATTGAAAAAGAATGTAACTTTGAATATATCCAGTCCATAGTAAATTTTTTCTTACATAAGGTTTTGATTCAATTATCACATTATAATTTGCCATCAATTTGGATTATGTGGAAAGAGACAAAGCTTCTTTACTAATGGCTGGTTTGCACATGTGCCACCAGGGTATAAATAGGGATGTTGGAATTGATTTTAGTTTTTAAAGGGCACATTTAAATGCTGGCAGATAAAATGCCTTTATCGGTTCAGTCTACTCACTGTGATCCTACATGCCTCACTGGTAACACTTAAAGGAGTGTTTGTTGGGTTTTATTTGGATACCACAAGAATGTTACCATCCTTCATGCTGATGAATTCTGGACTCGACTTGTTTTTAGGCAGGGGGAGAAGTATGAATCTATCAGATTTTCCTTTTAAAGTAACAGCTTAATTCACATGCCAAAATATAACTTCTGTTTGATAAGTTTTTAAAGTGCAAACAAGACCCCTGATATACCTTCCTGTATCCTAATGTTTCTAGACATCAGATACATTTCTGCAAAGGCATTGATAATGGCTGAGAGGAATAAATATTGCAGATGGATCAAATCAAAGAATCAAATTTCAAAGTCAGATTAAGGAGTCATGAAAAGGAGGAAGAAGCGGAAATGGAATAAAAAGAGAATTATAGAAATAAAGAGAGTGGTTGATTCTTAAAAAGAAGTCTTCTGCTGTTTGAATGAGGACCAAAGAGCTTTCATTGCTGGCTCCCCACATGGCAGTGTCTTTTTTGACACAAGTTCCAAGATCAAGAGATCAGAAAAAATTTAGACTTGAAAAAATTTAGACTTGTAATGAAAATTTACTAAACGTCAGTACACATTTAGTAGTCAATTTCATTACCAAAACACAATTGCATGTATTGCAGGTAAATGATGTTTTCATAAACACCATTTTAACATATGATTTTATTTGCAGAAACTATTTTCTTGGCCCAGGGAACAAATAGCTCATTGAAAGTACTTTGCTAGTCTGGTTTTCAAAAATTCTGTGATATAAAAAATTCTGTGGAACAGATTGGATTAGAAGTCCCTGAACACAGAACAGGCATATCTGATAATGAAAATGTTCTTTTTGTATAGTTTTATGTTTTAAGTTTTAAAGATATTAATATGCAAGGAACTCAGGCAAGAAAGAAAAAAAGGAAGTAGGGATAATGATTTATATTTGAATAGGCTTTATAATTTCTGAAATAATCAGACCTCACCAAAGACTGGTGGCAAAGATGATCTTCAATTTGTGGATGAAAAACATGCTTCTCTGTGTGGAGGTTCCTCAAAACACTAAAAATTGATCCAGTGATTCCACTCCTAGGAATCTATCCAAAGAACAGAAAAACACTAATTTGAAAGGAAACCTGCACTCGTATGTTTATTGCAACACTAGTTACAATAGCTAAGATATGGAGACATCCCAAATGCCCCCAAACAGATGAATGGCTCAAGAAGATGGGTATATATATATATATTCTGTGGATTTTTTTTTTAATCAGGAGTTAAAAAAACCCATGCCTTTTGCAGTAACATGGCTGGAGCTGAAAGAGATTATGCTCAATGAAATAAATCAGAAGGAAAAAAGATAAATATTGGATGGTTTCACTTACATGTAGAATACAGAGAAACCAAACAAAGGGTCAGGAAAAAGACAAAACTTGCAAGCTGACCATAGATCTAAAGTATACAGTGGGGAGGGGTTGAGAGGGGTCCAAATTATTAGGGGAGGGAAGAGCACAAGGGACTGTGATGATGGGTCACTGTGCTGTGGTGGTGGGAGAACTATAGGGACTACATCTGAGGGGAGAAATGAAATACTGTACAAAAATTAACAATGATGAAGAAGATAAATAAAAATTGGAAAAAAGCAGAGGGCAGGATCTAGATCCAATTTAATTGCTTAAAAAATAAAAACTCTGAAAACAAAACAAATCAAAAACACATGCTTCTAAGAAAGATGTGTTACAAGTGACACAAAATACAACTCAAATGGCTTAAGCAATGAAAGGTATATATTTCATTACTTCCCTCCCTGCTTGCTTTTGCTTCCTCTCTCTCCTCACAGAATTAAAAAGTCCAAACAGGGGCCTCCCCGGTGGCGCAGCGGTTGAGAGCTGGGTTGCGAAGCAGCCCGCAGCCTCTGCAGTGCCAGTTCGATCCCCGGCTGCTCCCCGGCCACCGGAGGAGGGTCCCACATGGCGCACAGACCTCTTCTGCCGCCCGCTACTCCCCTCAGCAGTGTACTTTGGTCCTTCTGCCTGCTCTGCTCCCCGCTCTGGCTTGGTGAATTCTCTCACCCTCCCGCGCTTCTGACTGTACCCAGTGCTTGTATAAATAAATAAATCTTAAAAAAAAAAAAAAAGTCCAAACAGGAATTAACTTTCAGTGTGCCTTTATTTTTTTTTAATTTTTAAAGATTTATTTATTTTTATACAAGAGCTGGGGTACAAGCCAGAGGTGAGAGGATTCACCAGAGACAGAGCAGGGAACAGAACAGGCAGACCGACGAAATACACTGCTGAGGGGAGCAGTGGGCGAGACAGGAGAGGTCTGCTGTGCCATGTGGGATTCTTGCCGGCCGCCTGGGATCGAACTGGCACTGCATTGGCTGCAGACAGCTTCACAGCACTGCGCTCAACCTGCTGCACCACTGGGGAGGTCCTCAGTATGCCTTTAAAGACATGTTCAGTTCATACCATTAGGGCCCAATTTGTCTTGACAGAATTTGCCCCATGGGGTGGCAAGATGGTCGTGAATAGCTCTAGGCTTCTATACTCAGCTCTAAATCCAGTTGAAAAAGAGTACCTCTTTCACAGTCCTAGCAAAATTGCAGATTATGTGTCATTGACCCTGAGTGGGTCACATGTTCATTCCTGAACCAATCATGGTTGAAAGATGTGGTCCTTTTATTAGCCAGGCTGGAGACAAAAAAAAAAAAAAAAATCAGTCCCTGCTTTATTCAGAAGTAGCAGATGTACAACTCAGTATTGGAATTCTGTAGTTCTTGTCACTCCAATACAAAGAGCCAGTGACAGAATGCCTGGATTTCCTTGCTGTGTGACTCCAGGTAATTAGTCCCTCTAAGCAGGGGAGAGATTCCACAGAGTGTGGTGTTATTTGATGAAATGTTCCTTCTTCCTCTTTATGTCTTATCTGAAGTGCATGTAGGTGACAGGAATTGAGTAAGGCAGATTTTAAGATGCCCAGGCTCTACCTGTGAATTGAGTGGTAGGTGTCTATTCACGCATTCATCTGGCTCCACATTGAGGATTTCTTAACTGAAAGGAGGAAACTCTCCAATAAGCCTGTTTAGTCGTGTGATACCTCTTTCATTCCACCCCCTCCCTCAGGTTCTGATTTCAGTCTCCTCTCCTAGATGAAGTCATTCTTGACCTCCAAAGCATAGAGCAATTTTGTCATCTCAATGATGGTCACTGAATTAGCGTTCTGTAATACCTGTTATGCAAGGTATTACACTGGGAAATGTGGATCTACAGAGATGAATAAACAGATCCAAACCTGGTCTGGATATGCTATTTAGAGGGATAGTCAAACTCTGATTACTACTGAATGCAGTCTGTTAAACATTTCTAGGGAGGCATCATTCCCGTTATTTTCTATGTGAATGGTGCCCCCTGGAGTTGTGCGACTTGGAGGGCAATCTGACTGAATGTTAATCTAATATTGATATGCTTTTTTTTTTTTTTTTTTTGGGCAACTGGATTCTTAACTTTTTGAGGGTAAGTGTTACATTTTGATAGTCTTTTTGTCCTTATGTGCAGTGTTTAGCATGCTGATTTTCCTTTAATCAAAATTCAGGAAATACCTAATTGAGTTATCGAAATAGCTTTCCTGGTGAGATTATTAAATTAACTTATACACTGTTATGGTAGCAGCTGGATGCTGATTCCTATCCATCAGGGTGAGGGAATGGAAGGTAGGATGGAGCATCCATTTTTATAAAACTTTCCAGGTTATTTTCTTCAGAGCATATAAAAAATTTTGCCTTAAGATTTTAGTATATGAAATTAGGAAACAGATTGACTGACATGAAACTCTTCAATGTAGCACAAACAGACAAGGCAGTGGTGTTAAAAGCCAAGACCTATTACGATATCTGTAAATAGAATGCAACTATAAAAATCCCCAAAAGAACAAACTCAACAAGAAATGAAATGCAGGGGAAAGATTTTGGTTAAATCATTATGTTTCAGTTACCTACTGCTGCATAACAAGTCCCTCCAAAGTGGGCTGACTTAAACCAATGCTCACTTATTCTCATGAAATCTGGCTTTTTGCCATAACTTCTGACCAGGCTAAGCTGGATGGTTTTGCAGCTTCATGTGGTTTAACTGTGGTAACTGGTATAACTCTCTCATGCAGCTGCATTTGGTTGGGGCTCAGCTGGAGCTGGAACATCCAAGAAGGCTTCTCATTGTCCAGAGCCTCTCTCTTTTGTGATCTCTTGTCACCTAGTGGTGTAACCTAACTTTTTAGCATGACAGCTGGCTTGCAAGAGGAGAAAGCACAAGTTGCCTCTTCTCTTAACTGGGCTTACAAAGTCTCAGGATTCTGTGCTGCTGTATCTACTGGATAAAATGATTGACAGGGCAAGCCAGATTCTAGGGGAAAGGAGAGGGAGAATAGATCCCATATCTCAATGTAAAGTGTATGTAGGGGAGGGTGGGAAGGAATTTTTGTGACCACATTTGGGTACTTTTTACCACATGTATTCATAGTTACATCTGGGACACAAAACAAGAAGTGGCTATATCTTTGGGACATCTAAATTTAAGCATGAAAACAACTGTAGAATCCTGTTCAGCAGTAAAGAGGAATAAAATACTGATACATGCAATGACATGGATGCACCTAAAAACATCAAGCTAAATGAAGGACGACAGATGCAAAAGACCACAAGTTGCATGATTCCACTTGTATTTAATGTTCAGAAAAGGTAATATCTAAGGAGACAAAAAGTAGATTAGTGGGGCTGGAGATTGACTGATGCTGGAGGTAGGAAGGCAATTAAATATAAGTGGGTGTGAGACATTTTATTGGGGTGATAAAGTGTTCTAAAAGCCACTTATGGTGATGGCTAAACAACATATAAATTTACTAAAAATCATTGAATTATACATTTTGAAGGAATGAATCTAATATATATAAACTATACTTCAGTAAAGTGGTTAGGAAAATATGGTATGATAATCTTTCATTTAAGAGACCTGTTCTTGAAGGCCTGAAATAATTCAAATCTTCACAATTCAAGGCTAATTTCTCCATTGGAATAAATGTAAAGGAGAGGGGATATATTATCAAATCATAGAAGCCTACACCTACTGTGACCTGTTTTTGCTTCAACTGCCTTTTATTTTCCTAGTAATATGTCTTTCACACAGTGCTCTCTCCTAATTTAATGATAGGGTATATTGAGGCTGGTAGCAGGCTTTCTGCCATAACTTCTGATGGTATCTAACTTCCAGTTCAAGCTATTGATTTTCCTGCATACTTTTCAGCAATAGGCTATCACTTGAATGAACACCTGGATGCACTGTTATATACTATTCAAAAGATTTTAATTTATAACAACTGTCTACTTTTTTTTTTTATTTTTGGTAGCTATTTTAAATACCCCCCCCCCTTTGGAGGTATCATTGGCTTATAACACTGTACATGATTTAGGTGAATAAGGTCACACCTCTTCAGATATATGTTATTACCCCACCCCCACCACTCAAGCATCCATAGTCCATTTTGCTCCCTTCTTCCTTTGTTCTCACCCCACCCTCCGTCCTAATCTAGTAACCTCAGTTCTGCAGTTATATATATATATATATATATAAAAGATTTATTTATTTATTTATACAAGCAGTGGGTACAGTCAGAAGTGCGGGAGGGTGAGTGAATTCACCGGAGCCAGACCGGGGAGCAGAACAGACAGACTGACGAAATACACTGCTGAGGGGAGCAGCGGGTGCGGCAGGAGAGGTCTGTGCACCATGTGGTACCCTCATTGGTGACCAGGGATCGAACTGGCGCTGCAGAGGCTGCGGGCAGCTTTGCAGCCCAGCGCTCAACCGCTGCGCCACCGGGGAGGTCCTGCAATCATATTTTTAAGGTTCATTTTGGTTCAGTTTTGTCAGTCCCTTTGTTGTTGTTTTTGTTTGTTTTCTCTGTATTCCACATATGAATTAAATCATCTGGTATTTGTCTTTCTCCTGACTTATTTCACTTAGCATCTTCTCCAGTTCCATTGTTGTAAACGGCAAGAATTCATCTTTTTTTAATAGCTGAATAGTATTCCAACGTGTATACATATCACATCTCAGTCCACTGTTCTGGTAGATTAGTGTGTTTGCCATAACTTGGGAAACTTTTGGGTTTGATGGGTGGTTGTGATAACTGTGCTCACCAAAGAATATGCATATTGATAATGTTATTGTTTTCTAATATAGTGTCCATCTTGGTTTAACACACTGTAAGGGCAGGAATGGCCACTGAGCAGGTTTTCTGATCCAGCAGACCTGGTAAAGGAGGAGAGAGTGAGTCCTGGAGCCCTCAGTGGCTTTTGCAGGCTTTTATGGGGATTTACCAGGGACACAGCAGGGAGGGGTGCCTTGAGGGGGGGCCGGGAGGCTGGCAGGCCTCTGAGCCCCCAGCAAATCCTCACTCTATATGGGCTCTCTGGCGTTCTCTGGTGGCCTTGTTCTCGTGGTTCTTCTGCTTCTCTGCTTCTCTTCTTCTCTTTTCTGCTTCTCCGTGTGCCACCCTTAAAAGCCCAGTCTTAGCCCAGGTGAATCCCATCTACATATGCCCACTCCCTACTCCAGGTGCCCGCCATCAGGCATGCATTTGGGACCACAGTTTCCGTCATCTATCCTGTGGCAGGAGGGCAGAAAAGCCTGATACTTTTACCTTACCCTACACATACACACACACTCTCCTTTTTAAAACGTAGTGTTTAAGTGCCTTGATTTTCTCAGCTGCAAATGATAACAATGGTGATTAAGGCTAATAGCAGTGATTATCTCATAGAGTTTTTGTTGTAAAGATTATGAGTTATTTTATTTTTTTTTGCGGGACCCTCGCTGGCGGCCGGGGAACGAACCGGCGCTGCAGAGGCTGCGGGCAGCCTCACAGCCCAGCGCTCAACTGCTGCGCCACCAGGGAAGGCCCAGATTATGAGTTATTAAATGTAAAGTGACTGGACCAGTGCACGCAGAATACACTACACAAGTGTTTATTGTTACAATTGTCCAACAACATTGGACTCAGTTTCTCACTCGCCCTTTAGAGGGAGCCTTCAGCCTTCCCTTTGCCACTGTGCTCATTAGACTGATCACACTCACTGATTTGTTTCACCCCTGGGGGCTTCTGAGTTGTTTTTATACTTTCTTATTTCACACTGCCAATTAAATTTCTCATCGTATTTTCTTTCAAGTCAATATAGGTACTTGTTATCAGCTACTATTTTAAGACCGCCATGTTTATTTTACACTGTATAGACCATTATGAGGACTAAGAGTTAAATAATATACTGAGTCAATTGCAACCAAACTGTCAAAGTATACATCAAACCAAATTGTCCAAACCGTTACGACAAAATTGCCTTAGGCTGATCACTTAATCGGTGAAAAAGCTTACAGCAAAGAATTTATGATGACTCTACCAAACACGCTAATCCAATATGACTGGTAGCTTTGTAAAAAGGGTAAGTTTGGATACAGAGATATGCACACATGGATAACACCAGGTAAACATCAGTACATAAATGAGGATGATGTATTTACAAACCAAGGAAGGCCAAAGATGGTCTGTGTAAAGTCAGGAATGGACACAGTGCAGGTTTTCTAGGATCCAGCAGACCAGGTAAAGGAGGAACCAGAGTCCTCAGTGGTTTTTTGCAGGTCTTTTATTGGGATTACCAGGTACATGGCAGGCAGAGGCACTGGGGGGCCGGGAGGCTGGCAGGCCTCCCAGCCCCCAGCAAGTCTTTACTCTTTCTGGGCTCTCCAGCCTTCTCTCTGCTTCTCTGCTCTTGGCTTCTCTTTCAGCTTCTTTCTCGGCTTCTTGGCTTCTGCTGTCGTCCCCATGACGCCGACCTTAAAAAGCACAGTCTTAGCCCAGGTGAATCCCATCTACCTATGCTTACACCCTATTCCAGGTGCCCGCCATCAGGCATGCATTCAGGACCTCAAGGATCCATCATCTAGCCTGATGGTGGGAGGGCAGAAAAGCCTGACATTTTCTTTACCCTACAGTCTGCAAACCAGGAAGCCAGAGAAGAGGCCTGGAACAGATTTTCCCTCACGCTGGCATTGGGAACCTTTCCTGCTGACACCCCCATCTCTGGCTTTTAGCTTCTAGAACTATGAAATAATAAATTGTTGTTTAAGCCACTCAGTTTGCAGTACCTTGTTATAGCAACCCTAGCAAACTAATATAATTGGTAAAATAAGAAAACAGACAAATGGCATTTATTTTGGATTTTGATCAAATCCTTTCAATGCGTTGTATCAGGTGGTTTTCGTAAGCACTCAGGAAGGTAGGTACAGTGATATCACTGTACTTCAGAGGAAATGAAGGCCCAGAGACTTAGCCAGGACTCCACAGCTCCTTTCTTTAGTTGACATTAGGAGGAAGATCTGACTTCTATTCCAGTCCTCTTGTATTTGCTAGTGGTAATGTTTGGGAAAAGGAAAGATTAACAGAGATACTGTTGATCTAGGAGCTGAATTAGATTGTAAGAGTTCATATTTGTTAGTCTCTATGTGGCAGGCACCGTTTAAGGCTTTACAAGTTAACCACTCATTTACTTCTCATAACAATTCATGAAATAAGTGCTATTATTATTTCCATTTCAAAAAAAAGAAAGGTGATATAGCTGATATAACTACAGTAAGGTTCTAATAATGTGAATGAATTCCTAGGAGAGGAGTAGAAATTTACTCAATTTCTTTCTCTGATGATTTTAATATATTTTAATCTAGAATACAGAAATCATATATCTATTGTGAGAAAAATATTCATGAGACTTTACCACAATACCAGGTTAATTATTTTAATATTTCCACATTGCCTTTTAGAATTTTTCCTATTTGCATACACAATCTTTTTCTAGAATAATCATAAGGATAAAAATTGGTATCTGCTTTCTGTACAGTTGATATCATACCAGAAGACTTTCTGTTGTTTTTTGTATTACCTCCTGTGATCATTTATTTTTTATTCTATTTATTTTTACGGATTTATTTTATTTATTTATGCATATAAGAACTGGGGTGTAGGCCAGAGGTGGTGGGGGTGAGTGGATTCACCTGAGACAGAGTGGGGAGCAGAACAGCCAGATTGACTGAGGGGAGCAGCAGGAGAGACAGGAGAGGTGTGCTGCACCATGTGGGTCATCTCCCTGGCCAGGGATGGGAGAAGTGCTGCAGTGGCTGCTGATAACTTCATAACCCCTGAGACTTAACCCCTTGCGCCACTAGGGAGCCCCACCTCCTGTGATCATTTAAATAAAACCTTCAGATACTCTCTGGTAAGCTTTAGAAGCTCTTCTTTTTAGAAGAATTTAAGAGCAAACTGGCTAAAGTTGAGGAAAATGTCAATATGACTTTTTAGATTACCTGAAATTCTGTGTTTCTGGGCTTTGGTGTTTAATTAGCAAACATCAGTGATGTTTGTTGAACAAGTAGTTACTTTTGCTGCACAGTATATCACCTCAAACATGTTGTAAAATAGCAACCACATTATTCTTCTCATGGGGTCAGGAGTCAGAATGGGGTCACCAGCATGGTGGGCACAGCTTATTTCTGCTCCATCACATCTGAGGTCTCAGCTGGGATGACACGAACATTATGACTTGATGATTGTCTGAAATCACCCAAATCTCTTTCATTCATGTTTACTGGTTGATGCTTACTGTTGACAGAGACCTTGGCTGGAACATTGAGAGCTGGTTTCTTTGTACTTGAACTTCCCCACAGCAAGGTGGGGATTCCATGAGCAAATGTCCCAACAGAACCAGGCGGAGGCTGTGAGCCTTTTATGAACATGTCTTGGAAGTATGTAGTGTCACTTCTACCAGCAGGAATAAGCCCCTCCCAGATTCAAGGCTGTGAACTTGGACCTGGCTAGCTTTGAAAAATAAAATCTGCCACAAGGTCCTTGAAGTACAGCTTGCTGTCTTTTGTGGTTGCTTTCAGTTTGCTTTCACAGCTCTTGGAATAAATATACTTAGAAAAATATAACTGTACTTCTCCTTTCTTTAATTTAGATTTTAAAAATGTGACTTGTTTGATATATTTTTCCACTAATGAATAGTTGCTGAAAGAATGAACTAATGGTGATTTTACCATCAGCTTTATGAGCTTGGACAAGCTATCTTTCTTGCCTTCACTTCCTTCATTTGTATAATAACAGAACCTACTTTGTTGGGATTTTGTAAGGGTTAAATACAGTAAAGCAGTTAGCATGATGCCTGGTTCATGAGTACTTCATAAAAGATAATGCTATTGTCATCACTGAAATCGCTATACATTTTGTTTCTACAGCGGTTGTAAGTGGTATCTTGATCTGGCAATTTCATTAAAAAATCTCAGTATCATTTTGTTTTAAAATTTCAAATAAATTAAATGGAAGATGTGGGATAATAAAAAGATGATTAAAAAGGATGGCAGGTGAATTTAACTGTAACTTGAAGAATAGTATGTTGATTTGGTGTCATGAGGTTATTGAAAAACCCAAATGGAAAGGAAGTCCAATGAATCTTAAAGAATGGGGTCTTCAAAGAGTTGACTTTATACTGAAATCCTCCAGGGTACCACCTGCAACCCCCTTGCCTATTCTCCATTTCCTTCCTCTTGGACATCCAGATACATCCTGCAACTCTTTACATGTCCTTGTTATAAGGTGGGACTCCCCAGTTCCACTTGCATGTCTTTTCAGAACCACCTAGATTTTATCTTTTGCATCTTCTTGGAGCAACACTTTGCTTTTTCCAGGATTTATAAGAAATGAACCTGGGCCCCCCTGGTGGTGCAGAGGTTAAAGACAGTGCCATCAAGCTATCACCAGCCATTGTGGCATGAGTTTGATCCCCAGCCAGGGAGCTGACCCACATGGCACAGCAGATCTCTCCTTTCTTGCCTGCTGCTCCCCTCAGCAGTGTATTTCAGTACATCTCCTTTTCTGTTCCCCACTCTGTCTCTGGTGAATCCTCTCACCCTCCACACCTCTGGCCTACACCCCAGTTCTTGTATACATAAATAAATAAATCTTAAAAAAATGTTAAAAAAAAAAAGAAATGAACCAGAGGACATTTATCATGAACTTTTAAAAAAAGATTTATTTATTTATTTAATACAAGAACAGGGGTACAGGCCAGATTCGCGGGAGGGTGAGAGGATTCACCAGAGACAGAGCGGGGAACAGAACAGGCAGACTGAAAAAATGCACTGCTGAGGGGAGAGCGGGCACAACAGGAGAGGTCTGCCACTCCATGTGGGACCCTCGCCTGCTGGCTGGTATTGAACCAGTGCTGCAGAGGCTGTGGACAGCTTCACAGCATGGCGCTCAACCGCCTGTGCCACCAGGGGAGGCCCTATCATGATTTTTAATAGGTGTGGAAAAGCCAGGGGCCCCAGAGGGAGAGGCTCACATTGTGGAGTCTTACAGGTCTGCTCTCTTTTGCCCCCTCACCATCACTCACTCTTGATCTCCTGCATGTTTGTACTCCAAATTCCAGAATTGATTAGCCCCTAGGAGTCCAATTTACCAGTCAGAGAGAAGAAAAGTAGAGTTAAAAAAAATTAAACAGAGAAAGAATTTGGGAGAATCAAAACAAAATCCTGACATACATGAAGTTTTGTGCTATTTTTCAGCATGGAAATGCAGTATGACTGCAGCATGTTGAAATATGCTTTGTTCATGTTACTCCATTCCATCCTGAGACCATCCTGAAGTACTATTATTATATCTCCATTTTACAGATCAGGGCCCAAGGCACAAAGAAATAACATGGCTAAAGTTATTTAAAGCCATCATATCTAATTGCAGAACTTGCCTCTTTAACTGTTAACTTGCAGTATGTAATTGATAATTCTGTTTTCTCTTTCCTATTACTGGGAATAGAATTTTTCAGTCTAAATGGTCTTAAGGAAGAGTTGTATATGTTTTGTGATCTTTAGGAATCTTTTCACCTTTTAGAGAGAAGTATCTATGATCACTACTAATAAATTGATGCTTTCCCAATTTTGCCTTTTCAGAATATTTTTTTTATACTCACTTAAACATATTTTCATAGATTAATGACCAATGTGAAAAAGTTACAAATGAATCAATATACCATAAAAGATGTTCATTAGGAAGATAGGACCTCCCTAGTTTTTGAGCAATTATTTCATGATATTCCTGATAAATGATTTCATTTGGGCCACTTCAGTGTTCAGTGGTCTTCATATTGTTATTCATTGTTGATTATAGGATGCTATGCCTCGTTGGAATCTGACTTTTTTTGACCAACAAATGTGAATTAAAATCAATAGAAATGTCATTAGCATCCCCATATCATGAAAGATAATATGGCCATTCCTCATGCATCCAGTTTATTAAAATTTGCTAAAGTGTGAAATATGTAGGACAAGTAATGATGTTTTAATCTTTCACCAAGGTAACAATTGAAAGCTGATTGATTTCATTCAGTAATTATAAAATCAGAATGATGGAAGATTGTAATCAAGTAGGATTCATTCTCCTACTTTGTCACTCCTCCATGCAAGATAAAATTCTCATTTGCATCATCTCTTTTATCTGAAAAGAAATCAAACTTCTATTTGCTTCAGTAAATCCAGGAGATAGATAATAGCCTTTCCTGACTCTGGAGGGGATGGAGAGGAGGCCAGTGCTTACAGATAGCAAAGAAGAATCCTTTAGTCTAGGTTTTCTTTATGAGAAGGGCCAACTCTGCTGGGATCCGAATATTCAATCTATGACAAATTACTATAATATTCTGTATGGCCTACATGTAGAGTGAGGGAAGGGCTTGTATATTATAATCTTGTTGTTCCTGGCTTCCTTATGAGAACTCACTGTTTCATAAACCAGAGCATAAGCCAGCTTGGGAACAATACATTCTCAGTGGAAAAATAAAAGTTACTCAGGGAAGTCTTTCCTCGCTCTACACCCCCCATATAGATTAGATATCCTGGTCTATATGCTGTCAAAGAACCCTGTGCTTTTCCTTCACAGTCCTTTTCACGTGATCATATTTGTGAGCTTATTTGATTAATTTCTGTTTCCTCACAATTAGACTGACAGCTTTGTGAGGGCAGGGACTCTGTGTGTGTGTGTGTGTGTGTGTGTGTGTGTGTGTGTGTGTGTGTGTGTGTGTGGTGTAGGGGCATGCTTTTTCTCCAACATTGTACTTTGACTGTGGTTGAATAAATGTTTCTGTCTCTGCCCACAATTGTTTTCTCTCTCAAGGAGCCCAATTTGCAGAAGAACTTGCATTCTTTGTTAGAAAGTGTTTTCCTAGTTGACTCAAAAAAGATGTCCATCTGTCCTTGGATCTTTTAGTTTTCACTCTTCCAGCCCTAGTGATTAAATATCTGTAGTGCCTGGTTATACACCATTTGCAAGTGACCCATAATGCATCACTCAAGTTAATCAAGATGTATTTCTATTCTCAAAGGACTTGGAGACTCTAAAAACTTTTAAAAAATATAATTGAGGATGTGAAAACTGGGATTTAATGTCTTCCTATGGTTCTGGGAATTAGGAGAGAACATTGGGGTAATTCTACTCTTTGCTATACAAACATCTACTTTTATTGTTTTGTTACAGTTGCTGACCTTCCAACAGATTTTCTGTGGGCAGTAGAACATTGTGAAAGGATTATTATTTTTGGAATCAGACAGACCTGAATTTGAGTCCCAGCTTTAAGAGTTACTAGCTATGAGGCTTCTCTTCTGTAAACTTGGGAAAATAGTGCTTATTTTGCAGGATTAACCTGGATTAGAGGTAGTATATTTATGGTACCTAATACGGTGCCTGATACAACAGTTAAATGTGAAGTAGATTATTGGGATGCTATTGCCAAATTTCAAAAGGTGAAAATTGATGGTCACAGAATCCAGATATTTTGCTTAAAAATTATCTGTTTGGGAGACATGGACATAGCCCTTTTAAACTCTGCAGAGAGACACTTATCAGAATACTGGAGAGAAAGTTTGCTGTTCAGGAACACATGGCATTGACTGTACTTTCGCTGTCCAAGTTGTGGCTTTGCTGATGAATATATCATAGGCTCAGAAGAGCTTGGCGTGGGGACACATCCCTTTAGATGGAGGTACATAGATGATTAATGTTAGCTCTGATATGCCAGTTAGATACTCATTTCTTTTTTTTTTTTAAGGATTTTATTTATTTATGCATACAAGAGATGGGGTATAGGCCAGAGATGTGGGTGGACAAGAGGATTCACCAGAGGCAGGGTGGGGAACAGAACAGGCAGATCTACTGAAGTACACTGCTGAGGGGAGCAGCGGGTGAGACAGGAGAGGTCTGCTGTGCCATGTGGGTTGCTCTCTGGCTGGCTGGGGATAGAACTTGTGCTGCAGAGGCCGTGGATTGCTTCATAGCGCAGTGCTTAACCACTTGCGCCACCAGGGAGACCCTAGATATCCATTTCTTGATATGGCAACATAAGCCCTGAGTTTTAAAGGGCACTACTTAGGCAAGAATTTTTTTTTTTTTTACTATTAGAAACCCTAGTATATTTAAAGTGAAACAAAACAGGCCCTCCCTGATGGCACAGGCGTTAAGTATCAGCACTAGGAAGCTATCTGCAGTCACTGCAGCACGAGTTTGATCCTCGATCACCTGGCATAGCCTACCTCTCCTATCTCTCCCACTCTCCCCTTAGCAATGTATTTTCAGTCAGTTTGCCTGTTCTGCTCCCCACTCTGTCTCTGGTGAATCCTTTCACCCCCCCCAGCACCTCTGGCCTGCACCCCAGCTCTTGTATGCATAAATAAATAAATCTTTAAAAAAATAAAGTGAAACAAAACTACATTAAATGTTATATTTTATTTTTTTATTTTTTAAATGTTACATTTTAACCAACTTTTTTTTCTAGAAAAAACATGAAATCATATCTAAGAACATTACTTATATAGTATATATATGTGTAAATTTACATTCAAAAGTACCTATATGCATACTGCTACAGAGGATAAATAAGAAAGTAATAACTTCCAAAAAGAAAATTAAAACAAGGAGCATGAGGTAACACTGTTTCTACTGCATAAAGTTTTGTAACTTTGAACTTTCCATCCCAAACTTGTAGTTTGGCAAGAATTTGATGTTTGTTTTTTTTTTTAAGATTTATTTATTTATTTATTTATTTATTTATTTATTTATTTATTTATTTATACAAGCACTGGGTACAGTCAGAAGCATGGGAGGGTGAGAGAATTCACCAGAGCCAGAGCGGGGAGCAGAGCAGGCAGAAGGACCGAAGTACACTGCTGAGGGGAGCAGCGGGTGGCAGGAGAGGTCTGCGCGCCATGTGGGACCCTCCTCCGGTGGCTGGGGAGCAGCCGGGGAACGAACTTGCTTGTTTGAGGAATGTCTGGGCCAGCTGCAAGCTCTATAAGGAAAAGAGAAAACCCAGACCAAAATATATAGCTTCTTCTCAGTTGTGGGTGGAACTTCCCTTGGGCTAAGAAGCGTTGGCTAAAAAATTGGGAACATAAAGCAGGGTTTATGAGGTGCTCCCGCTACTGTCAGCCTCTGGAAGCCTGGGGCTCCATTAGCCGAGTGGTTCTCATCCTGGTCTCACATTAGAATCGTGGAGAGTGACTAGAAAAGTCTGGCATCGGGATGTCCCTCACTAAACCAAATGAATAAAAACATTTTAGAAAAGGGGCCCAAACCTTAAAGCAAAACAAAACAAACTTTGGGTGTTTGAATATCCCAGAGTTGAAAATTCCTGTTGGCCCAAATTTCTCAATACTAATCACAACTATGAAATCTCAGGAGCTTACATGTAGGGCAGCAGCAAGTAGAAGAGTGACTGAGGCATAGAGAGCTTGTATCTTCACTTTGGTTATTTGGTTGAGGACACTGATCTAGGAAATAGGCTTTTGCTTAGATGGTATGGAAAAGAGAGCTCATCTTTTTTCAACCAATGAAACCCCTTAGGAGGTGAGGTGATGGGTTCTGGGAATGGGATGTCGAGATGTGTCCTTTTAAATGCTGAGTTTTTAGGAAATGCCCTTCTTTAGACTGCCTCCTGGGGCCTGGTGGTTTGGCAGCTTTACATCCAGCACTTAGCTGCCCATCCCACTGGGATCCTCCCTCTGATCCCAGAATGCTGAGGATGGCTTTATTGGCAAAGGCAACTTTGAAAACCAGCACCTACAACGGGCTGCTTGATTGTCAGCCCACATAGGTGAGCACTCTGCCAGTTAAATACCCATTTCTCTGAGTGTTAACTGAGTGGAAGGTGACCATGTCATGGCCCCCATGGAGGAGTCATGATCACAGCCTGCTAGAACTAGAGGGGCTCCAGAGACATGTTTGGTCACTCCTTTCAGTAGGGAGATTGAGTACCCAGAGAGGTAACCCCAGAGCACAGGGCAAGGCTGTGAGTTATGAAGTGGCTGGTTAATAGTGTAGACTTTTATAAACAGGTTAGGACTTTTCCCATATTCTATTACTACCTGCCTTTTCTTTATTCCTTTGTTTCCCTGCCTTTCTCTCTCTTTCTTTTTTTCTTTCAAACTTCCTTTTGACTCCAGCTGTATTAGAGTTCTGTGGAGAAACAGAAGCAATAGGAGATATGTCTATATCCTTATCTATATCTGGTTTATTATAAGATGCTGGCTCATGTGACTTTGGAGGCTGAGAAGTCACATCATCTTTTGTCTGCAAGCTGGAGACTCAGGAAGGTCAGTGGTTTCATTTGAAGACATGACCTGATAGCTGCAGATTCTAGTTTGTGTCTGGAGGCCTGAGTACCATGGGCAGGAGAAGATGGATTTCCCCCTTCAAGTATTCAAGCAGAGAGAATTCAACCTTTCTCTGCTTTCTTGTCCTGTTCATGCTCACCATGAATTGGATGAGTCCTGCTGCCATTGGGGAGGATCATCTGCTTTACTGAGTCCACCAAGTCAAATGCTAATCTCTTCCTGGAACATCGGCACAGACACACAGCCAGAAACAATGTTTAACTACATAGCTGGGCATCCTGTTGTCTGGCCAAGTTGACATATAAAATTAGGGCCTCCCCGGTGGCACAGCGGTTGAGCGCTGGGTTGCGAAGCTGCCCGCGGCCTCTGTGGCGCCGGTTCTATCCCCGGCTGCTCCCCGGCCACCGGAGGAGGGTCCCACATGGCGCGCAGACCTCTCCTGCCGCCCGCTGCTCCCCTCAGCAGTGTACTTCGGTCCTTCTGCCTGCTCTGCTCCCCGCTCTGGCTCTGGTGAATTCTCTCACCCTCCCGCGCTTCTGACTGTACCCAGTGCATGTATAAACAAAACAAACAAACAAACCAGCAAACAAATAAATAAAAGCATGCCTCTATAAAAAAAAAAAAAAAAAAAAAAAAAAATAAAATTAACCATCGTACCATCTTTTCCTATTTCCCCCATTTTTCTTTTCTGTTTTGTCACCGAAGGTTGTATGTCTTAAAGCCTTTGTTTTGCATTGACTGAGGCACATAGGCTGGAGAAGATTTAATTCTTAGACTCAAGTCATCAGTTTCAGTGAATAAGGGGACTGCTAATGTTTGTGAGTTGTAGTTCAAAAGTACAAAAAATTAGGTCAAAAGTAGAAAAAAATTAATAGGAAAACCAGTGAAAAGGAAACTCAAAGTCAAACATTTCTGAACTCCATCACAGAAGCAGATGCTATAAAGTGGAGGAGGAGGGAGGCCACTGTTCACAGATGGGAATAGAAGATGTTGGACAACTAGATTGTAGTGTGAAAACTCATTTGAAGAAAACTTCTTGTGGCATCTCAGCAGGAGGACATTTTTTATCAACAGGATGGTTATTGCCTGCCTGGTTGGAATTTTTCATTTTCTACATCATTCTATTTGAAATCATGGGGATTTGACCAGAGGATGTTTCTTTCCATTTGTAGGATATTTTGTATTTGGAATAATAGCTTCTTCCCACATCTTAGGATGTAAAAATGTATTACAGCATTATGTATTTTTTCCTTACATATTATCCTACCAATTCCTATAAAAGTAGAAAAAGACTGACCTAAAGTATTTTTGTTCAGTTTCTTTTCTGTTTTCTTAACCTTCCTGGAGTAAGTTGATTATCATAGCATTCTCTAGGGGGTCAAAATTTGTATTCTAGGTTTGGGGAAAAATGCCCCTGCTTACAGTTCTTGTTAACAGGCCATTTTAATGGACATGAACTTAATTTTTGTTGTCCAGCGTCTTTTCATCCTCTGTGGAGTCATCTCTTTCCCATTTATATCACGTAGTTAAGTGAAGCCAGCCCCACACCCTATGACACCCTCCTGCCTCTCTCTGTTGGTTTGAGATTGATACGTTGTCCTACAGAGCCAATGAGGTTGTTGAGAGGGAGATATGGACTGTTTTCCCATTTGGACTTAAAAGGACGTGGGCTGTCGCTGTCAGTCAGAAAAGGAATGTCACACAGAAGGTGAAATCTGATAGGAAACAGAGCATCTTTGCATATACTCAGAGAAGGCTTAGGCAATTTGGCAGGATTTGGGGATAAATTAGTAAAGATAACTGTTGTGGATAGACTATAGTCCCCCAGAAGTTATATTGAAGTCCTGATCCTAGGTACCTGAGAATGTGATCTTACTCAGAAATAAGGTCTTTGCAGAGGTTATGAAGATGTAAGTTAAGGTGATGTTATACAGGAATAGGGAAACTTCAATCCAAGCTGACTTGTGTCCTGATAACAAGAGGAGAAAAGATTCAGAGAGAGAAAAGCAGAGACATAGATATATAGTGGGAGAAAAAACTATGTTATCATCAAGACAGGATTATTCCTACAAGCCAAGAACACCAAGGATTGCTGATAAACTGGCAGGAAGGACAAGGCAAAGAAGTTTCCTCCCCTAGAGTCTTCCGGGGAGCATGGCCTTGCTGACACCTCACTTTCAGACTTCCAGCCTCCAGAAATATTTTTTGAAGTCATCCAGTTTGTGTTACTTGTTGAGGAAGCCCTAGGAAACCAATAAAATAAGTATATGGAGAACTTAGTGCAAAAAAAAAAAGTACCTTTCTTTTTAACTCCATGGAAAATAAAACTTGTTGAGGAAAGAAAAGGTAAGTATATGGTATACCATACATGAGTTAGTTGTCAATTTAGTCATCATACCATAAATATTGATTATTAATCTCGCCAGAATTATACTTGGAATTGTAGAGTATGATCAGATTGTGTGTGCGTGTAAATGTGTATGAAATCCCTTCCATAGTGCAGTCAATATTGGTGCCTACAGTGAAATATCCAAAAGAACAACATTCACGTGTTATTTAGAAATATGGAGGAAAATAGTAAATGGTTCCATTAAAAGAGCTGAAAGTAGCTGCTTCTTGGCTGCAGGAAACAGGAGACGAGGTCTTCCGGGACTGCTGGTTTTTGGGAACAAAAACTGTTGAACTATTTGACCCTTTATACATGTGAACGAAGAAGCTTCATATAAAGAAAAAGTACTTAAAAAAGGAAAAGAAAATTTGAACCTATGAAGCCAATTACTTGCAGAACGAAGGAATGTGCTGATTTTAGACAAAAGAGGGGAATACATTTATTTTGGGGGCAACTCACAGATCTGTATCTGTTTCCTGGGCAGTGGGAGGATGGTCAGAGTTCCTCCATAAAGTCTTCACATTTCCCCTTGTTCCCTATTCAAATTCTGCTTTTATAAAAGAACTACCCTAATTTTGTAATTAGTTTAAAGCCAAAAAGGTCTTTTAATAGGGGTCTTTCCTTAAAACTAAAGGGAGTTCTAAAGATGAATGGCAAGTATGTTTCCTTGGGGTGGGAGCCAGAAGCACTTTCTCATGCCGCTGGAGTTCTGAGTCCAGTTCAGTTTCGACTAGTAACTGGAATTGAGTCTACTTGGCCTCTAACAATGACTTTAGGGCAGATGTCCTCACAGCCACCACTCCAGGCCTTCCTTCTCTCCTTGATGGAGAAGCAGCTTCCCACATGCACTGCCGCTTTCCACCATCAGAGGGCAGTGGGGCCACGAAATCGAAGGAAGGAGGGGGAAAGAAAGATGCTTAGCACCTGGGGAGTGGGCGTAAATGTCTCACAGTGTTTGCACTTAAAGCATCTCAGTAGCTAGATATTGCACTGGTACAAATGATGCGTTTTCTTCTAAATTTTGTGCCAATTCAAAAGGGAAGGAAGTTAGATCTTAATGCATTTGCCGTGGCTATCTATTTCACTATGAGCCAGGAATTTATTAGGAAAACGAAGAGAATTGCAAGAATAAGTTTAGATTGGCATTTCCCCATTTTCCTACTTGTAGAATAGATTTGGTACTTGTTCTGAAAGAACACGGTGTCAGCTGGAACACTGCTCTGCTTTCTTCCTTATTATTCTAAAATAGATGTGCTTCTCACACGCATGGATAGGCCAGTTAGCCCTGATTTGTATCTGAGGGACAAATCTGGCTTATTAGCTCCATTATTTGTAAACTGCTAACCTGATTCCCTGTGCTGTTGCAACGCTATCTTGATAGGTTGCTGTGAAAATGTGAAGATGTCTGTCAAGCAGGAAAAATTATGTAAAAATGATGTGGGTATAGAAAATGGGATCGACAAAATGTAATAAACTCCTCCTGGGCTGAAGAGCAGAGCTGAATATGTAATGAAGTACTTTAGGATTACGTCACCTTTTATATAACATCTGGCAGTGACTTTTGTTTCAGAGTTAATTTGAAGAAGCCAGGCTCTTTTCTTTTCCCCTCCCCAAGACTGCCTTTATCTGAAAGAAGAAAGAAAGAACTGTTACATTTTGCATGCAAAGAATGCCAGAGTGTTTAGATTACTCCCTTAGGTAATGGAGAAAGAAAAAAGAAATTGAAAAAGGTCAGGTGAATACAGCAGAAGGAATGAAGAGGTTGGTGTGATTCTTAGTGAAATTGGACCAGTCTAAGCAGCCAGCCAGGTAATCTGGGTGACTCTACCCATCCCTCTTCCCTCCTCTGCCTCTAGAGAACTGACCCAAGAATACTATGGATAGTTTTTTCTTAAAATTTTGATCCGCAAGAGAGCGGTTGAGAAAATTATTGAGATAATTTAGGAAAATCCTAAGATTTCTTACTTTGGCCCCTGAGAACAAAGCGTTCCCTTAAATTAATGTCTAATTAGTGGAATATCCAGACTTTCCTATCTGTCACAATAGATTATTCAGATGGTCAATTTGCCATTTAAATTTGTGTCTGTAGACAATAGTGAAAAGTCCTCAATGGGACTTCACTCTTTCGGAGTCAGGAACTCAGGAGGTGAGAAAACTTCCTGTCTACCTTCCCCCCTCTTCTCTGTCTTTTGGCTTCGCTGTTCTTGCTCACTTATGCATGACGTAGACCTTGCTGAACCATGTTTTATGGCCTCATTGTCTTCCCTCGTCAGATTGTTTTTAAATCTTCCATTCTTGCCTCAACCCTGGAAATGCCCTTCTCTGAATTTTAAGGCTATGTCTACAGTTTGGAAGAGGTGATGTCTTACTTTTGTGCCTAATGGCTTCCCAACAATGTGTTTGAAAGTTAGTTGGATGTTTGAAAGTTAGACAATAGATCTGCATGTTGTAAGGAAGAATTTGTTCTCAGGGAATTAAAGTATATGATGAAATCCCTAATTATGGTTTCTGACAGTGCCACCTCCCTCAGGCCTTGGCACCCTGTGGGTGGGTGAGAACAGGCACATGGACTGGTGTGGGTGGTAACTGCCAGTCGTTGTGGGATGGGGGAAGTTAATCCAGGAATTTCTCCTTCTAAGACTTAATTTTCCTTCTCTCAGCCAAGCCTGAAAGGGCAAAGGCTGGAGTAAGAGGATCTGTTTCTCATTCCACCTCTAAGAGTAACTACATGTGACCCCCCATGAAGTGGTAGACATTGGTGAAAATGGGTTTGGTGATACATTGGAGTGGTTGGGGCTGGTGAAAGGACACTTTCAGGGCTGATGGCCTAGTTTCTAGGGCTCCTGATCCCTAGAGTCCTCCGTGGCAGGAACTGACCCTTCAACTTGGCCATGTAGATTCATCTCTAGCATCGCTATGGAAGAGGTGCTTAGGGAGGAGATTCTTCTGTTGTTTCAACTTGGAACTGTTCCTTCTACCAGTTGCTGTGACTGCCTGGCATGAGATAGTTCTATCATTATTCTAAATCAATTTAGGGAAGAATAAATTTTGAATAAGGTAGATTTGAATATGTCAGTGTTTATTATTTGATAGTAGGGATCCTAGTTATATGTTGCTGCACAACATACTACTTGAAAACCTGGAGTCTTAAAAACAACAACCTTTAATACTATCTCATAATTTTGTGGGACAGGAATTTGGGTAGTGCTTGACTGGGTGAGTCTTCTGCTCCACAATGCTTTGACCAGGGTCACATGGTACTCTTTATCTGATGGTATGGGGTATGGTGTATGGGGTGAGGAGTCCCAGATGGCTTCATCTACATGTCTGATGTTTTGGCAAGAATGGCTTGAGCCACTTTCTTTCTTCATGTAGTTTTTAGGGTGTCTTCAAATGCATTCACTAGGAGGACAGTTAGAATTTTATGTAGTGATTTTCTTAGGCCTCTAAGAGAAAAAGGAGGAAGCTTCTAGTTCTTTTAATGACTAGATTGAGAAATGGTATAGCACCCATTCTGTCATGTTCCCTTGGTCGAAGTCACAGGGCAACCCAGAATCAAGGAGAATGGAAACAGATCTGACCTCCCAAAAATGTCATCATTGATCCATCCAATCTGGGTTGCATAAATGTAGACCATATGGGTGTGGGGCAACAAAGAGGATATAAGGTGGAAGATATTCCTTTGTGTTTGCTTGGAATCATGGAAGTGTGTTTATCAGGAAGAATAAGCTACCTGAGGATATGTACTTCTGCTAAACCAGAGCAATATTGAATTTGTGTTCTCCTTCCTGCTTTCAGTTCAAAATAAAACTCTTGTTAAAGTGTTTAGGAATACTGATGGGATCGCTTCTCGGCCTTTTGGCTAAGATCAAGTGTAGGAATACTGATGGTAGTGCATTGGAAAAACATTGGTGGATAATGTGTGAAGGACACTGTGGAGACTCTATCGGCAAGTTTCCAAAGGAAGAGTTGGGAACATTTTTCATTTTCTCCACTGTGTCATATAGTTGTGCCAGTGCCTAAACAAGCAATGGATTATGCAGGTTTTGAAGACTTTTTAGATTTCACTTTTTATGTAGAGCAGGAGAAAGAGAGAGAATTGCTTTTCACTGGAATTTATTTTTTTATTATTATTTAAAAATTTTTTTTACATCATTGTTATTAACTGGAATTTAGCTACTTATAATTTCCTTTCTTGATACATTCAATACTAGATCCCAGCAGAGACCTTAGTAAAAATGATAGCAATAGTATATTCCCATTATTGTAGATGTGATATAATACTGGGAGTGTCATGGGGCAGTGTCCTCATTTAGAGACTCTTTTCATCTGACTAATTAGTTTTTGAAAAGATAATATGTGTATGCATTATAATTTTTTAAAAAGAATTTATTTATGTATACAAGAACTGGGGTATAGGCCAGAGGTGCAGTGTGTGTGTGTGTGTGTGTGTGTGTGTGTGTGTGTGTGTGAGAGAGAGAGAGAGAGAGAGAGAGAGAGAGGATTCACCAGAGACAGAGTGGGAAAGAACAGGTGGATCCACTGAAATACACTGCTGAGGGGAGCAGCAGGGGAGACAGGGGAGGTCTGCTGCACCATGTGGGTTAGCTCCCTGGCTGGGCATGGAACTCATGCCACAGTGGCTGGTGATAGCTTAATAGTGCAAGACTTTAACCCCTGAGCCACCAGGGAGGCCCTGTAGTATAATTTTTAAGGGAACAAAAGAACATAGAATAAAAATCTCTCCTGTATTCCTATCCCTGAGCCTCCATGTCCCTTCCTCAGAGGTAATCACTCTTTTATGTATACTTTCTGGCAAATGATATGCATGCACAAATCCCCTCTCAACAATTGTATGTGTGTAGCTGTAGGATATATTATTATATATTCTTTCCCTCCACATATAGAGGCATGTTGTATACTGTTTTATACCTTGCTTTTTTATCAGTGTATTGAAAATTGCTCCATATTAGTAAATATGGATTAACTTCTTTTTTTCTTTTACTGTTTTCTTTTTCATTTATTTATTTAATACATTTTTTTACATGAGTTTTCATTTTTGCACAATGTTTGCATTTTCATCTTGGTTATAATCCCCATACAATTCCTGCCACCCTTGTTTTGATCCTACTCCTTCCTTCCCTACCCATAGTGTATCTCTGGTTTATAGTTGCTTGTTGATTTTGATTTTTACTTTATTATAATTAGATTTTTTCCTGGTCCCTTATTTAAGTTTTCTAAATTCCTGCTATGAGTGAGACCATCCACTACTTTTCTTTTTCTTTCTGGCTTATTTCACTGAGCGTGATCCCGTCTAGCTCCATCCATGTTGCTGCAAATGGCATGAGATTATCTTTTTTGATTGCTGAGTAATATTCCATTGTGTATATGTGCCACATCTCCTTGATCCAGTCATCTATTTTTGGGCATTTGGGTTGTTTCCATAGCTTAGCTATTGTAAATAGTGCTACTATAAACATAGGGGTTCAGGTGCCCTTTTGAATTAATGTTTCTATGTCCTTTGGGTAAATATCTAGGAGAGGAATTGCTGGATCATATGGAAGCTCCATCTTTATCACATTGAGGAATCTCCACACAGCTCTCCATAGTGATTGGACCAGTTTGCACTCCCACCAGCAGTGCAGGAGAGTTCCTTTTTCTCCTTATCCTCACCAATATTTGTTGTTGCTAGTTTTTTTAATATGTGCCATTCTCACTGGTGTAAGATGGTATCTCATTGTAGTTTTGATTTGCATTTCCCTGATTACAGGTGATGTTGAGCATTTTTTCATATGTCTGTTGGCCATTTGCATTTCCTCTTTGGAGAAGTTTCTTTTTAGCTGTTCTGCCCATTTTTTGACTGGGTTGTTTACTTTGTTTTTGTTGAGTCTTGTCAGCTCTTTGTAGATTTTTGTGATCAGTCCTTTACCGTCAATGTTGTGTGCAAAAATTTTCTCCTAGTCAGTGGGGTGTCTCTTTGTTTTGGTTACTGTCTCTTTTGCTATAAGGAAGTTCTTTAATTTGATGTAGTCCCAGCTGTTTAATAGATTAACTTCTTTTAACTTAAGAGCACATAGTATTATGTTGCATGAATGTAGTATTGTCATTTTTTTAAAAAGCAATCTCCTGTTGATGGATATTTAGGTTGTTTCCAGTTGTTGCGCTTGTTGCGCTGTCAGGAACAACAGTGCAATGAATAATTTTGGGCACACAGTAATACATGTGCACATTTGATACTATATGTAGAAATAGAATTGGGGAGTGAGTGGTGTGAATATTGTAATTTGATATCTATTACCAAATGTCCCTCCATAGACATTCTATTAGCTTACATTCCTCCCCCAGGGATGGTTTTGGTTTTCGATGCTGGGAATTTTCAGTGGAATGTGTTCTGTGGAGGTGAAGAAATTAGCTGTAAGGCTGAACAAGGAAAGATCAACATTTGTGCTTTTATTTCATCCTTCATTTTATGAGATTTCCACACAGTTTACCAAATATTCTGGTAAAATAGACCAAATATCAGGCAGTCCTCTCTGCTAAGAAACCTGCCACATGGAGGAATGAGAAGATTGGACACGGAGTGATAAGGATCTGTTTCCAGTCTGACATTGCAAGTACCCTCTATGGGATCTTGATTAAGCTGACTAGCCTTTCTTTGACCTCAGGTTTCTTATTTATCAAATGAGTATTTGGAGTAAATGATTTCATAAGAATCCTTGGATTCAAAGTTGCTTGATTCTATGAAAATCCCTTCACTTTTCATAAAATATAAAACCTCTTATACAGGAATAGCTATGTACTTGGCAAGATCCTGTGCAAAATAAGATCAGGCTCCTTATTAAAAAATTAAGAATGTCAAAATGGCCACATTTGGGCATTAAGCAAAATGTGGGCCCTTCTAAGCACAAGGACCCCATGCAAGGACACAGGCCATAAGCCCACAAAGCTGGCCTTGTTCCTATAAAGACTCTTGCCTCCAAGTTAGTGGTTTATTTCTATTTATGTATTGGGTGGCAGTTTACCATAGACAGGTGCTTGAGGTATCCACCATTTTTTTCTTTACTTTTTTTTTTTACCCACCATTTTTTCCTAAGGAAAGTTGCCTTTGTCCATAGCCTCTTGCTGAAGGAAGCTGCCCTGAACTGTAGCTTGTACGTTGGGCATCCCCTGGTTGGACTAGAGGCAGACATCTGACCTGAGGGAAATCAGGTCAGAAAAGGCTAACAGAAAAGGCTAACAGAAAAGGCTCTAACTAATGGGAGTTAAGTAATCCCATTGGTTAATAAACTCTGTGGAATCTGAATGGAGAAGTATGGAAGTATGGAAAACTGGATAGGACTCTGGTGAGAGTGAGGCATAGGTATAAAAAGGAGGAGAGACCTCTCTGGTGGCACAGGGGTTAAAGATACAGTGCTGTCACCAGCCACTGCAGCACCAGTTTGATCCCTGGCTGGCCAGGGAGCTAACCCACATGGCACAGCAAACTTCTCCTGTCTCACCCCTAGCTCCCCTCAGCAGTGTATTTCAGTAGATCTGCCTGTTCTGCTCCTCACACTCTCGGGTGGGCCCTCTCACCCCCCACACCTCTAGTCTGCACCCCAGTTCTTGTATGCATGAATAAAATAAATCTTTAAGAAAAAAAAGTCCCCGATTATCCTGAACAGTGAACCCTCCTTATCTGAGGTACTCTAAGTGAAATTATTTGTCCTTTACAACCCTAAAGGTAATTAGCCCAATGTTATGCTACAATCATATCTTCAGTTTACGAAATGCTTAAGCATCCATGGAGTGTGGATTAAGAACAATTAAAAGTATGGAAATAGAAAACTATCTGCAAAGCCTAGTTTTCTCCTTCACCTGCCAGCTACTGCATTGGCACCAGTTGGGTGGATAGGTCTGGTGAGGGGTGATCTGAGCTCATTGAGTGTCACCCTTTTGCTCTTTTTCTTGCATCACTTATTCATGTCATAGACAGCTTTCTTATATATCCCAAGGACTTTTTTTTTTTTAACTTCTCTAAGTTATTCTTGACATCTTGTTCTACTTCCAGTGGAGTAGCCCTAGGAAAAATGTAACTGTCAAATGTGCAACAAGACACACATTTTCTTGGTATATATCTTTTTCTTTCTGTTGGACTATGCTAATGGATGTCTGGAGTCTGCAGCAGGCTGAAGCAGGAGCTTCACTAAATGACCTCTCCAGACCTTTTGCAGTTTAACCATACTAAGGAAAGGATTCCAATATAGTCATTTCCCAGCCCCTAATTATAGAATGTCTATATAATCGTTTGATGCTTTTCCCTTTCCTTCATGGTTCAGTGGAGGCTGAGTTTGTTGGTCTTCAGATGAATAACCAACTAATTTGGTCAGGAATGTCATATAACTTATCATTGACAGTAATTTGCTTTCTAGGATGCATTAAAATCTGTGGTGTGTGGGCACATTATTTATACTAACACATACCATACAGAGTGGCCCATTTAAATGAAGCATGCATAAAGCTGCACTATGCAAAATGGATCCTGATTCATAGGAATCATTTTGTAGCCTGAGTACCCTGGATAAAAATGAGATAAGACACAGAGGGGTCATCATTCTCACAGGTCCCTCTTGGCAGGGCACATTTTGGCTAAGTTTATGGGGTAGAGAAGGAAAATAAGCCATCTAATTGGTATCAAATGTGCAGAAAGACATTTCTGTTTGCATTTACATCAATGCACTGCCTCCAATGTCCTTTCCTAAAAGGGCCCAGGTCCAGGAGGGAAAGCAAAGGTGAAACGCCCAGAATTCTATATTCTTCCTGGCTTGGGCCACCGGCTACACTTTGCCAACAACCAGCAGATATTTTGGTGAGCATCATTGCAGGGATGGCTTGCTTATGGGCTGTCAAGAGTGATTACTGTGGTAATATTATAGAACCATATGTAGGCATCTAATGAACCTAAAAAAAAAGGGAAAAATAAACCTGCTAATATTCCAGGATTAGATTTTGCTGTGAATTTAGCAATTTAAGATGTTCTGTGTTTGTTTTTTTCCTTGTAAAATGGAGATGCTAACTCTGACATTACACGTAATGCTGACTTAACTCCCACATATGTATCATAATGGTTCTTATTTACATGAAATATATCTAGGTTTTTGAGAATAATAAACAGTTAAATCATATTTGAAGAGTTTATATTTGGGAAAACCTGATGGATTAAAATAACACAGGAACAAACAGTTATCTAAACGCTTGAGAGTAAGGGCAAAGTCTGAGGGCCTGGTGATAGGGCAAATCATGGCAGAGATATTGATGTCTATGTCCATGTTTAGGTCTACCTTCTATATCTAAATGTCAATATCTATTTTCTCACTCTCAGAAGACTATAATGTTAACAGAATAGTGGATAGCGATGACAAGGAAGATGACATTTAGCATTGTTGCTAAAATGTCTCCTAAGAGTCAGAAACTCAACCTGACAATGGGAGTGAGAGGACAAGAATTCTCTTGGCTTAGAACCTGATTATCCTGAGTAGATCCAGAAGTGAAACTATGTCTAATTCCTGAGATGCAGAGGAAGTAATGGCAGGTTACCACCATGATCTCTACAGAAGCAATTTGGTTTATTTTATCTGTTCTATTTCCCATTTGTTTATGAGCACATCTCTGAAACTTACATGTTTCACAGCCCACATGCTAAATTCTAAAGTGATGTCATTTTAGTTAAGAACAGAATATATACCTGTCATTGAACACTACCTGTTTATTGAGAATCATGGTGTCCTCCGCAAAATTCTCAAAGAGAACAAGATAAATGACGTAAACGTAACACCAGGGCAAAATCTACTGTTTCTTTGTGATGTTGCCATGACTTTGCAGTTGATGAGTAATGTGGCTTCCTGTCCCCAGAGGCAAGGCTGGTGACAGCTGCCCACAGAAATCCCCAGGCTCTGTTGTAGACTAGGAGATAGCATGCAATTTGGGATTAAATGTCAGTGAACAATAGAAATTTGGCAAAATTATGAGAAATTCCAGAGGCCAGAATGAATGAGGGAATTGGGCAAGGTGATGGGGATGTTTGCCTTAACCATTTGCCCTGCCCTCATTTATTGTGGTTGCAAAATGTTCAAACAATTTGAAATGAATAAAAGGTAAGCATCTTAACTTCTTTTTTTAAAAAGATTTATTTATTTATTTATACAAGCACTGAGTACAGTCAGAAGCGTGGGAGGGTGAGAGAATTCACCAGAGCCAGAGTGGGGAACAGAACAGGCAGACGGACGAAATACACTGCTGAGGGGAGCAGCGGGCGCAGCGGGAGAGGTCTGTCGCGCCATATGGGACCCTCGCCAGCAGCCGGGGATCGAACCTGCACTGCAGAGGCTGCGGGCAGCTTTGCAGCCCAGCGCTCAACCACTGTGCCACCAGGGGAGGCCCATCTTAACTTCTTAATTTATAAATTTTAACCCATTTTCCAGAGATAACCACTGTTTTGTGTTTGCATTATGTGTAGATCTTTTACACCCAATATATGTGCATATTCCATTGTGTAGCTTTGAAAAAAAGTAAATAGGAGGATGTACACACACACATTGTGTTATCATTTAGCAGTGTCTAAGAGACATAGATCAGTATATTCTTTTAAATTGTACTTTGGCTCTCCCGTAGGTGGACTTTTTGTCTTCTTTACCATAAACAATATTACCGTGACTATCCTGTTTCTGCTTCTTTGTACACAGGTGCAAAAATTTCTTTGGAATGGAGCCCTAACTGGTGGAATATGCTTGGAATTGTATGTGTATTTACAATATTGACAGATGTTATCGCCTTGCCTTCCTAAAAGAATACTGTTTCCATTTCATGTCAATGGAGAGCATCCATCCTTTCCATATCCTTGACAACTAGATATTATCAATCTTGTTAATATTAATCTTGTTAATAATATGGTAGATGAAGAGTGACTTAGTTGTTTTATTTCCTGGATTAGTAAATGCTAAGCATATTTTTCTGTACTAACTGACCATTTGCATTTATTGTCCTGTGGAATGTATGTTCTTACTCATTGTATGTTTTTCCTATTGTGTGGTTTGTTATTTTATTGACTTAGAGTCACTCTTTATGTATTTTGTAGATATAAGGTCCAAGTAGTATTTCACCTACCTCATACACTTGACATTTGTCTTTTATTTTTTCATTCATGGTGTTTTACTTTTTTCAGAAGTTTATGTTGCCCAAGCTGTCTGTCTTTCCCTTTACAGCTTAATTATCTTATACCTGCTCCAGATTATAAAAATATTTTTTCCAGATTATAAAAATATTTTACCTTATACTTTATAGTTAAAAATTATTTGTTTGATGAATCCAATGTAAGTTTTGTGTAATGCAGGAGTTAGGAAAGGTTTATCCTGGAATGCATTCTCATTCCACAGTGCTGTGCTTAACCCCTTGCACCACCAGGGAGGCCTGCATTCTCATTCCAGACACATCTACCTCCAACCCTTCCTATATATTTCCCTGTTACACCTTGGATTTATGGACGCTTTGGGCATCTGCAGAGACAATCCATGAAATTGTTTGCAGAATTTTTTACTGTGGAGAGAGTCCTTAATTTTCACTGGACTCTCAAAGGGATGTATAACAGAGGTTAGGAAAGTCTGTCTTATAGTCTGTCTTCCACTTTCCATAGGGAAGTCACAGAAAGGCAGACATTTTGCTTTGTTTCAAACTCTCCCCTTTTATCTCTTAAATGCTTATCATCTAACATTAGTAGCATTTTATCAATTAATTAATTCAACAAATCTTAAGTGATCCCTTGCTTAATAATTTAGTAATAGTATCAGCAAAATTTACTAAGAATCTGCTCTCAACTGGTTAATAGTCTAGTTGGTGAGACAAACGAGCTGCTGAGGTGACCTGGGCACTGAGTGATCAGAATAAATGCTGTTCTGAATGTACTAGACTACAGTTTGCTAGGTGTTAGAATAATGCTTAATAATAATAGAATATAATGAAAGTTTGTAGGAGAAAGCAAGTCCTGGATTAAAAAATTTATTTTTATTTATTTTTGTTGTGTACAGTAAATTTAATAAGATATTCTGGCTTCAGTTTGGAGAATAAAGAGAAATCAGAGACAATTTAGGAAGCTGATCTATGTTTTTGTGGTGGGGAAATGAGAAAAATATTGGGAATTCAGCTGAAGCTGTGTCAGTGGGAAGAGAATGGGTGTGAGAGATTCAAGACATACTAACAAGGTAAGATAGACTGAAATGATATGTTGAGCTATTGAGTCTTGGGATTAGTGGGGAATTGGAAGCCAGGAATAACTGCCAGATTTCTGATTTTGGTGGCTGATTGTTGGTGGAGTCATTGCTGAACTAGGAGATGTAGGTTGAACACCAGATCTAGAGGAAAAGTTGAGTTTAGTTTTGTACATTTGTAATACTGCATTTGATATAGAGCCAGAAAATGAACACCATCACCCTAAGTGAGGTATAGATAGAACAAATATCTGGAATTCTCCAGTGTTTCAGGAGTTTGTTGAGGAAGGGAAAGATTATTAGGTTGAGAAAAAGAAAACCAAGACGAAATATCATAGAAGACCTGGGGGAGAGAGTTATAAGGAGGAGGAGGGGGAGAAGATAGTCAGTAGGGTGAAATACTTTGTAGAAATTATTTGAGATAAAGACAGGAAAGGACCTACTGAGTAAGCAGACAAGAGATCATTGGTTAGCTCCCTGAAAACACTTTCAGTGGGGCAAGAGAAATAAATACTGGTGGGAGATAAATGTGATGGTAAGGAATGGGGATGGAAGCATGAATGGAAGGTGAGGTGGTGGAGGCAATACGTGTAGACATGTCTTTTTTTTTTTTTTACTGCCACCTTTGCCTTTTTTTTTGTATTTTTAAATTTTTTTTTAAATTTTATATATTTTTTACCTCATTTTTCATTTTTGCACAATTATGCATTTTCATCTTGGTTATAGTCCCCATACAATTCCCACCATCCTTGTTTTGATCCTACTCCCTTCTCCCCCCACCCCCACCCTGTCATGTGTCTCTGGTTTATAGTTGCTTGTTGATTTTGATTTTCACTTTATTATAATTAGTCTTTTGCCTGGCCCCTTATTTAGGTTTCTAAATTCCTGCTATGAGTGAGACCATCCAGTACTTTTCATTTTCTTTCTGGCTTATTTCACAAGCATGATCCCTTCCAGCTCTTTCCATGTTTCTGCAAATTGCCTGAGTTTATTTTTTTTTGATTGCTGAGTAATATTCCACTGTGTATATGTACCACATCTCCTTGATCTAGTCATCTATTTTTGGGCATTTGGGTTGTTTCCATAGCTTAGCTATTGTAAATAGTGCTGCTATAAACATAGGGGTTCAGGTGCCCTTTTGAATTAATGTTTCTATGTCCTTTGGGTAAATATCTAGGAGTGAAATTGCTAGATCATATGGAAGCTCCATCTTTATCACATTGAGGAATCTCCACACAGCTCTCCATAGTGGTTGGACCAGTTTGCACTCCCACCAGCAGTGCAGGAGAGTTCCTTTTTCTCCGTATCCTCACCAACATTTGTTATTGCTAGTTTTTTTTTAATAGGTGCCATTCTCACTGGTGTAAAATGGTATCTCATTGTAGTTTTGATTTGCATTTCCCTGATTACAGGTGATGTTGAACATTTTTTCATATGTCTGTTGGCCATTTGCATTTCCTCTTTGGAGAAGTTTCTTTTCAGTGCTTCTGCCCATTTTTTGACTGGGCTGTTTACTTTGTTTTTGAGTCTTGTCAGCTTTTTGTAGATTTTTGTGATCAGTCCTTTATCACTAGTGTTGTGTGCAAAAATTTTCTCCCAATCAGCGGGGTGTCTCTTTGTTTTGGTTACTGTCTCTTTTGCTGTACAGAAACTATAATTTGATGTTGTCCCAGCTGTTTATCTTTCCTTCACTATCACTGCTTTGAGTGATGTATCTTTAAAGATGTTACTGATGTGTATGTCCTGTAGTGTTTTACCTGTATTTCCTTCTATATATTTTATGGTTTCAGGTCTTATGTTTAGTTCTTTAATCCATTTTGAGTTTTTTTTTTAAAAGATTTATTTATTTATGTATACAAGAACTGGGGTACAGGCCAGAGTTGTGGGGGGTGAGAGGATTCACCAGAGACGGAGTGGGGAACAGAACAGGCAGATCAATGGAAACACACTGCTGAGGGGAGCAGAGGGCAAGTCAGGAGAGGTCTGCTGCGCTATGTGGGTAGCTCCCTGGCTGGGGATCAAACTCACGCTGCAATGACTGCAGAAAGCTTCATAGGTTGCATCTGAACCCCTTGCGCCACCAGGGAGGCCCTTGAGTTGGTTTTTGTTCATGGTATGAGGTAGTAGTCAAGCTTCATTCTTTTGCATGTAGCAACCCAGTTTTCCCATCACCATTTATTGACCAAACTTGCTTCACTCTATTGCATATTCTTTGCTCCTTTGTCAAAGATTAATTGACCATAAATCTGTGGGTTTATTTCTGGATTTTCTATTCAGTTCCATTGGTCTGTGTGTTGGTTCTTGTTCCAATACCATGCAGTTTTGATTATTATGGCTTTGTAGCATAGCTTGAAGTCTGGGAGTGTGATGCCTCCATTCCCTTCTTTTTTTTTTTTTCAGGAGAGCTTTGGCTATTTGGTGTTTTTGGTGGCTCCACATGAATTTCATCAACATTTGTTCTATTTCTTTGAAGAATATCATTGGAATTTTTATTGGAATAGCATTAAATCTGTAAATTGCTTTTGGGAGGATGGCCATTTTGATAATGTTAATTCTTCCAATCCAAGAGCAGGGTATGTCTTTCCATTTCTTTGTGTCTTCTTCTATTTCTTTTAACGGTGTTTTATATTTTTCTTTGTATAGGGCCTTTACCTCTTTTGTTAGGTTTATTCCCAAGTATTTAATTTTTTTTTGTTTCAATAATAAAAGGGATGGTTTTCTTGATTTCTTCTTTTTCAAATTTATTGTTTGTGTATAGGAAGGTTGCTGATTTTTGTGTGTTGATTTTGTATCCTGCTACTTTACTAAACTGATTGATTAGTTTGATTAGTTTTTCTGTGGAGTTTTTGGGGTTCTCTATATATATTATCATATCATCTGTGAATAGTGACAGTTTTACTTCTTCTTTCCCTATTTGGATTCCTTGTATGTCTTTCTCTTGTCTTATTGCTCTGGCTAGGACTTCCAGTATTATATTGAAAAACAGTGGTGAGAGTGGACATCCTTGTCTTTGTCCAGATTTTAATGGAAATGCTTTCAGCTTTTTGCCATTGAGACTGATATTGGCTATGGGCTTGTTATATATGGCCTTTATGATGTTGAGGAATGTTCCTTGTATCCCTTGAATTTCAAGGGCCTTTATCATAAATGGATGTTGTACTCTGATGAAAGCTTTCTCAGCATCTGTTGATATTATCATATGGTTTTTATATTTCTTTTTGTTGATGTGTTGGATTACATTGATTGATTTTCAGATGTTGAACCATCCTTGTGTCCCAGGAAGAAATCCTACTTGGTCATGGTGAATTATCTTATGGATACGTTTTTGGATACTGTTAGCTAAAATTTTATTGAGTATTTTTGCATCAGTGTTCTTTAGAGAGATTGGCCTGCAGTTTTCTTTTTTTTTGTGTTGTCCTTGTTCAGTTTTGGTATTAGTGTAATGTTGGTTTCATAGAATGTGTTTGGTATTATCCCTTCCTTCTCAGTTTTTTGAAAGAGTTTGTGAAGGATAGACACTAGTTCATTTCTGAATGTTTGGTAGAATTCATTTGTAAATCCATCTGGTCCTGGGCTTTTGTTTTTGGGGAGGTTTTTGATTACCATTTCAATTTCACTGCTTGTAATTGGGCTGTTTAGGTGTTGTATTTCTTTTTTATCTAGCTTTAGGTGATTGTAAATTTGTAGGAATTTGTCCATCTCTTCTAGATTGTTGAACTTGTTTGCATATAACTGTTCATAGTAGTTTCTGATTATTCTTTTGATTTCTGCTGTGTCTGTTGTGATTTCTCCTCTTTCATTTGTGATCCTATTTATTTGTGCTTTCTCCTGCTTTTCCTTTGTGACCCTGGCTAGGGGTTTGTCGTGTAGACATGTCTTGCTCAAAGCTTTATTGGGAAGGTTTGGTAGTAGCTGGAGAGGTGGGTGGAAAAACTGCTATTTATTTGTTAAGTATTGGAGTCATGTTGTAAATTTGTTAATGAAGCTTCAGTGAAGTTAACCCTGGAGCTGACCAATTCAGTCACCTAGTGAGTATCTTTTATACTTGAAGAACTTGATACTTAAACTTGATAAAGATTTTATTCAGTGTTAAAAAATAAGCTGCTCAAATGTGGATGGAGCTAGAAGGAATTATGCTCAGTGAAATAAGCCAGAAGGAAAAAGAAAAATATCGGATGTTTCACTTATAACAGGAATACAGGGGAACCAAATAAGACATCAGTGTAAAAAAAGATAGTAACAGTACAAAACACAACAAAGCAAAAACAATTATAAATCAGAGACATACTGTAGGGGAGGAGGAGGGAGAGGGATCAGAGGGAGGGAGGGAGGAACACAGAGGACTGTGGTGATGGAGCATGGGTGCCTTGGGGAAGGAAATTCTATGGGGACTCAATCTAAGGGGCTAGGAGGAAGCAAATATTGTTTAAAAAAAATAAGCTGCTGAGATGACCTGGTTACTGACTGGTCAGAATAAATGCTATAATCTATCAAAACAGACCCTGGCTACAAACAAATGACTGGTAGGGTCATTCAATGAATAACAGTCTTGATCCTGTTGTCAGAGACTATCTGGATATATGTACTTAGGTATCTTTCTCAGAAATGCATTGAATAAAGGGACCAATTGTTACAACTGGATTAGTAGCACCTCTAGGATCCTCAAAGACCAGATCACAGAAGTTTTAGCTAGCATTTCAATATGCAAACTCTTGTGCTAAATTTGATTGAAGGTCACTTTTGTAATCAAGAGCTTTAGGAGCAAAAAAACCCAAAGAGGAACACTGAAAGATTTTGTTTTTCTCCCCCCACCAAAACTAAGATTAACAGCATGTGACAAGTTGTAGAGGAAGAACAAAATGAAAGTAACACGTTGTATGTAAAAATAATAAGGGCAAGAAAGATTTTAGTTTCAAATGGTAATTTCATTTTGAGCTATAAGGTGAGAAACAAAAAATTGACTTTTTCCATTGCAGAGCACATGTGACATATGTTGATGGTCCCTCAGTGGCCAGTAATAGTGTTGGGATTAAGATGATATATGTGTGTGCTCCACGTTTTTATGGTAGAATGGAGTACAGGGGCAGAGTACTGCAACATAAAGTAGACCTCTTTAAAGTAGATCCACTTAAAGTAGATTCACTTTATCATTTTAACTCAAGACTCTCGCATTTTCCCTATAAGTGTACAATCTTCAATTATCCCAGGAAATAATTTTTTCAAATAGGAACTACAGCATATTTTTTGACAAATGCCACATAGACCTCTCAGCATAATTGGCCCTCTTTCAAAGACTTTCATGTGGAATATTTATAGTGAAATGTAAGTCTGTCTAGTATATAAACAGAGTTAATTACAGCTATTATACTCTCCTTTATACTTCTCAGTGATTGCTTAGAATGTCACATCTTGATATACTTTCAAGAAAATTGGAATTTGAAAGTTCATTTTGAAAAGAAGGAAGAGAAAAATAAGAGTTCTGTAGGATGGATAAAGTGCTTAATGTTCTTTTGGTGGGCAGAGTCAATAATATTACCTTACTGAGTAAAGAGAAAGAAAAACTATGTTTGTTTACCTGAATTTAATGTCTGTTGTCATTGTGTGCTTGTGTGCATTTTTGTGGTTGAATGCTTTTATTTTAGTTGTATGTTGCAGTTGACTAGATAAAATAAATCAGAGACAGGCTCAATTGGTGCCATCTCTTTGGCTGGAAAATTATTCTTACCAAGGATGTATTAAAAAAAGGGATAAACAAATAGAATTAATATTTTATCTATAGATATAATATTATTAACTGACAATGTTTCTGACTTTCTTTTTCCAGATCACACCATTCTGAAGGGGTAGGCTTAGAAAACCAAGGTGAGGGTGTTGGTCACAAATATTTTTGATCAGTCAGAATCATTGGAATGTCCATCCTTCCCTCCCACTTCTGCTTTCCAAGCTCTCTACCATCCTGTTACCTAGTCCTGGTTGATGAACATGTTCTTGCTGGAAACTCTCAACCTCTCGAACATCTGTTCTGCTGCCAGCACTGATCTTTGTTTTGCAACTAGTTGGCTTCCATCAGGAGTTCATGTCTACCGTCTCGATGATCTTGTATCTGTCTCCGGATGCCTCTCACTGCCTTTCCTCACCACTGTCACAATTCTCTAAGTGAAGAACATCCCACAGAGTCATCTGGATCTTACTGTCTTTCTAAAGCTCTTTCTTTAAAGGAGTTTTATATAACCAATCCTAGTGATGACTTGGGGACATTTGAATGTCAGGCCACAATGGTACAAAATGTTACCTTGTTATCAGGACCAAACCCGTCTCAGGAGACATCCAAGCACTTCAGTAGCCTCTGACTTCAGCAAGTCATGGTCTTACATTTTCTCTCAGAAAGTTCTCTTAGAGATTGGAGATGGGGTGGAGTTTTATAGAATACCAATTTGTCCTCTTGGCTAGGAAACCATAAATTCCTCAGGTACAAGACTCTCGGAGACTCTCATCTGATCTTTCTCAGGAGATGGACATGCATAAACCCCACTCCTAAAGACTGAAACATTTTAAAGAGGAAAATTCTTCCACAAATATGCCTACCTGAGATTTCACTTAAATACCTAGAGTCTTAATTAAAACAATTTTTCAACCATTTTCTAAAGCGATGCTCTAGGGATATCAGTAGCTTTCTCTGTTTTCTGAAAATGAGAATGAGATCATGGAAATTAGGCTTTATTGGAAGCTTGGCTATATCTCTAGTCTTAGTGCTACCTCTCCCTCATCCTGACCTTTTACTTTGCATCTCCAGAATTTGCATTGGGTAAACCTAACTGTATATGTTGCTTTTCACCATGGCCTTCCATAGTGACAGTCAAGAGAATTTATTGCATAGCCATATGGATGGTACCAGATGCCATAAGTTATGAGTCTCTGCTCTCAAAATCCTTATAGTGTCACTCACCCTATTGGGTTAGGTAGGACCTAATGTATGGTCTTCAGAACATCAAAGGTCACATGTGTTGTCAGTCTAGGAGACAAATTAGACTGCAGTCTCCAAAATAGAGTGCAGGAGTCCAGCACTTCAAATGGGCAGTAGTATAGTGTAATCTTGCACAGGATGGGCTTTTAAGTTAGATAGGTTTGGTTCTAAATTTTGGTTCCACTATCTGTTAGCTCTCTATCCTTAGGCAAATTCTTAAACTCTTTACATCTTAGTTTCCTCTTCTGTAAAATATGAGTGATAATGTAATACCTACCTTATATAGACTTGTTTTGAGAATTAAAGGGAAAAAAAAAGAGCCACACCACAGAGCTGGCAACAAAATAAATAACTAATATCTGATAGCCTTTATAGTTAGTGGCCCGCTGGCCTCTTGAAATCTGCTTGTCTCAAGGACAGAAATAACTACAGAGATATTGAACATTCAGACTATACGATGGAGAGGTGCTTTTTTTTTTTTTTTTTTTTTTTTTTCTGTTGAGAGCCACTGACCCCAGATAGAAAAGGATCAATTGAAGTCCTTGTAAAAAAACTAATTTGCTTTTCTCCCCTCAGGGAAATATAAGATATTGAATTTACCTACTTTTAAGAACAAGGAACATAGCACTTTACTCAATAAATACCTTGAATAGATTTCTAGAACTTTAAGGGGCCTCAGAGACCATCTAGTATAATCTCTTTATTTAATAGACGAGACAGCTGAGTGCCAGAAATATAAATGGACTTTGTTATAATTACTGTGCTTCATTATGACAGGCCACAGGAATAAACCCTTCACTTCTACCATTTCTCCCTTAATACTATGTACCTAATTCTATAAAATGATAGAGAAAGGAAGGGTGGAAGAAGAAAAGGGTGGAAGAAAAAGGAAATAGAAAGAAAATGAGGGAGATTAATCACAGCAAGATAGGAAAGTACAGAGAGAGAAAAAAGAAAGGAAGAAACAGGTGATCATTTCCAACAGCAAAAAGGGTTTCATTAAATGTACATCATGTCAAGTTAGCCTTCTTTTCTTTTTCAGTGAAATCTGTCATTCTGAATGTATGAATGAGTGATAGAAACTCATCACCAGTGAGAATCTATTGCAATAATCCAGATGAGAAATGTTAATGGCTTTGACCAGGGTAGCAACAATAGAGAGGGTTCCAGAAGTTGTATCTGGGATATGTTTCAATGAGATAGAGAGAGCTATTGTGGATTGGATATTGGGAGTTAAGTGGTTGGAAGGGTGAAAGGTAATTTCAAAGTTTGACTTGAGTAACTAGATGGATGGTGATAAGCATTTACTGAGATGGAATATGCCTTTGGAGTGTTGTATTTGATTGCCCAGGAAAAATTGAGTGTAACTTGAGTTGGGGCTTTGGGAAAGAGCAAGACAGAAGATATAAATTTGGGAGTTGTCAATATAAAGATATTTATGAGACACGATGAGATCATCTAGAGATGGAATGAAAATAGAATTCTGAGGTCAGAGTTTAGAGTACTCCATCATTTAGAGGGATAACAGAGGAAGGGGTAGTAGCAAAGAGACCTAGGAATTATCAGTGGGTAAAATATTGAAAATAAGGGCTATTTGAATTTTTCGCAAGTAATTTAACACAATCATTTATAAGAGAAGAATGGGGTAGGGTGGAATGTGAGTGGAGTGTTGTATGGGTAAGTGGGTTAGGACTGTTTGTACTGAAATAGTGTCGAACAACAGGTAAAATGGTACTTGAAGGAAAGCTATGTGATAGTACTTCAGCTCTTGCCCCTGTTTCATGAACATAATTTAAGAAACCTCCTTTAGGATGCACCATGGGCTTTGGGGGTGGACTATGAGTGACTGGGTGGTGGCACCTAATCGGCGGGATCGTAATGTTACCACAATTAAAATAATAAATAAACAAATAAACAAATAAATAAAAAGCCTCTCAAGTAGGAAGAAGTTGGGTCAGATTTGTAGTGATACAAAGATGGAGAGCTATTTACTACATCAGATTGATTTAGTAGTTTTGAAGGAGATGGTAAGCTGTCTGCTGTGCTAACCCAAGGCTGGGTTGATGAGGGCATGGCCTAGAATGGTGGCTCTGGGAGTAGAGAATTGGATTCTATAGATACTTGAAAAAAGAGAGTTGGCAGGGTTTGGGACTGACTGGATTTAGGTGATGAAGGAGAGGAGCAAGGCCCAACTGATTCCAGGGTACTATAGTTAATGCTTTTAGTGTAGGAAGGAAGAATAATGAAAAAAAAATGATGAGTTAATAACTATTCTTTACCAGAACTATTAGCAACTCTAGTTGAATTTGTATAGTTCCATAAATTGAAGGTATAGCAAAAATTTACTAAAAATAATTATAGCTAATTGACACTTCCAACATTAAAAGATTACTAATTAACCAATTAATATGTTTCTGTTTGCACAAAAGCTGATAGCTGAAGCCAAATGGTATAATAAGATCAGTTCAGACTTTACTTTTTGATGGTTTGCCAGTTGAATATTGATATGACTGCATTTATTTATGAGGTTGCTGATAATTTGAATTGCTCTGTGAGGGCTTGAGTTATTTTACAGAACCATTCTCTCCTGCTTAACTAAATGACATTAATCTTACTCTTCTGAAAGCAGTGACTTCTGGCCAAGTAGAGATTTCTGTCCTGCGCTAAAGATGCTCTTAGTGATTAGAATGTGTGAGTGCATTGCCTGAAAAGCCTGCAGCTTTTTCCACACCTCAGAGACTTTGTTAGGCTCCTGGATGGTGTTCAAAGGTAGAAGGAGGCATGTTTAACTTTCTTTTTTTTTTTTCTTTTAAAGATTTATTTTATTTTTTATGGAAGAATTGGGGTACAGGCCAGAGGCACGGGAGGATGAGAAGATTCACCAGAGACAGAGCAGGGTCAGAACAGGCAGACGGACCAAAAACATTGCGGGCAAGACAGGAGAAGTCTGCCACGCCATATGGATATCTCCCTGATTGGCCGGGATAGAAACTGCGCTGCAGAGCTGCAGAGGTTGCAGACAGCTTCATAGTGCTGTGCTCAACCCGCCTCGCCACCGGGGAGGCCCATGTTTAACTTTTTTAAGGGAAAAAACACTCTCAAGCACTCATTTACATGTAATCATTTTGCTACCCTAATTTAAACTTGGGCATATCCTTGAAAGGAATGGTTATTATTATCTTAAAAAGTCTTAAATTTTAACTTTTCAATACTCCTTATGAACTTAGTCCAAGCTTGTAAGTTTTACTATATATTTCACTTTGTACGCTTTTTTTTTTTTTTAAAAGATTTATTTATTTATTTATACAAACACTGGGTACAGTCAGAAGCACCGGAGGGTGAGAGGATTCACCAGAGCCAGAGCAGGGAGTAGAACAGACAGACTGACGAAATACACTGCTGAGGGGAGCAGCGGGCAGCAGGAGAGGTTTGTGCGCCATGCAGGACCTTTGCCCAGCGGCTGGGGATCTAACCGGCGCTGCAGAGGCTGCAGGCAGCTTCGCAGCCCAGCGCTCAACCATTGAGCCATCAGGGAGGCCCTCATTTTGTACGCTTTATACCTGATTTGCTTATATAAGAACATCAGCCACTTCAACTGAGAGAAGAGGTTTTACCTCCTCTTGCCAAGTTTCGAACATGATGACATATATTTAGATTAGTTCAATAAGCATTAGAATAGTAGGAGTTTAGACATGGGGTGGAAATTATATTAGGAAGTCTACTTTCTTCCTTTTTCAGATAAAAGATTGGCAGTCTAAAAAGGTGAGTTCTTTGGTCAAATGCCTACACCTAATTGATAACAGAGATGCTGTCTTCTTTTTTTTTTTTTTAAAGATTTATTTATTTATTTGCACAAGCACTGGGTACAGTCAGAAGCGCAGGAGGGTGAGAGAATTCACCAGAGCCAGAGGGGAGAGCAGAACAGGCAGACTGACGCAGTACACTGCTGAGGGGAGCAGCGGGCAGCAGGAGAGGTCTGCGCGCCATGTGGGACCCTCGCCTGGCAGCCGGGGATTGAACCGGTGCTGCAGAGGCTGCAGGCAGCTTCGCAACCCAGCGCTCAACTGCTGCACCACCCAGAAGGCCCAGAGATGCTCTCTTCTTAACTGCATCCTGTCAGGTGGTACATGATATCAATTTGTCCCATTATTGGTCATGTTAACTTCAATCATTCGCTAGATGTCTGTCAGGTTTTCCACTACAAGGTTATTCATTTATCTTTTGAAATTAGTATTTTTTTGGGAAGTAATTTGAGGCTCTGTCTCTATTTCTTTCTTCATCAAACTTTTACTATTGTCCATTGATGTTTCTTGACTGAATTATTACAATGATGGTTACCAAATGGTGATTTTTGAACTCTATTATTCTTTCTAGATCAGTTGGCATTTACAATGAGGAAGACTTTTCTCTCTCTTCCTTTGGACTCATATATTGGTTTGGACTCATGGACTTCTGTTTTATTTAGTGGCTTGTAACCTACTTCTATTATTACTTATTTTGATGTTCAAATTATCCCAGATGGGTCAGTGGGAGGTGATTCAAATTGATTCTTGTGTCCTTTGACATTTCTCTGTCATTTTATTTATCATTTAGTTTTTAAATTAAGGCAAGATACTCAAAACACAAACCTGACCATTTAAACCATTTTTAATGAATGTGCTGTTTGTGACATTATGTACATTGGTGATGTGTGTGGCCATCCCCACTCTCTTGTTCCAGAAAATTTTCATTCCCTCAAAGGGAAACTCTGCATCTGTTAAGCATTCATTCTCCATTTCCTTCTCTCTCCAGCTTCTGACAATCAAAAATCTGCTTTCTATCTCAGTGAATTAGGCTATTTTGCATATTTCAATTAATGGAAACTTACAATATGTAGTGTTTTATATCTCCTTTCTTTCACTTAGAATAATGTCTCCAAGATTCATCTCTGTTGTACTGTGTCTCAGTACTTCATTTCTTTTTCTGGTTGAATACAATTCAATTGTATGAATATACAAGATTTTGTTTATTCATTCATTTGTTGATGGACATTTGGGTTTTTGGCAATTGTGACTAGTGCTGTCATGATAATTCAAATATAAATTTTTGTTTGCACACTTATTTTAGGTATGTATCTACCAGTGGAATTATTGGGTAATTTGATAATTTCATATTTAGCATGTTGAGGAACCTCTAGAATGTTTTCCATAGTGGCTGCACCATTTTATATTTCTACAAGTAATATAGGAGGGTTCCAATTTATTCAAATCTTATGTGAGGAAACTTACTTTTTTTTTTTTTAATTTGGCATACCTAATAAGTGTGAAGTAGCATTGGATTGTGGTTTTGATTTGTATTTCCCTCATGACTGGTGACATTAAGATTTTTTTTCTTGTGCTTTTTGGCCATTTTTTACAACTTCTTTGGAGAAATAACTTCAATCCATGTTAATTTGGATTGCTTATCTTTTTGTTGTGAATTATAGGAGTTCCTCATATATTCTGTACTAGAATCTAATCAGACATATGACTTGCAAATATTTTGTTTCATTCTCATTATTCTCTCTTTGATACATAACACATTTAAAAGTTCAGTTTAACTGTTTTTTTTTGTTGTTGGTGGTGTGCTTTTGCTAAAGTTAAGGTCATGAACATTTACCCCTATGCTTTCTTCTAAGAGTTTCATAGTTTAGCTCTTACATTTAGGTCTTTGATCCATTTTGATTTGATTTTTTGTATATGGTGTTCACAGAGGTCCAACTTCATTCTTTTGTATATGGACATTCAGTTTTCCCAGCAACATTTAAAAAAATTAATTAATTTTAAAAATATATTTTTTACATCATTTTTCATTTTTGTACAATGTATGCATTTTCATCTTGGTTATAGTCCCCATAAAATTCCCTCCACCCATTCACCTGTGAACTATCACTGTGTTTTGATCCTACTCATGTCTCACCCCCTGTAGTATGTCTCTGGTTTATAGTTGCCTATTTGTATTGTTTACTTCTACTTTATTATAGTTAGTTTTTTTCCTGATCCTTTATTTGGATCCTCTACATTTCTGCTATAAGGGAGACCATCCTATATTTTTCTTTTTCACACAGTGTGGCTTATTTCACTGAGCATAATTCCTTCTAGTTCCATCCATGTTGCTGCAAATGGCATGAGTTTATCTTTTTTGATTGCTGAATAATATTCCATTGTGTATATGCACCACAACTTCTTAATCCAGTCATCTATTTTTGGGCATTTGGGTTATTTCCAGGTTTACCTATTGTAAATAGTGCTGCAATAAACACAAGGGTACAGGTGTTCTTTTGAATTAATGTTTTTTGTCCTTTGAGTCGATCCCTAGTAGTGGAATTGCCGGGTTGTATGGTAGCTCCATTTTTAGTAGGTTGAGGAACCTCCAGACAGCTTTCCATAGTGGTTGCACCAGTTTGCACTCCCACCGGCAATGTAGGAGAGTTCTTTTTTCACTGCATCCTCGCCAATATTTGTTGTTGCTTGTTTTTTTGATATGTGCCATTCTTACTGGTGTAAGGTGGTATCTCAATGTGGTTTTAATTTGCATTTCCCTGAATATCAGGGATGTTGAACATTTTTTTCATATGCTTGTTGGCCATTTGCATTTCCTCTTTGGAGAAATGTCTTTTAAGTTCTCTGCCCATTTCTTTTTCTTTTTTTTTTTTTGACCTTCAGCAAACTATTTTATTTCTTTTTGAGCATTTTAAATTTTATTTTTATATTCCCCATACAATTGCAACCCCCTTATTTTGACCCTAATCCCTCCTTTCCTGCCCCCACCCCATAGTGTGTCTCTGGTTCATAGTTGTTTGTTGATTTTGATTTTTTCTTTCTTATAGTTATTCTTTTTCCTGGTCCCTTGTTTAGGTTTTCTAGATTCCTGTAATGAGTGAGACCATCTGGTATTTTTCTTTTTCTTTCTGGGTTATTTCGCTGAGCATGATCCCTTCCAGCTCCATCCATGTTGCTGCAAATTGCAATTGTTGCTGCAATTTGCAAATTGCAAATTGTTTATCTTTTTTGAATGCTGAGTAATTTTCCATGGTGTATATGTACCACATCTTCTTGATCCAGTCATCTATTTTGTCTGCCCATTTCTTGACTGGATTGTTTATTTTGTATTTGTTGAGTGGTGTGGGTTCTTTGTATATCTTTGTGATCAGTCCTTTATCAGTCCAGCAACACTCTTTTGAAGAGACTGTTTTCCTTCCTCCTCCATCATTTTTGAGCACTTATTTTTAGATTTTGAAGTTTTATCCAAATACTATTATTTCATATTTGTATTTATTTTTTCTTACATAGAGAGCCTTGTTTGTCATTTATATTTATAAATTTGTTTTCAAAATACCATACCTATACTTCCTAGTAAACATATATTTAGAAAAAAATTTAAGATACCTTTGCAGGTAATTTTGCCTTCTTTGGGTTATTTTTGCCCAGCTTTTTTTAGGTATTATTGACAAACAAAATTGCATATATTTAAGATATACAGCATTATGATTTGATATATGCATATATTATGAAATCATCATCACAATTAAGTTAATTAACAAACCTATCGGGCCTCCCTGGTGGCGCAGCGGTTGAGCGCTGGGTTGCAAAGCTGCCGGCGACCTCTGCGGCGCCGGTTCGATCCCCGGCTGCTCCCCGGCCACCGAAGGAGGGTCCCACATGGCGCGCAGACCTCTCCTGCCGCCCGCTGCTCCCCTCAGCAGTGTACTTCGGTCTTTCTGCCTGCTATGCTCCCCGCTCTGGCTCTGGTGAATTCTCTCACCCTCCCGCGCTTCTGACTGTACCCAGTGCATGTATAAACAAAAAACGAACGAACAAACAAACAAATAAATAAATAAAAAAAAACCATGCCTCTAAAAAAAAAAAACAAAAAAAAACAAAAAAAATCAAGCCTATCAACTCACACAGGTAACTTTTTTTTGTGTTGTAAGAACATTAAGACTTACTCTTAGCAACTTCCAAGCATACAGTACAGTACTATAACTAGTCACCATACTATACCTTTAGTTCCTAGAACTTATTCATCTTATAGTGTAAGTTTATATGTTAACAGATTAACAACTAAACTTTCAATATCTTATTTCATTAACTTCTGTTTACTTTTGCTAATACAGAATCTACTGTCAGTACACTTGCCATTTCATTTTAGATTATTCATCTTTTCTCTCTGATATTTTTCAAGATTGTCTCTTTACACTTGATTTCTATAGTTTTACTCCATTGTGTAAAATTTGGTTTATTTTTTATTTCATCTGCTTAGTATTTGCATTGTACTGATCTGATGATTCATCAGATTTTTCTCTTAATTTTGGAAAATTTTCAAAAACAATTTATTTAAATATTGTTTTCCTAACATTCATTGTAGTTTATTCTTCTAGAACTCCTCCTCATCAAAATGTTGGAATCTTTCAGTCTATTTTCCTTATTGTATGACTGCTCATTTAAATCAGTCTCTTTTTCTTTTATTTTTATTTTTTAATTTATTATTATTATTTTTTTAATAGAGGCATGTTTTTTTTTTTCTTTATTTGTTTGCTTGTTTGTTTGTTTTGTTTATACATGCACTGGGTACAGTCAGAAGCACAGGAGGGTGAGAGAATTCACCAGAGCCAGAGCGGGGAGCAGAGCAGGCAGAAGGACCGAAGTACACTGCTGAGGGGAGCAGCGGGCGGCAGGAGAGGTCTGCGTGCCATGTGGGACCCTCCTCTGGTGGCCGGGGAGCAGCCAGGGATTGAACCGGCGCCGCAGAGGCCGCGGGCAGCTTCGCAACCCAGCGCTCTACCGCTGCGCCACCGGGGAGGCCCAAATCAGTCTCTTTTTCTTGTTCTCTGCTTATCTATGTCAAGAAGGGAAAGCAATCTTGTCCTGTTTATTGTATTTTTAAATTTAATCACTACATGTTTCATTTTCTGATTTCTAATTGTTTTCTTTATATATTTATGCTCTTTTTTCAGTTTTTATTGATAAATTTTATATTCTTTTAAATTGGCGGTTATGCTGCATTGTCAGTCTCTTTTTATTTTGTTGAAAATGCTCACTGTTTCTATTTTAAAGTCTTTGTTAGGCTGTTCTATAAAATTATTTTTCTAGAGTAAATACATGAATGTTAATATTGTTGATTTTCTTGTTGGCAAATAATTACTGATTTTTAAAAAATTGATTTACCAGCAAGAAAGCAAAAAAACTTCTGTGTTTTTTTTTTTTTTTTTTTGTTTCTCTTTCTATCTTCCCCTCTGGCATTTTTACTGTCTGCAACCTTGAAACCAATCCTTAGATCCCTAGTCTGTAATTAGACTTAAAGTTGCTAATTGGGGTTCTAGTTCCATAGAAATGGTGGAGTACCCAAGAACCAGTCAAATGAGTGATGAGCGTTTGACTCAATTTTTATTGGCAAGACTATGGATTTTATAGCTAGGGTTCACACATTCTTTACAGGGAGGGATACTGTTCCCACTAAGCTGAAAACGGATTGTTGGAGGATGAAAAATCTTAGATACTAACATTGGTCTATGACCCTTTAAAACAATCCTATCCTTAAAAATCCTATTCTGTAATATTTAATTTCTGTCTTTAGTGAACATTTAAATTCAGATTTTCTCCTTGGGGGATAATAAAATGAAAAAAAAAAAGTTGAGAAATGTTGCTAGAGCTCTTGGCAGAAGTCAGTTGCGTTTTGTTCAGTCTACATTCTTAAGTAGTGAGCCTTGTTCCTCATTATTTGTGGAGACTTGTGGCCAGCACAACCATAACTTTAGCCTGACCCTCAGTTTTGCATTTCTGGTTCATGAAGATATTTATTTATTTTTTTTGAATCTGCAACTTTTCTTTTTCTATTTTATCACTTATTATATATTTGGAGCATAAAGAAGATAATTAAAACATGAATTTATTGTACTGTGTGTTGCCTGGAACTCAATATATATTGTTTTATTTATCAACCACTACTCTGAATATCTTTAGAGTCATTTCTTAACTTACATGCTTATATAAGACTTATAATATGTATATACTTATAATTAATAGAGAATTATTCACCTTATAGATGTCAGTTACATTCATTTGCCTATTTGTGCTTTACCTTCTAGTTTAGCATTTTTGAGGTTTTTGAATAATGTAGATTTTTTTTTAAAACAAAAGTTTATTCTTAAATGGACAGTACACTCTAAGACACTTCATTCTAGTGATTGGTGGCAACAGATGTTATGGCCAAGAATCCATTTTTCATGTATACTTTAAATTAATTTCTGTGAGTACAGCCTGTGTTTTCAAGTTCTAAATCCTTCTTTTGATTTCTCTTGAGAGTGAACCTTGAATCTCCTGCTGCCTGAAGTAGTTTCCTGGCTAATGGAGTTCTGAGTATTGGGATGGAGGAGACAGGTCAACTGTTCTTATATAAACTTTCAATTTACCCTTCTTGTTCTTTTTCTGTTCTCCTTTCTTTACCTTCACACTCTCACCAAAGCTTGTTTCTTGTCTTCTGGATATAGTCCATTCTAGCAGGCATGAGATGATGTCTCATTGTGGTTTTGATTTGTATTTCCCTGATAAGTGACGGTGAACATCTCTTCATGTGCTTGTTGGCCATCTGGATATCTTCTTTGAAGAAGTGTCCATATGAGTCTTTTGCCCATTTTTGAGTTGTGGTTTTATTGGTTTGCTATTGTTGAGTTATATGGGTTTTTAATATATTTTGGCTTAATTTCATTTTGGATGTATGAGTTGGGAAAATCTCCTAATTAGTGGGTTACTTTTTCATGGCTGCTTCTTTTGCTGTATAGAAGCTTTTTAGCTTGCTATTGGCTTATTCCTGTTCACTGAGGTACTTGGGACCTGAGAATCTTTGATTTTCTTTGGTGTGGACTTGTTTTCCTTCTTATATTTCTGTCTCTATGCTTTCTATATATACTATGGTTCGACACTATAACTTTTGAGAGTGCCTTGATGCAGGTTATTGGGAACTCTGTGGTTCTCTCAAATTTTCATAAGGTCTGTAGTGACTTAAAAGCAAACATTGTATTTTTTATTAGAGAAAATTATTTTACAGATTTTTGGGTTGATTTTCATATCCATAATAAATTAAAACAACATTAGAAAATAAAAACTAGCAAAAATGAAAGAAAAGTCATCCACAATTTTGTCATCTATTTTGGTATATAGGCCTATAGGTTCAAAAATTCATCTATATCTTTATACATTAAATACTACTATAAAAATTATTATGCTGTAGTTACTGGTATGGAAGATATATGTATTTTATCATGTTTTAATACAAGGCGAATATATTCCTGGATCAATAACCATGAATCCATAGCCTATTCTCTTGTATCATTTTCCTATGTTATACCATTTAGATTCTTTCCAACATTTTCCTATTTTAAACAATGCCAAACTTATACATACATTTTTGTTCATTTATCAGAAAGATTCCTAACAACTAAGTTCTAGAGACTTTGATTATCTTTAATCAGAAAGCTGAGGGAAGGGCTATTGTGACCATATCTTGGGAAATGCTAGGCATTTAGTTAAGCAAAGTGTCAAGGTTAGCACTAGGGGTTTGGGTAAGATGGGTGAAAAAATAAATGGCTCTGAAGAGTTTGAAGAGACAACTGAGAAACAACTTTGTGTCCCTGAGAGGAGTTTTTGTAAAGACTAAAAACCTAGAATATGCTTCATAGCAACAAGTCTTGTCCATTATCCATTTAAGTCCTGAAACAAAATAAAATTTTATTTTTATGATTGAATGAGTTCAGAATACATTATGCCCATTCTTATGTCTGGAATCATCTTATTTTCTTTTATTACATTAACTCCAAATGAACTTTTCCAATTTTCTGTTATGTACTTTGGTGATCTTTTTTTAACCCTCTCATTGATGTTATGGAAACAGTTGAAGTGAAGAGGTATTAATGTGAATATTTTTTTTTTTAAAAGATTTATTTATTTATTTATACAAGCACTGGGTACAGTCAGAAGCGTGGGAGGGTGAGAGAATTCACCAGAACCAGAGCGGGGAGCAGAGCAGGCAGAAGGACCGAAGTACACCGCTGAGGGGAGCAGCGGGCGGCAGGAGAGGTCTGCGCGCCATGTGGGACCCTTGCCAGTGGCCGGGGATCAAACCGGCGCTGCAGAGGCTGCGGGCAGCTTTGCAACCCAGCGCTCAACTGCTGCGCCACTAGGGAGGCCCTAATGTGAATATTTTGAGCAAACAGCTAGGAAAGTAAATTTAAAAATGTTTGCGTCTATTCCTTTTCCTCTTCCTCCCTCTACCCTTTCTTTTTCCTCCTTCTCCTCCTCCTGCCTCTTCTAAAATTTCTAACCTTCAGTAATGTCCCTTCAAATGATAGATCCCTTTTTCCTGAAGGGGTCATTGGAGACTTATTATTTTATTTAATTTTTAAAATTATTTTTTAAAGATTTATTTATGCATACAAGAACTGGAGTACAGGCCAGAGGTGCCGGGGATGTGTGTGTGAGAGGATTCACCAGAGACAGAGTGGAGAACAAAACAGGTGGATTGACTGAAATACACTGCTGAGGGGAGCAGCAGGGGAGACAGGAGAGGTCTGCTGCATCATGTATGGGTTAGCTCTCCGGTGGGGGATCCAACTCGTACTGCAGTGACAGTGGATTACTTGATAGTGCTGCGACTTAACCCCTTGTGCCACCAGGGAGGCCTGGAGCTTATTATTTTAGACATAGTTCCCAGTTATGACTTGATATACAGTGACATCCACAACTTACTGAAATGTCTGTTTTTGCGTCATCTTCCCAGAACATAGCAAGAACCAGGAAGTGGTTCTTGTGTTCTGAAGACTCAGAACAGCCAATCTAGCGACATCAAGCTGATGGACTAAGGTGTTAGCATTTTGCTCATAGGAAAGGCCCTCAAGCCCTACTCTTATATGTGCTATACCCAATAAATCTTGCCTAGCAGATTCTGAACACCCAACAGATTATTATCAGTGGGTTAGGAAGGGAACTAGGAAGATTGGAAGGAAGCAGTGCGCTCCAAAGGAAAAAAACAGAAAAACTAAAACATCAGAAGAGAGGAGTCAGGGTTAATAAACCTATAGGCAGAGTCTCACCCACTGCAGCAGTCCTCTCCAAGGCAATCAACGAAGTACATGGGGATGAGTCATCAGGAAGACATTAAAAAAAAATTCTTAGACTCTGAAAAATAAGGTGGTTACCAGAGGAGAGGGGAGAGGGGTTGAGTAGAGGGGTAAAAGTGAAGAGTATTGGCACTAGAGCTTCTGTGGTGGATGATTTAAGATTGTATAGGAGTCAAAGGATGAAGCTATACTCTCAAAATTATATAGTTTTGTAAATGAATGGTAAACCAACATTTGATTAAGAAAAAATATGTCAAGTTCAGTTTAAGAAAGCAGAGAGCATAGATTATGATGGAAAAGGATTTCCATTCAAAACCATGAATGTCTTAAAAGTTTTGATGCCTGAAAGGGTAGGACTTGTGGTCATTAAGGAAGTTGAGCTTTTCCCAAAGAATTCTGGGTGACAAGAGAGTTACCAGGTAACTGAGATTTGTTCTTTACCTCCTGGTTTATAGAGCTTTAAACTGGTAAATGTTTGGAGAGATAAGGGGATATTGATCACTTGCCAGTGAAGTCATATACATGACTAGGGGGTGTGGAAAGGCAAGGTAATGGGGAGTAGGGAAAACAGTTGTAAAAATTAATTGAGTTTAATAGTAAGTATGGAGGTGCTGGATGCTGGGCATGCAATGGATGCTGAATGTATATGTGCAAAACTGAGGTAATTCTCTTAAGAAATTCTCACCAGTGCTTTGAATGTCACATTGAGAGCTGAATGAGACAGAGAATGGTTGAGGGAAGTGAGGGGAAGGGTCATCCTGGGGAGTTTGGTCAGGACCAGTATCCAAGTTAAGGGTTCTTGAAACTGCACCTGCTCACAGTAACCTGTGCTGCTTGTTTAAGTGCTGTTTTGTGTAGTATTTTGATCTCGGAGGTGAGAAGCCTGGCTGCCCTTGTAGCCATCCATTTGTGGCTGGCCCTGCTCTGTCGAGGGTCTGCAGTGGCTCCTCAGAAGGTTGGTAAGGCGTTCCTTGCCATGCTTGACCCTTCTGGCAACAGAGGCTGTGTGTCAATAGCAAAGCCAGAAAAGCCCTGAGGCCATTGTTTTGATGTCTAGTCTCCCTCTCACTGGGGAAAAAAAAATGCTGAACTATTTAGGTTATTGATGTAGATGGGTTTCTTTTTTTCTTGAATTGTCCATGGAGAACCATTTCCTAATAATTTCCTGACTATCAGATAATCACAGGCTTAGTTTTTAAAAGAAAAGAGATTTGTAGAGTTTTAAAAGACACAAGAGCCACTAAAATTCCCACTATTAGTTGACATGGCATCATTCCTTTCAAAGTCTTTGATATGAAAACTGCATAAAGATCACATAATCGTTTAAGATATAACACTGTTTTATTCATTTACAAAGTACATCTTATTGGAAAAGTTTTAACTGTTTACAGGAGTCTTATTGGGAAACCAATATTGCTCCTACTATATACATGGAAGAAAATGAAGCTCACAGGATTGAAATGAGTGGCCCCACGGATTACCAGAAAAGGAGTTAATGTTCTGTAAGGGAAGAAGTAAGTTCTCTGGAGTTTCACCTCCCTTATCAGAGATGACAAAGTTGACATGATGTATTTTTCTCTAAGTTTTTCTTCTTTGCTGTAAGTGTGAACTATATCATAGTATTTGATAAACACTTTCATATGTTATTCAGTAGTCTCTGAAAACATTTTTAATAGCTGTATAACTTTCTTTTATGCAGATGTCTCATGATTTACCTAACCATTCTGTTTGTGAGATATTTGGGTTGCTTCCTTTTGTTCTTGCAAAAGGTGCTGTGAGAAATGTGTTTGTAAACACTTCTTTATGAGCAGAGAGGCCTGATGCATGCAGAGGTGGTCTGAGAAACCTAGAGAGGTAGAAAGTTGTCATCATTAACAAGCATCTAGAAATCGCCTGAAATGTGCAAAAGTTTCTTTTAAATATGGGGATATGAAAATGGAAAAGATGTACTCTCTATAAAGAGTGAACAATTTGCTTAATTCTTATAAAATAAGGCAATAATAAATGTCCAAGGCATGAAATGAACAGCAACACATAACAACATGTTGTACAGAAAGTGATTCTACAACTTTGACTGAAACATGTTGATTGCTTTTTTTTGGTTTGCAAGAGTTTAGACTGCTGAAGATATAGAATTTCAGTTGAATCCCAAAGGACATATATGTATAGTGTGGATTTATAATAAAATAGATCTGGCTTCAACAACTAGCTCTGCTAATTACTGGCAATAAGAACTTGAACCAGTTCCTGGTCTTCTTGTGATCCCAGCTTTCTCAACTGCAAAATGGGAATAATGATAATAATATCACTATCACAGAGAGTTAAATGAAATAATGACTGAAGGCTTTCCTAATGGTATTATCATAAATGGAAAAATTTCAGAAGAGTTCCTGGAATTGTGGTACAATTTTACAGTGACTGTTCAAATAAGACAATGTACTCCATAGATAGAAAGTGTCTTGCCCTTCAGGACTTGAAATAACAGAGCAATAAGGAGCTTGGGGGCAGCAGTAAAATGTTTAAGAATTGTTGTGTTCTACATGCAATTTGCAGCAACATGGATGGCGCTGGAAGGGATCATGCTCAGCGAAATAAGCCAAAAAGAAAAAGAAAAATACCGGATGGTCTCACTCATAGCAGGAATCTAGAAAACTTAAATAAGGGACCAGGAAAATGAATAACTATAAGAAAGTGAAAATCAAAATCAACAAAAAACTATGAACCAGAGACACTTTTAGGCGGGCGGGGGCGGGAGGGGAGGGATTGGGGTCAGAATGGGGGGCTGCAATTGTATGGGGAATATAACAATAAAATTTATAAAAAAAAAAAAAAAAAAAAAAAAAAAAAAAGAATTGTTGTGTTCTGAAGTGGGAGTGAACCCAAAAAGGAATTAAAAGAGTACATGTCAAATGCTTTATCTTATTTTCCTTTTGAAATGGCTTTGCATCTAGAACATTTGCAGGTCAGTGCTCCAGGGACGCTAAATGGCTTGTTGGCAGGACAGAATGTTGGTGTCAGAGTGCTTCTGTGTTTTCCAGGGATGTGCTTACGCTTGTCCAAGGAAGATGAATGCTCTCCTAGAGAGATGGACAGTCATACCTCTTTCTTGTCAGAAATCAAATTGCATGAAATTCTTCATTCACTGTGCAAGTAGAGAAGCTGGAAGCATAAGTAGAATGGAAAAACAATCTTTCCTTCTTAAGGTTCTGAAGAAGAGAAAATCTTTGTTGTCAGGTAGCCTAAATGAAAGATTGAATTGGACAGCAAGGAACATGTTTGGGAGGTATAAGTGAGTTGACTGGGATAGAAATAGGCCTGTACTTTACTTAGGAAAGTTTTATGCATAGAGAGGCAGTCTTGAGAGAGGGAAAGGGCTGCGAGAGTTCAGGAATCCTTCAGGCTGTACAGAGGACAGGTTAGCTAGAGCTGGGGAAGGCCATCATTGTGTGTGAGTGTGAATGTGAGCACACAAGTGTGTGCATGTGTGAGAATGTCAGTGTATGAGAATGTATGACAGTATGTGAGTAGGTGTGAGAATGAGTGTGTTTTTGGGTGCAAGTGTGAGAATAGATGAGTGTATGTGTGTGAGTAACAGTGTGTTTGTCCAGTTTAAGAAAATCTCATGTTTGAGACCAGTAGAAAAGGACTTCCCCAAACTTTTTTTTAAAGATTGATTTATTTATGCATTCAAGAGCTGGGGTACAGGCCAGAGGTTTGGGGGCGGGGTGAGAGGATTCACCAGACAGAGCGGGGAACAGAACAGGCAGATTAACTGAAATACGCTACTGAGGGGAGCAGTGGGCGAGACAGGAGAGGTGTGCTGCGCCATGTGGGTTGCTCCCTGGCCAGCCGGGGATTGAACTCGCGCCGCAGACGCCCCAGACAACTTCATAGGTTGTGCCTTAACCTCTTGCACCACCAGGGAGGCCCACTCCCCCAAACTTTTATTTTAGTTTATTTTTTTAAAGGTTTATTCTTTTTTTTTTTTTAAGATTTATTTACTTATTTATACAAGCACTGGGTACAGTCAGAAGCGCGGGAGGGTGAGAGGATTCACCAGAGACAGAGCGGGGAACAGAACAGGCAGACTGACGAAGTACACTGCTGAGGGGAGCAGAGGGTGGCAGGAGAGGTCTGCGCGCCATGTGGGACCCTTGCTGGTGGCCGGGGATCGAACCGGTGCTGCAGAGGCTGCAGGCAGCTTTGCAGCCCAGCGCTCAACCGCTGCGCCACCAGGGGAGGCCCCTTTTATTTCATTTTTTAAAGAGATTTATTTATTTATTTATACAAGCACTGGGTACAGTCAGAAGCGCGGGAGGGTGAGGGAACTCACCAGAGCCAGGGCGGGGAGCAGAACAGGCAGACTGATGAAGTACTGCTGAGGAGCAGTGGGTGTGGCAGGAGAGGTTTGTGCACCATGTGGGACCCTTGCTAGCGGCCGGGGATCGAACCCACGCTGCAGAGGCTGCAGGCAGCTTCACAGCCCAGTACTCAACCACTGCACCACTGCCACTCCCCCAAACTTTTAACTAAGACTTTTGGATTTTTAATTTATACACTCTCTGATATCAGCTTTACTATGTTGAAATTTCCCCTGGGGTAGCCACAGAGCAGGGTATGTGCAGGAACTCTGGAACTGCTTGCCTGGAGGCTTTTTCTGTGTAAACCTGGGCAAGTAGTCTAACCTGTCTGTCCCTCAGATTCCTTGTCTCTAGAATATGAATGGCAAGAATAGTTCCAACCTCACAGGCTGGTTGGGAGTGTTGAGTAAATGAGTTCATAGAGGTAAGGCATTTAGCACCATGCATGGCACCTAAGAAATACTAAATAAAAGTCAACCGTTATTATAGGACTGAGTAAAAGAAATTCTGAAGACTATTTTGGAGTCATTTGTAAAATGACCTATTTAATGTTTTGATAAGTTAAAACATTCATACTAAAGGTCAAAATATATAACAGAGTGAACATTTCTCCTCACCCCTGCCCACCATTACATAATGCACACACCCCTATCAACATGTAACCATGATTATTAATTTCTCGTGCAAGCTTCTAGGAATGTTTCACTTTATGAGTGTAGATGCAAATACAAATATATACTTTCCTTTTTATACAAATGACAACATATTATATATTTTGTTTCTGTACTTTGCTTTTTCTTGTTAAAGACATGGCGATCTCTCCATATAGGTAGAGAATGAGCTTCCTCACTTAAAAAAAAACAAAACAACCCATCTACTATCTATCATTTGAGTGTACAATAAAAATGTATTTTCTCATCTGCCCTTGATAGCCATTTTAGTTGTTTGTAGTCTATTCCAAACTGAGTGGTGTGAGTATCCAAACACTGCATAGAGCCATGCATGCATAAGACACTTCTAGACGATTATTCATGTACTGTGGGGGAGGAGGAGAAGGCTCTTGTATCCTCTCTATATCCCCTCTGTTTGCTATAGGAAGCTGTAATCATGCTAGCAGAAAAAGTTTTATGGATTTAGGTTTTATACCATCAACTTTCATTAATTCATACCACATCTTTTTCTACCGTGGATGAAAACTTAGCTAATTGGAAATAACCTGTAAAGGAGAAAGCAGCCCTCTAAGCTGACCATTTGGAATCAGGACCTTTCCTAGCAGAGTGTGGATTTGCCAGCAGAGGGCTCTCTCCTTTTGGGAAAACTTCAAAAAAAAAAAAAAAAAAAAGTCTGTGGGAAATGTTTTAGATTGAATCTTAGACACTGAGTGTGGTGTTTATTCTCTCTATAGCCGATTGGCGTGTCATTCCCCTGAAGTATTTAGGGATTTATTGAGTACTGCAGTTGTTGATTTTGGGGGTGTGTTTTTGGTTGCAGAGTTGTGGTAAGAAGTGAGCCCAGCATTTCTCAGAGGCCTTAGGGGAGAGTCTGTGGATCAGACCCAGTTTTTCCCTTCTTTAGGATGTGAGGCATCCCTGCTTTATTCTGTATGTCAAGATTAGAAATTACACACTGCTATACCAGGATCCCTGGGAGATGCCTGTGAGACCTGTTACCAGGGCACTTAACCCTGTTTATAAAGCCCTGTTTATATAACCTCTGTGACTGCTCTTTCAGGTTAATGTGCCTACCTACTCTGGTGAAAATCCACCTTAGCACTTTAGAGGGGAAGAGGAAAAGAGCTGACATTCATTTAATATCTCTTCAGAAGGTCTGGTGCCTTTGGGTTACTGTGCCCCAGTTCTTTTTATTCTTTTTTTTTTTTTTTAAAGATTTATTTATTTATTTATTATTATTTTTGAAGATTTATTTATTTATACAAGCACTGGGCACAGTCAGAAGCGTGGGAGGGTAAGAGAATTCACCAGAGACAGACTGGGGATCAGAACAGGCAGACTGACCAAGCACACTGCTGAGGGGAGCAGCGGGCGGCAGGAGTTCTGCGCGCCATGTGGGACCCTCGCCCTGTGGCCGGGAATTGAACTGGCGCAGCAGAGGCTGTGGGCAGCTTCACAACCCAGCGCTCAACCGCTGTGCCACTGGGGAGTCCCTTTTTTTTTTTTTTAAGATTTATTTATTTATGCATACAAGAGCTAGGGTACAGGCCAGAGGTGTGGCGGGTGAGAGGATTCACCAGAGACAGAGTGGGGAACAGAACAGGCAGATTGACTGAAGTACACTGCTGAGGGGAGCAGCGGGTGAGTCAGGAGAGGTCTGCTGCACCATGTGGGTTGCTCCCTGGCCGGGGATTGAACTCTCGTGCTGCGGTGGCTGTGAATAGCTTCATAGGTTGTGTCTTAAGCCCTTGCACCACCAGGGAGGCCCTAGTTCTCTTTATGCTTGTCTTGTGAAACTGTTTCCCATTTCTCTTCATTCTTTCCTGGTGGCTATTATTCCTGCCCTACCCTCTGCCCCTTCTCCAAAGGGACGGGAAACCCAGCCCCAAAGAGGTAAAGTTTACTGTCCAAAGTCACACAGGTAGTAACTACTGCTTAGGAGTCACAAGTTTCCCATCTGGAATGTACCACTGGCCAATGTGACTTCAGACTCCAAACTTTGTTTTTCACCAAAATGAGTTCCTCCCTGCAGGGTGTAAACAGCTGACCCCTGATCTGAGAAGGTCCAGGTCACTGACAGGCCTAGTGGGGCAGTTTCCCCTCTACTTCTGACCTGGCCCAATCTGAGAACCTACTCAAATCACTATTATTTTTCAGATAAAGAGAGCGTGATATCCATGATTGTCTGTTTCCTTTTGTTCAGGGCACAATTAAGCTAATATCGCATATGCCCAAAAATATTAATAGAAGACAAGACATGGGGTTTGAAAAACTGAGGGCAGAACTTCCTTCTTGGATGGCCCCAGATCATTAAGCACAGGTAGCAAAGAGCAGCTGCAGGCTAGGCTGCTCTGCCCTCCCCTCAGAAGAAGTGGGAAGACCTGAGACTGGTGGGCTTTTCCCAGACCAAACTGACCTCTGTCTCATTTTGGTTTAAGAAACAGGTATTGCAGAATAAAGAAAATGGGACACAAGCTGTTCAGGTATCTGTCAAGTGAAGCTTATAGGTGCTTTTCATAGTGTCCCACATAATTTTGTGCAAGTAGAGAGCAGACTCATGGGAGTTAGACAGAGACAATGTAGATTAGCTCCCCCTCTCCCCATGTTAAATTCAGAAACACCCATTACCCTGCTTACCTTACAGGATTTTGAGAAATGCTTTTTTTTTTTTTGCATTGTTTATCTTATTTCCATCCACCATGTCACACATCTGTCAAGCGCATGCCAACAATGTTCATTTGTTCAAATCTCTGTAGAGTTAGAATAAAATGATGACATCTCCAACTGAAAAGGAATCTCAAGGAAAAGATGTTAAAAAGGTGCTACTCCTGACCCATTCCTCAGACTTTGAAATCTACCCTGATGTCTTAGTGTTGTGCTTCTCAAAATTGAGCATACATTGGTATCACCTGGAGGGCTTGTTAAAATGCACATGGCTGGATCCAACCCCAAGAACTTCTGATTCTTTCAGTATGGAGGGGCCCGCAGAATTTTGTGGTTTTTAACAAGTTTCCTGGGGGCTGTTTTTGCTGGTTGGGGACCATGCTTTGAGAACTCCTCATTTAGCACTGTAAGATTGAAAAGCTCAAGTTAGTACATAGTGGCGCCTCTGCCATAGCTCCTTCTATGTCTGGTAGGAGTAAGCAGTCAGTAAGGGCTCAGTGAAAAGTGCATTGCGATTCTTCCTCTCGAACTTTCAACTCTGTGATCTTGGCTAGCTTATTTAACTCCCAGCATATCAGCTTTTCTCCTTTGAAAAATAGGATAGTAGCTTTTGATTCACTGGGTTGTAATGAGGAGTGGGACAATGTTTATAACTGGTTTAGAACATTGAGTGTATCAGACATACAGTATATGTACATAAATGGTAGGTCTTCTCTCTAAGAGTGCTTGCATGTCTCTGAAGTTGTTTATTAGGTTTGCCAAAAATAGACCAAAATAAAAAGAATTAAATTTAAGTCCTGATTATTTTTAATAATTAGGTAGGTACTATATATATATTTTTGAAGATTTACTAAATGCCCACTAAGGAAGTACAACCCAGGTGCTACCAATCACTGTTATTACCTGAGGTTAAAAGAAAGCCCGAAGCCTCTGAGCATAATCAATACTGAGGAGGAAGGGAAAAAAGAAAGATTACGTGCAGGCATGGGTTGGTAACTCTTTAAAAAATGAAACTCAAAACTTTCCTAGCTGTAGGAATAGGCAAGGCTGTTTGCAGTTTTAAAATATGGTCATGAAATTCCTACCCCTCGCAAAATTGCCTTGCTCCTATCCTGCCAGGGTAATGAAAATTCCCACTCCTTAGGTTAAAGGCTTGTGTCTCCAGAACGCAAATTGTATCTTCTAGAAGTACTAGCACATTAATCCAATCATATTTACTAGCTCTTTCAGATTAGACTATATTAGATTAGTTAGGTGTTACTTAGAAAACACAGTGCTTTGCCCTGAGGGAATAGGACATAGGAGAAGCTGACTTGGAGGAAAGCTCTGAAGTCTGGGACACAGTGGGGACTTTGGGCAGCCAGGGGCACTGGGGGGCAGGAGAGATCCGCTAGTGACCAGCACAGCTGTTGCTCATTCTGCTGGGAGCAGGGAACATTCCAGCCAGGCTTTCTAGTCTCCTGCAACCTTAGGTCCTACATAGCTTATTCTTGGGTTGTGTCCTGAAAATTGCTTCTTTTTCATGGAGAAATTTGGGAGAATGGTTTCGATGTAGAGTTCTTTGCTTCCTCAGTTGTACCAGCCACTTGCCAGGTTCCTCTCCCCATTTCCAGCTTAGAGACGTACTCATCCTTAAAAAAAAAAAGGAAGGAAGGAAGGAAGAAAGAAAAATACTGTTTGAGTTGTTGGATGAAGCTCAGGAGGCTGCTTTGGGGCATTTAGGTAGAGACAATCCAGTGAGTTCTTTTCCTTTCTCCACTTATGATGATGACTAAGTCTCGGGAGCAAACGTTATATAATTCACATCCTAACATCATGGAGACCCTGGGACAACAGAAGGTAAGACTTACAGAAGGGCAAACTGTGATTTTATTTCATTTAGAGGCTTTTGCTGACTGGGAATCTTAAAACACTAAAAGTTTTTAGCTACTTTTTCCTGGTTAACCTAGCAGATGGAATGTGGGTACAAGCCCTGTTCCCCACTTTAACAACAGCACATGGGTGTGCCTGACTTCATGACAGAAGTGCCCTATACCACACATCCCACTGTACACTGGGGAGGCCAAAAGTTGCAGTTCTTGGGCTTTGCAGCAGGCTGGTTATAACCTGCCAGGGGCCCTCCTTTCTTCCCTAGCCCTTGGCAGTCAGGCAGCCTTCCATTTCGCATCAAAAGTAAACTAACATCCAATGCAATGCTCTGGGAGGGAATAATGCTGCCAGATGGGGTGATGGGACTAAAGGACAGGGCCAGGGCTAAGTTCTGGTCTAGCTGGTCTGGTTCTAGACTTCAGCCCTGCCCCGTCCTCACTAGGCACATGGGGAGAGCAGGGGTGGAAGGTCATCACTGTGGCCAGTGTCCTCAGCCCACACTGAGGTTGTGTTTGGAAGGTGAGCTAGTGTGGTAGCCTGTGGAGGGAACCGGGAGAGACGGCAGCTGGAAAGAGGATGTGCTGTGACTGTTTGGGACACTGAGCAGCTGGTCGTGGTGCTGTCAGGTTCTGTGCATTTTGGAAGACTATGTTAATATTTAATGTGGACATTCAAAAATAATAGAATAAGAGGATTAGCGAAATGGAAGAGATTTTGTATGAATCATTTAGTGTCTCTTGGCATTTTTGCATTTAGATCCAAAAGACTTGTGGGCACTTCCTAGAATTAAATTCCCCTGACCCAAACCTGTATAAAGAAACCCCCTGTTTGCTCTGGGAGGCAGCCACCAGTGGGGTTAGAATTGGGGATTAGCCCAATGAGGTCTACCAGATTTTCTGAATTATTCCATATATTTTTTAAGATTTATTCATTATTTATGCATACAAGAACAGGGTACAGGCCAGAGGTGTGGGTAGTGAGAGGATTCACCAGAGACAGAATGGGGAACAGAACAGGCAGATTGACTGAAATACACTGCTGAGGGGAGCAGCGGGCGAGTTAGGAGAGGTCTGCTGCACCATGTGGGTTGCTTCCTGGCCGGAAATCGAACTCTTGCTGTAGTGGCTGCCATTAGCTTCATAGGTTGCGTCTTAACTCCTTGCGCCACCAGGGAGGTCCCTGAATTATTCCATACTTATAAGATGAAACATTCTAGCATCTTTTCGGGTAATGCTCACAATTGCCACCTCCTCCTTGGGAATGGTTCTCCTTAGTGCCAGGAGTCACTGTAGAAATGTGTAGACGGGCTCTCTTTAACCAATCTTTTCAAGAACCTGAAGACCATTTGGTAAGGTCTTCATGGGCTGTCCCTGGGTGTGACTCTTAACTGTTTTTAAGGGTCAGGCAGAATGTTATTGCCCTTGATTAATTCTCCCTCCATGAGTAATCTTTATTTAAAGCAGAATGGTTCATAGTTTGTCAGAAGAAACACATTATCTAAGTTGTACAGAAGGAAAAAAGCATCTAAGATGCTTTCTATGTGCAGCTTAGACTAAAAAATTAGGCTTATGGCATAGGTTGAATTCATGAGGATGGGGGAATGTGAGCTTTCAATAGGTATTTTTTATTAAATGCCAAGAAATAGATCACTCCAGTTCTTCTTTTCAGCTTTCCCACAGACTTTTTTAACATTAACATTTCTTTCAAATGCTTAAGACTAACAGTAGCCATTCAGAGTCTTTATACATGTACTGTTTTATGAGTATTTAAGCCTCACAGCAAAAAACAAACAAACAAACAAACAAACAAACAAACCCAAAAACAAGCAAAAAAAACTATGAGGTGGGTTTTATTGACTAGTCTACAGAGGAATCTCAGAGAAATATCTGGCCCAACATGCCAGCAAAGAAATCAGAGTATTCTTTCTACTACCCAGGTCCCTTCAGATGTTCCTTTGGTTCTACCTATTTGCTTCCTTCTACCACCTCTGGCTCTCTGCAGGGTGAACCTGATCCTTTAGGCAAACTTCCTGCTAGCTGCCATGATCCTCCTAGGCTTCTGTGTTTTCAGGTATTGTACCTCTTGCTACTGCAGAAGAAAAGCAACTTCTCTCCAACTACTTTATGACCTTTCCTCTACTTCTAAAAGGCTATAATTGCTAGGATCATCTTGCATATTACTCGCTCATACCTCAGTCAGGTGTGCCTCCCTACCAGGTACTGTGAGCACTGCCCCTGAGACACCTGGAGAACAGAAAAAAGTACACAGGGAGCCCCAGGCTCCATAAACCTTTCTTTCTTAATCTTAAGCTCTTTTTTTTAAAGCTCTTATTGCTGCTTTCTTGACCTTACTGCTCATCATCACTGGCCAGAGCCCCTGGTCTTCTGTTGCTTTGTTTCTCTCCTAGTCCTTGAATCTCATATTTTCCTCCCTGCTAGAGATTATATAACCTAGGGCAAAAGCTTCACTTTTTGGAGCCTCAGTTTTCTCATCTGTAAAAAATGAGTTGATATTTATCTTGCATAGATTAACTTGAAGATTGTATTATTTAACATCTCTTGGCCTATAAAAACACCTGGCAAATATAGATCTTAATTCATTTTAATTAATTCCATCTTCATTCCATCTTTCTTGATTTGCATCTTAGAAACAGTGATCTTTTGCACAGCAGATAATCAGCTTTGATACCTAGCCTACCCAACTGGATGGCCTTGGCTCTTCATGTTTCTGCCTCCATGTACCCATTGTGTTTCTATTCCACATGGCCCCTGGTTCCAGTCCCCCAATGCTTTAGATGCTATTGGTTATGGGGTTTGTGCCCTCTCCCTTCTACACTTTTTCTTGTTCCTTTTCTGAGCTGTGTGTTTATGTCCTTCTTGCTACCATCGCTCAGTGCTGACTATAATAATACCTGCTTTGCATACCTTAGGGGTTATTGTGAGGATCAAAGGGGGGATGATTTATGTGATGAAAGTACTTTGCAAAGTAAGATGGGCTGCATTCACCAGGGTTATTATGATGATTATTATCACTTCTGGACTATCTTCAGATGACTAAAAATAGCCACCCAGTCTGGACCTTCTCAGCATATTCTTATCTCTCTTGGACTTCCCTATGTTGAGAAGTCTGACAGTTTAAGCAACTGAGGAACTTGCTGGTAGACAGCAGTGTTGGGGGTGGAGGATGGCTGGGTAATGAATTACCTTCTTTAGGGTCCCGATGGGAAATCTGGTACCCTGGAAAGCGTTAATTTACCTCACTTGAGTGAAGCTTTAGACCCAGAGAGCACTTCATTTGCCCAGGCAGCCCATTGTGATGATGACATTAAATAATCATTATCATTACGTGGAAATCCTGTCACCTTGGGGATTTAGAAAGTGTTTCTCAAGTCATATACATATAAGCAAACAAAATGAGTAGAATGTTCATCTAGAAGAAAGTGTTTGTGAAGAAAACATTTGTTTGTAATTGTCAGCATTTGGCAAAGGCAGGAAATGAAAGAATGAAATGAACCACAGCTTTGGATTCCTTCCAGTGTTTTTTCCAATCCTAAATTGTCAAGACTAGGGAGGGAAGCCTTCCTGTCATGGACCATGAGTTCTAGGGAGGAGAGTAGGAGCCTTCAACTCCCTCACCCCCTCGGTCCAGGAAGTCATTTCAAAGGGAGTTGTCTCCAGGGAAAAGCAAGAGCTCATTGGCCAAGATTTATTTATAGTCTTATACCCTGTAAACTTGTCTTCTTTTTAAAAATTAAGAGCAAAAAAGTATTTTGGGTCTTGTTTGTTTGGACCACCTCCAGGCAGTCATATCTGTTTTCTTATTTCTGTGCTGGTTGCTCAACATCTTTGGTCTTGATGGAACTGGTTTCATTCCTAGGCCCTCCCTTATTATTAATGTTCTTGTTATTGGTCAGTTCTATGTTTGCAGTGTCCTTGACAATCTTTTTTATTAGCAGTTCTTTGCAACACAGTGAGGTGGATCAGCACTATGAATATTTAGCCAACAAATTGTCCAACATATTCTTTTGTTGGCTTTTGTTAGGATTTATTACAACCATTTTCCCCCTTTCTGATAGTTGTCCTTATGCAAGAAAACTGTTTTATGCTCTTTCTTGTGGGGCTGCATGAGCCAGGAGCTGGTGTCATCTGCTTTCAATTCATGTTTTCTTTCTTTCTCCCTTGCCTGACTTTCTCATCCTGCTCAAAATTGTTGTTACATCTACTGTTCATGGCGCTCAACTTATCTAAGTCAGCTTTGAGCAGAAGGCTTATTTTTTGTTTCTTCAACATTTAGCCACATCTTTCAGACATCACTGGCTGTTAGTTCTTCAGCACATAATTTTTTACCAAGTAATCAGTTGTTGTTGTTGCTGTTGTTGTAGTTGTTGTTTCTGGGGTTGGTGTATATTGCTTGATGGTAAACTGTCAGGTTATGGAGAGAAATGTTTCAGAAATGATTGGGAATTTGTACTATAACAGACTAGTCACTAATTTTTATCAACCAAGAAATGACAAAGTCTTCCAGATCTCATCAACATCACCAGCTCTACCAGCTCTTCCACCACAATAGCCTCAGTTTTGCAAAACTATAAAAATACTCTCTTATGTTTCTATCTATGCACATTTATCTAGATATTCCTGATGTATGGGAACTTAAACAACCTTCCCAAATATCATTTTTACCTTGAATATTTAATATGTTTGTTCTTTATTCATCTTCCATGAAATTTTTCTCTATTGTACTTATATCACATTATCATTATTTTTTTTTTTTTTTTAATAAATTTTATTGTTATATTCCCCATACAATTGCAGCCCCCCCATTCTGACCCCAATCCCTCCCCTCCCACCCCCGCCCCCCTAAAAGTGTCTCTGGTTCATAGTTTTTTGTTGATTTTGATTTTCACTTTCTTATAGTTATTCATTTTCCTGGTCCCTTATTTAAGTTTTCTAGATTCCTGCTATGAGTGAGACCATCCGGTATTTTTCTTTTTCTTTTTGGCTTATTTCGCTGAGCATGATCCCTTCCAGCGCCATCCATGTTGCTGCAAATTGCATGTGTTTATCTTTTTTGAATGCTGAGTAATATTCCATGGTATATATGTACCACATCTTCTTGATCCAGTCATCTATTTTTGGGCATTTGGGTTGTTTCCAAAGCTTAGCTATTGTAAACAGTGCTGCTATAAACATAGGGGTGCAGGTGTTCTTTGGAATTGATGTTTCTGTGTCCTTTGGGTAAATACCTAGGAGTGGAATTGCTGGATCATATGGAAGCTCTATGTTTAGTAGGTCCAGAAATCTCCATACAGCTTTCCACAGTGGTTGGACCAGTTTGCACTCCCACCAACAGTGCAGAAGAGTTCCTTTTTCTCCACACCCTCGCCAACATTTGTTGTTGCTAGTTTTTTTAATATGTGCCATTCTCACTGGTGTAAGATGGTATCTCATGGTAGTTTTGATTTGCATTTCCCTGATGACAAGTGATGTTGAACATTTTTTCATATGCCTGTTGGCCATTTGCATTTCCTCTTCAGAGAAGTTTCTTTTAAGCTCTTCTGCCCATTTTTTGACTGGATTATTTTCTTTGTTGTTGTTGAGTCTCATCAGCTCTTTGCAGATTTTTGTGATCAGTCCTTTATCATTAGTGTTGGGTGCAAAAATGTTCTCCCAGTTGGTGGGGTTTCTCTTTGTTTTTGTTATTGTCTCTTTTGCTGTGCAAAAGCTCTTTAATTTGATGTAGTCCCAGCTGTTTATCTTTGCCTTCACTATCACTGCTTTGGGTGATGTGTCTGTAAAGATGTCTTTGATGTGCAAATCACGTAGTGTTTCTCCTATATTTCCTTCTATATATTTTATGGTTTCAGGTCTTATGTCTAGTTCTTTAATCCATTTTGAGTTGATTTTTGTGTATGGTGTGAGGTGGTGGTCAAGCTTCATTCTTTTGCATGTAGCGACCCAGTTTTTCCAGCACCATTTATTGAACAAACTTTCTTTGCTCCAATGCATATTCTTTGCTCCTTTGTCAAAGATTAGTTGACCATAAATCTGTGGGTTTATTTCTGGATTTTCTATTCGATTCCATTGGTCTGTATGTCTGTTCTTGTTCCAATACCATGCAGTTTTGATGATTATGGCTTTGTAGTATAGTTTGAAGTCTGGGAGTCTGATGCCTCCATTCCCTTCTTTTTTTTTCAGGAGAGCTTTGGCTATTCGGGGTTTTTGGTGATTCCATATGAATTTCATCAATAATTGTTCTATTTCTTTGAAGAATGACATTGAAATTTTGATTGGAATAGCATTGAATCTGTATATTGCTTTTGGTAGGATGGCCATTTTAATAATGTTTATTCTTCCAATCCATGAGCAGGGGACGTCTCTCCATTTCTTTGTGTCTTCTTCTATTTCTTTTAACAGTGTTTTATAGTTTTCTTTGTATAGGTCCTTTACCTCTTTTGTTAGATTTATTCCCAAATATTTGATTTTTTTTGTTTCAATAACAAAAGGGATGGTCTTTTTGATTTCTTCTTCTTCAGATTTATTGTTTGTGTATAGGAAGGCTACTGACTTTTGCGTGTTGATTTTGTATCCTGCCACTTTACTGAACTGATTGATGAGTTAAATTAGCTTTTCTGTGGAGTTTTTGGGGTTCTCTATGTATAATATCATATCGTCTGCAAATAGTGATAGTTTGACTTCTTCTTTTCCTATTTGGATTCCTTGGATGTCTTTCTCTTGTCTTATTGCCCTGGCTAGGACTTCCAGTATTATATTGAAAAGCAATGGTGAGAGTGGACATCCTTGTCTTGTTCCAGATCTTAATGGAATTGCTTTCAGCTTTTCACCATTGAGAATGATACTGGCTGTTGGCTTGTCATAGATGGCCTTTATGATGTTGAGGTATGTTCCTTGTATCCCCAGAATTTCAAGGGCTTTTATCATGAATGGGTGTTGCACTTTGTCGAAAGCTTTCTCAGCATCTATTGATATTATCATATGGTTTTTATATTTCTTTTTGTTGATGTGTTGGATAACGTTGATTGATTTTCGGATGTTAAACCATCCTTGTGCCCCTGGAATGAATCCAACTTGGTCGTGGTGAATTATCTTATGGATACATTGTTGGATTCTGATAGCTAAAATTTTATTGAGGATTTTTGCATCAGTGTTCATTAGGGAGATTGGCCTGTAGTTTTCCTTTTTTGTGTTGTCCTTGTTCGGTTTTGGTATTAGTGTAATGTTGGCTTCATAAAACGTGTTTGGTATTGTCCCTTCCTTCTCAATTTTTTGGAAGAGTTTGTGAAGGATAGGCACTAATTCGTCTCTGAATGTTTGGTAGAATTCATTTGTAAATCCATCAGGTCCTGGGCTTTTGTTTTTGGGGAGGTTTTTGATTACCATTTCAATTTCGCTAATTGTAATTGGTCTGTTTAGGTGTTCTATTTCTTCTTTATCTAGCTTTGGGTGATTGTAGAGTTGTAGGAATTTGTCCATCTCCTCTAGATTGTTAAATTTGTTTCCATATAACTGTTCATAGTAGTTACTGATTATTCTTTTGATTTCTGCTGTGTCCGTTGTGATTTCTCCTCTTTCATTGATGATCCTGTTTATTTGTGCTTTCTCCCTTTTTTCCTTTGTGAGCCTGGCTAGGGGTTTGTCTATTTTATTGATTTTTTCAAAAAACCAGCTCTTGGTTTCATTGATCTTTTGGATTGTTTTTTTAGTTTCAATTTCATTTATTTCTGCTTTGGTTTTTATTATTTCTTTTCTTCTACTGGTTTTGGGGTTTTTTTGTTGTTCTTTTTCTAGATCTTTGAGCTTCGAGATGAGGTTGTTTCTTTGCGTTCTTTCTTGTTTCTTGATGTGAGCTTCTATTGCTATATATTTTCCTCTTATTACTGCTTTTGCTGCATCCCATACATTTAGGATATTAGTGTCCTCCTTGTCGTTCAATTCAAAAAACTTTTTAATTTCTTCTTTGATCTCCTCGTTAGTCCAATGGTCTTCCAGTAGTGTGGTTTTTAATCTCCATGAGGTAGGAAAGTTCCTTGCCTTCTTTTTATGGTTTATTTCTAGTTTGATGCCTTCATGGTCAGAAAAGATGGTTGATATGATTTCAATCTTGGTGTATCTGTTGATGTTTGTCTTGTGCCCCAGTATGTGATCGATCCTGGAGAATGATCCGTGTGCGCTTGAGAAAAATGTGTACTCCGTTTTTTGGGGGTTTAGTGTTCTATAGATGTCTGTTAAGCCTAATTGCTCTAGGTCCTTATTTAGAGCTTTGGTTTCTTTACTTATTTTTTGTCTTGTTGATCTATCCATTGTTGATAGTGGTGTGTTGAAGTCTCCCACTACGTATGTGTTTTCTCTGATGTCTGTTTTCAGAGAGGACAACAGTTGTCTGATATATTTTGGTGCTCCTTCGTTTGGTGAGTATATGTTAATGAGTGTTATTTCTTCTTGAAGTATTGTCCCCTTGATCATAATGTAGTGACCATTGGGGTCTCTTTTTATCTTTTTGAGTTTGAAATCTGTTTTATCTGATATAAGTATAGCTGTTCCTGCTTTCTTTTTGGGTCCATTTGCTTGTAGGATTGTTTTCCATCCTTTAACTTTGAGCCTATTTTTATCTTTTGTAGCTAAATGTGTTTCCTGGAGACAGCAAAAGGTTGGGTTTTGTTTCTTAATCCAGGCTGCCACTCTGTGTCTTTTTATTGAAGAGTTTAGTCCATTTACATTTAGAGTTAATATTGATATGTTAACATCTGTATTTGCCATTGTGTTTGTCTTTCCTTTGATTTTATTTATTTATTCTTTTAATAACTTTTTTTTTTTTTTTGGCCTTCTTTCATTGTTATTCGTCCCTCTGAGGTTCTGGCTTTAGGACTCCTTGTAGTATTTTTTGGAGTGGGGGTTTAGTTGCAATGAAATTCCGGAGTTTCTGTTTGTCTGGGAAGGTCCATATTCTTTCTTCAAAGAGGAAGGAGAGCTTTGCGGGATAGAGTATTCTTGGTTGGCATCTGTTTTCTTGGAGTCTGTTGACTATGTCCCTCCACTCTCTCCTTGCCCGTAGTGTTTCTTCGGAGAAGTCTGATGTCAGCCTGATTGGTTTTCCTTTGAATGTTATCTGTTTCTTCCCTCTTGCCAGCTTCATTATTTTTTCCTTGTCCTGGATTCTTGGGAGCTTTACTATTATGTGTCTTGCTGTATTTTTCCTTTCGTCGTGGAAGTTTGGTGTTCTTCTTGCTTCTTGTATATCAATTTTCAGCTCCTTCTTCACATTTGGGAAGTTCTCTTCAATTATCTCTTTGAATATTTTCTCTGTTCCTACATCTCTCTCCTCTCCTTCTGGTATTCCTATAACTCTTATATTTCCTTTCCTCATGGAGTCAGATAGTTCCCGAAGTCTTTCTTCGTTCTTTTTCCTTCGTACTTCTCTTTCCTTTTCTGTTTTGGTTCTTTTTATTTCTGTGTCTTCAAGATTACTTATTCGTTCTTCCATTTCATCTATTCTGCTTTCATTGCTTTTCCCAGAATTCTTTAGTTCTTCCATTAATTCTTTGATCTCCTGCATTTCTTTTACTTCCCTCTTTAGGGACTCAATTTCTTTCTTCTGACCATTGTTTTCCCTCTCTAGGGACTCAATTGCATTCTTCTGATCATTGATTATTTTTCCCTTATCATTGTTTTCCTTTATGACTTCTGTCAGTTTTTTAATCACGGCAATTTTAAATTCTCTTTCTGGAAGGCTCAGAAATTCTTCCAAGTTATTGTCTTTGCAATCTGGGGGCTGGCTTTCTTTTTGTGGTGTGCTTTTTCTCTGGAGAGTTGCTAGGTTGCGTGTGGTTCTTCTCCTCCCTACTGTCTGTTTTCTAATTTGCCGTATGCGTTGGGACACTGTGTTGTTGGGACTGGCCGGCATCTTGGGTGGGCTTCTCTGTTCCCCTCTGGTTCTTCCAGGAGTCATCGGGCGGCCGGGGCTGTGTGCTGGTGCTGGTCTCCTCCTGGGGGGCGGGGCTCTCTTTAATGGCGCCTGGAGCTCACCTCCGCGGCGGATCCTGCAGGGTTCGCCTCAGCTCCCGTTCACGGGGTGTGGTGGCTGCAATAGTTCCTTTCCACTCACAGTCCCGCTTGCTGTGTCCGTTTTTCTTGTTGGCCGTTTTGGTTTGTTGTTTCCCTCCTCTCTGCCGGTCGGAGAGTGCCGCCTCTGTGGGCGGGGGAGGGGAGCAGGGTTCTGCGCTTCCCTCCCTTCTCGTCCTCTTTTATGGCCACTTTCTTCTTCGGGCAGTTTGCTGGTGTCACCCGTTTATCTTCTGTGTCCCAGTTCTCACTGGGACCTGCCGCTTTTCCTCCTTATTCACTTTTTTTAATGGGAGATCTTACTCGCAGCGTCTCCTCGCCGCCATGTTGCTCCGCCCTACGTCACATTATCATTATTTTGATGCATTTTTCTTAACCACTGGATTCTGGATTTCTTGAGGGAAGTGAACTTACCTTATTCTTCATTCACCAGGGACTGTGCTAGACACCAGGGTGATATCCTAAGTATTTGTTGAATGAAATTGAGGTTATTTGATTGAATGAAAAAATGTTTTTGTAAACTTTAAAATATTTTATAAATTAGTGAAGACTGTTCAAATACAACTTTTTATTATAATTGCTTTACTTTGTCATTATGGCAATGAAGGGTGGTTTTGAGTTCAGTGAAGATGGACAAAAATACTTATTATGCATTTTAGAGATCAAGAATGATGGCAATTTGAATTTGCAAAAGATTCAAAAGACCAGCCATATTTTTGGGCTATTTTCTCATGTTGGGCCTGCTTGGCCACCTGTGATGATTGGGAGAGCCAGCAGTGGGTGAGAAGATAACCTCTGAGTATCTTTAAAATCTATGTAAAATTTTTACTTTTGCTATATAGGTAAGTGTTTTAGAAAATGTCCTGACTTTCTTGGGTTATAGACATAGATGGTTCTGGAAAACTATGTGTTATTATTCTGTGTTGTGCCAGATTTAAGTTGATGGAATTGTTAAAGTAATTCAGTGTGGTTAGAGTTTGAAAATGACCCAGTGTTTCTGAATTCTTCCCCAGTGGAACTTACAGACTGTCAGAAAGGTGAAAATATAGGTTCCCTCATTTTTCTCTCTCCATCCATTATCTTATATTACACTGCTTTGGAAGAATGGACCAGTTATTTCTGCAGGACAAGTATTACCATTAGTGATTAAAAAATAAGTTGCACTTATGAGTCTGGCATGCTTTGGTGCTTAATAAATATGGACTAAGGGAACAAATGAATGTGTTTAGCCCCTTATTCAGCTGACCAGAGTGTTTAACATTTGTATGTAAAAAAAGACGTTAGAATGACTTGCTGACTTTTACACAGAGGTGCCCTGGGATCAGTCAGCAATAGGGGATGAACTCTGAGTTTGGGCCCAGCTTTTGATAAAAGCTGTTCTCTTATCAATATTCCTTCAATTCTTTTTGCAGCCCTGGTAAACTCTTTTTGAAGAGGCAATGCACTAGGCAGAAGCTGAATCAGAAAGCCAGAACGCAAGTCTTGTCCCCAGTTGGGCAGTAAGATATCTCAAACCAACCCTTTCGTACATCTTGGAGGATGGATTTACAAAAGACTCATGGCAGTTTTGAGTCTATGTATAGAAAGATTAGATTGATTGCTAGAAGGGAAAAAAATCAGTCTATTAGAATTTACTATGTTAAAAAAAGTGACCAGGAACTGCACTAGAGGATTATGGCTTTTCATGAATTATCTTTATTACTGGTTGGTATTAGGAACAACTTGTTGACATTGGGATCTGGTGATTCTTTGAAATCAGTTTTAAAGGCCACAGTCACTTTCCTTCCTTATTGTCCACTTTTCTGTTCCTCATTTTTGACCACTGATTCTGGCTTCTTTTTCTCATGTACCAATTTCTTTGGCAGAAACTGGTCATAGAAGACTTTTTTTTTTTTGACTATTTAATTCTTTGGGTGCTAATGATTTAGCCAATAGAGAATTGAATGGAGGAAAGAAGTCAAGCAGGGAAATTTGTGCATGAAATGAATTTTTTGTTTCTCTGAGGATTTGTCATAGCAGATATAAAGTGTCTTTCTCACTCAAAGTACCTCCAAGCGCTTTCACAAATCAATTAGTTACTGGCAGAGCAGAGAGAGTAGAGGCAGAATAAGCCGTGTGGTGACAGCCAGAGACCCCGGCTGCTCTCTCTCTCTCTCAGGCATGCTGTCCTTGATCATTAGATAACCACAGTGACACTTCACCCCCTGGTGACTGTTTCCATTACAATCAGAACTTCAGAGGCAGGTTATGACTTTCTGGGTCTAGCTCCACTCCATTAATAAACAAACACCCACAAGGAGAGATTGGGGAAAATGGAGGCTCGCCATCCCTTTGAGATACAAAGCCAAGTAAAGGAAATAAAAAGAAATCAATCTTTTATTTGCTCACTTTGAGTTTTCTTATGTGTTTTCTGGAATGTTCAGTAGTTGATTAATGAGGGATGCTTGCTTTCAGTTTGTTAGCTGAGACCGACTAAGCACCACAAAAGAGTCTTAATTTTAAGAGGATGAGGCTCTCCACATGGGGCTTCTAAGCTTACAAAATAGGTGTGACATGCCTCCTGCCAGTTACTCAGCAGGCAGAGCCTACAGCATATGCCTTAGGGGCCTGCGAGGTACAGAGTGAGGGCGGAATCTGAGGAACACCTAAAAATGTGTCCAACTGAGCTGTCAAAAAAATTCTCCATCAGTCAGTCTGCAGGAACAAATGGAGTTTCAAAAATGCACATGTCGTTTTAGGAATACACTTTGAACTTTGAGTTCCCAGCTCGTTGATATTGGGGCACAAGGGGAGGGGTAGAGGTCAGAGGATAGGAGAATAGGGTGACCATTGCAGTAAGTTCAAGGGAGCAAAGGTGAACCAGCTTTTATAAGATCTGGAACCTTTCAGACTCCTCAGAAAGCTGAAGGGTTGGAAAGAAAAATGCTTATATAATAGCCGAGAGCTCTTATCTCATTCTTGGGAACAAGCTGGGGGGTAGGTGGCAACTATTTTGGTCTTCGGTTTCACAGTTGGCAGAGCTGAGGTACAGGGAAGGGAATTGGTCTGTCAGCCCACTTAGCCAGATGTGCATGTGAAGAGTTCCTTTAACGCCCCTCAGCAGTTCCTGCAGCACTTTCCCCTCCTCCATCAATGCCATTGACAAGCTCTGCGTTGAGCCCTTTGGCAGCCTCCGAGACTGGCAACTTAAGCATTATTGGTGTCACCTGACAGATTTGGAGTTGGAAGACCTGAGCTTGAATTCTGCCTCTAGTATTTGCTAGCTCTGTAGTCTTGGGCAAGTTTCTGAATCTCTTTGCAATCTTAATTTGCTTCCCTTTAAAACGAGGATGGTGATAGCTGTAGCACAGGTCCTTGCAGAATTTAAAAATATTTGAAAACATTTTACCCAGTGCCTTGTATAACTTTGGTACATGTTACTTGGACCTGAATTTGAGGATGAAAGAAAATGAGCCCAGGTTTCCTTCCTGACTTCTTTTGATCTTGGTGATGAGCAGGCTCCAACTTACCAGATGCTCACAGATTTTCCTACATCTGTGATTTTCAAAGTGAGGTTTCTGGGCTACTAGTATTAGAGGCACTGAGGAACCTGTGAGAAATGCAGTTTCACAGACCCTCCCTAGACTGAATCAGAAACTCGTGGTGATGGTGGTGGGAGGGAGGGCAGAAGTCTGTTTCAACAAGTTCTTGCAAGTGAGTCTAATGCACTCAAATTTGAGAAACATTTCCTGTATGTTCCCTGTATTAACTTCACAATGGTGGGAACAAAATTGTGGTGGCATCTGGCACAATCACTGTTGCAACAGGGCTGAAAGCTCGAGCTTAGACATAGAGTGTTGGTACCTCTGTATGTCCTGTTTTTGTGCATTTATTGAGAGGAGAGAAGAGAAAAGGGAATTTGCTAAAGTTGACCCTCCTTCTGAACTTTGAAGACATTCTGCTTTTTTTCTTAATGCTGGGGATGGAATTGGCAAAAGAACATAGTGGGTGTGCAGGAGTATAGAGCTGTTAGAGGAAACTGTCAAATGCAATCCCCCCACCCTACTGTGTTTGTAATATTGCAGTGTGTAGAGATAGTACTCCTGGAAACAAAGGGGGATATTATGCTCTGACATTCACTCTAGAAGAAGATGCTAAAATTTATATTATAGATTCAGAAGGATGCTTGAGCTTGTTGACAGAAATTGAAATGATCAACTTTGAAAGTTGAATAGGCAATATATGCTTGGATATTTTAGAGTTGTGGAGAAAATCATCTCTGCAATAGAGAGTAGGATATTGTGTGGCCTGATTCCTCATTTATTCCATATAACTTCTTCATAGTGGCTTCTAGACAGCTTCTAGCAAAAATGGCTTCCATGTTCTTCTCCCTCCATGCCTTGCCCCTACTCTTTCATCACTTTTATTCCTTTCTGAAGAAGTTTTGAAGCTTTCCTGCTCCCCTAACCCCCCACCTTTGGGGGAATTTATTTGGTTGAGCTGCCTTATCAGCATAAAATATTTGAATCCAAGGACTTCTTATCACTCTGCAATCCAACTCTCACATTTCACCAGATGACAAAATTGAAGTTTCAAGATGAAGTTCCCTGGCTCCAAGTTCAATGCCCTTTAAACTACTCTCTAAAGGAAGCTTAGTAATCATGGGATGGGGCACAGAAAAGGGGAGTTATAGCGTAAGAAACCCTTCTCTTCCTAGTTTTCAAGATAATATGTGTTAAAAGGGTGAATCTATAAGTGGGGCAGTGTAGTAGTTTCCCACTTTTGTTTAATATATGAGAATGTGATGTCTGATTGGGCTATTTTAAATTGTGGGCATTAGGGAATGGAAGGAAGGCAAAACGAAACCCAAACAAGTCCCAAATAGTCTTAATTTATCTTTTTGATGGAAGAGCTCATCATTGGCAAGTCACTAGTTTTTAATTACTGCCAAAGTCAATGGCAAAGCTGTTCACTTACATGGGGAAGTGCAAGTGGGGCACAGTGCTTTACATCAGATTCATAGTTTTTACTCAGAACACTTGAATTTCAAGAACTAATCATTATTTTTTCCCTATAAAATAGCTTTAGAGTGGGAACAAAATGCTCTTCTTTTCCTTTGGCACAAGGAATATCAGGTGTTTGCTTAGTATTCCTTAAATTTTGCTTGCTTTCATCATGCTGACATTCTGAAGTGCCCAGGCAATAAGTCAAATGATTTCTTAGATGTTCAGGGAACAGCATATACAACCAATATGTAATTTTTCAAGATAATGGAAGAAAATCTTGGCCTGAATTACAAACTATACAAATAATCAGAATAAAATTGTGTGTGTTTCAGCTTTACCTTTTTTCTGACCCCATATGTGGACTCTGTGGTAAGTGCATACTTGAATATTCATTGTACATTAATAATAATGATAATAATGAGCACAATATTGACCACTTATTATGCGCCAGATCCTTTTATCTATAATATCTCACTTCTTTATCACACTTTCCATCTCACAGACTCCGTGAAGTTAAGTGATTTGTCACAGGTCATATGGGATTCTCATTCAAACTGTCTGGCTTAATATTGCTTCACCTGCTTTTTGAAAGTATAATCCTTTCCCCATGTCCTTCACTTTCTGCTGGACTAGAGTGCTGCCATGAGGCAAGGTGGCACTAAATCCTTGAGTATGACAACCTGTGGGTCAAATAGGTGCAGGAGGAGCTTGGGCAATGTGACTTTCTGAGTCTAAATCTGAATGGTAGGGGTGAGCTGATCGCACACCTATGGGAAAGAAAGGGGAAGGAAGTTTTTGGAAGAGCTGGTTGAAGGGGTAGAGAAGGTTAGCAGATGCTTGTGTTTGGAGAGGGATCTGGGAGAACTACTTAATCTTGAACTACATTGGATGTTAGAATGAATGACACTTCCCCTCATTTGCCGGAACCTCCCTCCAAACTTTCTACATGGTAAGAACAATCATCTTAAGTTGTAACCCAGAATATGTAGATGCCTGGCTCAACACCCTATAGTGGCTTTTTTTTTTTTTTGTGGGACCCTCGCCAGCGGCCGGGGGATGAACTGGTGCTGCAGAGGCTGTGGACAGCCTCGCAGCCCAGCGCTCAACCGCTGCTTCACCAGGGGAGGCCCTATAGTGTCTTCTTATTGCATTTAGACTAAAACCCAAAGTTCTTACCTTTGACTACAAGACTATGTCAGATGCTGTTGGCGTCCTACCCACATCCCTTTGGGACTCATTGTACCTGTGTAGTTGGACAGCTTTCTGCAACCACTTGTGGCTCTCTGAGGTTTTCTGGCTGCCAACAGAATAGGCAGAAGGTCCCTGGAAATTAGTGCCCCTGGAATAGGTCTCAACCAGTGTTGGACCAGGGTTGGTGGATAAAACCCCAACCATCTTGGCCTTCAGGTGGTAGCAGTCATCCACAGGTCTGGATGGCTCTGTGTAGTCTTCCAGACAGCCTCCCTGGGACTGAGCTCCAGTTGCGCACAGTGGTAAGCTGCTCACTAATGCACCCTTCCCTTCCTGTTTTAATTTCCTGTTCCTTTCCTTTGCTTCCTCCCAAATAAACTACTTGCCTTCAAATTCTTGCTCCTGGCTTGATTCTGGGCAACTCAGTTGTCTTGTTTAGTCTGGCCTCTGCCACCTCTCTAGCCTCATCTAGAACTGCTCTATCCCACAAACAGTTTTCCAGCCACATTGCTCTTTGTATTTCCTGAACACTCTAAGTTTCCTGGTACATGAGGTTCCTGTACTTCCCAGGTGTGACTCCTCATCAGTTAGGCTTCAGCTTCATTGTCATATCCTCAGAAAGCCTTCCCTGATGTCCCAGAAAAGAGCTTAAGGTCCTAGAATAGGGTATTGGAACCCCTGGCTTTGGTATCAGAACAGTGTGAGTGGTGGTTGTGGCAGCCACATTCTGCCTCTACTCACAGGTGCCCTTTGGTCTCCTGGCTTTTCCACATTCTCACTTTAAGGTGTGTCATGTTGGCTTCATTCATGGTACATTTTGAACTTTTCCTCAGTGTTTGTAGGTTTATCAGTGGCACCAGATTTAGAGTGAAGCTCAAGACAGGAGGAAAGAGTGCCTGGGACTGTGGAGGAGGGGTGTTAAGAAGGTCTAACACATATCATAAAACCTATAAAGTTTTGAAGGTATCAGCTGAGTCCAGTTCTCACTATCTTCTGAGGCTGTCCTCCATGAATGCCCTTAAAATCTTATATAGGTGGTAACAACAGTTTGAAAGTTTAAATTATGTCCCTTTTTCTTTTTAATTTAGTACCTATTTATGCTAACAAAACTGAAGAGGATTTTTGTTTTCATGACAAAAGATGGAAGGAGAACTAGCATTCATTCAGCATTGGTTTTGCAGCAGCCTTCTAGAGGCAGCTGCACCCGAGCAGTGAGTGGCACTGCCAAGCTCCTTCCTGGAAACTTTGTGCAGGCTGGTATGTATTATAAAATTCTTGCTTATACTATATGTTAGTGTGATTTTACTTTTTTGGGGGTTTAGCGTGATTTGGTGCTGTTTATTTTTTGAGTCTGGGAACACTATTTTTTTTTTTTCATATAAATTAATGGTAATTGCTTCTTTACTTTATACCGTTTAGGCAGCAAAAGTTTCATGCGGATGCTCTACTTTCAGATAGATGGAGAGGGAGGGGGAACCTGTACTGGTTTCTCTCACAAATCATTGAAGAGGAAGTTCCTTCATTTCTTTAAAGTTGATTTTTTTGTTGTTCAAGTGAGAGAAATGAATAGGAAATTATAAATTCTTTTATATCTGTGTTTTCCATTCTCTTACCAGATAGGCTAGTACCCAAAGGTACATTTTTATCCAACTGTTGTTTTTCCTTTCAAAGGAACCCAGAAATTTCCTGTGAGTGGTTCACTTGGATGGAGGCTATATATTGACAGGCTTGAATGACAACCCCAGCTTTACCCTCCTCCCTGTTCAGGACTCATTCTGTACAACTTAGGAGGGTACCTACATCTGAGATGGAGCTATGGTGACCCCACTGGTCCCCTTCCACACACACAGCTTCTGAGAAATATGCCTTTAGACCTAATACCAACCCTAGGTATTCTATCTGCTATTTCCTTTTTTCTGAGCTTGATTGGATCATGAAATATCAGCACTAGGAGCTCCAAAGAATATGACTGTCAGCCTCTCATTTTACCCAGGAGGAGACTGAGACTTACAACTATTTAATGACTTATTCAAAGATATACTGCTGATTTGTGGCACATTTGAGATGAAAACAGGCTGAATGTCATGGAAAATTCTTTTGAGTCAGTGACTGTCTAGAAGGTTCTTGTAATTCTCAGGAAATTCATGAAAGATTCTGATGAGCTATGAGGACATTTTAGGCAACAGTGGGTTTAAGGGGAGATCCCTTTGCAAATTTTCTCTTTGGGCTTTCCAAATTAAAATTTTGGTCACTGAATGTTTTTCTCCTTTGAAAACATTTTCAGAATAAAAATGTGTGCTTAGGTTTGATGTTGACACTCAGATCTTACTTTGTCAAGGTAGAAATGTTTCTTTCCTGATGTTTTCAAAGCCAGGGATCTTAAATTAATACAACTGAAGCCTTCACCTCCCTGTCATTTGTACATTTCTTTTTTTTTTTTGTTAGGACCTGAAATAACTCAATAACTAAAGGACTTCCATTGAAAAAAAAAGAAAGAATATTTTGTCCTCTGGAATAAATAAATTCTCACTGAAGAGTGGTAAGTTGAGCATGAATTTAGGTCTGTAGGCCCATTATTAAGTATGAAGAATGAATTCATCTTCTTTGGACTTAAATGAAACTGAGATTAAAGTCCCTTCAACAGTGGCACTTCCTACTACCCACCATCTGCTGCACAATGTAGAAACATTGTCATTCTATAGTTAATCATCAAATTCTCACTGAGCACATACTTCATTATGCACTGAGGTATTACATTCTCTAATTCCAAGTAAAGGAGGCTTTAAGCGCTTGTATGCACAACTTGTTTGAAGAAATAAATTGAAAAGAATATGGCATCTCAATTGAATATGAAAGCCACCCTTCATAGAAGATGGTGGATTATGTTTGTTGCATTGTTTCTGCAATGGGACTGATGATTTGCACTGAATATTTCATGCTATTTTGCTGAAGCCCCTTGCACCCTTGGAGGCACTGGCATGTCTCTGAGGAACATCTGGCTAAAGTTATGGTAAAGACTGTTGCCACAGACTTGAATATTGCCAAATGATCTCTAGGGTTTGTTTTTGTTTGTTTTTCTCTTTTGATACTGCAGTAGTTGAGGCCACTGGTTGTGGAATTAAAATGACCTAGGTTCAAATTTGAGCTTTACCCTTTGACTTTGGCAAGAATTCTAATAGCCTCTTTCCATCTCAACTTCCTCATATTTAAAATGAAGGTAGAATTCATCCTCATTGGGATTTATAGTGTTACAGGAACAAAAATTTCAGTTTTTAAACAAAAGCTCTTTTCTAAATAGGGTGGGTCTAATTGAAGCAAAGACTTCTTTCTTGTCTGGTACTGTGGATTTTGTTGTAAAAGTGTGGTAACAGGAGTTGGTAGAGGAATTTACTTCTTCTTTTCAAAAGAAGTGAAGAATGGGATGAGGAGGAGAGAAAGGGAAATAGGTAAGCCAGCAAAAGAAGGGAGGACTTTAGATTTTCATAGGTCTTGTTGGGTCTACCTAAGTTGACCTAGATTTCAGGAGGGAAGGCTTTAGTTGCTATCTGAGTATCAACAGATAATATATATTGTACCAGTGCAGCTATATGAACATCGTCTGCATTACCGCTTCTACTCACTCAACAAATACCCAACAAGAGACCATTTTGGGTTTTTAATTTTTGTCTTTATTATCATTATACTGCTTTTACAAATGGAAAATATGGTCCTGGGTTAAGATCAATACTTAGGAAAAGGAAGATTGTATATCTCATTGTGTGGTGATCTTAATCCTCACAACAAATCAATTAAGTATTAGAGAACGTAATTAGTCCCACTTTATGGAGGAGGAAACAGCTTGAAAGAGGTTATGTAACTGGCTTAAACTTATCTAGCTAATTTATATTTTTTAACCCAGATCTTTGAAATAGTATCTCATTTCAAAGTCCGTGGTTTTAATGTTCTGAAACAATAAAACACCATTCTGTACTGCCTTATGCCTTGAGGCTTAAATAATAACATTGATATTTAAAGTTCTTGGTGCATAGTGGGTAATTTGAGTCACTTTCCCCAGATACAGAAGCTGAGATGGGTGTTCTTGTTTAAGGGATTTGTTGGAGGGTGCACTCAGAAGGCATATGAGAAAAAGAATAGGATAGGGCTAGCCATGAATTTTATGTATCAACATGAATTGAGCACAGGATGACCAGGCAGTTGGTTAAGCATTATTCTGGGTATGTCTGTGAGGATGTTTCTTGGTGATTTAACATATGAATCTGTACCTGAGTAAAGCAGATTGCCCTCCTCAGTGGGGGTGGGTCTCACCTAAAGTGTTGAATGTCTGAAGAAAACAAAAAAGGCCAAGTAAAGGAGATTTCCCTCTCTCTGCCTGATTGTTTTTGAGTTGGTACATCAGTCTTTTTCTGCTTTCAGATGCAAGCTTGGAATGGACCTATACCATCAGTTCTCCTGGTGTCTGACTTGCTGATTGCAACTTTTGGGATGTCTTAGCCTCCATAATTCCTTATAATAAAATTTCTCTTCTCTCTCCTCCCCACCTTTGAAAAGAATAAGGAGGATCCCTACGTACTGACATGAGAAGATCTACCAAGATCTACTGTTAGGTGGAAAATACAAGTACTAGATCAAATTGTGAAATAAGATTCAAAGGGACAGCATGATTTTGCTAGCATGTAATTAACTCTTAATGTAATTAACTCTTCTACTGATGGCATTTAGGTATCCATTTTTCTTTTACAATCAATGTAGTAATGAACTAGATAAATTTTTGAGTTCTGTTTTTCCCCCACTTAACTCTATGTTGCTACATGCTCTATTATGCTACATGTCATAATTATTTTTAAATTGCACTGTAATGGTCTATCAAGTTGATGTACCATTTATTTAATCATCTCTCTAGTGCTGGTTGCACAGGCAACAAATGTTTATAAATATATATCTCTTCATTTTTTAATTTCTTCTTTTCTCAGGAGTAGGATTAGTGGATCAGCTTTACAGAGGTTGGCCGCTTCTGTTATGCAGAGCAATCTGTTAGAATCTTCCATCCTCCATGTGGATCCTCCTCTTTCACATCTTCCATGTGAAAGAATATTGTGGGGGCATACATTGCATTGATCACTATATTGTATTAATAATAAACACAGGTAACTCTGCTCTAAGGGGCAATGGATCCTCAGGTAATAGGTCTATACGAAATGAATAAATGGTAGAATCCTCTTTCCAAGGCCTGTGCTGAGTGATAGTATAGTGGCATTCTCATTACCAGGTGTGTGATTTTGGCATTTGCTGTTCATACGTGCATGTATTTGTTGGTTTAGGTCAGTATACATGGGGAGACTTGAAGTATTCACATTTCTCAGGTAGAATCAATTTAGTGGTGCAGCAATCATCTATGAAGTGAAGATTAGTAACTGTATTAAGAATAGGATAATTTACACCAGCATCCATAGGATAACTTTGTTGATTACATGCATTTATGAATATTATTATTAATATTATAGCTACAATTATTATTTGTACATTTATTGTAATAATTATTTGTATTTCATATATCATTATTAATATTAACATCACCACAATATTACTGTAGTAATTACTATTGATATTACTACTTCTAAAATTTGAGTGCTTACTACCTGCCAGGCACTGTTCTGAGCATTTTATTTATTTATTTATTTTTTAAATATTTATGTATACAAGAGCTGGAGTACAGGCCAGGGGTGCAGGTGGTGAGAGGATTCACCAGAGACAGAATGGGGAACAGAACAGGTGGATTGACTGAAATACACTGCTGAGGGGAGCAGTAAGCAAGTCAGGAGAGGTCTGCTGTGCCATGTGGGTTTGCTGTGCCATGGGGGATCCCTGACCCACCAAGGATCAAACTCCAGTCGTATTGCAGTGACTGCTGATAGCTTTGTAGTGCTGCAACTTAACTAACCCCTTGCGCCACCAGGGAGGCCCTGTTCTGAGCGTTTTAGATAGCACTTACTTAGCACCAGTTTAATCCCCACAGCAATTCTTTGAGGTGGATCCTTTGATATTCCCATTTTATAGATAAGGAAAGGAAGTCACAGGGAAGTAAGGTGACTTGCTGCGGTCTTCCAGTTGGTAGGTGGCAGGTCTAGGATGTGCCCAGACCTGGTGTCATCTCTTAATCATAGTGCTGCGGCTTAGTAATACCTACTTGCATGTTTATTTTCAACAAATAAGCATTGTTCAAGGGAACAATTACTAGAAAAGATTAAATTAAACCCAGCATGGTAGCTGAGATTTTGTGCAAATAAAGAGAGTCACTAGTTGCTGCTTTAAAGACTATCTGTACAGGAATCTGTGGCTGTCAACTTTGAGGAGAGGTGGTCACAGAAGAAAATTTATGGGCTTTAAACTTATTTTGAGTTCCAAAGGAAGCCATAAAATTATTGATGTGGCTGCATGTTCCTCAGAACAGATGAGTTAGATAATGCGAGATTTCTGATAAAGAGACTTAAAAGTTAAAAATACCAATTCTGCATTTGACATACCTCACGTGGGAGGGAGCTTTCTGAAAAAGCATTATCTTTCTTCGCCACTTCATTCCAGATGGCTGCCCTGTGTGGAAACGAGCAGGTAATGGTGACTTGTTACAGCAAGAAAAACCACTGGAGGAGTAAGTGAAGGTGGGGAAATGGAGAACATATCTATTAAGAAATAATATGAATACCCCATGGTTTTATAGTCACAGGAAGACTGTTTTCTAGGAGTCATTTGAATCTGGATAAGGGCAGGCATTGCTGTATATTTGAGAGACTTCAAGAGCAAGGAATTAATTAAAAAAAATCAGTTATCTAATGGGTCAGAGGTATTTATGCTGTCACATCTGATGTAGGCTTGAGATGTCATCCAAAAATGTAGAAATCCATCTTATTAGAACCTCTTCTCCATTTGCAGTTTCTAGGTGCCCTAAGGAAGATTTATTTCTGTCAAATGAGTGATAATATCTACAGTTGTTAGTAATGATAGTCTTACACCCTGAAATGCTTCTTAGAAGATAGAAATTTAATTAGATCCTCTCTCTTCTGTGGCTAGGAACTGAATTGGGCTGGTGGGCTGCCAGGACAGATATCTCTTGCCTCTTTTCCTATACTATAATGACACTCCAATTCAACATCTTAAACTGTGGGTCCTTTGTCTTCTCTCCTCTCCAGGACTTTGCTACAAGAGAAAAATCCATCTTCTTTTTGCTTATATATGTGTTCCTACTGTTACCACTACAACTGCCACCCCCAGATATGTTTGCCAGAGGCCAGGTCCTCTGCTACATGTCTTATGAAGATCATCTCATTTAATCTTCACACCCTGTGAATGAGCTAAAATTAAAGCCAAAGTTTCCTGTGGGCACAGGGAATGAGTTCTCTTCTTTGTGTCAGTGCTCAATGACTCTAGGGGAGCTGGCTCTGTGAAGGTTTGAAAGAGCAACTTTTGCCCTTGAAGCGTTGCTTCCAGTCTGCATTTTTTGGTGTTTATTAGGATTTTTGTTTGCAATTCTGTTTACTTGTCTTTCAAAATTGGTTTTTCAAAGGTGGGCTTTGCAACACCATAATTCCCATAAACATGTTTCCTAGAAGGGTTTAGTGCTCTTTCTGGTCAGTCTGGGTCTTAACAGAAGGGATTTTTGATATTCTCTTCCTGATTTACTCAGAGTCACAACTTTTCAGTAGATGCAGCAGTTCTTGAGTCAAGAATATTGATTAAGCGTTGTCTTTCCCAAGATGGTATAATCTACCCCAGTATCATCTTACATGTGTTCTACAAAAAACAATTCTGAGATACGTGAGAAAAAAGAGACTCCATGGATAAACAGATACTGTATGTAGGAATCTCAGTGCACAGGCTTAGTTGTATGAGGAGATCCAATCTGACTTGACCTCTTATCTGCTATTTCTTCAGGTTGATGGGAAAGTTCAACTTGGACATAATTGGAATTTCTTCCTCTTCTCTCTCCAAGGGGTTATATCAAGATTCTATGGTCTTACAGATGCCTAGGCATTTTGGGGATGTCTAAACCTACTGCTTCCTGTGGAGATGCTCACTAACTCAGCTGTACCCTCCCCTTGGGTGGACTCACTGCTGTTGCTCTATTCTGCTTGGGGCACCTGGTCTTTGGTGAGGGTGGAAACCACCAAGATCTCACCCTGGGAGGGAATAGGAGGATGTGCTCCTGCTCCTGGAGTACCCCAAACTTCTCTTTCATCTAATCCTGCTTGATTGAAAATAAAAAAAATCAAGAATGCCTGCCATGCCTCTCCCCAGAAACAAGAAAGAATACAGCCTACTTTTTTCTATAATGGGGAAAGGGAAAAGAGAAAGGCCTGAGAGAAAAGATGAACTTGGATTTCATAAAATTCTTCATAACCTGTTTTTTTCTTGGGTCTCCATAGTGTATATTAACATATCAGAGGCTCTGAGAAGTCCTGTAGTATGAAAACATACGTGCATAATTTAAATCAGAGGCTATAAAATTGAGTACTGACCCTATTAAAACCTTAGAGTTAGTGTTCTGGAGAATGCTCTTTAGGAAATCTGTAGTAGCTCTGTGCAGACACATTACTATCCTTGTCTAGGAGACTATAGGAATAGATTGTGGTGTCTTCTCATGGAAGGACAACATTCATTTCTGTCTGTTAAAATAGGGGATGTGGAAGGGTAGGGACAGGAATAGGTCAGACCAACCACCAGCTTCATGGCAGTCAGAGGGACCTGGGACAGGAAGGCATGATGGACACCAGAAAGAATGTACTTTTCTATAATTACTCTGTTTCTGCCCAATTTGTTCTAAGTTACACATTATTCTGCTCATTCTTTGTGTACCAATGAGCAGTTACCTTCTTTCAGCCATCCAGGGGCATTCCATAGTTTCATGAACAGCTCTGGAACCTCAGAGTTTATGAAAGATCAAAATGTAAGCTTAGCTCTGGACAAGCCACATGGCCTCAAAGAAGGACATAAGATTGTGACAGCTTAAAGACTGACCTCAGACTCCCCTAGGAGAATCAGCCTAGAGTCCTGTCCTTGGGCTGCCTCTTTGTTCTTGAGCACAAGCCTTCAATAAACCTTGCCTGTTTAATAGACACTCTCTGGTCTATTAATCCCGTTTCTCAGAGAGTCCCTCAAGCTGCATTTTTGGGTCAGGGTCTGCAACACTATGAAGCTCCACTATTCAGAATCCCTTACTGTCCCAACCTACACTGCTCTCACCCTCACTGTCTTTCCAATGTTCAATGACTGTGATTTCCAACATTCTTAGAATGATTATCCTTTCCTTAGGGCTGTACATGGGCTCCAGGTCACTATAATTTTTCCATTAGGCATCAAGAATACAGGCACATTATTTGGCATTATCATTGTAACCATTCCAGAGACACGTATCCCTAGAGTACACACCCTGCGTATACATGTGGGGTGTTTTAACTACATGGAGAGAGTAACCAAATTTGGGATAACCAAGATTAATTGTTGAGCATAAAAGACCTGCACTAGCCTCAGTGCTGATGGGAAATAGGTCTGTTGAGTTTCTTTCTTAGGCAAACAGGGCTTTTTGTTACCTAATGAACCGAAAAGGTAGACAAGCTCAGATCACAAGATTAAGACAGGTATCACATTCTATGTTTATCTGTTTGTTCCATTGCATTGTTTTCTTGTGGTTGGTGTGTTTTAGTTCCTGTTTTGGACCTTTGCTTCTCTGCTGCTGATGCACCCAGTTACCAGTTGCTTTTTTCTGGGTCCTGTTCTCTGCCACATTCCTTTGCTCCAGAATCATTTCTCACATATGATTTGCAACCCTGTCAGACATCTCACTGCTGTTCTACTCTTAGCCCGGTGCGGGCAACTAAAGCTGAGTTAACAAATCCTGAGATGCAAGACAGGAATGTCTGAGACCCGCCTGTGCACTCCCAGGGTGCTAGTCTACATACCTCTCTAATTAGGAGACATTCAGAGGAGAAACTTTAGGTGAAAGGCTTAATTTTTTAGGAGTCATGTTCCTTGGTATTTTCCCCCAATGTGGGTTTGGGCTTCAGAAGGAAGTGTTAAAAAAAAAAAAGTTGTAACCACGCAGCCCTTCAATCTGGTCTCCTTCAATACTGGAGGCCTTCTTCAATCCTTCTGCTTTCACAAGCTTCTAGGTTGAAGTATGAGATGTGAGTTAATATTGTTGACCTTTTTTCCCTTCCATAAATGGAAGAAAACCTCACCTCACACCCTAAAGGAAACCACGCACAACTGTAACCCTCAGAAGTGTCCAGAATTGGAATCCCTAGGGGTGTAGGTTCAGCTGTCAGCTTGGGGCTCCTGTGAAACACAAGAGTGGGAGGCCCTGATAGGGCAAGACAGGACTTGGGTTCCTCTGTGTTAGATGATTAGGGGGTTTTCAGTTGGGCCAACTAACTTCTTCTTATTCTACTTAGCTGACCCTAGAAATCTTGGCTTAAGTGCAGAGCTGTATCAATTACAGTAATTTACATGAATTATTTACCAATTATAGGTAATTACCAGGCTGCATAATAATGATTATGCATATCATTAAATGTGTGCCAGATCAACTGGGTTGTAAGATTTATTTGATTGCAGTACTAATCATTGCACACATCTGCTTAGTCTTTGTGAGCTGCTCACATAGTGTGGACATTTTCTCATACCTTGAGAACAATGGAGGTAACATTGGGGAGCATTTTCTATTCACCGATGGGTTGAAGGAAGAAAGAGAGTAAGCCGTGATGATTAGTATTTGCTTCCAGACCCAATAGTTCTAGATGTTTAATTTTGAAGATTAAGTGAAGCCAATTGTGCTTCATTAGAATACAAGTTTCTGTCCTCAAAGGCAGGAACTTATGTCTTATTCATGTTTCTACCTTAGCCATGAACAGAGTAGGCATTCAGTAAGCATTTGCTGAAATGGATGGAATTGGAATGGCGCTAGACTTTATTTCATGGTTAAAAATACTAATGGTTATTATCACAAAATAATATAGAGATGATTCCTTCTACTAGTGTGAAGGTTTATAAGATCACACACATGGGATTTTATGGAAGCATTACAAAATATTACCCGTAGAATGAAATGCTGTAATGACGTTCCTTGAATTCATGACATCTGTGGTCCATATTGCTCACAGCGTTAACATCACATTTCCCGAGAAGAGGAATTGAGATCATCAACTGCTTAAACATATGGCAATGAGTTAGACCATTATTAATGCAAAAACCTTGTGTAGATAGAATCAAGTAGTTTAAAAGCTGTTAGAACAAAGAACACACCTAAGAAAACATAGGGACTAACCCCTGTGTCATCGCACAGCTGAGCAAAGATCAGATATTATAATAAATGGTCTAAAATGAAATCATTTCAGATTACATATAAGGTTCCATCTATATATGTTAAAAATATATAGGGTACTGTTTAAGATGTTCTGCCATAAAAATTGCCATCATTATGAAGACAATAATTTCATATAGTGTAAATTGAAACAGGACAATTCAATTTAAACCATAAAATAGTGAAAAGTTTGTCTTGCTCTTCCCACAGGTCCCCAGTTCCATTCTCCATGGGCAGATGATGTCAATAGTTTCCTCTGATTCATTCCAGAAATCCTCTCTGCGTATACTTGGATATTTGTAGATAGTTTTGTTTGAAAATTAGGTAAATTTTAGTAATTGGGTAATATTTAAGATATACAAAGATATCAAGAATAATGCCACAAATGTATTGTTCCTACTTTCCAATTCAAGAAATAGTTATTAAGTGTAAATGCTTTTTAAACTTGTACATCTTTTATTCTTGTCACTCAAGCATTTTAATGCCCATTTAAAAAAAAGATTTATGCATCCAAGAACTGGGGTATAGGCCAGAGATGTGGGGATAGGGGTGAGAGGATTCACCAGAGACAGAGTGGGGAGCAGAACAGGCAGATTGACTGAAATATACTGTTGAGGGGAGCAGCGGGTGAGACAGGAGAGGTCGCTGCGCCATGTGGGTTACCTCCCTGGCTGGGCATCGAACTCATGTTGCAGTGACTGGTGATAGTTTCATTGTGCTGAGACTTAACCCCTTGCACCACCAGGGAGCCTCCTTAATGCCCATATTTAATACTATCTTCTAAGAGGTAACTCTCCTGTTGAATTTTCCCATGTCCACTTCTTAGCTTTTAGAATATATTCATGTATACTAAAAAAAAAAAAAATAGGTAGTAATTAATGCTTTTACACAGTGTTTTTGAATTTGTATTGTATGAATTTTCTACCACATTATTTTCATTCAGTTTTGTTAAGAGTCACTCACGTAGGTATGAACAACTATATAGTTTATTCATTTTCATAAAGTGTAGGGTATTCCAATATAAGAATATATCACAATTATACATTATCTTTCTGATGAATAATTAGGTTGTTTTCAGTTTTTGCTACTACAAGCAATTCTGTAATGAACAATCTTGTATGTGCCTCCTCATGTAAGTGTGTGAGTTTCTTTAAGGTATATATCTAGGAATGAAAGTGTTCAGTCATGGGATATGTATATTTTGAACTTTTTTTTTTAAATAATAAATTTTATTTTTATATTCCCCATACAATTGCAACCCCCCCATTCTGACCCCAATCCCTCCCCTCCCGCCCCCCACCCCCCAAAAAGTGTCTCTGGTTCATAGTTTTTTGTTGATTTTGATTTTCACTTTCTTATAGTTATTCATTTTCTGGTCCCTTATTTAAGTTTTCTAGATTCCTGCTATGAGTGAGACCATCCTGTATTTTTCTTTTTCTTTTTGGCTTATTTCACTGAGCATGATCCCTTCCAGCGCCATCCATGTTGCTGCAAATTGCATGTGTTTATCTTTTTTGAATGCTGAGTAATATTCCATGGTATATATGTACCACATCTTCTTGATCCAGTCATCTATTTTTGGGCATTTGGGCTGTTTCCAAAGCTTAGCTATTGTAAACAGTGCTGCTATAAACATAGGGGTGCAGGTGTTCTTTGGAATTGATGTTTCTGTGTCCTTTGGGTAAATACCTAGGAGTGGAATTGCTGGATCATATGGAAGCTCTATGTTTAGTAGGTCCAGAAATCTCCACACAGCTCTCCATAGTGGTTGGACCAGTTTGCACTCCCACCAACAGTGCAGAAGAGTTCCTTTTTCTCCACACCCTCGCCAACATTTGTTGTTGCCAGTTTTTTTAATATGTGCCATTCTCACTGGTGTAAGATGGTATCTCATGGTAGTTTTGATTTGCATTTCCCTGATTACAAGTGATGTTGAACATTTTTTCATATGCCTGTTGGCCATTTGCATTTCCTCTTCAGAGAAGTTTCTTTTTAGCTCTTCTGCCCATTTTTTGACTGGATTATTTTCTTTGTTGTTGTTGAGTCTCATCAGCTCTTTGCAGATTTTTGTGATCAGTCCTTTATCATTAGTGTTGTGTGCAAAAATGTTCTCCCAGTTGGTGGGGTTTCTCTTTGTTTTTGTTATTGTCTCTTTTGCTGTGCAGAAACTCTTTAATTTGATGTAGTCCCAGCTGTTTATCTTTGCCTTCACTATCACTGCTTTGGGTGATGTGTCTGTAAAGATGTCTTTGATGTGCAAATCCCGTAGTGTTTCGCCTATATTTCCTTCTATATATTTTATGGTTTCAGGTCTTATGTCTAGTTCTTTAATCCATTTTGAGTTGATTTTTGTGTATGGTGTGAGGTAGTGGTCAAGCTTCATTCTTTTGCATGTAGCAACCCAGTTTTCCCAGCACTATTTATTGAACAAACTTTCTTTGCTCCAATGCATAGTCTTTGCTCCTTTGTCAAAGATTAGTTGACCATAAATCTGTGGGTTTATTTCTGGATTTTCTATTCGATTCCATTGGTCTGTATGTCTGTTCTTGTTCCAATACCATGCAGTTTTGATGATTATGGCTTTGTAGTATAGTTTGAAGTCTGGGCGTGTGATGCCTCCATTCCCTTCTTTTTTTTTCAGGAGAGCTTTGGCTATTTGGGGTTTTTGGTGATTCCATATGAATTTCATCAATAATTGTTGTATTTCTTTGAAGAATGACATTGAAATTTTGATTGGAATAGCATTGAATCTGTATATTGCTTTTGGTAGGATAGCCATTTTAATAATGTTTATTCTTCCAATCCATGAGCAGGGGATGTCTTTCCATTTCTTTGTGTCTTCTTCTATTTCTTTTAACAGTGTTTTATAGTTTTCTTTGTATAGGTCCTTTACCTCTTTTGTTAGATTTATTCTCAAATATTTGATTTTTTTTTGTTTCAATAATAAAAGGGATGGTTTTTTTGATTTCTTCTTCTTCAGATTTATTGTTTGTGTATAGGAAGGCTACTGACTTTTGCGTGTTGATTTTGTATCCTGCCACTTCACTGAACTGATTGATTAGTTGAATTAGTTTTTCTGTGGAGTTTTTGGGGTTCTCTATGTATATTATCATATCATCTGCAAATAGTGATAGTTTGACTTCTTCTTTTCCTATTTGGATTCCTTGGATGTCTTTCTCTTGTCTTATTGCTCTGGCTAGGACTTCCAGTATTATATTGAAAAGCAGTGGTGAGAGTGGACATCCTTGTCTTGTTCCAGATCTTAATGGAATTGCTTTCAGCTTTTCACCATTGAGAATGATACTGGCTGTTGGCTTGTCATAGATGGTCTTTATGATGTTGAGGTATGTTCCTTGTATCCCAAGAATTTCAAGGGCTTTTATCATGAATGGGTGTTGCACTTTGTCAAAAGCTTTCTCAGCATCTATTGATATTATCATATGGTTTTTATATTTCTTTTTGTTGATGTGTTGGATAATGTTGATTGATTTTCGGATGTTAAACCATCCTTGTGTCCCAGGAATGAATCCTACTTGGTCGTGGTGAATTATCTTATGGATACATTGTTGGATTCTGATAGCTAAAATTTTATTGAGGATTTTCGCATCAGTGTTCATTAGGGGGATTGGCCTGTAGTTTTCCTTTTTTGTGTTGTCCTTGTTCGGTTTTGGTATTAGTGTAATGTTGGCTTTATAGAACGTGTTTGATATTGTCCCTTTGGTATTGTCAATTTTTTGGAAGAGTTTGTGAAGGATAGGCACTAATTCATCTCTGAATGTTTGGTAGAATTCATTTGTAAATCCATCAGGTCCTGGGCTTTTGTTTTTGGGAAGGTTTTTGATTACCATTTCAATTTCGCTAATTGTAATTGGTCTGTTTAGGTGTTCTATTTCTTCTTTATCTAGATTTGGGTGATTGTAGAGTTGTGGGAATTTGTCCATCTCCTCTAGATTGTTGAACTTGTTTCCATATAACTGTTCATAGTAGTTACTGATTATTCTTTTGATTTCTGCTGTGTCCGTTGTGATTTCTCCTCTTTCATTTGTGATCCTGTTTATTTGTGCTTTCTCCCTTTTTTCCTTTGTGAGCCTGGCTAGGGGTTTATCTATTTTATTGATTTTTTCAAAGAACCAGCTCTTGGTTTCATTGATCTTTTGGATTGTTTTTTTAGTTTCAATTTCATTTATTTCTGCTTTGGTTTTTATTATTTCTTTTCTTCTACTGGTTTTGGGTTTTTTTTTTGTTGTTCTTTTTCTAGATCTTTGAGCTTTGAGATTAGGTTGTTTCTTTGAGTTCTTTCTTGTTTCTTGATGTGAGCTTCTATTGCTATATATTTTCCTCTTATTACTGCTTTTGCTGCATCCCATACATTTAGGATATTGGTGTCCTCCTTGTCATTCAATTCAAAGAATTTTTTAATTTCTTCTTTGATCTCCTCATTAGTCCAGTGGTCTTCCAGTAGTGTGGTTTTTAATCTCCATGAGGTAGGAAAGTTCCTTGCCTTCTTTTTATGATTTATTTCTAGTTTGATGCCTTCATGGTCAGAAAAGATGGTTGATATGATTTCAGTCTTGGTGTATCTGTTGATGTTTGTCTTGTGCCCCAATATGTGATCTATCCTGGAGAATGATCCGTGTGTGCTTGAGAAAAAATGTGTACTCCGTTTTTTTCGGGTTTAGTGTTCTATAGATGTCTGTTAAGCCCAAATGCTCTAGGTCCTTATTTAGAGCTTTGGTTTCTTTACTTATTTTTTGTCTTGTTGATCTATCCATTGTTGATAGTGGTGTGTTGAAGTCTCCCACTACGTATGTGTTTTCTCTGATGTCTGTTTTCAGAGAGGACAACAGTTGTCTGATATATTTTGGTGCTCCTCCAAACGGAGTATATGTGAGTATATGTTAATGAGTGTTATTTCTTCTTGAAGTATTGTCCCCTTGATCATAATGTAGTGACCATTGGGGTCTCTTTTTATCTTTTTGAGTTTGAAATCTGTTTTATCTGATGTAAGTATAGCTGTTCCTGCTTTCTTTTTTGGTCCATTTGCTTGTAGGATTGTTTTCCATCCTTTAACTTTGAGTCTGTTTTTATCTTTTGTAGCTAAATGTGTTTCCTGGAGACAGCAAAAGGTTGGGTTTTGTTTCTGAATCCAGCCTGCCACTCTGTGTCTTTTTATTGAAGAGTTTAGTCCATTTACATTTAGAGTTAATATTGATATGTTAGCATCTGTATTTGCCATTGTGTTTGTCTTTCCTTTGATTTTATTTATTTATTCATTTAATAATTTTTTTTTTGGCCTTATTTCGTTGTTATTCATCCCTCTGAGGTTCTGGCTTTAGGACTCCTTGTAGTATTTTTTGGAGTGGGGGTTTAGTTGTAATGAAATTCCGGAGTTTCTGTTTGTCTGGGAAGGTCCTTATTCTTTCTTCATAGAGGAAGGAGAGCTTTGCGGGATAGAGTATTCTTGGTTGGCATCTGTTTTCTTGGAGTCTGTTGACTATGTCCCTCCACTCTCTCCTTGCCCGTAGTGTTTCTTCGAAGAAGTCTGATGTCAGCCTGATTGGCTTTCCTTTGAATGTTATCTGTTTCTTCCCTCTTATCTGCTTCATTATTTTTTCCTTGTCCTGGATTCTTGGGAGCTTTACTATTATATGTCTTGCTGTATTTTTCCTTTCGTTGTGGAAGTTTGGTGTTCTTCTTGCTTCTTGTATATCAATTTTCAGCTCCTTCTTCACATTTGGAAAGTTCTCTTCAATTTTCTCTTTGAATATTTTCTCTGTTCCTACATCTCTCTCCTCTCCTTCTGGTATTCCTATAACTTTTATATTTCCTTTCCTCATGGAGTCAGATAGTTCCCGAAGTCTTTCTTCATTCTTTTTCCTTCGTACTTCTCTTTCCTTTTCTGTTTTGGTTCTTTTTATTTCTGTGTCTTCAAGAGAACTTATTCGTTCTTCCATTTCATCTATTCTGCTTTCATTGCTTTTCCCAGAATTCTTTAGTTCTTCCATTAATTCTTTGATCTCCTGCATTTCTTTTACTTCCCTCTTTAGGGACTCAATTTCATTCTTCTGATTGTTGATTATTTTCCCCTTATCATTGTTTTCCTTTATGACTTCTGTCAGTTTTTTTTTTTTTTTTATAAATTTATTTATTTATTTATTTATTTTTACAAGCACTGGGTATGGTCGAAGCACAGGAGGGTGAGAGAATTCACCAGAGCCAGAGCAGGGAGCAGAGCAGGCAGAAGGACCAAAGTACACTGCTGAGGGGAGCAGCAGGCGGCAGGAGAGGTCTGCGCGCCATGCGGGACCCTCCTCCGGTGGCCGGGGAGCAGCTGGGGATCGAACAGGCGCTGCAGAGGCTGCAGGCAGCTTCGCAACCCAGCGCTCAACCGCTGCGCCACCGGGGAGACCCGACTTCTGTCAGTTTTTTAATCATGGTAATTTTAAATTCTTTCTGGAAGGCTCAGAAGTTCTTCCAGGTTACTGTCGTTGCAATCTGGGGGCTGGTCTTCTTTTTGTGGTGTGCTTTTCCCCTGAGGGGTTGCTAGGTTGCGTGTGGTTCTTCTATTCCCTACTGTTTTCTAATTTGCTGTATGCGTTGGGACACTGTGTTGCTGGGACTGGCTGGCATCTTGGGTGAGCTTCTCTGCTCCCCTCTGGCTCCTCTGGGAGCCATCTGTCAGTTTCAAGCAGTCTTTACTGAAGAAAGGTCCCTGTTCTAAAATGCCGATGTGGGGACACACTCCCCTGTGCGCCTGGTCTGCCCCAGTGGTGGGTTCCCGCTATCCCTCTGGGCTTGGACTGCAGGCCAGAGGGGGTCTGGCGTGGGCGAACTTCCCCCGCTCACCTCTGGCTCCTGAGGGAGCCTTCTGCAGGCAGTCTTTACTGAAGAAATGTCCCTGTTCTAAAATGGCGATGCGGGACACACTCCCTGCGCGTCCGGTCTCAGGCACACTCTTCTGCGCGCCTGGTCTGCCCCGGCTGTGGGTGCTCGCTCCCCCTGTGGGCTCAGACTACTGGTCGGAAGGGGCCCGGCGTGGGCTAACTCCCCAGCTGGCCACTGGCTCCTCCAGGAGCCTCTGCTGGTTTCAAGTCGCTAGGTGGTGCCAGAGATCTGTCCTAGAGCCCTTGGGGAGCTGGTTTTTTTTTTTTTTTTTTTTTCACCCCGTGGGACAGGGACCAGAGCGGGAATGGTAGGGTAAACCTCAACGGCTTTGGGGTGCTGTGTCTGCCTTGTGCCACACCGTCGTGGAGAACCCACGCCCCGAATTTCATGCCCCAGGTCTCAGTTCCAAAGCCCTCAGGTCCAGGACGCGGGCTGTAGCCCAGTTCAGTGTCCACAGAATGGCGTCTTTTGCAACCCTCTCCTGTGCCTGGGTGCCTGGTTCCTGGTTACTCAGTGAGGGACTTTCACCTCAGTGAGGGTCTTCGCGCACGTCTCCCCGCACGCCTAGGTCGCAGGCGCGGGGACCTGGGCAGCTGCGATCCCCATCCGCGTTTTCTTTTCAACCACGTGGCTTTTCCGCGCGATCCTGATCCCGATCCGCGTTTGCTTTTCAACCACGCTGTTTTTCGCGTGATCTCGATCCCGATCCGCGTTTGCTTTTCCAGCGCGCCGCTTTTCCGTGCAAGCTTACCGGGCAGCCCGGGGCTGTGTGCTGGTGCTGGTCTCCTCCGGGGGGGAGGGGCTCTCTTTAATGGCGCCCGGAGCTCACCTCCGCGGCGAATCCTGCAGGGTTCTCCGCAGCTCCAGTTCATGGGGTGTGGTGGCTGAAATAGTTCCTTTCCACTCACAGTCCCGCTTGCTGCGTAGTTCGTTCTTGTTGGGCATTTTAATTTGTTTTTTCCCTCCTCTCTGCTGGTCGGAGAGTGCCGCCTCTGTGGGTGGGGGAGGGGAGCAGGGTTCTGTGCTTTCCTCCCTTCTGGTCCTCTTTTATGGCAACTTTCTTCTTCGGGCAGTTTGCTGGAGTCGTTTGTTTATCTTCCCTGTCCCAGTTCTCACTGGGACCTGCCGCTTTTCCTCCCTATTAACTTTTTTTAATGGGAGATCTTACTCACAGTGTCTCCTCGCCACCATGTTGCTCTGCCCTCTCCTCAATCTCTGTCCTATTTTGAACTTTTTTATAATTGCCAAATTGTTGTCCAAAGTGATTGTATGTATCCTTTAAAATTTTATTTTTAAATAACAAAAGGACTTGTGCTAGGGTGATAAATGTATATAGTAGGCAATCAGGTTTTGGAATTGTTTTGATTTAGTTATCAACATCCTTTCTTTCAAAAGATGTGCTCAGAAAAGAAATGGGACTGGGATTTGAACCTAGGATTTCTGCTTTAAACCCTATATACACTTTGTTTGTATACCCTGTATATGCTTTGTTTGTATACCTTGTATACGCTTGTAGTCTGTCTTCTCTTTACCTGGAGAAATTTGAGCCTGAATGAAAATAATGAGTTTGTATTTAGTGTGGGTTGTGCTTTGTTTACCGGACTGTAGAGGAGAACCCAGTTCTTTGGCTTCCTTTATAAGTCTTTTCTGCATTGGTGTGTTCATTCTCCTCTTCTTCTTCCTTCTAAATCGTCACTGTGTTTGTTTTTTTTTTAGAGACTCAGGTGATACATTCAAATCCCCTTTTCAAATCTTTCCACTTCATTCCTCTTTTTACTCGCTTTTGGGTGGTTCTCCTTCTAGTTTCTTGTGGGGGCATTTTTTTGAGACTATGTAACACCCTATTTCTCATCCAAGTTCACTCTCTAGTTTCAGTATCCATAGATGATTACTGCCTGAAACAGGTCATTTCTGTAATGGTTGCCAACTCGTGATATATAATCTTATTTAAACCTTAAAATAACCTTAAGAGATTTGTTCCATTATCATTATGATTATAGACAAAGCAGTAAGAAAATTAGTGAGTATAAAGGATTAGTTGTTACCTTTGGATTTCAGAATCCTGACATAATATACCAAAAAAATGCAAAATACCCCCAACCCCACCAAAACCAACCCCCGCAACCCATTATAATTAGATTAACCCACAGTTGAAATGGGCTAGCTCTCAAAGTATTTGAATTAAGACTAAAAGTTGTGGAAGCAATGCTATAGTCTCCTTTTCCACCTCCAAGAATGAGTGTATGAATCTTACCATGTATCTTTAAAAAATGCAGCACAGTAGAATAAAACTGCCTCCTAAGCCTGTATTTCATCTGAAATGATTTATTTGCTAAAGTTACAAAAAGAAAACCAAAACCCCCTCAAAATCCAGCTTCTCTTAGGAGATATTCTGCAGCATAAAGTCCTATATGCAGCTTCTGGATCCAAAATCCAAACTAAAGAAAGCATGCATTGATGTTTTAATCTAATAGGACCTGCAGGGGTCAACTTTTCTTGAAAAGGAAGGTTAGTATTTCACTGAACATCAAGAGATGGGTTCCTGCTTCTAATCCTCATGTTTAAAAACATGTATATCAGGGGAAAGAATGCTTCACATCCTTATCAAGTAGGGCATGACAAAATTGGAAATTGGTTCGTGATTTATAGCACCTCTGGCGACACACTGAAGTGTGTAGTAAAATTAACTTTTGGTATATACAGTAGCTGCTTGCACAGCATGACTACAGAAAGACTCTGTGAGTAGGAGAGGTTATAGATGAATGAAGCCAGAAATGGAAAACTTCCACTGGTGCAGGCTGCACAAATGAGTGTTGTTAACTTTTGCTAGCACTTGCATTCGATGTTTGTGGCTAGTTGGAACACAGTCTCAGAAGGCCCTGAAGGTCTTCCTCCCTTCAGCCACCTGGATCCATGAAAGTCCAGCTGATACAGGGGTCTCTTTGTTGTCAAGTCAGAGCGGCTACTGGTCGGCAAGCAAAGAAAATCGAGCAAAAGTCCAGACTGCATTTGCACAAGGACCATATTGTTGCAACCCTGGGCTTGGGAGGCGAGTTTTGGCGAGCAGGACATTTTGAACACCCACAGGAGCTTGGGATTGTGGACTTAGTCATGGATAGGGAAAATATTTGATAGCAGAGCCCGTTCTGGAAATTCCCACGTGGTGAACAAGGATGTGCAGTGTAATTTTGGTTTCATATTAAAATTCCTTGAAGCAGGCCTTAGGACTGTATCGGGTTCTCAGATCTTTCTCTTAATGAAATTGCCAAATGCAACACTTTAGCATTAGGATTACATTGCAGTAATATAAACCAAAAAGGGGCTAATTTACATTTGTGCCCATGCCATTAATGTAAATTGGTTATTAGCTATTTATGCTTGAGAGCAGGAAGATAAAACATAAAGGTAGTTTTATTAACTACATTTTGCCCTCTGAAATCTGCTGTGCATGGAATTTACAATGGGTGAATTTTTTTCTCCTCCATGCAGAATGGCATTTGCTCTGCCTAATTAACATGTTTATTAACAAATTACTGCCCCCTTTCTGCAATTTGCATTTTATAACACATCACCACAATGATGTTAAGAAAGTCCCAGGCCCTGCTGGAATGTTGCATTAGCTTTTTTGTCTCCTCTTGCCTTCATTTATTTTAGGCAGGGGTAATTAAAGAGAAATGGCATTTTCAAACAATGATAATGCAGGAATAATGGGGAGGTAAATGAGTTTCAGTCATCACATCCTTTTTTTGAGACAATGGGCAGGTGTGAGCAGCGATGTGGATGGGGAGGCATGAAATTGTGCATCTCATCCTTGCCCTCAACTCCACCTCTTGCTTGTGACTCTGGGAAACACTGCTACAGGGGAGGTCCCATGTTCCATCTCTTTTCCTCTCGCTGATCGCTTGAGGATGTAGGAACTTTAAGTGAGAAGTCAGGAGCAAAAAGAACTTGAACATGATTCTTGAGAAGTTAAAAAAGGAAATACTTTTTTCTTTTTTGAATGCTGAGTAATATTCCTTGGTGTATATGTACCACATCTTCTTGATCCAGTCACCTATTTTTGGGCATTTGGGTTGTTTCCAAAGCTTAGCTATTGTAAACAGTGCTGCTTTAAACATAGGGGTGCACGTGCTCTTTGGAATTGATGTTTCTGTGTCCTTTGGGTAAATACCTAGGAGTGGAATTGCTGGATCATATGGAAGCTCTATGTTTAGTAGGTCCAGAAATCTCCACACAGCTCTCCATAGTGGTTGGACCAGTTTGCACTCCCACCAGCAGTGCAGGAGAGTTCCTCTTTCTCCACACCCTCGCCAACATTTTGTTGTTGCTAGTTTTTTTTAATATGTGCCATTCTCACTGGTGTAAGATGGTATCTCATGGTAGTTTTGATTTGCATTTCCCTGATGACAAGTGATGTTGAACATTTTTTCATATGCCTGTTGGCCATTTGCATTTCCTCTTCAGAGAAGTTTCTTTTTAGCTCTTCTGCCCATTTTTTGACTGGATTATTTTCTTTGTTTTTGTTGAGTCTCATCACATGCAATTTGCAGCAACAGGGATGGAGCTGGAAGGGATCATGCTCAGCAAAATAAGCCAGAAAGAAAAAGAAAAATACAGGATGATCTCACTCATAGCAGGAATCTAGAAAACTTAAATAAGAGACCAGGAAAAAGAATAACTATAAGAAAGAAAAAATAAAAATAAATCAAAATCAACAAACAACTATGAACCAGAGACACTCTATGGGGGGTGGGGGGGAATGGAGGGATTGGGGTCAAAATAAGGGGGTTGCAATTATATGGGGAATATAAAAATAAAATTAAAAAAAAAAGAAAATACTTAATGCTGGGGGCTCCCTGGTGCAGGTGATTAAGTGCAGTGCTGTGAGGCTGTCCACAGTCTCTGCAGTGCTGGTTCAATCCCCACCGGCCGCGGAGATACCCACGTGGCATGACAGACCTCTCTTGTCTTGCCCGCTGCTCCTCTCAGCAGTGTGTTTCAGTCAGTCAGCTTCTTCTGCTCCCCACTCTGTCTCTGGTGAATCCTCTCACCCTCCTGCACGTCTGGCCTGTACCCTGGGTCTTGTATAAATAAATAAATCTTTAAAAAAAAGAAAATATTTAATGCTTAAGTACACATTTGTTATAAAAAGCTTTCAGAACTGAGTTTCTCAGACTTAATGCTGATGCCTGGGTGTCAAGAGTCAAGATTAAATAAAACTTTCTAGGAGTGGGTCCCAGGAGATTCCAGTGTACAGCCAGGTTTGAGAAAAACTGCTCTTAATACTTTCTAGAGCAGGAATTTGAAAATCTTTTGGTGCACAATCCTTTTTTTTTCTCCTGACACCACCACCTAACTGAAAGTATTTGTTTTTAAAATTAAAATGAAATGAAATGAATTTAGTTTTGAGAATCTGCAGTAGAATTTAATAGCAGTTCTGCAGGCCTCCCTGGTGGTGCAGGTGATTGAGTGCAGGGCTATGAAGCTGTCCACAGCCTCTGCAGTGCCGCTTCAATCCCTGCCGGCCACGGGGATACCCACATGGCTCGGCAGACCTTTCCTGTCTTGCCCTGCTCCCTTCAGCAGTGTATTTCAGTCAGTTTGCCTGTTTTGTTTCCTGCTCTGTCTCTGGTGAATCCTGTCACCCTCTGCACCCTCCAGTTCTTGTATAAATAAATAAATATTGGGAAAAAAAGAATTTAGTAGTAGTTCTGAATTGGGACCCCTGATTTATAGGCGTTTAAACCTTTCTTCCACAAGAGGCTTCATTTGAAATTCATCCTTCAGGTATGTTCATACACTGTTGGTGAGAATGTAAGTTGATGCAGTCATTATGGAAAGCAGTGGAGGTTCTTTAAAAAATTGAATGTACTATGGTGCCTTGGTGGTGGGTAGGCTGTGGTAACAGACACAGGAAGGGTGTGATCCTATACCTCTAAATCATATACAATGTTGTAAACCAGTATTACCTCAACAAAAATATTAATATAAAAATTAAATGTAGAAATTCTGAAGATCTAATCATCCCATGTCTGAGTATTTATTAAAAAAACCCCACACTGATTCAAAGAGATATATGTATTCCCATATATAGCATTCCCGTATGCAGCATTATATACAATAGATAAGATTATATACAATAACCAAGTTGTGTTATAGCATTATATACGACCACCTAAGTGCTCATTGATGAATGACTGGATAAAGAAGATGTGAGATAATGCGCGTGCGCGCGTGTACACACACACACACACACACACACACACAGACACACAATGGAATACTAACTTCTCAGCTCTAAAAAAAAGATGAAATCCTGCCATTTGCAGCAACATGGATGAACTTACAGGGCATTATGCTCAATGAAATAAGTCAGACACAGAAAGACAAACACAGTTTGATTTCACTCATAAGTGGTATATAGAGAAACCAAATAAACAAATGAACTAAATAAGATAAAAATAAACTTTTAGTCTTTAAGACCAAATTAGTGGTTACCAGAAAGGAAGGGGGGAGGGGAGTGGGCCAAGCGGATGAAAGAGGTCTGTTGTTTGGTGAAGGACAGAATTAGACTTTTAGTGGAAAACTTAATATAGTTTATACAAGTGCTGATATATAATGGTGCATCCCTGAAATGTATATAATCTTATAATGCAATGTTATTGCAATAAAAATTATAAAAGCAAATTCTTTACATTTTTATAGAAAATAAATAAATTCATCCTTCAAAATAACATTCACAGTAGGTGACTCCCAGTACACCTGTTGGCTTCACCTGCTTGTTCCCCTTCAGCTCCCTTGTTGGCCTTTTTCCCTTGTTCTGTGTTTAGAGTTTATTTCTTATATATTCAATGTTTCCTTACCAAAAATTGAAACATCTCAAAAATATAATGTAAACAACCATAGTTGGAGAGATCTAATAGTTAAAGAGAAATGGCAGGAAGACATTACTGTGGATATGATATTTAGAAATCTTGGTGATAGCTATGCTTTTCTTGATAGAAAGTTTTTCCTGCGAAACTTCTCATCCTTCTCTTATGGTGACAGGTTTTTTTTTTTTTTTTGCCTAGGCTGACAAATTGCTACAACAGAAGGGCACCAGATAATTCCTTCTTCTCATGTTACCCCTTCCTGACCCCACTATCCCTGATTTCTACATCAGTGACTTAAATCCTTGTCGGGAAGAGAGGGAGCATTCTGGAGTGGACTGATGAAAAGATATGTGTGAAACAAGACCCACAAAGAAGGGACAATCCGTCTCCATTCATGGATTGCTACAGTTTCTTAGTTCTGAAACATGCATCAGATAAGAAATCCCGTCTTGTGTGATGGGGATGAACTGAGTCCAGGACACTCAGGTTAGGATGAGGTGTATCAGTATCCAGGAACAGTGTCAGGACAGCCTAATGCATGAGATACCCTGCCCAGTGATAATTCCATGCAGATATATTCTTTCTCATCAAGCTCTTCTCTGGCCAAGTAACACTCTAGGTCTCTCCCTGTCTTGATATGGCCAATATACCCAACAACATCAATTAGTAACACTGCGTTCCTTTGCGCTTTAACTTCTGGGAGGGAAGCCTGCTAATTTAATTTAATTTTGAATTAAAAATCATTTTATTGAAGTATGATTGACATTCAAGCTGTATATGTGTCATGTATAAAACTCCATGAGTTTGGGGATAACTATTGTTAACCTCAGAAAAAAAAGTTATCAGTTATTTCATCAACAAAATGGGTTCATTTAGAAAAAAACAACAAAAAGTCAATTTGGAAAGTGCAGCCTCAAGCCAGCACCTTCTGTAGCTTTCAGAAGGGATGTTACTACACCAAGAGCAACCTACTTCATCCTTCTTTTGGGGTGGGGAAGCAACATCATTTTCTGTTGGAGGTGCAAGGCAGGTTGGATCCTGGCGTTTGTTGACTACAAGTGTGAGAATTCTTTTTTAGCTGCCTGATCGTACCTAAATAGGGGTTCTGTGTATTAATTTTCACTGTATGCTTCTGTGAAACATTCACCACCATTGAGGCCTGAATCACCATATCTATCTTTTTCCAGCCGTTCTCCCCACCTCTATTATTATTGTTGTTGTTGTTATTTTAATGATAAGAGCACTTAATGTAAGATTTATTTCTTAGCACATTTTAAGTATACATCACAGAATTGTTGACTGTGAGCACTGTGTTGAATTGTCAGTCTCCAGAACTTATTTATCTTGCGTCACTGTAACTTCATATACTTTGACCTTCATGTTCCCACTTCCCGGCTCCCAGTTCCTAGCAACTACCTCTGCTTTTGTGATATTATTTCAGATTCCACATATAAGCAAGACAATACCGTATTTTTCTTTCCCTGTCTGGGAAACCAGTTAATTTTAATCCCATGTATCAAGGAAAAGTAAAATAAATCTAAAGCAGATTTCTTTTTTTTTTTTTAAATTATATGTTCTTTTTTTTTTTTTATAGAGGCATGTTATTTATTTATTTATTTATTTGTTTGTTTTGTTCATTTTGTTTATACATGCACTGGGTACAGTCAGAAGCGCGGGAGGGCGAGAGAATTCACCAGAGCCAGAGTGGGGAGCAGAGCAGGCAGAAGGACCGAAGTACACTGCTGAGGGGAGCAGCAGGCGGCAGGAAAGGTCTGCGTGCCATGTGGGACCCTCCTCCGGTGGCGGGGGAGCAGCCGGGGATCGAACCGGCGTCGCAGAGGCCTCGGGCAGCTTCGCAACCCAGCGATCAACCGCTACGCCACCGGGGAGGCCCTAAAGCAGGTTTCTTAGATTAGAATTAGCTTATAGGGCCCTTAAGAGTCTGCCTGGGGTTGTGAATCTTTTGAATTTGAATGAAAAAATTAAAGTAGAATTTGTGTACATAATTTTTGGAGTTGAGGGTGTGTATTTACTAAGTCCCACCACTAGAACTGACAATTGTGTGAAGCAGAGGGGCTGGGTTTTATGAGGGTGTGGAGAAGCAGAATGTGAAGATCTTCAATCCATTTCCTTGTTGGTAGAGGTGAATCTTCTTCCAGTGTCCTGTAAAATGCAAACAGTGACTACTGATTTCTTCATTCCTGTAAAATAATGGACTCAGGGGCTTCTTTGAGGAAGTAGAACCACATGGTGCTACATAAATTTCATTGCTCTTATTATCATCACTCCAATTTTAATTTGATTTAAAAATTTTATTGGTCCTAATTGTAGCATTTATGAATGTTGATGTTATTTTCTGCCATTTCTAATTTCTACAAAGACTACAGATCTTTGTTTCTTAATAATTGAAAATGACTCTTAATGGATCTGTGCGTTTGTACAGAATTTCAATCTTTGGCTTTGACATTAAGGGTTAGTGCATATTATCCATCAGCTCCTTTAAAAATTATGTTGTTTTCTAAATCTGGTAATGTCCAATCTGTATGATCTAATAATCTGATGTTTTTCATTATGCAGAGAAATTAGTCATTTGGAATACAAAAAGAGCTAAATAAACATATTTTTATATGCAAAAATAATAATAGTGCTTAATGATATTTTGTTACTGGCTTTTGCTAAAGATCTTGTTTTTCATTTGGAGCAATGGCAGATGGGGATCTCTAGGGATAAGAGTTAGAGTATGTGTTTGTACACTTCTAGGTTCTAAGGAGTTAAAGCATATTTGGACCACCCTTATTAAACAGACAGCTATATTAGGAAGACTTGTATAAATACTAGGAAAGACCTTGTGAAAGAATAATCTTCTGCTCTCTGTTTGTGTTGTGGTCACTGTATGCATAAACTAATTTTAAATATTAAAACTCTAATTATAAAAGACCATGTCCCTGAAGGGTGGGGCATGTGGAGAAGGGGAGAGTGAACCTGAAGGGTGGATCATGGGACTGGGTGGGTTAGGAACTACTTGGTCAGCATGTATAGGATCATTTCTTAGGGTGCCCCTGTATTCTGAGGAAAAAGTAGGAACTGAGTTTGTTTCTGACTGTAGTCTAGATGACAATAATTGATGGATTAATTCCATAGCTACCCCTTACATTTTAAGGGATAAAAACAAGCTATAATTTTGATCTAGGGTCAGGGAAGTCCATAGGTAAGAACCCCAAGTAAATAACATGAATAACTCCAAATAAATAACGTTGCACCAAGCCTTGCATATTGGTTCAAGTGTAGCTACTGGAGGGGAGGTTTGAGGCCCAGCAAAGTGGTTTATTTTCCTCCCCTTTAATTTTTGGGTTGCATTTTTGCTTCTACATATGTGCATATGTTCCATTCACCCTCTACCAAAGTACTCATGCCAATATCCCATCTGCCTCTCTCCTCCATCCCCTTCTTCATCCACTCTGTTTTTCCCTCTGGTAACCATTCTTTCACTAAGTCTAAGATTTATTCCTGCTGTATTTTCCCCGTGTGTATTTTTTTTTTTTTTGGATATTTATATTCTAGAGATGAGTGAAACCATCCTATATCTTTGACTTTCTGACTTATTTCACTTAAATCACCTCAAGGTGATTCATTTTTGTCCCAAAGGCCACTATTTCATCTTTTTCAACAGTCATGTAGTATTCAATTGAGTATATAATGCACAGTTTCTTGATCCATTTTTGGGTTGGTTCCATAACTTGGCAAATGTGGACAGTGCTGCTGTGAACATAGGTGTATGTAAATCTTCCTTTTTATTAGAGTTTTCATATTTTTAGCATAAATACCTAACTTTCTGCACCATGCAGAATTTTTGCATCAGACAGATTTTCATTTTTATTTTCTTAAAAAATGTCCATACCATTTTCCGTAGAGGCTGCACCAACTTGTGTTCCACCAACAGTAGATGAGAGTTCCTTTTACTTTACTGAATGGAAACCAGCAAATGTTGTTTGTTCTTTCCATTTGTTCTCAGGGGTGAGGTGATATCTTACTGTGATTTTAATTTGCATTTTCCTATAATAAGTGATGTTGGACAATTTTTCATGTATCTGTAGGACATCTGAATGTCTTCTTTTGAAAAGTGTCTATTTAGGTCTTTTGCCCATTATTTATTTGATTGAGTTGTCTTTTTATTATTGGATTTTATTATTGCATTGTAAATTTTGAAAATTAGCCCCCTCTCAGATATGTATTATGCACAAATAGTTTGCCTTTTTGTTTTGTGGTAGTTTCTTTTGAAGTACAAATTTTTTTTAGTTTGACATAGTCCTACTTGTTTATTTTTGCTTTGGTTTTCCTTGCCATTGGAGTTGAATCCATGAATACGTTTTTGTGGTGTATGCCCTGTGCTGTGTCCCCTATATTTTCTTTGAAGATTTCTTAGTTTCACTTCCGATATACAGACCTTTAATCTATTTAGAATTAATTTTTCTGTATGGAGTTCAGAATGGATCTAGTTTCATTTTTTTTTTTTTTTTTTTTTTTTTGCATCTGACTGTCCATGTTTCCCAACACCATTTGTTAAAGAGGCTTTTTTCCCCCTCCATTGTGTGGCTGTGGTTCCTTTGTCCAAGATTCTCCATATTTGTGTGGGTTTATCTCTGGACTTTCTATTCTGTTCCATTGATCTGAGTTTGTTTTTGGTCCAATACCATACTGTTGTTATGTAGTATAGTTTGAAGTTAGGAAGTGTGATACCCCTATTTTTCTACTTTTCTCTTAAGATTGCTTTAGTCAATTAGTGATTGATTTGTATATGTTGAAACAGTCTTGCATCTCCAGGATGAAACTATTTTGGTCATGGTGGATGATTCTCTTAATATAATGCCATATTTGATTTGCTAGGATTTTGTTTAGAATTTGTTCATTAGGGATATTGGTCAATAGTTTTCTTTTTTTTTGTACAGTCTGTTTGGTTTTGGGATTAGGGTAATGTTGGCTTCATAGAATGTATTGGGGATTTTCCACCCTCTTTGATTTTTTGGAAGAGTTTGAGTAGTGTAGGTTTTAGTTCCTCTTTGAAGGTTTGGTAGAATTCATTTTATGGTTTTACTGAGATTCTTGGGGTGAAATCCCTTTGTGTCTCTGTCTGATCCTTTTTGCATTTTCCCCAGCTCACTGGTATTTTAGTTAATGCTGTTTAATCCAACTACTTCTTTCAGCTGTGCTAAGGGGAAACAAGGAAAGGGCATTGGTTTCAGACTTGAACTGAGAGAGGAATGGTAGTAGGAGTCCCTGCTCCTACTGCGTTGGAGTTGGACCTACCTGTGGCTAGCCTGGTCCAACTGAGTCAGCGCCTCTCTGTGCAGTGGACTCAGGGGAGAGGTAGTACAGGGCTTTGGATCTGGATATGAAGCCCTACTCTTGCCCAAATCACCAAAAGCTCTCAGCGTATTTGTTTTCTCATCTATTAAGTGGGGATGATAATACTCGCCTCATAAAATTGGTGTTACAATTAATTGAGATAGCAAGGTTTTTGATTTGCTGTAAAACATCCTGTAGAAAATGATTCTAGAATGACAACATTCAAAAGAAGTTTCTGTAACAATGTTGTACTAGTTTTCTACTACTGCCATAATGAATTACACAAACTTAATGACCTAAAGCTCATAAACTTATTTAGTGACCAGAAGTCCAAGTTGGGTCTCACTGGATTGAAACAAAGGTATCAGAAGGGCTCTATTCCTTCTGGAAGCTCTAGGGGAAAATTGATTTCCTTGCCTTTTTTTTAGCTTCAAAAAACTACCTGAATTTCTTGGCTTGTGGTTCTTTTCTCCATTTTCAAACCAGAAATGATTGTTGAGTTTTTCCCACATCACATCATAACATACTGGCTATTCTGCATCTTTCTTCCACATTTAAGGATGCTTGTGATTACATTGGACCTACATGGATAATCCAGGATAATCTCCTTATTTTAAGGTGAAATTGTTTATTGACTTTAATTCTATCTGCTTACTTAATTCCCCTTTGCTAAGTATTGTAACATAGTCACATGTTCTGGGGATTAGGACATAGGATATTTTTGGAAGGCCATTATTCTGCCAAGACAAAATGTTCTATATCAGTGCTGTCTAATACAGGGGCTGCTAGCCACATGTGGGCTATTTAATTTTAACTAAAATAAATAGAATTAAGTGTTCAGTTTTTCAGTCTCATTGACCACAATTGAAATGCTCAATAACCACATGTAGTGGTTGGTTAGCATAATGGGCGGTGCTGCTTTAAAAATGTGTGACATGTAAGGTAATGTGTCTCTAAACCTCTTATATTTTATCATCCTTGAAAGTGATGACCCTTGAGATGTGGGGGTTGTCCAATAAAACCTGATTCAAATACCAACTTTTTAAAGAAACTCTTGCTAGTTTCTGTCTTACTCAATAACATATTCAAGTTTATTTTATTTAAAATTAATGTACATCTCTAAGTCTTCAGGTAAAATTGGCATTCTGGAAAAGTTATGTCTTTTTCTAGAACTCTCTGGCTCATTGGTACACATGCCAGTGGTGATGCATATACCAATAGGAGAAACTCAGCTGTAGAATTTCTGGGCAGAGGCAGAATATGGTCACATTTGAAGAGGATCCTTAGGGAGCAATGAGGGTGAAGGCTTTGACAGGAGGTAGACTAGACTAGAGGTAAGGAGATTAAAAGGATGATTGTATATCCTTGCTCTCTCTTACTCTCTCTTTTTAAGGTAAAACACAAGTCAAATTTGTTAGATTTGTCCATAGTCAGCAATGGTGATCTACTTGCTAGTCTTGCTGTTTCTGGACCCAAACCCACCATGGCTTCCACATACTCATGCCCTCCTTCACCTTGCCAAGGGCTATATACTTTCCATTCAGCCACTCTGCCTTGGCAGTGCCGATGGAAAACTGGGAACCATTTGTGTTGGGTCCAACATTTGCCATTGACAAGATTCCAGGGTGTGTATGCTTCAGGATGAAATTCTCATCCTCAAATTTCTCCCCATGGGTGGACTTATTGCCAGTGCCATTATGGTGTGTTAAGTCACCACCTTGCTTAAGTCATCACTCTGGCACATTAATCTTGGAGTAATTCTCTGAAAGCAGGGACTTTTGTAACTAAACCCTTTCACCTCCAGTGCTCAGAGCAAGAACATTTTCTGCTGTCTTTGGAACTTTGTCTGCAAATAGTTTGAAAGCGATGGAGACCAGGGGCTTGGGGTGGGCAGCGATGTTGAAGAATGGGGTGTGGGGAGGTTCACCATGGCTTTGTGACAATGGAAGTCTGAAGGGGGCTGTTTCTGCAAGGCCATCTCTCCTCTGATCAATTCGGGCGACCAATTGACTTGCTTTGGCAATTTGAACTGAAGCGATGTGTCATTTTGGGGCCAATGCTTTAAGAGTTAGTTCCTGCTTCATGTACTCTCATTTTCCTTTTTGTGATACCTTCTCCAGTAGCAATGTTTCAGATGAAGTTTGTTTTGTCAACCCTGATCCCAGAGTGAAGACAGTGTAGAGAGCTGAGCTGTGGCTTACTCATGGTAGGCATATAGTGTAGGCAAGAAATTTACTTTTGTTTTTGTCAACCATTGATATTTTGGGGGTATATGTTATCACAGTAGAATGTAGTTTATTCTGATTGATACAGCGATGTTGTAAGATTTTTTTTTAAAATAAATTTTATTTTTATATTCCCCATACAATTGCAATCCCCTTATTTTGACCCCAATCCCTCCCCTCCCCGCCCCCCACAACCCATAGAGTGTCTCTGGTTCATAGTTGTTTGTTGATTTTGATTTTCACTTTCTTATAGTTATTCATGAACAGAGGCGTAGGTTGCTTAAAATGTCAGTTAAAAGATTCACTTAAAAATAACTTAGGATCGGGCCTCCCCTGGTGGTGCAGCGGTTGAGCTCTGGGCTGCGTGGCAGCCGGCAGCCTCTGCAGCCCTGGTTGGTTCCCCAGCCGCCGGCGATGGTCCCACAAAAAAAAAAAAAAAAAAAAAAGGATCATTGGTGATCTTAATTAAGCCATAAGCTTTATTTATGCAGCTTGTCTTTACACAACAGCCATTATTTTTCTAATATTTCAAGTAAAGGTTCTTTTTACTATTTAGTTTATGCTTTTTAGGCAAATCAAATTATATAGTGCTAAGATCATTTCATGAGAATATGGTTTGACTTTGGGTTGCAAAAACAGCCAGTGGAAGCAAGTTAACAGAGAAACAAGATTTTTCGTTAAGTAGAATTGTAGAATTGTTGGAAATTGAGGAAATGGGTTTGTATCTTTCAGATGATTTTTCTTCTTTTTTATTCCATTGAGTAGTCATTAATTTGTCTTTCCAACCCAACATCCAAACATAGATACAATTTTGGTAGCTATTTTTATAGTGTTGAGCACTAAAAGCATGTTAATGGTTGATTTGGATCTTTTTTTCCTTTCCTAATCACTAATAAGTGATACTATATATTTCCACAGAAAAAATATTGGTACTATTAATTTGATAAACAAAATGTATCGTACTCCAGGGTACAAAGTTGGAACATGTATACCCCAAATGTCATCAGTCTTATTCTGAAGTTGGAGATTTTTATTATTTATTCACTTTCATAGTTTTAAAATTCAGGTCATGTTGGTTTACAACATTGCAAATGTTTTAACATTATATGTTCACACCCATTCAAATGTGTGTTACCACACCACACCTACCATCAAAGACCCAGTAACACTCCACCATACTTCACTGTGTCCCCTACTGCCCCCACTTTGAACCCACATCCTCCTTTCTCGTAGCTCTGGTTCTGCAGTCAGATTTGTAGGGTTTGGCTTATGTTTGTCTGTTCCTTTGTTTTGTTTCCCTACTTTCCACATTTGAGTGAAATCATCTGATATTTATATTTTTCCTTCTGACTTATTTAGCTTAGCATAATCTTTGCCAGTTCTGAAGATGGAGGTTTTAATAGTCAGAAAGGACCTATTAGTAGAACCATGGAAAAGAATCATGCCTGTTACTTATATTGCATTGGGGGTCCAACTCTGAGGAGTTTATATTATTGTTATTTGACCTGTTGTGTGCACATCAGAGGCTTGGAATTTGAGTGGAGTTAATGGTGGGGGAGGAAAACATGTATAATAAAATGGGTGGTGTGAATCCAAGGGTTTATAATGACTTGACTGAAGTTCACTGTTCACCTGGATGAGTTTCTGTTTCCGTTACCAAAAATACCCTTTCTTGCTCTTTTTTGGCCAAAAGTATGACTCTTAAAAAACAGGGAAGCCACAATCTATGTACTTTTCATGGACTCTGAGGTGCCGGTGGTGAGGTGAAGATGGGGGCAAGTAGGGTTGATGTGTAACCTCGTCAGGACATAGAACCCTGTAGACTGCTTCTTTTTTTTTTTTTAAGATTTATTTATTTATTTATACAAGCACTGGGTACAGTCAGAAGCGCGGGAGGGTGAGAGAATTCACCAGAGCCAGAGGGGAGAGCAGAGCAGGCAGACTGACGAAGTACACTGCTGAGGGGAGCAGTGGGTGGCAGGAGAAGTCTACATGCCATGTGGGACCCTCACCCTGTGGCCGGGGATCGAACTGGCACTGCAGAGGCTGTGGGCAGCTTCGCAACCCAGCGCTCAGCCGCTGCGCCACGAGGGGAGGCCCTAGACTGCTTCTTTTGACAAAAGTTTTCCCTTGTGAAGGGAAAAATGTCAAGGAGGAAGATGCATTAGGTACTACGTTTTTTCTTGACATTCTTAAGCTGTTTTTGGAAGGGGACAAGACAACTTTCATATATTTACAGAGGAACTGGCTATGTACATTTAATTTCATAAACCATACACGCTTTTTGGTGTGTTATTATATGGCCACTCTTGTTTCAGCACCGAGAACAGAGCTGACAGTTCCCTCCACATGAGCAAAGAATTTTATCAATGGAATCTCCTATGCAATGAACAAGGAAATTGCAGAGTAGAGTCAAGTATTTTAGAGTATAAATTGTTATAATGTGAATCATATTTCCTCCTAGCAGCTATAGTGAAATTAAAGATTGTTTTTCAGACCAAAGAGTTGATAGTAAATAAATCACAGATATATAAATATATTGTGGAGAAGAGACACAGGTGTAAACGTTAGCAACAATTAAAATGGTAAATTAATGAAGTGATAAAGTGAATATAAATTCACAAGGAAAAACCAAAGTAATGTAAGGTAAAAGTAGGACACAGAAAATTCATGTATGATAAATTTGATTCAAAATTAATGATAGCTATAATAAACATTAAATTATCCACATTTTTACTTGCCTCCTTAGGCATGATTTAAATGTTCTGGACTTTTATAAGAGGCAATTCAATGAAGTTTTAACCTGTTTTCTTTACAGTAAATTTTTGTTACAGAAAATTTTTATATAGAAGACAGGCATACTGACCTTTATCACTGATTTTAAAATAGCAGGTGCTTCACAATGAGTGTTAATATTGATGATAGGGCTTCTCCTCTACAAGTTATTTTCTAAAAAGAGGCCGATTATTCCATTTACAATAGCACACAACCTTGGAGTACCTGGGATAATATTTTTTAAACTTTTGTGTAGAAGAACTGAGGTTCTTCTAGGCCAGAGGTGGAGGGGGTGAGAGGATTCATGAGAGACAGAGTGGGGGAGCAGAACAGGAAGATTTTACTGAAATATACTGCTAAGGGGAACAGCAGATGAGACTGGATCGGTCTGCTGTGCCATATGTGGGTTAGCTCCCTGGAGGGATTGAACTCAGACTGGAGTGGTGACCCCAATGCCACCAGGGAGACCCCAACCTGGGTTAACTTTTAAACAAGAAATGTTTAGGTCCAGTATGAAGAAAACAAAAGTTTTACTAATAAGGGATTTTATATTCTTTTTTTTTTAAAGATTTATTTTATTTTTACAAGAACTGGGGTACAGGCTAGATGTGTGGGAGGGTGAGAGAATTCACCAGAGACAGAGAGGGGATCAGAACAGGTAGACTGACTGAAATACACTTCTGAGGGGAGCAGCGGGCGAGACAGGAAAGGTCTGCCGCTGGCTGGGATTGAACTGGCGCTGCAGAGGCTGCGGACGGCTTCACGGTGCTGCTCTCAAAAGACTGTGCCACCAGGGAGGCCCGATTTTATATTCTTTTGGTGGAGGTAGATGGGGCTAAATATGAGTTATGTTGATTTTCTTCAAAGGTTTAATAGGAATCTAACTATTATTCATATAAAATATTTGGGAACTTGAAAATAATTCTAAAGTCACTCTGAAAAAAGAAGATAGCAAATGGCCAAAATTTTTTGGACAAAGAATCAAAATGAGAGAATACATGTACTATTATGTATTAAAGTATATTAATCACTTCAACCTAATAGGGTGGCTATCATCAAAAACCAGAACACAAGTGTTGGTGTGGTTTTGGAGGAATTAGAACCCTGTGTGTTGCTGGTGGGAATGTTTGATGGTGTAGTTGCTATGGAAAACTGCATAACAGTCCCTCTAAAACTGAACATTAAATATAGAATTACCATTTGTACCAACAATTCCGCTTCAGGATCTATAACCAAAAGAATTGAAAGTGAGGAATCAAACAGATACTTGTATACCAGTGCATACAACAGCATTAGTCACAATAACCAAAAATCTCCAAATGTGCAGATGAATTGACAGATGAATATATAAACACAATGTGTTATATAACCCAGTATTATTTAACCTTAAAAAGGACAAGGAACGTACCTCAACATCATAAAGGCCATATATGACAAGCCAACAGCCAGTATCATTCTCAATGTTGAAAAGCTGAAAGCAATTCCATTAAGATCTGGAACAAGACAAGGATGTCCACTCTCACCACTGCTTTTCAATATAATTCTGGAAGTCCTAGCTAGAGCAATAAGACAAGAGAAAGACATACAAGGAATCCAAATAGGAAAAGAAGAAGTCAAACTATCACTATTTGCAGATGATATGATAATATACATAGAGAACCCCAAAAACTCCACAGAAAAACTAATTCAACTCATCAATCAGTTCAGTAAAGTGGCAGGATACAAAATCAACACGCAAAAGTCAATAGCCTTCCTATACACAAACAATAAATCTGAAGAAGAAGAAATAAAAAAAACCATCCCTTTTATTATCGAAACAAAAAAAAATCAAATATTTGGGAATAAATATAACAAAAAAGGTAAAAGACCTATACAAAGAAAACTATAAAACACTGTTAAAAGAAATAGAAGAAGACACAAAGAAATGGAAAGACATCCCCTGCTCATGGATTGGGAGAATAAACATTATTAAAATGGCCATCCTACCAAAAGCAATATACAGATTCAATGCTATTCCAATCAAAATTTCAATGTCATTCTTCAAAGAAATAGAACAATTATTGATGAAATTCATATGGAATCACCAAAACCCCTGAATAGCCAAAGCTCTCCTGAAAAAAAAAAGAAGGGAATGGAGGCATCACACTCCCAGACTTCAAACTATACTACAAAGCCATAATCATCAAAACTGCATGGTATTGGAACAAGAACAGACATACAGAACAATGGAATCGAATAGAAAATCCAGAAATAAACCCACAGATTTATGATCAACTAATCTTTGACAAAGGAGCCAAGACTGTGCATTAGAGCAAAGAAAGTTTGTTCAATAAATGGTGCTGGGAAAACTGGGTCGCTACATGCAAAAGAATGAAGCTTGACCACTACCTCACACCATACACAAAAATCAACTCAAAAAGGATTAAAGAACTAGACATAAGACCTGAAAACATAAAATACATAGAAGGAAATATAGGCGAAACACTACGTGATTTGCACATCAAAGACATCTTTACAGACACATCACCCAAAGCAGTGATAGTGAAGGCAAAGATAAACAGCTGGGACTACATCAAATTAAAGAGCTTCTGCACAGCAAAAGAGACAATAACAAAAACAAAGAGAAACCCCACCAACTGGGAGAACATTTTTGCACACAACACTAATGATAAAGGACTGATCACAAAAATCTGCAAAGAGCTGATGAGACTCAACAACAACAAAGAAAATAATCCAGTCAAAAAATGGGCAGAAGAGCTAAAAAGAAACTTCTCTGAAGAGGAAATGCAAATGGCCAACAGGCATATGAAAAAATGTTCAACATCACTTGTAATCAGGGAAATGCAAATCAAAACTACCATGAGATACCATCTTACACCAGTGAGAATGGCACATATTAAAAAAAACTAGCAACAACAAAATGTTGGCGAGGGTGTGGAGAAAAAGGAACTCTTCTGCACTGTTGGTGGGAGTGCAAACTGGTCCAATCACTATGGAGAGCTGTGTGGAGATTTCTGGACCTACTAAACATAGAGCTTCCATATGATCCAGCAATTCCACTCCTAGGTATTTACCCAAAGGACACAGAAACATCAATTCCAAAGAACACCTGCACCCCTATGTTTATATCAGCACTGTTTACAATAGCTAAGCTTTGGAAACAGCCCAAATGCCCCAAAATAGATGACTGGATCAAGAAGATGTGGTACATATATACCATGGAATATTGCTCAGCATTCAAAAAAGATAAACACATGCAATTTGCAGCAACATGGATGGCGCTGGAAGGGATCATGCTCAGCGAAATAAGCCAGAAAGAAAAAGAAAAATACCGGATGGTCTCACTCATAGCAGGAATCTAGAAAACTTAAATAAAGGACCAGGAAAATGAATAACTATAAGAAAGTGAAAATCAAAATAACCAAAAAACTATGAACCAGAAACACTTTTTGGGGGGTGGGGGGCAGGAGGGGAGGGATTGGGGTCAGAATGGGGGGGATTGCAATTGTATGGGGAATATAAAAATAAAATTTATTATTTAACAAAAAAAGAAAAAAAATTTGCTATTTAAAAAAAAAGGAAGGACATTTTTATACATGCTACAACATGGATGAAACTTGAAGACATTATTCAGTGAAATAAACCAGTCGTAAAGGGACAAATATATGATTACACTTATATGAGGTGTTCAGAATAGTCAAATTCATAGAGGTAGAAAGTAGAATAGTGGTTATAAGAGGTAAAAGGGAGAGGGAGTGGGTGTTTAGGTTTTAATGTGTATAGAGCTTCAGTTTGGGAAGATGAAAAAGTTCTGGATATAGATGGTGCTGAGGTTGTACAATGTTGTGAATGTACTTAATGTTACCTATGGTACAATTAAAAGTGGTTAAAATGTACATTTTATGATATTATATGTATTTTGTTATAAAAATAGCCCAAAACTGTATTACAATATCAGAGTAAGTAAAGTAGCAGAATAATAATTGCTCAAGATTGATACTTAGTTCAACATAACCACATGCATAGTCAAGAAGGAAACTCTGCTATGTTAGTGAATTTAATATCTTATATAAATGCTATCATAAATCAGTTGGAAAAAGAATTAATGAATACTATGACAGTGAGTTATTTTTGATAAAAATGCATACTAAGTTCCTATAATATCAGATAAGATCCTAAAAACTAGTCGGAAAAGACATGCCAAATATTTGACTAGTCTCAGGATGGAGGAAGACTTTATTAATATAAAAATAATAGACTTAGAAAGAAATATGTGTTAGATTCCATGCATTACACTTACTATTGCGTATAAAAACTCTAAAACCAAGAGATAAACTAGAAAAATAGCCAGACAGAAAGTTTACTAACATTGTCTTATACATAGTTCCTGCAAAAATAGACAATAAAGAAGGAAACAATAAGGGTTGATACCAATGTTCAACGTTGCTAGATAGCTCAGATTTGTAATATTTTTTGCCTATCTATGAACAAAACTATCATTAAAAATAATTCTTGGTGTCATTGGGGGCTTAAGGGATGTGCACTCTCAATCATAACTGTGTAACAGGACTCATTTCAACAGCCTTTTGGGAAATCTATAGCTGGACTGTAGCAGAAGCTAAGCTTAAACTAGTTTAAACAAAAAAGGGGGGAGTGGGGCCCTTCATGCAGCCAAGAAGCTCGAGGAGTGGATGTAAAATGATTTTTCTTCTTTGTTTCTGCCCCTCTATCTCTCATTGCTTGCTCTGCATGGCTGTATTCTCAGGCAGGCTCTCTACATGGTGAAGAGATAGACCCTTCTCCATTATCCTTACCGCTTGCTGTCCAGAAAGGGAGAAAGTGAGAGCAAGTATCTTTTTTTTTTTTTTTTTTTTTTAAATATTAAATTTTATTTTTATATTCCCCCATACAATTGCAAATGCCCCATTCTGACCCCAATCCTTCCCCTCCCGCCCCCCACCCCCCAAAAAGTGTCTCTGGTTCATAGTTTTTTGTTGATTTTGATTTTCACTTTCTTATATTCATTTTCCTGGTCCCTTATTTAAGTTTCCTAGATTCCTGCTATGAGTGAGACCATTCGGTATTTTTCTTTTTCTTTTTGGCTTATTTCGCTGAGCATGATCCCTTCCAGTGCCATCCATGTTGCTGCAAATTGCATGTGTTTATCTTTTTTGAATGCTGAGTAATATTCCATGGTATATATGTACCACATCTTCTTGATCCAGTCATCTATTTTTGGGCATTTGGGTTGTTTCCAAAGCTTAGCTATTGTAAACATACAAAAGAATGAAGCTTGACCACTACCTCACACCATACACAAAAATCAACTCAAAATGGATTAAAGAACTAGACATAAGACCTGAAACCATAAAATACATAGAAGGAAATATAGGCGAAACACTACGGGATTTGCACATCAAAGACATCTTTACAGACACATCACCCAAAGCAGTGATAGTGAAGGCAAAGATAAACAGCTCGGACTACATCAAATTAAAGAGCAAGTATCTTTTTTAAAAAAAATAACTGTTGTATTGATATAATTCCTATACCATCCCAATTCACTCATGTAAAGCACACCATTAAATAATTTTTAGTAAAAGGAGTGGTGCAACCATTCCCACAATCAATTTAGAGCATTTTCATCACCACAAAAGAAACCTCATACCAATTAGCAGTGCTCCTCATTTCCCCCCAACACTCAGCCCTGGGCAACCACTAATCTGCTTTCTGGCTCTGTAGATTTGCCTGTTAGGAAGCACCTTTTAAACTCTCCAGCAAAAGTCCTGAGGAAATTCCAGGAACTCAGCCTGGCTTGGGTTATCCCTGAACCACTTATGGGTCAGAGAGCTGGAGTCCTTTCACTTGTAGGTCAGGTCACCATCTGAGCTCTGGGATCAGGGATCTGGGTCAGTCTCCTCTGACCAGATGTTCTGGGCAGTATTACTGTGAAGCAGAAGGCCTTCTTCCAAGTCAGGAGAACTGGGAAGGCAAATCTGTGTCCATCCCAAGGACAACTTTTACTAAGTCTTTCAAATACATATATCTCTGAGTTTGGCAAGTCAGTTTTGAGATTTTATCCTAAAGAAAGAATCAGAACCAATCTTGCTAAGCTGTGCCTGTGGTGATGGAGTGAGAAGCAGAGAAGGGGGCAGTAGTCTCCCAGTGGTGGAAAAGGAAGCTGGCATTCAAGGTTGATGGGGAAACACCCAGCTAGAGAAACCTCTTGACTTCAGTTTCCCTCCAGGGCACCTGTGGTGTGATTGCAGCCTTAGTCATACAGGGACAGGAGGTTTTTTCAGCCTAAAAGATTGTAACTTTTCCCCTTCCATCCCCTAGCCCCCACCCCAAGCACCTGGCGTAATAGTAGGTGTAGACTTTAAATTGGTCCCAGCCACTTCATTGAGGTTTTTAGTCCTGTCTGGGTCAGGAACACGCCAGAAGGCTTGAGCCTCATGTGATAGTGCTGCCTCAGCTGAGCACACTGCCTTGGCCTGTCTGTGCCTGTTGACTCCCGCTTTTTAAATTTGCCAGCCCCAGAATGAGGGGACATAAGAGCTCTCTTTTGTCAGAAAGAACCACTACTTTACCAAAAGGGAAGGGGGAAGGGAGAAGGCCAATTGGGTAAAAGGGGTCAATTGTCTAGTGAAAGATAGAAGTAAACTTTCAGTGGTGAACTTAATATAGTATGTATAGATGCCGATTTATAATAATGCTTGCCTGAAACTTACATAATGTTATAATGCAATCTTACCCTGCCACTGAACTGTGGTAGATCTCCCAGGAAAATCTCTGTAGCTGAAAGACTTAAAAAAAAAATTTATTTAGTTATATGTATTTTACATCATTGTTCATTTTTCTTTTTTTTAAAACATTTGCTGTCTTTTCTCAGGTGTAGTCCCCATAGAATTCCCACCACCAATTCACCCATGCACCATCACCATAGTCCCTTGTGCTCTTCCCGCCCTTGTTTTGATCCCTCCCCCTCCTCCCTCCTTGCAGAATATCTCTGATTTATAGTTGTTTATTTTTGTTGTGTGTTTTATTGTTATTATTTTTTTCCTCTATCCCTTGTGTGGTTCCCCTATATTCCTCCTATAAGTGAAACCATCCGATATTTTTCCTTTTCCTTCTGGCTTATTTCACTGAGCATAATCCCTTCCAGTTCCATCTGTGTTGCTGTGAATGGCATGAGTTTGTCTTTTTGGATTGCTGAATAGTACTCCATTGTGTGTGATAGACTTTTACATGCATAATTTTTTTAAAAGCCAATCAGAAGGTGAAGACTTGTTCAAAGGTGCCTGCTGTTTTATGACAGAATAGATATACATAGATGGATAACCTCTCTAAAAGTGAAATTAAATCTACAAATTGAAAGGCTAGTTTGGGGGCCACTAAAGAAGCAAATATGAAAAGTTTGTAAGCAAAAAAATAGCTGTGACAGATAGCATCTGCCTATTCTGTGTGTTTGAGGTTCATATCATCCATTTGCTAATTGCTGGAGATTAGTCCACAACTTCTGGGATTTCAGAAGTACAATATGAAACTTGAAGGTAGCTTTGGGATCCCAAGGGAAGATTGTGGTAAGTCCAAAGCCCAGTGATACCCTCACAGCAGGAGTTGGGGGTGTTCCTCCTGCTTTGCTTCTGTACCCACACCTCTGTGTGTGAAATTCCAAGACTGGAGAGCTGGCAGTTCTAGGAGACAGAATAACCCTGCCTTAACCACGTAATTTGACTTTTTGCTAGGTAGGAACTAGTAAAAGTTTTCTTAATTCTTGTCAGCACTGGAATATCCCATCCAGGTACATTTGGAGATCAGGTTAAGGCTGATTGATAAAAATGGCAAGAGTAGGAAGTTGGAGGAAATACAATTTGGATTGGCACACAGGTTGGGGTGGGGAACAAGTTCTTTTAAGTCTCTGGATTTTTGTAATTTCATAAAGGAAGAGAACCACTTTTTAACCACCTTTAAGGTATGTGGGAGGGGGAGATATTGGTGAGCAGAATCTTTTTGCTCAGCTGTTTGGCAAGCTGTTGTAGGACATGGGTTCACAATTTCTTCAGCATCACCTTCAAGTGCCTGCCCTGGAGTTAGTTTTGTCCTGGTTGTGCAGTGGAAAGAGGAGTGGGATTTGAATTTGGAGGATGGAGTTTGTGTTTCAGTTCAGCTGCTGTGAATGTCTGCTGCTTAAATATCCAACCAGTGCCAGGAGGTATTTTTTTCCTGGTACTTCCTATGACACCACCCTTTTAGAATTTTAGCAAATTTAGTAGCTTTTATAGAAGTAGTCTCAGAAGCTATGAGTACTAGAGTTAAATGATCTCCAACTTTCCTCAGTCCCTCTATTCCCAAGACATTGAAGCTGAATGTGTCACTGCCCGAAGAGAAAGATGGCATTGTGGGCAATTTTAGATATCTAATTCTTTGAAACACTTCCTGTTTTCCATGTACCAAATGGTTTAATTTTTACATAAATAATATGCCATGACATTGGATTGTAAAATGCATGTATTTATTTTTGTGATGTATTTATCTTCTGCAATATTAAAGGGAAAGAAGTGTTAAGGTATATCTTCTTACCTTGTTTTTGAAGCCAGGGGACTTGTATAATTTTGTTACTAGAAGTGCTAACACCTGCATGCTGTGGTTACCTTAGAAATGAATGAGCTAATATGAATATACCATAAGATATAATGTGGATGGTCTTTTTCACTGGGGACCTGGGGTCTACCTGGGACACCCCAGTTCCTCTGCACATATATACCCTCAGTTAAGGTATACCTCCACACTCAACAATCCTCCCCTCCCCAGGGCTACTGGCCAGACACTAGCGCCTACCTCTGACTGAGATTTGCATGGCAGGCTTCCACCCTGGTCAGTTTCTCCGTACTTCTCTTCACCTACCTTTTGTTGTATGGAGTTGAATTTCCTCAGAGTCCCTTTTGGCATCATCATTGATGCTCTCTGACAGCTAAGAGGTTCTTTAGTTCAAGTCACAGGATCTTCTTGGTCCAGTGCCCCTCTGGTCCATTTTCAGATTACCTACCTGGCAGTGAGGCAGGGAACCTCCTCTGATGCTGGTGTTCAGCTCTCCCAAGCCTCGATTTTGTCATCTGCTCTAATGGGGATAATAACACCTAAATTTGGGATAATTTCTGTAACCCATGATTTGACCTATGGTCTTGCTCCTCCTACTGCTATAGGGATGATTGCTATTTAATGACTCAGATAGAAGGTAGTGACTTTGTCAGCTGGTGCAAATCAGAGTTAGGTCTTTTATTTAGAACCAACCGGATTATTGTTTCCTACCCACCATCAAGATAGACTGTGGGGATGCCCATCTGGCTTCTCAAGGATCCCTTAATTACCCTTTTATTATTAATTCTTTCCTGAATGTGTGCTCTTTATGATTATTTGATTTGGTTTCATGTCAGAGCAGAGGTGGTGTTTTACTCATTTCTGTATCCTCAGCATATAGCATGGTGCTTAACTTGAAGGTGAAAATTACTATCTATTGAACTCGGTTGTCCTTGGCCCTGTGCTGCAATCCCTCAGGACGTTCCCTTCCCAGTACATCACAGCTTGGATTGTGTCTACTTTTCCCATGTGCTACAGTCTGCCCTTGGGCACCTGCCCAACAAAGGTCTAGATGCCATGATTCCTTCCCTCTCAGCCCTTTGCTTGTGCTGACACATTGTTTTGTTTCCCTTCTGACACATTGTGTATAGAATTACATTTCAAATTTGAAAACATTTAAAGAGTAGCCACTCTATTCAAGAATATACTGTATAGGTCCCTTTTTAGAAATTTTACAAGTTTATTGTCTGCAAAGAACTAAGTCTAATCTCTAGTTTCCCAATTTATAAGCAATTCTTAGGTCTTTATTGTTTTGTGGATTTATACCTAAACACTTACTTCAACATTTCCGTGTGTTTATGATTGTAGACGGTTCCCCTGCTTTGAAATCAATAGCAGTTTAGTGTATAGGGCCAGATACAGTTGTCTTAAAATTGCTTAACACTAACCTATCTTAGAGGTTATATGTGTGAAGACTGCATTGTGTGGTGCTTACAAACTAATGTTTCCAGAGAACAGTGATGTTATATAAGCTGGGCCATTGATTCACAGACACAGTCAAATAATAGTGATTGTTTTTTCTACTTAAAAGGAAAAGTGAATTGATAAATGGAATCTTTTCTCAATTTTGAAAGTTCTTACATTTGATTATATTGTTTCATTGGTAGTGATGGCTAGTTGGAGAATAAAATAAGAAAACATCTGAAAAGTGATTCCTTAAAATCTAAGTATGTTATTATTTCTTAAAAGCTGAAGTATAAATACATATTTTATAACCATATTTTACTGCTAGTAAAATTACTTTTAATTTGTGTGTTGGAATTAAATATATCAATATTTCATGATGTTTTGTTGTAATTCTATTATAGATCTCCCCATGAATAAAATTGAGAATCATTGCAATCATTGTTGAGTACTCAGTATGAATTTTTATGTAATGAATTTCCTAAAAAAATGATCAGAGCACTTACTTTATGGCAGACACTGTGCTAGGTCTGGGTGTTTGTAGTGTGAGGTGACGAAGAATCTCCTTAACGAACTAACGATATTGATTGCATTTTCTTCAAGGCAGATGATGAGAGTTAATCTACATTTCATGCTGTTTATCTTAATGGGGGGAAGATCAAGCAGTTCAAACCAATCAATTGTCCTGAATGTGTTTACAGATACCAAGAGATGTTTTCAGGGGAGAGGACAGGAGTCAACCACCTCTGCTCACTTCTGACTGACACAGCCTGGTTTGGGGGACAGCATCCACCTCCTGCTCTGAGACCCAAGACTCAGATTCAATGCAAAATTTTACTGTCGTGATGTGACTTTGGGAGATCTCCAGGTCTTAACTTCAATTCCTCATCTGTACACTAAGGGATAGACCTCATAAATTTCTTTCTGCTCTTAAGTTATATAGGACAGCATTTACTATCAAAAAGGCTGCTAACATAGTTGGAGGGAGCTAGAGGTTAGATTTCTATTGCGATCGTGATTATTTTAGGGCCACGGAACCAGGAAACCTAAATCACCACTTTTCTGCTTAGTTTCCTAGCTGAGGGGACTGTTGCAGAACAGTGATGGGTATCAAGGCTATGGTGTAGTAAAAGCTCACCAGTGAACACTGACCTCCAAAGCAAGGGTCTTAGAGAAGCTGATTTTGAGAATCCAGCTAATATCTGAAGATACACATGAAACTCCAACTCCCTCCTTGAATCTAAGATGGCTGCCACCTCATGGAGCAGGCCCTGCCCAAATGCAGTTGTAAGAAGAGGAGGCCATGGCCTCTCCTGGTGGCACAGTGGTTGAGCGCTGGGCTGCGAAGCTGCTGGCAGCCTCTGCAGTGCCTGTTCCATCCCGGCCACCGGTGAGGGTCCCACATGGCACGCAGACCTCTCCTGCCATGCCCGCTGCTCCCCTCAGCAGTGTACTTCGGTCCTTCTGCCTGCTCTGCTTCCCGCTCTGGCTCTGGTGAATTCTCTTACCCTCCTGCGCTTCTGACTGTACCCAGTGCTTGTATAAATAAATAAATAAATCTTTAAAAAAAAAAAAAAAAAACTCACTTGCCATAAAAAAAAAAAAAAAGAAGAGGCGGCCAAACAGAAACCTGGTCAAGCCCATTTCCTCAGACAGGCCTAGACCAGCCACAAGGAGAAAGTTTAGGTCAGATTCTCAAAAGCAGACCCTGAAGCTAGGATATAGGTTTAAAAGATTTTTTCAGAAGGTCCTCAGGGGAACTGGCAAGGGATTGGGGGAAGAGAACAGGTGAAGCCAAGCAGGGGTGCCATTCAGATGAACTCTGACTCTAGATATTATGGGAAGCTCTGAGTATAACCCACACCTCAGTACTTCATTTGGGGTGAGGAATTTGGGCTTTGACTCTCCTGTCCTCTCACTGGTTAGGAGCCACACTGGGGTGGGGTGGGGTGTGTGCCCATGACTCTTAGTGCATCCAGGTGACACAGAAGCTGAGGTTGATGCACAGAACTGGTACAGGGGATCCAAGGGCATCTGGATGGAGTGCTAACAGAGTAAGGGACAAGAGGATGGCTTAACTGTCACCACAAGGCTCTAGCAGGTAAAGGAATGAACCTCAAGTGGTGTTAACCTTTCACCCCTGGTATTTAGACACCCCCAGTGATGTGCTCTGACTTCTTAGATTAACTATTCTCTTCTTGTGTGGGAAGGAACTCTATGACTGGAAGGGAAGAAAGAGAGGATGGCAGAGGGAGGATGGAAATGCCCCTCTTCAGTTAGCCATCCCTTCTTCTTCAGAGAGTGGTTGTTAGGGCCTAAAGGAATCATGAATGTGAGCATGCTCTGGAAAGTATAAAATCCTAATTAATGTAAGCTGCTGTGAATAGTGATTTGCCTGTTGTATACCTTTGGCAGAGTAGAGGTTAGATTTTGTGACTGGAAGTTTAAGAATGTTTTCCTTAAATTATATAGTCTTATTACAGTTAACCCAGTTCTTTGCAAACTAGGATCAGGAAAGTAGACTTTGCAGTGGTTATACTCTGACTGGGTTGTGTAGATCCCACCCTATTCCCTGCCCCCCTCCCACAGCCCCCACTAAGTAGTCTTTCAAAAGCTTTAGGTTTCACTGCTTATGGTGTGATAGTTTTGCCAGACTATAAACAGCTGTGCTTTTTTTTTTTATTAACTCTGGCATCATGGGTTTGGAACCATTGAACATAAGATCTGGGACTATCCCAGGGACTGGGTAATCGAGGCAGAAGATCTCTGTTTATGACTAGTGGCAAGGATGGTGTCATTAGTGATGCTGGAATATCTGACATAGGGACCAAATTTCCTGAGCCAAACATTAGCTCATATAGCCTAATGATAAAAGGACATTGTGTAGACTGTTTGACATTGGAACTCGTCTAGGACATATATTATACATAATCCCCTTAAATTTATGTTCATCAAACTTTTTTTTTTAAGATTTATTTATTTATTTCTACAAGCACTGGGTATAGTCAGAAGCGTGGGAGGGTGAGAGGATTCACCAGAGCCAGAGCAGGGAACAGAACAGGCAGACTGACGAAATACACTGCTGAGGGGAGCAGCGGGCGTGGCAGGAGAGGTCTGTCATGCCATGTGGGACCCTCGCCGGTGGCCGGGGATCGAACCAGCGCTGCAGAGGCTGCGGGCAGCTTCACAGTCCAGCGTTCAACCGCTGCGCCACCAGGGGAGGCCCTTTTTATTTTTTTTTAAAATGATTTATTTTATTTCTGCAAGAGCCGGGGTACAGGCCAGATGCACGGGAGGGTGAGAGGATTCACCAGCGAGAGAGCGGGGAACAGAATAGGCAGATTGACAAAATACACTGCTGAGGGGAGCAGCAGGCAAGACAGAAGAGGTCTGCTCGCCATTTGGGTTGCTCCAAGGCCGGTGGGGATCGAATCGGCACCGCAGAGGCTGCGGACAGCTTCACAGTGCTGCGCTCAATTGCCTGCGCCACCAGGGAGGCCCCGAACTTTCTTTTTTAAAAAAAAAAATACCCACAGCAAGAAATGTATTTAGGAGAGGCAGGCTGCTATAGTGTTAAGAATATAGACTCTAGTGTCAGGTTAACTACATCTGAGTCCCGTTCCTGCTGCTTGCTAGCTGGACTATCATGGGTACATTACTTAAATTCTTCATGCCCTAGTTCATTTAATTGTAAAACGAGGGTAGATATAGCGCCATCTCATCAGATGAATTTGAAGATTAAATGAGCTGGTACATGCAAATGCCCCTGGCACAGTCCCTGGCACATATTAAGCACTGTGTGAGTGTTTGCTAATAATAATTTTACATTTGAGCCTATACACATATACTTCACACACAAAATATCTGAAACAGAAATTGACTATGTATAAATACTTTAGTATTTTCTATTTTATACTTTCTATTTAATTAAAAACATGAAATTCACCATTCTCTGATGGTTTTGAATTAGACTTCCCAAAACAGTGCCGATGTACAGTCATCAGCATCCCCCTAACAGCGATGCTATGCAACAGGGAACTTTTGTTAAGATGTTCATGATATAATTTACTCCCCCTCCCATGGTAAATCAGTTAACTAATTACTAGAATTAAAGGAGGATTGGTAGATTGATAGACTTGAAGGAGAACGGTTAAGATTTAAGGCTAAGCTTTGGTGTGAAATTATGGGTATTTGAAAGCTGGAAAATGATGGGACTTGATTATTAGAAGTTTGGGCTGGGTAATTCCAAGGAACTTGAGAGAAGAGGAAGAGGAAGAAAGTGAGACTTTCCAAGATTCCTGCTGTGTCCCTTGAACTCCTGGTCTCAAAAAGTACAATTAATAATTTCACTCTCCAGCCCCTCTGTCTCCTGTCCTTTCCTGAGGAAATACATTGTTGGCTGGACCTCAATGAATTGAAATAGCAGATAAATGAAGACCTTGTTCCTGTCCCCCACACCCTCCCCAGGTAAATCATCTAAGTGCAAATAAATGCCTTTGTGTTTGTTAGGATTGGGTGGTTTGTTTCCAAATAGTAAAGAGGTTATGCTTTCATTTGTGAAATGTCTTTCTCTGCTCCTGAAGATTAAAAGTATCTAGAGGCGAGGTGAGCCCTATAAACCTAATTCATAAGTAGCACTAATCCATAATAAAATTATATGCATCTTTAAAAATGGCCTCGCTTTATGTAATTGTCCTGATGCAATGCTATAAACTTGTGACTTGAGATATTAAATGCGTGGAAAGGAAACCACGTCATACTAAGTGAAATGTGTTAGGCTGAGTAAAAATGAATTTCTAATGAGGTATGTCAGTAAAATCATAATTAAAACAGTGCTTCAAATGATCAGGACTTGCTTTTATTTTTTATTTTGTGGCATAGTATTTCCCAGAAGGTTATGACTGCATATGGCAGAGATAGAAAATGGAGACATGAAAATGAGGTCATGTCCAAGTGGGTGAGAGGACATCACCATCAGCAGCCAAGTCAAATCTGCTTCCTATGCAAATGATGGCCCAAGGGCTGGCAGGAGAGCCATTAAGGTCTTTGTTAAGTCCTGACTCATCGCCATCTGCTCTCAAGTAGCTCTGTACTAAATGGGCAATGTTGTAACATCTGGGTCGAGATTTTCTTCAGTGCATTCTAATTTCAGATGGTCAAACAGGTTCTGTCCCATTAAAAAAATGGTTAAAGTTTGCTTATCTCTTGAAAAGCTACCCCATCCCTTCTTTTTATACTCAGTTTAAAAAAGTTTTGCTTAGTTTTTTTTTTTTTTTTTTAAAGATTTATTTATTTATACAAGTACTGGGTACAGTCAGAAGCGCGGGAGGGTGAGGGAATTCACCAGAGCCAGAGCGGGAAGCAGAGCAGGCAGAAGGACCGAAGTATACTGCTGAGGGGCGCAGCAGGTGGCAGGAGAGGTCTGCGCGCCATGGGAGACCCTCCGCTGGTGGCAGGGGGGCAGCCGGGGATTGAACCGATGCTGCAGAGGCTGCGGGCAGCTTCGCAACCCAGCGCTCAGCCGCTGCGCCACCGGGGAGGTCCTAGTTTTGCTTAGTTTTTCAGTGGAAAAGGATGGTAGTCCGAATAATGGTGGTCAGAAATGAGGTGATTTTTCTGGTCTTTATCATCACTCCAGAGAGTCTCTTGGGCTCCCTTGTACATTCATTCACACACTCCTTTGCTGTTGATTTTGACAACAAATATTTTTTGAGCATCAACTTAGGTGACAGAGATTGTGATAGAGCTGTGGAATTACTGGTGAATAGAAACAGGTCCCTGACTCTCATAAGGATAATTTAAATGTGGATAATGGAAATAGTATGAAAGTGCAGTTATGTTTGGAGAGAATTTTGGTGTGACTGAGGTTATCAATAGGGTAATGGTTGGCCTATTTTAGGTGGGCTGATAGGGACTATTGGTCAGGCTGCTGCTGAAAGTCAATTAATTGAAAGCTGCTTTGCTGAAAGCTAATTCATTACACCGCTAAATCCATTGAAAGTCTGATTCACCAAGTTTATTTATGTCATCTATACTATTTCATCTGATTTTCTAACAGTATTTTAAGGACTTTTCAATAGTTTTTTCTCTAGTCAGCCTTGAGTGCTTGAGGGACAGAAAGCAGGGGAAATTGAAAGTCAGGGGAGGGAGACCCTGAGGACCATAATAAAAATATATCCACAAAGATATATTCTTGAATAGGAAAAATTGTTATAAATATATTTTTCATTAAGTTATTATTATTCATAAGGATAATACATTTTCATATGAACTCTTCACATTTAAGAATATATGCAAGAAGGCACTATTTATAAAGAATATATTCATAAAAAGAATGTTTTCATTAATATATTCATAAGACAATATATTCATGAGGAGAATATATTCATAAGAAGAATATGTTCAATTTCTCTCAGCCCCAACTCCCTGCTGTTGCTGCTGGAGACTGAAGGACAGAATTAGAGTCAGAGAATGGGAAACTGAGGCACAGATAGAGAGGAAGACCAAGAGGCATAAGTTTCCAGTTCAAGCATTAGAATGCTGGGGAAGACACAGCCTAAACATTTCTTAAAATGGTATTCTGAAAGCAAAACAAAAAGCAGTCAATTAAGCTAGAAAGTAAAAGACATAATTAGGTAAGCTGATCATTTGGGAAATGGGTCTATTTAGGAAATTGGTTATTTGAGGATTGGTAGATTGACCATATGATTTATCATTAAAACTGGGATGCTTTTGGATGTGAAATGAATTATAAAATTATATTAGGACAATAGGTATAAACTAGAACTGTACTGAACAGACTCAGATGTAAGGTCAACTTGCTTCTCAGCACCTTGGTCCAAACTGGTCTCTGGTGTCTGTTTGAGTAAGGCTGGGCATGCTTGAACCTGAGCTCAGCCTGGATCAGCTTGCTCTTGCGGTATGGCTCCATAGCTGGATTTGAGATTGAATATGGGGATTGTTTCTCAACATGAATACTGTCTTCTGTTTGAAAGATCCAAAGCTGTATGGTATTAGGATAAGTTTTAAGAAGAGCTGTGATTTCTTGGATGTCATCCATGGCAGTTACTACCTTTCAGAGAATGACTTCCAATTCTAGATCTCTAAGCCAAGCTGCAAATGTAAATTTCCAAATACAATCTAGATATCTCCTTCAGGCACCTCAAATCTGACGTGCCCCCGATAGAACTCCCAGGAGAGGTTGAGAGATAAAAGAAGACTTCGGGGATGATTTGTTATATGTTCATGTCATGATTTATGATACTTACAACCTCTCCTTTCTTATTTACAAAACTATCTGCCCTTTAGAGCCCAGCTTAAATCTCATCTTTCTGTGATGTCATCTTTGTGAAATAGCTACATTTCTCTGTCCCTTATCTAAAGTGCCAATTGTTTATCTATGATAGCAACCCAGGGTGGTCGTAAGAAAGGTCTGTGGTTGGTACCATTTAGTTTCGAATAGCAAAATATGTCATATGTGCTAGGTACTTCACCACAGCACTTAGCACATTGCTAAGCAAATAACAGGGGCTCATTCATTCATTCATTCATTCATTCAATGAATATTTACTGAGTGCCATATTATGCCCCAGGTACTATTGTACTTTCTGGAGATAGAGCAATCAACAAAACAGTAGTCCAGATGTCTAGGAGCTTACATTTTAGTGGAGAAGATGGACAACGAACAAATAGCCCATTTAAAGATAAAAAAAATTGTGCTTTGAGAAGTAAAGGACATAAGGAAGCTAGTGTAGGAGGCAGGACTTGAGCTTATCTGTTTTCTAGTGCAGTATTATTTCCCAGTACACCAAGCTAAGTGCTGATATTCTGGAGGATATAGTTCATGTGCTGGGCACCATGGGGGTGTTTGCCTCTCTCTTCATAGCTACATTTCTGGGCAATCTAGAGGGGGTCCAGGAGTCCCACGTGCTTCTGTAAGAAGATCCTCCCCTGGCTTTTCACACCTCCAGCTGCCAGAATGGAGGGAGCCCAGCAGAGGTAAGTGCTTGAGGTAATGCCACTTAGACTAGAGTAAAGATGGGTGTTAGAATTCTGTGCGCTCTTGGCAACCCACCATCTTCCCTCTTGACACTCAGAGCCTCATCGCTTTTTATTCTGACACCCTGAGGGCTAAGCTCACTAGGAACTTTGTCGCAGTTTCTGTTACAAGCACACCTCGGAGATATTGCTGGTAGGATTCCAGACCATTGCAATAGAGTGAGTCACATGAATTTTTTGTATCCCAGTGCACACTATACTATACTGTAATATACTATACTATACTGTAATCTCTCTCTCTTTTTTTAGTACTGTAATCTCTTAAGTGTGCAATAGTATTATGTCTAAAAATTAAGCACACATCTTAAATATGAACAGAGATGTGAAGTGAACACATAGCTGTTGGAAAAATGGTGCCGACAGACTTGCTTAATACAGGGTTGTTGAAAAACTTCAATTTGTTAAAAAAAAAAAAAAGCAGTGTCTGGGAAGCGCAATGAAGTGTGCCTGTAGTCACCACAGAAAGCCCAGATTTGGATGAACGCTCTGATACCATTTACCTGAGGTATCTACAATGATCAAATTCATAGATAGAAAGTAGAATGGTTGCCCTGAGGGGATGGAGCTCTGGGGTACAGAGTTTCAGTTTCGCAAGATGAAGAATTCTGCAGATTGAGTATAAACAATGTGAATGTACTAAACACTAAAAATAGACACATAAAAATGTTTTTATGTGTCTATTTTTTAGACATAAGACTATTGCACTATTGCACTCAAAACTGGTAAAGATGATACATTTTATGTAGTTTGCCATAATTAAGAATAGTAAAAGAAACCAAGACCCTAACTTTGTCTTTCAGTCTCTAGTTTTTTCCTGTTTGTGTGTATAACTAGAAGGCTCCTTCTTATTCCAACTATCAGAGTCCTCCTGCTCCTGCTCTCTCTTTCCATAGCATTTACCACTGTCTGACCTGAATATGTTATTCATGTATTTGTCTGTCTGTCTTGTCCCTCAATTAGAATGTTAGCTGTATCAGAGCAGAGATTTTTGTTTGCTGTTTAATGGCTGAAAGAGTACCTGACACATACTAGGTGCTCAGTACACATTTGTTGGCTGACTGCTAACTGGTGTGGAATTTTGTGTGATTTGCAGAAGGGAATGTGCAACTCGTTAAGGAAACAGCAAAAGAAATGTAGAGAAAAACCATGGCAGTCATACACGAGCTCTCCATCTCCATAATTAGATCTCCTCAGAAATTATCTGTGTGACGTGTTTCAGTTATAAAAAAAATAGAATTAACTATTTCAAAGTGTTTGTTTTGAAACATAGCTGGAAAAGGGTGGGGGGAGGCCTTTTCTGTTTTATGAACCAGTCTGTTTATTGTTGCCTGGAGTGTTTCCTTTTGGGGCTGCAGGGTACCTCTTCTGCCACCCCATTTTTTATTTAGTGACATTATTTCATGGCTGGTTTCCACCTTCATTTTTCATTAAAAGTATATTATAGGCTCTTTTTCTTCATTCACCCCTCGAACACATCATTCACTTGTCTAGTGTACATTCTAATGCTTTGAAAATTACTGCAATCATAGGTAATCCACAGAATTCTACCTTATTAGCAGCACAGCCAGGAGCAAATCAGAGTCTTCATTTGCCCAGCGTAGGTCACAGCCTGTGAGGAGCTTGTGCTCTGTCACTTGCCTTCTTTTTTTTTCTTTCTGTGTTGTTTTCATTTGGATTTCATTTTTCTGTAACTTTCAAAAATTTTTCTTTTGACTTTTCTTGCTGCATCTACACATACATGCTTGGACTGTTTTTCTGATTTGTTCATTTATTTAATTATTTGGTCGCTCCCATCAAAATTATTAAATTATTAATTCCTTTTTTGGATAACATTAAACTATTTGATTTATTTGATTAATGAATTCCATCAAAAAGGGCCTTAACAGGCATCAATGGTGACTTGCCTTTGGTCATAAAGAAATTCACCTTTTCTCCAACCTTTCTTTAATTTTTATTTTTTTAAAATCCAATGTCTTCTTTTTTCTTTTGTTTTAAACTGATCTCAGAGCTCCCTTGAGGTATGTGCTTTTCTTTAAAAGTGGAGTGATGCATATATCCTAGATTTCATTATGGACACTTATTGCTTGAAGGGAGACATGAGTTTTCTTGTTTCTAGCATTCTGCTAAGTGGAATTGAAAAGTATGTGTGTGTCTAGTTATCCATCCATCCATCCATCCATCCATCCATCCATGCTATAGAAATATAAATTCATAAAACCAGGTTTTTTAAATACTTTGAATGCCTGTTGTCTTGATATAATAAAGTTAGAGTTCATGGTCCAGTTAGTCTTATATAATTTACTGTTGGAAATCTAACATATTTTTCCCCCCCTCCCTCCCTCCCTACCTCCCTCCCCCCTTCCTCCCTCCCTCCCTCCCTTCCTTCCCAAACTGGATATAAATTGTAATAAGAGATTTTCCATAATCTTTCTCCCAAACCTCCCCCCTCAATATTTTCAATAGTTACAAGTATTAGAGTTCCAAATTTGGAACTACTGAAAGAAAGGCCTTCAAATGAACTCAAATCAGTGATGGTGGTATTTATAATTATTTCCTACTTCTGCTTCTTATACCTTTCTTTTCCCACTTCCCCCTCCCATCCCACTCGGAGACACAGATACACAAAATACATGCTGCACATATGCTTTCTTGGCTTTTCAAAATGTTTATTTCACAAGGAATATGTGTTATATATTATATTATATGTCATATCACTATAATACATCAGGAGCCTGGCATGGTTTGGCATAAAGTGTTTAGATGATTGTTGTTTTGAATAACTTGATGTAAGCAACAAAGTCTATTTTTTCTAGTGTTTATGACACTATCTACATTATTGGACAGCTTATCTTCTGCATTTCCTTAGTGCTAGCTCATTGTAAAATTTGGACTTCTGGATATTGGATAATTCAGATTTACCATTGTCTATAAAGAAGTTGGAATAGAATTTACTGTGTCAATGTGGATAGCTGCATTATTAGTTTCTCAGTTTACTTTTCTCTGAATGCAAGTGCTCCTGTGTGGGCTAGATGCCCGGGTGCAGGGAGGGTGGTTGAGATGATGGGTAAAGAAAAAAGGCAGAAGTGTAGGAGTAGCTAAAACCTCCTGAGTACTGGGCACTGTGGTCATGCTGCTTGCCTTGAAAATGATCATGCAGAAATCCAGCTAAACTCTTAACTGCCAATCTTTTCAGTATTTGTCATGCCTTTCCATCAGTTATTTTTATGACTTTTACAAGCATTAGTAATATATTTTAATGGGAGGAAGAGAAGGTTAAAACACACCTAAAGTTAAAATGCTATATTTTAGAGAAATAGATTTGGTTCAGATCCAGGTTCTACCACTGCTATGTGAACTTGGGTAGGTTATTCAACCTCTCTGACCTCCACTGTTTTTCTCTCTAAAGCGGGGATAATAATACTTGTTTTGAATAGCCAGTGAAAATTAAATGAGATGACTGTGTTTATTGCCACTTCTAGAGGAAGTACTCAGTAATTGTGGAACATTTCTATGGAGTTCATTTATGCACACTGACCCTCTCCCTCTTGTGGTGACTTCAATATCTATTTACAGCATTGCTGATGGAGGATGCTGTCAATCCAGAGTTTGACAGTCCCTCATTCCTATTTAAGTCAAATGTCACTCCTGAAATCATAATAAACTTTCCAACTATTATTTTTTTTGCATGAATTGATAGCTAGGGAATTATGACTGTTTTGGAAACATTGCAGCATAGAAGTTTTATACCAGAAGAAATGAAATTCTGGCAAAATACCTCCTCTGAGGAATTAATTCGTTTTTTCGAGGACCACCACATATATTTTTCTTAATATAATGTGTCCTGAATTATATTTATTTCTTTATTTGTAAGTAATGCGATAATTTTAAAGAAAGCACAATCTTGACTTACATTTTCCCCAAAGATAATAGCTTTCTTCATTAGGATGTCTCATTTAAGAAGGGATATTTGTGCCTCTTTTGCCAGTCTTCCAAAAAAATTCACTGCTGGCAGAGGAGGAGGTTGATAAATAAAAAGTAATTTGGTCATAAAATTTATAAGCTACTGGAAATAAGGGCCCAAGAAGAAAGTGCCAACTCAGCTTTAAGTAGGAGATAATAATCAAAACAACAAGTGTACAAGTACATTATGGTAAGAATATATCAAATGGCAAAGCTTGATGTGAACAATATGGAAAAAACAACTAAGTGAAGAAATGTCAAATGAAGGATTATCTTTACATGTGAAGAATCTATTCAAATCATAAATTCAGTGCAGGATTTCTGCTTCCCAAGGCCTTAAGGGCTTCTACTAAATAATAACACCATCATAGTATAGCTACAGCAGCAGCAGCAGCAACAAGAAAACCCTTTGTTTTCCTGCCAGCTCCTAACAATATTGTGTCTAATAGACAGGCTTTTTCACTAGACTGTGCCTTTCATTGGAAACTTCAACCTAAAAAAGGGTTCTTGTAAACTCTGCGCGGGGCTGGAAGTCTATATCATCAATTAGATAAATGTTTACTTCTTTAACTGACCTTTGCCACAGATAGCATTTGTTGAGCATTTTAGTTTTGACCCTCTGAAGTAAATATTTCATTGAACAAACTTGACTTTGTAATAATAAAGTGACTTTATTATTCCTTTCTGTTCCATTTTCCCTTTACCTTTATTCTGTGGCTCTACTTCATTTATTTATTTGAAGTACCATTTACATCCTTATTAATATTTGACAGTATACTATTTCTCTTCTCCTCAGGTGTGGTTGCCATAGCTTGTGGTGAACACACACACACACACACACACACACACGGGGATTATTCAGCCACTAAAAAGAACGAAACCTTGCTGTTTGTAACAATAAGGATGGAACTTTAGGTCATCAAGCTAAGTGAAGTCAAAGACCACATGATTTCATAAAAATGTGGAATCTAAAAACAAAACCAAAAACCTGAGCTCATAGATAAAGAGAACACATGGGTAGTTCCCAGAGGCTGGTGGTCGTAGGAATAGACAACATGGGTGAAGGGGTCATCAAAGGTACTGATTTCAGTTATAAAATAAATAAGCCCTGGGGATGTAATGCATAGCATGGTGCCTATAGTTTATAACACTGCATTCATATTTGTAGTCAACTGTCCTACCCCTCCCCCCTTATATTGCATATCTAAAAGTTACTAAGAGTAGATCTTAAAAGTTCTCATCACAAGGAAAAGTGTTTTGTAACTGTAACTGTGCAATAATGGATGTTAACTAGCTTTATTGTGGTGATCATTTCATAATATCAAATCATAATTTTGTACACCTGAAACTAATGTTATATGCCAATTATCTTAATTTAGGCATAAAGAAAGATTGTTGGGGAGGTGTAAAAAGAAAGGGAAGGTAGGACATTGACGAGGAGAAAATTTCGAGGCAAAGTGAAGTGGTCAAATAAGGGAGAGGAGGTCATGGAATTTGGGATGAGAGGGGCTGAGGAGTGCAGGGTGGGAGACAAGTTGTAGTGGGGTGGGGGTGGAGGTGGAGGTGACCTGGAAGAGATTGTAGGATATGGAGAACTTTGTCAGAAAAGGTTTGTGAGGGGATGAAATAGAATTCAGCCTGAGGGGAAGCTGCTTAGTGTGTATATTAGCTTATGAAAGAATTGAAGATGTTTGTAGACTGAAACTACATTGGAGGAGGAGATAGACGATTCAGTAGAGAGGGGATAAGAGGATGAGAGGGGAGCAGGTCTGGAAGGGCACAGGAGGTGGGATGAAGAGGACAAGAAGAGCAAACTACCTACTTACCTATGTATCTGTTTTTTTCTGTCTACTCACCCTTCCATTTGTTCATTCATCCATCTGTCCATCCATTTATTTGTATATTGACTGTTCCATTTTTCTTAGAACTCACTCTCATTTTCTTGGACCATCTGACTGCTTGTCCCCAGAGATGCTGGGGCACAACATAGCATTCTGAGGTGGGGTTAAGTTGTAAACACCTTTTCTCAAGCTACACAAAGTCCACTATAGCCAGCTGGCAGTTTTGAGTTGCCATGTATAGTGGTTTCTCCAGTTTGAAAATCACTGAAGTCATATCTACTCAGTGCAAGATAAAAAGGTTACTAATATTTATAATTTCATGCTTTTTAAAGTACTTTAAAATTAAAAATCTTCGCACTAACTGCTTATTGCTCCTTAGTTCTTAGGAGACTTAGCAAGATGATTGTAGGTAAGTAATTCCTACCTTCCCTATAATATCCAGCAAAAGAATTGAGAAATGTTCTTTTCCCCAATAATTACTTTTCCTATTTATGAACAATGGAAAGAAACAAAATAAAGAGTAAATGGAAGAAATGAAAAAATAAATCCACCCTGACTTGACATTCTGTCCAGTTAATGAACCCTACCGAGGAACCACATTAACACTGCCACCGTTTTTAATGACGGAGTAACTCAATATGCGCACTCATTCGGGACATTTATAGATTATTAATTACCCACACATGGTACTCAAGCTATGAATGTAATTATCCTGAGTCTGTCTTTCCTTGCTAGCCCAGCATCTTAAACCTGTTCCTTGGATCACCCTTGTGTCTGTGAAGCCCTTACGGGTACGGTGCCTCTCAGCATCATTTTTGCTATGGTCCCCCTTAACCTTGGCTAGTATTGACCTGGCAGGCACCTTGTGCTAAGCACATGCTTTTCAGTACTGATTCTAAGGGCGACTGATTCTCATCATCTCAGGTGATGGTGATGACACCTCCAATCATGCTCATGTTCACAGAGGGGACACAGGAAGCAGATTTTAGGAAGTGATTTATTTCGGAGACTTGGGGGGGCATTCTTGTTGCCCTCAGCCTCTGAATTTGTGCTTAAAGACAGTTAAAACTAATGACAGCTTATACTGGAGAAGAGACTGCTGAGCAGATGGTCCATCAGAGGCCAGAAACCTAAACTAATGGTAGGCCAAGGTGCAGATTTGGAAATAGGGGATTCCTTGGGGAAACGAATTTCTTGGTCCCAGATGTGGATTAGCTATTTCAGTAGCAATAGGGGTGACCTTACAGAGGGGCCAATTCCTCATGTGACTCAAGGCTCAGGTGTGTGGTGCTTTACAAGCAAGATTTCCAGTTTTTGACCGATACCAGTGATTTTGCCTGGGGTGCTTCTTGAGGAGCTCACTGAGAAGGATGTTGCCTTCATTAGGGAAGAAAGAACATAGGGTTCCTCTTTCCCTCTCCCCACAAAGCACTACTAGTAGTCGTATTATTCTGATTATAAATATAATAATTGCTGATTATGAAATACTACAAGTTTTAGACATGAAGCGGAAAGTAAAAATCTCCTTAATTCTACCCCATAGATGTAACCATTGTTACAATTTGTGGTCTACTTTTCCAGAAGTTTTTCTATGCATTGATAAATGCACATATCAGCTCATATATCTTTTAGATAGATAAAATCATATTAGACTTACTCCTCCAAAACTTAAGATATCTAGCTTCAAATATTTCATGGACATCTTTCTATACTAATCCACATAGATTTTCTAGTTCTTTTCCGACAGAAGAGCATGGAGTTATATTGCTATAGAACAATTTACTGAATTGGCCATTTACATTTAATTAAATTTTTTTATGTCATGCTGCAAAAAGAAATCATGTACATTATTTTTTGTGCATTTATTTATTTCCTCTGGACAGATTCTACAAGCTTATCAGCTAATTCAAAAGGACTATTCATGTAAAATTTTGACATATATTGTGTAATTCAGTATCTTCCAAAAGTTGAACTAATTTGCACTTCACCAGTAGAATATTTACACCTTCACCAACTTTGAATGTTATTATTCTTTAAATATTTGGTATTCTTAAAGTGGGAAATGGCATTTTATTGTTATTCTAGTTGACATTTCTTTGGTTATTAATCAGGCTGAATATATCTTTTCAGTAGTTTTTCTTGGCAGTTTGTATTACTTTTCTTGACATTGTCTTGCTAATGATTCTTATTTGGGGGGAAGGGAAGATTGCTTGTCTTTTAAAACATTGATATATAAGAACACTTTTCAAAATGGATATACTAGCCTTTTTATTGCTCTATATGTTATATATTTTCTCTCCAAAATATATTTTGTTGCTGTCTTTATTTTTTATTATTATTAATTCTAACCAAGGAATATTTATTCATTGCATTTGGTTGTTAGGAACCTTTAGTTTTTTTTTTTTTAATATAGAACTGTCACTCAAAAGTTTTATAGATAATATTGAATTTTAAAAGAGGCTGCTACTGTTTTTTTTTAAAGTTCTATTTTATATTAAAAACTTTTTCTTCTCTTCTTAGTTTACCAATAGGTTTACCTGGGATGAATATAGAATTTTATCAGCTTTATTTTCAGCATTTATTAAAATGATTATTTTTGTTTTAATTCATTAACCTGTGAACTATTAATACATTGATTGATTTGAGGCACTGTTCTAGTATAGTGTGTATTCTTTTTGTTAGTGGTCAATTTAGAGTATGTGTGTGAGAGAGAGAGAGAATGAATTTCATTTATGGGTTGCTCTTTCCCCATTATTTTGGTCATTTTTCATATCAGGGTTATACTAGCCTAGTGAAATGAATTCTTGAAAGCTTCATAGATAACATCTGGAATTTTGGGGGGGAATGAGTTCCCTAATCCTTTCAATTTATGTTCTTTTAAAAAAATCATGTTGTTTGTTAGCATTTTTTTTTTTTGCTTTTGCATTATTTGCAAAAGTATTATTTTATTAAAAATATTCTATTTCCTACCTGTAGTTATATTTATGTTTCCATTACTGGTGGTGTATATGTGTTTTAATCTTTTTTCCATTTGTTGCAGTTAAATATCTTTTAATGCCTTTCTCCCCCCTTAGCAATTCCAATTATTTTCTAATTAATTAGTTTTTAAAATTTGTTGTTCTCCCAACACTAATGATAAAGGACTGATCACAAAAATCTGCAAAGAGCTGATGAGACTCAACAACAACAAAGAAAATAACCCAGTCAAAAAATGGGCAGAAGAGCTAAAAAGAAACTTCTCTGAAGAGGAAATGCAAATGGCCAACAGACATATGAAAAAATGTTCAACATCACTTGTAATCAGGGAAATGCAAATCAAAACTACCATGAGATACCATCTTACACCAGTGAGAATGGCACATATTAAAAAAACTAGCAACAACAAATGTTGGCGAGGGTGTGGAGAAAAAGGAACTCTCCTGCACTGTTGGTGGGAATGCAAACTGGTCCAACCACTATGGAGAGCTGTGTGGAGATTTCTGGACCTACTAAACATAGAGCTTCCATATGATCCAGCAATTCCACTCCTAGGTATTTACCCAAAGGACACAGAAACATCAATTCCAAAGAACACCTGCACCCCTATGTTTATAGCAGCACTATTTACAATAGCTAAGCTTTGGAAACAGCCCAAATGCCCAAAAATAGATGACTGGATCAAGAAGATGTGGTACATATATACCATGGAATATTACTCAGCATTCAAAAAAGATGCAATTTGCAGCAACATGGATGGCGCTGGAAGGGATCATGCTCAGTGAAATAAGCCAAAAAGAAAAAGAAAAATACCGGATGGTCTCACTCATAGCAGGAATCTAGAAAACTTAAATAAGGGATCAGGAAAATGAATAACTATAAGAAAGTGAAAATCAAAACCAACAAAAAACTATGAACCAGAGACACTTTTTGGGGGGTGGGGGCCGGGAGGGGAGGGATTGGGGTCAGAATGGGGCATGTGCAGTTGTATGGGGGAATATAAAAATAAAATTTATTATTTAAAAAAAAATAAAAATATTTAAGTTTATTATCAGTAGTGTACTTATGAAAAACCAAATGTTAATTTCTTTTTTCATTTGCAGTAAAGGCTCAAGTATTCTTAAACTGCATTCACTGGTTCTTGATGACAAATTAAAAATTGTTTAGGCTATCTACAAAAAAAAAAAATAAAATTTGTTGTTCTTTTCTAGATTCTAGGTCTGATGTTCCAAAGATATTTATGCTAGACTTTTCTTATTTTAGGAAAAAACTTTTTTAAGGGCATGCTTTTTCTCTTGAGTAAAGTTTTGGCTATATTCCATAGAATTTTCCATTTAGTGTTTCAACATATGTTAATTTCCAAATAATTTATAAATTTATATTTACTTTTTGACACAGAATTATTAAGAAGGGTAAGATTTTAGGTATAACTCCAATTTATTTTTATTTTTATTTTTTTAAGATTTTATTTATTTATTTATACAAGAAGCAGAGTATAGGCCAGATGCTCGGGAGGGTTCACCAGAGACAAAGCTGGGAACAGAACAGGCAGACTGATGAAATACACTGCTGAGGGGAGCAGCGGGCGCAACAGGAGAGGTCTGCCATGCCATGTGGGACCTTACCTGCTGGCTGGGATTGAACTGGTGGTGCAGAGGCTGCGGACAGCTTCACAGCGTGGCGCTCAATCACCTGTGCCACCAGGGGAGGCCTGGTATAACTCCATTTTAATTAGTGAGTGGGTCCTCTAAGAGATCTGCTTTTAGAAACTTATTTAGAAAATTTTTATGGCTTATTAATTATCTTTCTCCCTCCCTATTTTAAATACATGTTCCATAGACATTTGAAAAGAATGTGTCCTCTTCCCTTTTACAAGAGATTATGATTTGCTATGAAGTGTAAATATATACTATTAATATCTTTTAGATATTTATTTTTTCTGTCACCTTGACATGAGAAATTTTGTAAGGGTGTGTTAACCTTTTCCTATATATATAGGTTTCATATTTTTTTCTATTTCTAATACTTTTTTTTTAATTCTTAGAGAGTGCATGGTAAAAAATTTAAGAGCATTGAGGTTAGTCCATCTGCTTAGTTTGAATACCAGCTCCACCTCTATGAGCTGACAAATCTTGACAAGTTTCCTCAGTTGTAAAATCACATCATTTACTTTATGGGACTTTTGGAAGGATGATATGAGTTGCTGTATGTAAAGAGCTTAGAACTGTGCCTGACACACTGAGCACCCTGTTACTCTTTCATGTGTCTGCTTCCTTGATTGAGAGTGAAAAGGTCCAAGGTTGCTGTATAGACAAATTTATTATTGATATGAAACAAGTTTCTCTGTCCCATGTAGATTCTACATGTGCCTTAAATTCTGTATCTGCTAATATTAATATTGCTCCAGTGCTTTCTTTTTGTTTGTATTTGCCTGGTCTGTCTTTGGACATCTGTATATTTTCAACCTTTTTGTATTATTTTGTGTTAGCTATGTCTCTTGTAAACAACATACAGCTAGCTCTCACTTAAAAAAAAAGTCAGAGGCCTCCCCTGGTGGTGCAGTGGTTGAGTGCTGGCTGCGAGGCTGCCCGCAGCCTCTGCAGCGCTGGTTCATTCCCCGGCCGCCGGCGAGGGTCCCACAAAAAAAAAAAAAAAAAAAAAAAAAAAAAAAAAAGTCAGTTTGAAAGTTCTTATCTTTTAATAAGGGAACTTGACCTAGTTACAATTATCAGATTAATGATAGTCCTGCCATTCTATGTTTTGTGTTGGATGTATTTCTAGATCTCTCGTCAAGGTTGGAGTGCTACCACGGTGACCTTCTAGTGCTAACAGCCAAGCTTAGATAGATCTTTCTAGGTTGGTGTGGCTAGAGAAAATTCTGCTTCTCCTGCTCTTCAAAATAAAAAACTCAGGGGCCTCCCTGGTGGTACAAGGGGTTGAGACACAACCTGTGAAGTTGTTTGCAACCACTGCAGTACGAGTTCAATCCCAAGCTGGGGAGCTTCCCACATGGTGCAGCAGACCTCTCCCAACTCGCCTACTGCTCTCCTCAGTAGTGTATTTCAGTCAGTCTGCCTGTTCTGTTCCCTACTTTGTCTCTGGTGAATCCTCTCACCCCCCACATCTCTGGCCTGTACCCCAGATTCTTGTATGCATAAATAAATCTAAAAAAATAAAAAACAAATAAAAAACTCAGAAGTTAGCCAGCGGGCACAGCATCTGTGGTCACACTTCTTTTGGTATCCTGGAATTGATTTTTTTTATAACTATCATTCAGTGAATACCTGATATAAATCAGGTGCTTTCCTACTATATATACATATATATATACACACACACACATATACTTATGTATGCAAAGAGCTCAGAACTGTGCCTGACACCCTGTGAGTTCTGTATACTGTCAGTGTCTTCTGCCATAATAGAGTGAAAAGATCATGTTTGCTGTATTATTTTGACAAATTTATGGTTTATTGTTAGAAACTAATTTCTCTGTTCCATATAGTGCTTTTTTGCCTTGAATTCTATAAGTGCTTTATTTAACCTTCATAATAACCCCATGAGGTTTCATTATACTTATAGATAGGGAGACTAATTAATTAGGGAGTGCTCCTGAGGAATTAAAGAATATAAATTTGTAACAAATGAAGTTAGTACCTTTCTCACTATGTATATATGGGATATGGAATAGGCTAAGAACTGGGTGCCTGAATTGGCTTTAGAGAATTTCTAAATGAATAGGTTGCCATGCTGCTGGGAGCTGTGGGCTGTTTATTTTGGTTCACCCATTTTCCTTACAATGCTAAGTTTCCATTTTAGATCGATTGTTCTGGAATGGTAGTCCACTCTCATAGTTCTTTTGTCACTAGAGGATGAAGAAAGAGTTTGAACTCAGTGGTGTTACCACATTCTGTCATTCATCCTAATTGTCTTTATTCAGAGGCAGGGTCTAGAATTAGTGGGATCCAAGATCCTGGAGAAGAAAAAAAAAGCCTGTGCTTTATCAGTCTTTGTACTCCAGTGCCTGGAAGATGCCTGACCCTTTATAGGTGCCATTTCTTAAAATAACCTGAACTCAGCAAGGGGAAAGTTGTTTTACATTAACATATGAATTATGAGGTTTGTGAGAATGGCCCAAAGAATAGAAATGCATCCTCTTAAAAATTGTGCTTTCTATAACTCCTTCACTACTGTGTAGAATGCAGTGAAAATAACGGTGTTTATTACTCTTGTAAGAGCTTACTCCTGACTAAAGCAGCTTGTGCTTTCAGTAGAAGTTCCCAGTCACCATGGGAGGGTGGAATGACATTGACATATGAATGACCGTTTGCATTGGTAATGTAAGCGAGGACATCCAACCAATAAAAGTACTCTCTAGACAGCTGCTGGGGAGACATATAGCCCTGATCTCACGGGGATTCCATAGTTGGAAAAAAAAAAAAAAACCCAACCTAAACGAAAACTCCCAGTTTACATCAAGGAAATACTGCTGCAGAGCTTTAATGAGATCCCTAGGTGAATCATTTTTTTTTAATACCAGTCTGTTTGACTTCCACAGATATCTGGCTAGACCTTGATTGATTGTCAGGCTTTTTAAGTAGCATTGATTTTTACTGCTGCAACATTGAGATGATGAGGTCATTGTATTTTGCCATGCTATTAAAGTTCTTGTTAAAGCAACCTGGAGGTTATAAGCACATTTAGACACTGGCTTCTTACTTGTGTTAAGTTGGAGAGGTGGGAAAGTTGAGATAAGTAGGATGATAAAGGCAAACATATTTTTCCCCCTCTCATTGTGAGAGGGAGTTTCAGTTTTATGAATTGTAATGATAATTGGCAGCTATTAATCATAGCTGATCATTTCATTGTTAACTCATCTTTTCAGCATCTAAGTTCAGAGACCTGGGGACTATCCTAAGTGCTTTACACATATGAGTTCTTTTTTCCTGGCGACACCTCTATCAGATAGGTGTTTTCTCAACTTTGTATATGATTGTTAGAGAGGTAGGGTTGCTTTGCTCAAGGTCAACCAGTCAATGGAAGAGCTAAGTTTTAGATAAAGCTGTGTCTGATTCTGGACCTCCCCTGGTGGCACAGCGGTTGAGTGCTGGGCTGCAAGGCTGCCCGCAGTCTCTGCAGCCCCGGTTCGGGTTCGTTCCCTGGCCGCCAGCGAGGGTCCCACAAAAAAAAAAAAAAAAAAAAATAGCTTTGTCTGATTCTAAAGCCCATAAATGTAACTGCTGGTTACCATGAGAAGGGAATGTGAGTAGTTGGTGATTCCCTTTTGTTAGGATTTGAGGCTGCAATTTAAGTGAATCCCTCTCTCCTGTGTGTACCTATGTCTTTGGGAAAACAGGAAACAGCACAATGTCTTAGGACACACCACTTTGACTTTCGTATTTAGAGAAAGTGACCACCTGAACCTCCCTTCTGCTTGAGTGAAGCTGTGTCCCTGAAGGAGTCTGAGAGGTCTTTGCACATTTTGGGATTCCTCCAGCTACCACCTATTGATCAGCGGCTGCCAGAGCTTTAATCCGATTAGAGACTGTAAAACTGGTTTCCATCTCTGGCGCCCGACTCAGGTTTCAGAGCAAGGGGAAAAAGTATGACATCACCCCTGCTTGCATCTGTGCTGGGTGGTTAATGAAATTACGTGATGGATTTGAGGACCATTAAAGTCAATGTTGATCCTTATTATTATTAAGAGTACTTTCAAATTTACTGCACCATGGGGCAAGCGCGAAAGCATCATTTTTCATAGGTGTGTTCATTGCTCTGGATTTTAGCGCAGAACTCCATAGGATATGGAGAAAGCTAGCAGCACAGAGAATCAATTCTGAAATTTGCAGGAGGAAGGTGCATGTAGCCCTTTTGCTGGAGGGAGGAGGTGCTGGGGTTTTTCCATAATGAAACATCATGATGATCTTGCACTGAAGAAGCCTTAAATGAAACCAAACATACGTGGCAAAGAAATATTAAGCATGCTGTTGCCATTTGCATTAGCAATAATATTAAAAAAATTTAAATGGTTATTGTGCAAAAAAAGAGGCTCAGCTTAGGTGACCAGCAATTTACTGAGCACAGTGAGCTAGTGTCACAGACACGCTTTACAGAGGGGAAAGAACACACTGTTTTGTCTGTCAGTGTATTTCCAGGACTGGGGTAATTGTCAGGCATGCAAAAAAAAAAAAAAAGTACATATATAGACATATTGTGTATGTACACATGCACATATAAAACATACTTTGAAATGCATAGATATAACTGTACAACTCAAGGAATTTGAGACACACTTAGACAGCAACATAGGTATATATGCACAACAGTGAATTATCACCCAAATTAAGATATTAAACATTTCCCATATCCTAGAAAGCTCTCTTGCCTCCTTACATTCACCCAACAGAGATAACCACTATTTTGACTTCTATATCCGCAGATTAATTTGGTTTATGTCCAATATACTTTAGAGAAATTCATATGAGTTGAATCTTCATATAAATGGAATTATACAATATGTTTTTGTGTCTGGCTTCTTTTGCTCATATTTATGTCTGTGACATTCATCCATATTGCTACATTTGTAAAAGTAGTTTGTTCTTTTTAATTTCTGTGTTATATTCCATTTGCATAAATATTCAGCCATTTACTTACTCTTCTGTGGTAGATATATGGGTGGTTTCTAATTTTTAGCTATTATAAACAAAGCTGTTGTGAACATACTTGCAGTTGTCTTTTTTTTTAAATTAATTAATTTATTTTATACAAGAACCGGTGTACAGGTCAGATGCGCGGGAGGGTGATAGGATTCACCAGAGACAGAGCGGGGAGCAGAACAGGCAGAGTGATGAAATACACTGCTGAGGGGAGCAGCAGGCACGACAGGAGAGGTCTGCCACGCCATGTGGGATCCTTGCCGGCAGGCCGGGATCGAACTGGCACCGCAGGCTGCCGACAACTTCACAGCGCGGCATTCAACCGCCTGCACCACCAGGGGAGGCCCCTTGCACTTCTCTTTTAATGGACTTTTCCTCTTATTTCTTTTAGACATTAGTGTTGAACTGGCATTGTTGGGTCATTCAAAAATAGTTTTGAATTGTTGAATTTGAAAAAGGAAGTTCTTTACTAAACTCAGGATTAGCAAAAGACCATGGTCATCTATGCCATGTATTCTCAGTGGAAAACAGCTAAGTGAAAGCAAAGATTTGAAGAAGAATATATACATATCACTCACTATTAACTTAATGAGATGAAAATATGAATTTAAGGTATGGTTTAAGGTATAAAATAATGCCAAATAAACTTGATAATCATAATTTTATTACAATGCTAAAGAAACTGTTAATCACATGATTTTATTACACCAAACTCAAAGTTACGGTGTAGGCTATATATTGTAAATTCATAGTTGACATATTAGTTCATTCAAAAATTTTTATTGAGTGCTTATTGTATGACAGGTACTATAGGAGAGAACCCACAAATAAGGAGAAGTCTCTGCCTGTAGGTTGTGTAGTCTCCAAAAGAAAAGATAAACAATAGATACCAAACAAATAAATGCATTCTATAAAACATATCACCAGTGAAACATATGGTCTACACAAATTTTGGGAGCTTTATTTTTAGAATTTTTATTTTATTTTAAATTTTGGGAGGCTTTAGCAACAGAGTTTATGGGTAGTTTGTATATAAACTGCAACTATACATAGCTTCGAGTCTAGGTTTTGGAAAATTTGAGGCCAAAAGTCCTATTCATGCACTTAGTAATAATAACATAATGATAGTTAACTATATGGTTTAAGTACTTTACTTGGACTATATCATTTAATCTTACCAGTATCCCTATGATGTAGGTACTATTATCCACATTTTAATGAAAATGAGGTGCAAGAGGTTGAATAACTTACCCCCATCACACAGCTAATATACAGTCATACTGGGATACAAAGCATCCTGTCTGACTTTAAAGCCTGCACTCTAGTTATTAGCCTCCTTGTCCTCCACATGGACTCATACATATTGCTATCTTTGTAAAATTACCCAAATGACACATAAGAAACTAAATTGATAAAGATGTTATATTAATGATAATTTATAATGCAGAAGAAAAAGTCAAACAATAGTAGTTGGAAACCATGATCAATTGAAGACAGTATCTGTGACCAAAGAGTGTTCACAAATTGTCTTTCCTGAAATTTACTGAAGCCCCATCCTGCATGCTCATGCTTAATAAATCTTTTGTAGTATTTCCAAAAGCATGGCTCCTGGACTGCTTAATAGCATTCTGAATTAAAGATTCCAGTAAACTATTTATATGTTCAACTTACAAACTATTGCCAACTCACTTAGTAGGTTATTTGTAAGTATCATTTAGGTTGTAGGTAAAAATAAAATCTAATAGAGGATGTGCCCTCTGCTGTCAATAGGAAAGGAAGGCTTGCATTTCTGGATCTGTTCAGGGCAATTGGAAGGATTCTTCAGAGGACTGAGGTCTTCTCTGAGAATCATTGACCAAAGCAAAAGAAAATCGACAAAGAACATTTCTGAGCAACATGCTGAGTGCTATGACTGGTGGTATATGTTGGGACTCAGTGGGGCCTAATAAATAGCTTCCCTGTTCCCTGAAGGGTTCTGAAACAATTAAGAGATAATCAAGAAGATAGAAATAAAAATACTACTGTTGTTACTGATTATGCTGATAATGGAGAACTCTGGAATGAGACAGATTTATGCAGCCAACACAGGCAGCACTGAATAGACAGGCTTTTCCCAGTCATGGCAGAGGGTGTCCGTTATGGCATTGGGAAGCAGGAGGAGTATGTGTTCTCTGTGGACCCATGGTGAGAGAAGACGTAGGCCTGCTCCAGGTTGCTCCAGTTCCCATAGGAGAAGTAGAAATAGAGAGAGGTCAGCTGTGTTATGGTAGCAGACTCCCTCCACATGGAAGGAAATATCAGGCTTTTCCCACCCCTACAAAAATACTTTCAGTGCTCTAGGAGTGCAAAGAAAGGGTCACATAACCAGGAACAGGGGGATGCATGCTCAAGAAGATAACTTGTGCTGAGTCCTGTGGGAGAACCAGGGCATGGCCAGATGGTGACTGGGAAGGGAGGGTGCTTTAAAAAAAATATTTGGCAAAATACAGCTCACAGGCCAAATCTGGCGTGTGGCCTGTTTTTTGGAAATAAGGATTTATTGGAATACAACCACTCTCACTCACTTCTGTATTATCTATGCATTTGTGCTATAATGGCAAAGTTGAGTAGATGTGACACAGACCACATGGCCCACGAAATCTAAAATATTTGCTCTTTGGTCCTTTAAGGAAAAAGCTTGCCAACCTCTGCTTAAGCAGATGGTAATACTCTAGGGGTATGAAAGAGGATGGTGGTGCTGGGATGGGGGTTGGGACTATTAGTGTTTGGTATGTTGGGACACCAAGCAGGAGGAATGTGGAGGGAGTGGGAGGGGTGGGTAGAGAGATACCGTAGCTGATCATGATAAGAAGCCTGGAAAAAGTGATTAAACAGATGGACCCATGGTTCTCTGGAATTTTGTAGATCTCTACACAAAGCAGGGATGCAGACAGACAGGTTAATTAGTTAATTATATGCAGATAAATTGACAGACATTTAACAAATAGAGCTTTAAATTCATAAAGAATTGGCATCACATACAAGCCAAAAGACACCTGTAAGTGAAGGGCTGTGGCAGTAACATGTTTAGAAAGCATGACATTGACCGTTTCTCTTTGAGTGGCTTGCAGGATGGGTTCAGAGAAGAGGCAAAATAGCAAAAACTGTGGAAAGGGAAGTGAAAGGCGGATTAGGAAGGGAAATGCATTTCGGGCATATTTAGAGTTGGAGTGGGAAGACTGAAGGAAGTGAACCCCAGTTTCTCTCTAGGCTAATAAATGAGGAGGGAATATGAGAATAATCAGAGAGGAACTCTGTGCAGTAAAGGGGCCAGGCTCTTGGGACCAATCTTTTTCCTTTTAATATAGGATATTTTCCTTTTAACATCCCCCAAATGTTAGGATTAAAAAAAAAAATGTATAAGCATTCCTATCTATCTTTACTGATTCTGCTTCCAGGAAGATTATTTTCACTTTTGGCTTCTGAGGTTTTAGTTGTGCTGCTTAGGGCAATAGAAAAATGCTGAAATAGAAGGAATAGAGAATCAGAATTGAGAAGGAAAAGGAGTACTGGAGAGGGGGTGGCAGAGTGTCCAGAGAAATCATTCAGGCTGGTGGGGGAAGGATGAGGAAAAAGAACACAGTCAATTTCTTTGGCAGAACAACGGAAGAAGGATTTGAGAGAGCTAAGAGAGGGAAGTTTGGGGACAACTCTGGGTATCTTTGGAGGGTAAATAAGATGGCAGAGATGGTGAACTGAAAGTGGTTTCTTATCATGTATGAATTGTATTCCATTTGATGTCTTTCAATAGCCCATTGAAAATTGAGACTATGGTTATTTAGTTCTTGGCTGCCTAACAGTTGTTGAAATATGACAGGGTACAGATACTAGGCCAAATACCATCAATTCTTCTTTCTAAAGACTTAAATTTTTTTTAGTTTTATTTGAACAGTTCTATCCAAGTATAATTGATACACAATAAGCTGCACATATTAAAATGTACAATTTGATGCATTTTGACATGTATACCCTGGGAAGCTATCACTGTAATCAAGATGATGGGCATATCCATCACTCTCAAATTTTTTCTTTTATATTTTTGTAATTCCTCTATTCCACTGTACTCAGGCAACCACTGATCTGCTTTCTGTCATTTTGGGCCAGTTAGCATTGTCTAGAATTTTATGTAAATGGGCTCATACAGTATCAGCTCTTTTTTGGGGGAGATCGGGGTCATTTTATTCAGAATAATTACTTTGAAATTTATTCTTGTTTTTGCACATATCACTAGCTTATTTTTCTTTTATTTGTTTTTATTGCTGGATAGCATTCCATTGTATGGACATACCACAGACCATGTATGGATGTACATTTGAATTGTTTTCAGTTTTTAGCTATTGCAATAATGCTTCCATGAATATTCATTTATGTCTTTGTATGGATATATGCCTGTTGTTCTTTTGGGAAAATATTCAGGAACATAATGGCTAGATCATTTTAATTTTTTCTTATGAAACTGCCAAACTTTTCCAAAGCAATTATACCATTTTATATTACCACCAGAAGTATATGAATGTTCCACTTTCTTTCTGTGTGCATGAATACTTGGTATGCTAACTCTGTAATTTTATTCAAATAGGTATATAGTAACATTTCTTTCATTGTGCTTTTAATTTTTATTTCATTAATGATTAATGATGTTGAACATCTTTAATATGCTCATTTACTATCCACATATCTTCTTTGTTGAAGTGTCCATTCCAATTCTTTGCTCATTTTTAATTGGGCTGTTTATATTCTTATTATTAATTTGAGTTCTTCATATATTCTTCATGTAATTCCTTTATTAGATGTTTGCTTTGTAAAAAATTTCTTCCATTCTGTGGTTTTTCCTTTAATTACCATGAAATTATTATTATTATTTTTTAAAGATTTATTTATTTATGCATACAAGAACTGGGTACAGGCCAGAGGTGCGGGGGAAGATTCACCAGAGACAGAGCGGGGAGCAGAATAGGCAGACTGAAATACACTGCTGAAGGGAGCAGCAGGTGAGACAGGAGAGGTCTGCTGCGCCATGTGAAAAGTTCCCGGGCCGGCCAGGATCTAACTCGTGTTGCAGAGGCTGCGGACAGCCTCACAGTGCTGCGCTCAACCCTTTGTGCCACCAGGGTGGCCCCATGACATTGTTTTTCAAAAGCAGATGTTTCAAATTTTTTTGATAAAGTTCAGCTTATTAATTTTTTTCTTTTATAGATTGTGCTTTTTGGTGTCATATCCAAGAAATCCTTGTTTAGACCAAGATCACAAAGATTTTATCATATGTCTTCTTCTAGAAGTTTTATAGTTTTAGATGGTATTTTTTTTTTTTAAAGATTTATTTATTTATGCATACAAGAGCTGGGGTAAGGGCCAGAGATGCAGGGGGTGAAAGGATTCATCAGAGATAGAGTGGGGAAAAGAATGGGCAGACTGATTGAATGAAGTACACTGCTGAGGGGAGCAGTGGGCGAGTCAGGATAGGTCTGCTGCGCCATGTGGATTGCTCCCTGGCCAGCTGGGGATCGAACTTGTGCTATAGAGGCTGTGGATTGCTTCATAGTGTGGTTCTTAACCCTTTGCGCCACAAGGGAGGCCTCTTAGATGTTGTTTTATATAGTTTTAGGCCTATGAGCCATTCTGAGTTAATTACTATATAAGCATGAATTATGGCCTAAATTTCTTTTTCTTTTGCATGCAATGTGTATTGAAAGGCTGTCTTTTCTCCTCTGAATTGTCTTTGCACCTCTTGCAAAATATTTTTGAGTCTATTCCTAGATTCTTCATTCCATGCCACTGAATATATTCCATACTACTCTATTTGTGCGTCTTTACATCAATGCGACAGTGTCCTGATTACCATAGCTTTATAATAAGACTTGATATTAGGTGCCGTTAATTATCTTACTTTGTTCTTTTTGGGGACATAGTCTTTTTGGCTATCATGTTCTTTTCATTTTTATATAAATTTTAGAATCAGTTGCTAATTTCTGGAATTTTGATTGAAATTGCATTGACTCTAGATCAATTTGTGGAGAACCAGCACTTAACATTATTGAGTCTTCCGACTCATGGATATGGTTTTTACTTAGGTCTTTAAAAATTGATTCCCACAATGTTTTGTTATTTTCAGTGCAGGTCTTGCATGATCTTTTGTTAGAGTTTTCCCTAAGTGTTTTACTTTTTTTAGGGATGGTATTGCAAATAGTAATTTTTTTTTTCAATTTGTGTTCCTTTGTTGCTAGTATATAGAAATGCAATTGATTTTTGTGTTATTGATCTTGAATCCTGTGATCTTGCTGAATTCACTAAATTGTTATAGTAGTGCTTTTGTAGGTACATAACTTTTTATTATTTTTTAATATTAATTAAAAAAAATTTTACATCATTGTTCATTTTTAAAGAATATTTGCTTCCCTCCATCCCCTCAGGTATAGCCCCCATAGACTTTCCTTCACCAATGCACCCGTGCACCATCACCTTAGTCCCCTGTGCTCCTCCCTCCTTCCCTCTGATCCCTCTCCCTCCTCCTCCCCTGCAGGATGTCTCTGATTTATAATTGTTTCCGTTTTTTTGCTTTGCTGTGTATTGTACTGTTGTTGTTTTTTTACACTGATGTCTTGTTTGGTTCCCCTATATTCCTGCTATAAGTGTAGATACATAACTTTTAACGAGCAAATGGCACATATGCATAGGTAAATTTCCCCAGCACTGGTATGAAGTTGGCTTTTTATGCTGGCCAGCGGTGCTCTGGGAATGGCTCTGCGATGCTTTGTCCAAAAAAAAAAGATCTTTTGTGGAGAATGAGTTGGGGCAAAGTCATAGTGAGTGATTATTCCCAGATAGACAACAGTGGGGCATATGTTAAAAATACCGTGTGGTGGGCAAGAGTGGTGTGGATTTGAATAAACGTTAAGAAAATGTACAAGGAGACTTCTCACATACCAAAGGCAGGTAGGTTTGCATGAATTGGCATGTCAGTTTTACAGATGGCCTTAGGAAAATGACTTCTGTGTCACAGCAGTGCTTCTTCTCTCTAATGAGAACATTCTTCTAAACTAAGTCTGAAAGGAGAGGTTGAAATGGGAAGAGTATTGACTGCGTCTGTGTGATAGTAAATATCCAGATGATAACTAGATAATTTAACAAAGCATCTGGCAGTTTATTGCAATTTCTGGATTTTTGTTATTATGTGGGTAAGATAAGTTGTGACTTTGTTTACAACTGTCACAGAGGCACTGCTGTAAAATAAAAAATGCAGGCTGTGGAAATATTGATTATGACAAAAGATTCAAATGAGTCAAATAGAATTCCAGTGTTATTTTTGTGGGAGTTGAATGATACTATCTATAGTGAGAAGAATGTCTGCCATGGGCAAGGATATGGACAGACAAGGCTTACATTAATTTGATCTGCGCATTCAATATTAAATATGACTTTCTGGGACTAACCAAACGATTGATGGTCTGCTTCTGTTCTGTAAAGCCCCTTTGTTCCAAGGAGACCCTTTTGGGACAATACACAGGCGAAGATGATGGATAAGTTAAATGATAGCAATCTAGACCCTCCATTTTCCTCCATCCTACCTCTAACTTCTCCATTCAACCAGAGACTCCCCGCCTTTTTTTTTTTGTTTAGAAAAAAGTACTTGTATTATGTATTAGGATTCCGCATCAGAATTTTGTTTTCTAAAGAGTTTTTTTATATGTCTGTGTCTGAAAACTACTGGACTGGATTAATGAGTGTAGTCAATGATGCATGCCTTCCTCACTAAGAAGGAGAAAATTATCACAAAAACCTGTGCCCTTTGTCAGAATTTAAAGGAGTCATCGTCTTCCTGGCATGTGGTCTTGCTGAAGTGACAAGTTACTGATAACCTTGTGTTGGGTTGCCAAATATTGCATGGGATATACTTATGACAAATATTATTTGCTGTTTATCTGAAATTAAAATTTAACTGGATAGCTTGTATTTTTAAAATTAAGTAGTTTTAAAAAGCTTTTTAAAATTTGTATTTAAAAACCAAACAACTTTAAACCAGAGACACACTACGGGGTGGGGTGGTGGGGGAGAAGGGAGTAGGATCAAAACAAGGGGGGAGGGAATTGTATGGGGACTGTAACCAAGATGAAAATGCATACATTGTGCAAAAATGAAAAAAATGATATAAAAATGTATAAAATAAAACAAAAAGCAAAGTCCACAAAAACAACCCAACAAAACTGTTGACAAAGATATACCACAAATGATCCAAATAAATTATTGAAATACTACTAAAATAATTCCAGGACATATGGTTTATCTGACATAACAGTACTGTTTAGATGCTGTTATTGACATGAAAATTGTCTATTTCTTACTTTTCTAAATACGTAGTGGTATAATTAACAACATTCAATCATTTTGTTCTATCTTGAATCTATAAAAATAAAAGTAACAAGAAACTAATATTTTTTTTTTTTTTATTTTTTTATTTTTTATTTTTTTTTTTTTTTATTTTTTTAAATTTTTTATTTATTTATTTATTTTTTTAAGTTTAATTTTTTTTTTTAAATATTAAATTTTATTTTTATATTCCCCCATACAATTGCAAACGCCCCATTCTGACCCCAATCCTTCCCCTCCCGCCCCCCACCCCCCAAAAGTGTCTCTGGTTCATAGTTTTTTGTTGATTTTGATTTTCACTTTCTTATATTTCATTTTCCTGGTCCCTTATTTAAGTTTTCTAGATTCCTGCTATGAGTGAGACCATCCGGTATTTTTCTTTTTTTTTGGCTTATTTCGCTGAGCATGATCCCTTCCAGTGCCATCCATGTTGCTGCAAATTGCATGTGTTTATCTTTTTTGAATGCTGAGTAATATTCCATGGTATATATGTACCACATCTTCTTGATCCAGTCATCTATTTTTGGGCATTTGGGCTGTTTCCAAAGCTTAGCTATTGTAAACAGTGCTGCTATAAACATAGGAGTGCAGGTGCTCTTTGGAATTGATGTTTCTGTGTCCTTTGGGTAAATACCTAGGAGTGGAATTGCTGGATCATATGGAAGCTCTATGTTTAGTAGGTCCAGAAATCTCCACACAGCTCTCCATAGTGGTTGGACCAGTTTGCACTCCCACCAACAGTGCACGAGAGTTCCTTTTTCTCCACATCCTCGCCAACATTTGTTGTTGCTAGTTTTTTTAATATGTGCCATTCTCACTGGTGTGAGATGGTATCTCATGGTAGTTTTGATTTGCATTTCCCTGATTACAAGTGATGTTGAACATTTTTTCATATGCCTGTTGGCCATTTGCATTTCCTCTTCAGAGAAGTTTCTTTTTAGCTCTTCTGCCCATTTTTTGACTGGATTATTTTCTTTGTTGTTGCTGAGTCTCATCAGCTCTTTGCAGATTTTTGTGATCAGTCCTTTATCATTAGTGTTGGGTGCAAAAGTTCTCCCAGTTGGTGGGGTTTCTCTTTGTTTTTGTTATTGTCTCTTTTGCTGTGCAGAAGCTCTTTAATTTGATGTAGTCCCAGCTGTTTATCTTTCTCTTCACTATCACTGCTTTGGGTGATGTGTCTGTAAAGATGTCTTTGATGTGCAAATCCGTAGTGTTTCGCCTATATTTCCTTCTATGTATTTTATGGTTTCAGGTCTTATGTCTAGTTCTTTAATCCATTTTGAGTTGATTTTTGTGTATGGTGTGAGGTAGTGGTCAAGCTTCATTCTTTTGCATGTAGCGACCCAGTTTTCCCAGCACCATTTATTGAACAAACTTTCTTTGCTCCAATGCATAGTCTTTGCTCCTTTGTCAAAGATTAGTTGACCATAAATCTGTGGGTTTATTTCTGGATTTTCTATTCGATTCCATTGGTCTGTATGTCTGTTCTTGTTCCAATACCATGCAGTTTTGATGATTATGGCTTTGTAGTATAGTTTGAAGTCTGGGAGTGTGATGCCTCCATTTCCTTCTTTTTTTTCAGTAGAGCTTTGGCTATTCGGGTTTTTGGTGATTCCATATGAATTTCATCAATAATTGTTCTATTTCTTTGAAGAATGCCATTGAGATTTTGATTGGAATAGCATTGAATCTGTATATTGCTTTGGTAGGATGGCCATTTTAATAATGTTTATTCTTCCAATCCATGAGCAGGGGATGTCTTTCCATTTCTTTGTGTCTTCTTCTATTTCTTTTAACAGTGTTTTATAGTTTTCTTTGTATAGGTCCTTTACCTCTTTTGTTAGATTTATTCCCAAATATTTGATTTTTTTTGTTTCGATAATAAAAGGGGTGGTTTTTTTGATTTCTTCTTCTTCAGATTTATTGTTTGTGTATAGGAAGGCTACTGACTTTTGCGTGTTGATTTTGTATCCTGCCACTTTACTGAATGATTGATGAGTTGAATTAGTTTTTCTGTGGAGATTTTGGGGTTCTCTATGTATATTATCATATCATCTGCAAATAGTGATAGTTTGACTTCTTCTTTTCCTATTTGGATTCCTTGGATGTCTTTCTCTTGTCTTATTGCTCTGGCTAGGACTTCCAGTATTATATTGAAAAGCAGTGGTGAGAGTGGACATCCTTGTCTTGTTCCAGATCTTAATGGAATTGCTTTCAGCTTTTCACCATTGAGAATGATACTGGCTGTTGGCTTGTCATAGATGGCCTTTATGATGTTGAGGTATGTTCCTTGTATCCCAAGAATTTCAAGGGCTTTTATCATGAATGGGTGTTGCACTTTGTCGAAAGCTTTCTCAGCATCTATTGATATTATCATATGGTTTTTATATTTCTTTTTGTTGATGTGTTGGATAACGTTGATTGATTTTCGGATGTTAAACCATCCTTGTGCCCCTGGAATGAATCCAACTTGGTCGTGGTGAATTATCTTATGGATACATTGTTGGATTCTGATAGCTAAAATTTTATTGAGGATTTTTGCATCAGTGTTCATTAGGGAGATTGGCCTATAGTTTTCCTTTTTTGTGTTGTCCTTATTCGGTTTTGGTATTAGTGTAATATTGGCTTCATAGAACGTGTTTGGTATTGTCCCTTCCTTCTCAATTTTTTGGAAGAGTTTGTGAAGGATAGGCACTAATTCGTCTCTGAATGTTTGGTAGAATTCATTTGTAAATCCATCAGGTCCTGGGCTTTTGTTTTTGGGGAGGTTTTAATTACCATTTCAATTTCGCTGCTTGTAATTGGTCTGTTTAGGTGTTCTATTTCTTCTTTATCTAGCTTTGGGTGATTGTAGAGTTGTAGGAATTTGTCCATCTCCTCTAGATTGTTGAACTTGTTTCATATAACTGTTCATAGTAGTTACTGATTATTCTTTTGATTTCTGCTGTGTCCGTTGTGATTTCTCCTCTTTCATTTATGATTCTGTGTATTTGTGCTTTCTCCCTTTTTTCCTTTGTGAGCCTGGCTAGGGGTTTGTCTATTTATTTATTTTTTCAAAGAACCAGCTCTTGGTTTCATTGATCTTTTGGATTGTTTTTTTAGTTTCAATTTCATTTATTTCTGCTTTGGTTTTATTATTTCTTTTCTTCTACTGGTTCTGGGTTTTTTTGTTGTTCTTTTTCTAGATCTTTGAGCTTCGAGATTAGGTTGTTTCTTTGAGTTCTTTCTTGTTTTTTGATGTGAGCTTCTATTGCTATATATTTTCCTCTTATTACTGCTTTTGCTGCATCCCATACATTTAGGATATTGGTGTCCTCCTTGTCATTCAATTCAAAGAATTTTTTAATTTCTTCTTTGATCTCCTCGTTAGTCCAGTGGTCTTCCAGTAGTGTGGCTTTTAATCTCCATGAGGTAGGATAGTTCCTTGCCTTCTTTTTATGATTTATTTCTAGTTTGATGCCTTCGTGGTCAGAAAACATGGTTGGTATGATTTCAATCTTGGTGTATCTGTTGATGTTTGTCTTGTGCCCCAGTATGTGATCGATCCTGGAGAATGATCCGTGTGCGCTTGAGAAAAATGTGTACTCCGTTTTTTTTGGGTTTAGTGTTCTATAGATGTCTGTTAAGCCCAAATGCTCTAGGTCCTTATTTAGAGCTTTAGTTTCTTTACTTATTTTTTGTCTTGTTGATCTATCCATTGTTGATAGTGGTGTGTTGAAGTCTCCCACTACATATGTGTTTTCTCTGATGTCTGTTTTCAGAGAGGACAACAGTTGTCTGATATATTTTGGTGCTCTTTCGTTTGGTGAGTATATGTTAATGAGTGTTATTTCTTCTTGAAGTATTGTCCCCTTATCATAATGTAGTGACCATTGGGGTCTCTTTTTATTTTTTGAGTTTGAAGTCTGTTTTATCTGATATAAGTATAGCTGTTCCTGCTTTCTTTTTTGGCCATTTGCTTGTAGGATTGTTTTCCATCCTTTGACTTTGAGCCTATTTTTATCTTTTGTAGCTAAATGTGTTTCCTGGAGACAGCAAAAGGTTGGGTTTTGTTTCTTAATCCAGGCTGCAACTCTGTGTCTTTTTATTGAAGAGTTTAGTCCATTTACATTTAGAGTTAATATTGATATGTTAGCATCTGTATTTGCCATTATGTTTGTCTTTCCTTTGATTTTATTTATTTATTCTTTTAATAACTTTTTTTTTTTTTTTTGGTCTTCTTTCGTTGTTATTCGTCCCTCTGAGGTTCTGGCTTTAGGATTCCTTGTAGTATTTTTTGGAGTGGGGGTTTAGTGCAATGAAATTCCGGAGTTTCTCTTTGTCTGGGAAGGTCCATATTCTTTCTTCATGGAGAAAGAAGCTTTGCGGGATAGAGTATTCTTGGTTGGCATCTGTTTTCTTGGAGTCTGTTGACTATGTCCCTCCACTCTCTCCTTGCCCGTAGTGTTTCTTCAGAGAAGTCTGATGTCAGCCTGATTGGTTTTCCTTTGAATGTTATCTGTTTTTCCTCTTTGTCAGCTTCATTATTTTTTCCTGTCCTGGATTCTTGGGAGCTTTACTATTATGTGTCTTGCTGTGTTTTTCCTTTCCGTCGTGGAAGTTTGTGTTCCTTCTTGCTTCTTGTATATTCAATTTTCAGCTCCTTCTTCTCATTTGGAGTTCTTCTTCAATTATATCCATGAATATTTTCTCTGTCCTACATCCTCTCCTCTCCTTCTGGAATTCCTATAACTCTTAATATTT